>NC_133137.1:81335220-81959908 GCF_048418815.1 Hemitrygon akajei
GGAATTATCTTCCACCTGACCCGCACAGGTTCAGTCTGAATCCACAGTTGTCATGAGAAAAATTCAGTTCTCACAACATCCTGCAATGGTTGTGGTCAATGTCCAGAGCGGAGGTTGGAGTTTAGATTCGAGGAATCTCTGAAAAATCAGTATTAGTTAATATCACTGGAATATGACGTGAAATTTATTGCTTTGTAGCAGCGGTACAGTGCATGGAATAAAAATTTCTGTAAGTTACATAAATAACTATATAATACAAAAGAGGGATAGTGAAGTTGTGCTCCTGTGTTCATTGTCCATTCAGAAATACAGGTTTCCCCCGCTATCCAAAAGTAGGGTGTTCCTATGAAACCTTTTGTAAGCCAAAATGGCGTAAAGCGAAGAAGCAATTACCATTAATTTATATGGGAAAAATTTTTGAGCGTTCCCAGACCCAAAAAATAACCTACCACATCATACCAAATAACACATAAAACCTAAAATAACACTAACATATAGTAAAAGCAGGAATGATATGAAAAAAATACACAGCCTACATAAAGTAGAAGTAATGTATGTACAGTGTAGTTTCACTTACGCAGGCAAGTTCAACGCAGGCACAATATCTTTATTTTGTTCACCACAGTCAAAACGCTTAATTACGTCCAGTTTTACGCTAAGCGTAACACCCTTATGAGCTCTCTTAAGCTTTTCTGATACCTTAGGAAAATCTTGCTAACGGATGCACAAAATAAATCGAGATAAAGCACAGATGCTCACAGACACGGTTGAAAGCTATGGCGGTTTGATACTGAGTGTAGTTCCCGGGGAAGGAGCTTGACGGCACCGCTCTCGCTGCTCGGGGTGCGTGCTGCCTCTACAACAGCTCACTGCAAAACAAACACTGAACGCTATTTTTGCTTTTCGCCTTTTTTCGTAAAAGCGAAAATCCCCTTCGGATTTCTTTTGGTTTGCAAAAACAGGTACTAATGTAGGTCTTTCGTAAAAGCGAAGTGGCGTAAGTCGAACTTTCGAAAAGCGGGGGATGGCAGGGCAGAAGACACAGAAGCAGAGTTAGGCCATTTGCCCCACGGAGTCTGTTCTGCCATTCTATTATGCCTGATTTATAATCCCTCTCCTTAATTATCCCTCTTTATTACCCCTATTCTCCTACCCTTCTTCCCATAACCTTTGATGCCCTGACTAATTAAGAACCTATCAACTTTAATTGTACCTGAAGAAGTTGTTGCCAAAACATTGGGTGTGTGTCTTTAGGCTCCTGTAGCTCCTCCCTGACAGTAGTCATGAGAAGAGGGCATGTCCTGGATGGTGAGGGTTTTTAGTGATGGATGCCACCTCCAGAGGCATCACCAATTGAAGATGCCTTAGTGGTGGGAAGGGTTGTGCCCATGATGGAGCTGGCTGAGTCTGTAACCTTCTGCACCCTCTTGCCATCTGGATTTGAACCTGATGCAGTTCAAGGTGCTGCTTGCGCCAGAGAGGCATCGGAGGCGGTGGTGTGCAGTCTAACGGTGAGTGATTGTCTTGGTCACTTTTCTCGCGATCACAAGGCCGTGTTGGACATGATTAACGCGGAATGCTGCAAGTCTGATTCGCTGCTTCATTGGCAGACTGTGGGGGAGCTGCGTGGCCTAGGTCATAGCGAGGCGTGGCCTGTTTCCAGCTGTCCAGGAGAGAGGCGCCAGAGTTGGTGAGCTCCACTAGGGGGCGGCGTGACTCAGCGTACAAGCTGGAGTCAGCGCTGACCCCCAGTGTTAACTCGGCAGAGGCAAACTGTACTGTATTCGACTGCAGACTGCTGCAACGTTCATGGATTCAGGGTCTTAAATTATAGACACTTCTTGTGAGACTGTATTTTACTGATATCTTGTATGTGGTGTGTGTGTGACTGTTGGTATTGTGTTTTGCATCTGGACCCTGGAATAACGCTGTTTCATTTGGCTGTATTCATGTATGGTTGAATGACAATTGAACTTGATCCTGTGCATTGGAGCCTCCATCCCAGTGTAAAAGCCCACAGTGGGTGAAAATCTGCAGATGCTGGAATCCTGCAACAAAATGTGCCACTTGCATCGATGATCAAGACAAACTGGGAATGTGCCGGTGCCGTGCTTCGGGTACCAACATGGCATGGCCACAGCTCACTGGCCCTAGCCTGTATGCCTTTGCACTGTGGGAGGAAATCCACGTGGTCCCACGGGGCGAACGTACAAACTCCTTGCAGACTGCGGCAGGAATTGGACTCCGATCGCTGGCGCTGTGACGCGTTACACTGGCCACGACGCTACAGTGCCGCCCTTCCAGTCGTCTCAGAGAGGCAACCAGCTCTGGAGTAAGAAACGAACTCCCGGAGGAGCTCAGAGGGTCAGAGAGCGTCCGTGGGGAGAAATGGACGGCCGATCTGGACAGAGAGGGGGAAGCGAACTGCGGGAGGGACTCAGCGGGTCAGGCAGCGTCAGTGGAGGGAAAGTGACAGTGGACGTTTCAGGCTGAGACTCTTCAATTGGACTAGGCCTGAAGCTCACTTCTTCAGCGGGGACGCCTGTCTTCAATCTCGAGGATATCAGAACTACAAGCTCAGTGATTCCCGCTGTGGGTGGGAGCAGTTTGCAGCGGGCTCCCACAGTTGAGAAACAGCAATTGTTTCCGTTTTACCTGCTCACCACCTCCTGGTTTCTGAAGACTCCACATGGCCAACAGCAATGTGTGAACCTTGTCAGTGGCTGACAGATTAATTTACCACCCATACCTACACAGAGGATCATTCACATCTATTGTAAATTGTACCAAATTTCACAGCATGTTTAAGAGACAACAGGTGGGGGGTGCTGGGGAGGAAGTAGAAGTGAAAAGTGCCTGAGGAAATTGCTGAGTTTCAGCCACATCCGACATCAATCTTGTGGTGCAGACTGGAAGAGGCCAAACTCCTGAATCGCAAACACCTGAATGCTCACTCAGAGACAGGTGCAGTGACTTCAAAGATGCATGGCAGCTCCAGAGAGAGCCGGCCAGTCAATGCTGAAATTAAAAGGAACACTTACCCAAGGCAGTTTGGAACGGGGTGTACCACAAATCAGACGCCCTTTCACAGATGGCAGGGAGCTGCAGAGTAATTATTGTGCTTGGGAAACTGTTGTGCTCACGCTTTGAATATTCAAAGAAAATACATTGGTTTAAACTTCCCACCTCATCACCGTCCCTAGCTGGATCCTTTACAGTACAGGTGACCTGGGTTCAATTCCCACCCTGGTCTCCCCACGACTGTGCGAGTTTCCTCCGGGTGTTCCTGCTTCCTCCCGCAGTTCAAAGATCTACTGGTTGGTAGGTAAATTGGCCATTGTAAATCCTCCGGCGATTAGGCTAGGATTAATCAGGGCATTGCTGGATGGTGTGGTTTGAAGGGCCAGTTGCCTATTGTATCTCAATAAATAAAAACTAAATGAAAGTACCGAGACACAGAGAAAAACTTGTCTTGCACACTGTTCAATCGATTGATTCATTACACAGTGCACTGAGGTAGAACAGGGTGAAACAGTAACAATGCAGAATAAAGTGCAACAGCTACAGAGAAAGTGCAGGGCGGGTAGGCAATAACACGCACCATCATAATGGGTAGATTGTGAGGTCAAAAGTCCAATTTTTTGTACTAGGGAACTATTTAATGGTCTTGTAAAAGTGGGATAGAGGCTGCCCTTAAGCCTGGTGGTACGTGTTTCAGGCTTTTTTATCTTCTGCCCAGTAGGAGGGGGAGAAGATATACAGGGTGAGTGGGGTCTTTGATTGTACCGACTGCTTCACTGAGGCAGTGAGAAGTGCAGACAGAGTCTATAGAGGAAGGGCTAGTTTCTGTGATGTCGACAGAAGTTTGTCCAGAGGTACAAATGGCTCTTGAGTTGGGCTAGCTAATCCTTTCACACAATGATAAACATCCTTTGCGCTTAACCAAACTGCTGTTTGACTGATGCTGACTCCGGTCTGCTGTGATTAATTGGCAGGGAAGCTCTGTCCTTGCACACTGCACTTGACCTTTACAGTACAGTTGATGTCAATGTTGTGCAATTGTTGCGTTCAAATGAAGCAACTGGCATTTCTGATCTGGCAGAGTGTTGCGGGAATATCCAGGGGTCATTAATTAAGAGGATATGCACTTGTCCAAACTGCATGCACTTTCATAACAACCTATAAACAAAATCCTTCCTGCAGTATTTAACCTTTAGTCATTGGGGTAAGGCTGTGGGTGTACGGATCAAAAAATCTCAAGAAAATTTGTCGGAACGTGGTGAACTTTGAGCAACCTGCCGCACAGTTTTCATTCAACAGCACTGATGAAAACACCACCACTCCAAATAGTTTTACGAAATTTTGCTCTTGCTTGGTGATATATCAGCATCTGAGACCCCATTGCGCTCACAGCTCACTGGAGCCTCCAACACTTTAACGATAACAGAAGGGGCAACTAATCTGCAGATGTTGGGTCATATACGGAGAGGGGCACAGGGACTGGATGGGTAGGACAGATTTCCAATCCTGATCTCAACCTCTGTCTTCAACATTCGAGATAGGTTAATGTCATTTCTAGTGCACAACTGTAAAGGGCAACAAAATAACTGTTACCCTGGTAAACACAAAGTACGCTGCAGATGCTGTGGTCAAATCAAGACGTGCAAAAAAGCTGGATGAACTCAGCAGGTCAGGCAGCATCCGTATGGAACGGATTGCCGTATCATCCGTATTGAATGGATGCTGCCCAACCTGCTGAGTTCATCCAGCTTTTTTGTACATCTTGAACTGTTACCCTGGATCTGAAGCAGCACAAAAATACAAAATAAGATAAAGAACGCAAAAATTAAAAACACAATAAATATAAGTATGTAAGATAGCTTGCATGCATAGTCCATAAAGAACACTAGACACAGGAGTGTCTGCACATAAGGTGACTGATGGGAAATGATAAAGTAGTGGTGGTTGGGGGTGCCCTGGACACCAGCAGTGTAACAGGCATTTGATGATGATATTGGGAGTGTGGAGGGGTGGATTAGTGGACGGAGGTGTTGATCAGCCTTGCTGCTTGGAGAGAGTAACTATTTTTGAGTCTGGTGGTCCTGGCGTGGATGCTACATAGCCTCCTCCCTGACGGCAGTGGGACAAACAGTCCATGAGCAGGGAGGGTGGGATCCTTCGCGATGTAAGTGGCCATTTTTCAGAACCTTTCTGTGTATACTGTATATCCTTGATGGCAGGTAGGCTGATGTCTGTTGTGCATTGGCCAGTTTTAACTACTCATTGTAGAGCCTTTCTGTCCACTAACATAGCATAGAGCCAGTGATGCAGGTTAGAGTCCTTGAAGCAGATTATAGCCCGTGAAAGGGCACCATTCAACAACAGTTGCTTAGGAAGTACAATAGTGATCAGACTGAGAGAGAGAGAGAGAGAAATGCTACGAAATAAGATTTTCTAAAATTCTCCAGGTAATTAATTTTGAAGGAATGAGACTCCTGCGACATTAAACGTTCAGGGTCAGAGATGATGTACAGTAGTCAGTACGACTAGTCGCATCATTAAAGTCATATCACATTTAAATGTACCTTCCAAGCGCTTCTTGCTCTGTTTATTGGATATTAATTGGGAAAAGTTACAACTTCACACCCACGCAATGGAAACGGTGACAAGTCTGTCAGTCTGTGGGGAAGAAAGCTTGCGCAGAACAGAACGTTGGGTTCTTACGTTTCATTGTTTCTGTGCCTATGCGGGCAGATAGTGAGGTACTAAAGATTGCAGCTATTCGCCGTACACTGGAACAGTGTAGATATTGAAGCTTTAGAACTAGGAGTGGCGCAGGGAGCTGTTCGAAACATAAAGTCCGACATTGGGCTCAGTAAGAAATCACTATCTAGGAAAAGATGAGAGTGAAATAGACCAAACCTAATGTGGTAGTTGAACATTTATCATCTACTAAAACCCTGGGAAGGGGAAGACATTTACGTATATCAGTACAGACTTTAAGGGCCTTGTTTGAGAACATTTCTGATACTAAAATTCAGCAAGGATTGTAAAAACCCTAGCAGGTCAGCAATCCCTGAAAGTTTATTCAGTTCTCAATGTTTAGTTTAATTATCGTGCTCTGATAAAGAGAACTGAAAGGGCGTGCACATTGGATTGGGTGGTGCCTATACCCACACAGAGAAGGTGGAGGGAACAGAGCGATTGTCTGCGACTGGGTGGAGACCAAGCGAGACCATAATGTAAAGTCTTCAATTTGTACAGCAGTGAAACAGGCCCTTTGTCACAACTTATCTACGACAACCAAGTTATTAATATTATTATTTGCTTTATTTTGTACTTGCACAGTTTGTCTTCATGTTCACATTGTTGGTTTGTGAGTCTTTATGTGTGGTTTTTCATTGTTTCTATTGTATTTCTTTGTTCTGCTGTGAATACCTGCAAGAAAATTAATCTCATGGTGACATACATGTATTTTGATAATAAGTTTACTTTGAACTTTGAATGTTTAAATTGCCTCACTGAGCTAGTCCCTTTTGTCTTTTTGACTCTAAACCTTTTCTCTCTGTGTACTTTAAATATCCCTTAAATTTGTATTTGTATCCATCTGTACCATATTTGACCCTAGAGTCTTAGAAAAGAACAGCACAGAAACAAGCCCTTCGGCCCATCTACTCTGTGCCAAACTATTTAAACTGCCTACTCCTATCGTCCTGCACCAGGACCATAGCCCTCCGTATCTGGCTATCAATGTACCTATCCAAACCTCAGAAACATTGAAATCGAGCTCGCATGCACCACTCTGGCAACTCATTCCACACTCTCACGATGTTCTGAGTGAAGACGTTTCCCCTCCTGTTCCCCTTAAACTTTTCACCTTAACCCATGACCTCCAGTTGTAGTCCCGCCCCGCCTCAGTGGAAAAGACCTGCCTGCATTTATCCTATGATACACTGCTGACACAAACAGTGATGCTGGCTGAGAGAAGGTGGTAGAGTCTTGTTGGTTTCAGGTGTATTGAACGAGCAAAGAGAGGAAGATGGGCAGGGATTTTGGAACGGAGGAAGTGGGACATGCAGACAGATGCACGGGAGCCTCAAGGGGATGTGAGACAGTGACAAAAGATGAAAGATTCAGCTTAAACTCTTTAATCAATGTATAGGGTACCTTAAGCATCATCAAACACCCCGCGGCAGCTAGCAGGAGAGCTTTCAATTAAAAATAATGCAGTAGTCTTGGGCAACGCACACAAAACGCTGGAGGAACTCAGCAGGCCAAGCAGCATCTGGAGTCGATGTTTCGAGCCCAAACCCTTCATCAGGACTGGAAATGAAGGGGGCAGAAGACACAATAAGAAGGTGGAGGAAGGGGAAACAAACAATAGTGGAAACAGATATCAGAATGGCTGTTTGTAAACAAGATCAAAGTGGCAGGTTTTGAAGGGAGGAAGGGAGGCTGTAGTAGAACTAGGGAGGGAATCCCAGTCCTGGCCCTTGTCAGCAGTCACCAGTCTTCATCTGATGTGTTTTCTTTCAGCATATAGTCGACCCCTCACCCTGACACTGTCCTTCCTGAGCCAGGCCCTCAACTTGAGTATTACGTCCCATTGGAATCATTTTCAGAGACTGGACTGATGGAAACAGGAGATTGGTTGAGTTGGTGGGACGGTAGGGGATGGTTGGGTAGGGATGTTTGTCCTTGGATTGTGTCCATTGGGCTCTCTGTTCTAGTTTTGGGACTCCCACTGAACCTGACTATGTTGGAGTAGAGGTTTAGCTTTCTTAGTACTCCATGCTTCAGGATTTAAGATTGAAGATGAAGTTTAGTCATCGCATGTACATCAAAATTTTCAGTGAAATGTTGTTTGTGTTAACAACCAGCACACCTAAAACGTGAAAGCCTTAGGCACATGCATATAGCTAGGCTGTTCTAAGACCTTTGCACGGTACCGTATTTGTCAATGTGGATTGGAGAGCGATTTTGTAATTTTGGCTGGAGCGCAGGATGTTGGGAATGGTGAGGGGGAGTGCCGTGAGAGGGACAGGTGGCAGAGACAGAGTGGCAGGGCAGGGGCAGGGGTAGCAAGGGTGCAAACACACCCAGCCCTGACACACCAGGCAAGGTCACTTGATTCCAAACAATTGGCTTATTGGTCATTACAAAACATCTTTCTGGCATTTCCAGCACCCTTTCTGTTTTCCCAACCATAATTTCCCTCTCCCTACCCCCTTCCCACTCTCAGTCCACAACAGAGATGCATATCAGAATCAGGTTTAGCATCTCTCTCAGATGTCATGAATTTTGTTTCTTTGCAGCAGCAGTACATAAGATTATTTCAGTACAGTGCCTAAGACTTTTACACGGTACTGGAAGGATGTGCAGGGGGCAGCCCGAGAGTATCGCCACACATTCTAGTGCCAAGATGGCATTCCTGCAACGTTTGGCAGAACAACACGAGCAACATCAAAACAGAGCCCAGCGAGCAACGAAACAAGAGCAAGACGTCCCCCTCCCCGTCCCTCCCTCACACCGACGCACATACACAGTCCGCTAACCCCAAGACAGTCTGTGTTCTTCAGCTTCCAGCAGACCTGGATTTGGATTCAGATACGCAGACAGTGGGACTTCATCTACCCCAGCAGACTTTCAAAGACATACAGCCTGGGGCTCCGGCCAGCGAGCTTCAAGTTCGACAGTTGGGACTCAATCCTTGGCATCGACCCCAGCACCCGCCGATCACTGATGCTTCCATGTTACCTTCTGATGTAAAGCCAGGAATTGGTGAATTGGTGGGCGGGTATCACACCAGGACTACGGATCTCTTTTGACACTTTTGATTCTGTTTTCTGCTTCTGTTGATTGTGACAATGTAGGTACAATGCGCTCTACAGTGAGTAGTCATCACCATCGTTATGTGCTGTATCTTATGATACAGGCGATCACAGTCTTTTCATGGCAATTGTTCTTGGAAAATTTTTCTACAGAAGTGGTTTGCCATTGCCTCCTTCTGGGCAGGTCTTTACAAGACGGGTGACCCCAGCCATCATCAATACTCTTCAGAGACTGTTTGCCTGGCATCAGTGGTCGTATAACCAGGACTTATGATATGCACCAGCTGCTCATACAACCATCCACCACCTCTCATGTCTTCACGTGACCCTGATCGGTGGGGCGGGGGGTACTAAGCAGGTGCTATACCTCGCCCAAGGTCACCTGCAGGCCAGTGGAGGGAAGGAGTGCCTTACACCTCCTCTGGTAGATGTGGCTCCACACTGCCACCCAGGACACTTAGTAGTAGATAACAGAACTGGAGCCTCTCAAAGGTTAACTGAGAATCTGCTGCAGATAACCAATTTAATGAACCATATATCATATCCTCAGGTTACTAGGTGCTGAGCGTTATGAAGATTTTGTCATTATACTCAGCATGCATCCCTATGGCAGAAACAATTATTCTGCCCGTTTATTAAACTTGGTCTGCATCATTAAGACTGAGGTCACAGAATATGTTTTTAATCCTTGACTTTTCATATCATTTGACCCGTTGATCAACAGAAGGCAGGCAGGATTTAAAATTATATTCCAACCATCCATCCAGAATCTCCAAGTGACCCCGCAGGAAATGAATCCTGTGGTATATTTAATTTAGCTGGGACACGTGTCCAGTAAGACAATGAGGAGGAAGTGGTCCTAACGACAGTGGACTCCTGCGGAGACAGGCTGGAGTGACTCAGCTGAGATATTCCTCCAGACTGGCATCTCGTCTGTCGTCTCCCTAGAGCAGAGGGATACCACCATGGGCAGAGGTGACACTGGAATTAGAACTGCTTTATTATTATCACAGGTACCGAGATACAGTGAAAACACAGGTCCTGTACTGTGCTGCATTGTTCCGAGTTCTCTGTCTTAAAACTGGTACTACTCACTTAAAGAAGCACAGTTCCTGGAATGTGAGGTGTGCCAACCATGCCAGGGTCGTTACTGTCTCTTGTTTCAGTATCAGTGCAAGCAATCAGCAGAACTCTCAAGTTCAACTTTAACTATCATTCAACCAGTATACAGTCAAATAAAACATCTTTTTTTCTGGCATCAAGGTGCAAAACACAATACACAGTCACACACAGCAGGCAGCACATATAGTTACGATGCTGTACAAAGTCACAAAATACTAGCACACGTTCCTGAGTGGCATGACCTGAAAACTTATGGTGCATGGGATGTTGTCCCGGAGCCATGTCTCAGCAAGCACAAGGACGCAGCAGTTCCTCATCTCACATTGGGTCAGCCACGGATGAAGGTAATCCAGCTTATCTTCCAGGGAGTGAGCACTAGAGAGCAACACCGGGAAAGCTGGCCTGCAAAGACCACCTCCCCACCCCCGCCCAACACAGATCCCAGCACACCCACTGCTGGATGATAGATCCCCGGAGAGCTGAGGGGGAGAATTGTACTGTCAAGCCTGTCTTTGGAATGAGATGTTCAAGCAAGTTCTAGCTACTTCCTCTGCAAGCCCCTGTAACACTCTGCAGGGATTTATTCTTAGAGCCCAGAGCAGGATTTGTTGTTTAGTCAACACTGCAAAATCAGATCCTCGGTTGGCGTCAAATTGCTGTCTGTGCAGAAACTAGCTGGCACAACAGTGGCTTCAGAAACCCTTCCCATCCCTGTAAACCGCTGGGTGATGTTGGCATTCTTGAGCCACAATGTGGAAATGTAAATCTCTCTCTCTCTCTGTCTAATGAAGCACACTTCAGATAACTTACTAGAGATGCAGTAAGGGTACTATGGTGACGTAGCAGTTAGCGCAATGCTATACCAGCACGGGACGTCAGAGTTCGATATCAGCTCTGCCCGTAAGGAGTTTGGGGCAGACACGTCTCCCCGCAAACACGTGGGCTTCCTCTGGGTACTCTGATTTTCATCCATATTCCAGAGAGGTGCTGATTAGTAGGCTAATCGGTCATTGTAAATTATCATGTGATTAGGCCAGGGTTAAATAGGGGGGTTACTGAGCAGCACAGCTCATAAAGCTGGAAGGATCTGTTCCGTGTGTATTTCTAAATAATAATAAGCAACTTACAACAGTATAAACCGCTGTTACTCTTGTACTTTGAAGACCCACCCTGGTGGAATTCCTTGGAGTGGTCTAAATGTTTGCATTACCATTCTAAATGTTGTGACATTAGAAAGGAGCCCATTGCCGATGGTTATGTTGAAAGATAATGTGTCCTAGGGGACTCATTACGGCTCCCAGACGGAAATGAGGGAGGAAGGGAGAACCGTCACTGAAGCTAAATGACTTAGAGGGTTATTCCGTGGCCTTCACCTTTGGGTCTGCGGTTTGCATTCTGTTTCCCGGCCAGCCACCTCCTGGGAACAGGCAGGGTCCTCTGTAAATCGAAGCCTGTCGGCAGGTCCACCACTCCCTCTGAGTGACCGAAGTTCCTGAAAGGGTATAAAACTAACAGTTCAGACTCCTGTTCTTGGACGCCCACTTTTCAGCTGCTTTCAGTGCAGGTGTGTCCTGCAGCACAGCATCACCGTTTAAGTAAAACCTTGATATTTTTGACTTCCTTGAGGGAAGATGTTATTTTGAGCTTGCAATGTTCACAGGGATGAACCTTCAGCTTTCTGCTTCCCGCCGTTTAGAACGTATAGGACAGTACTGTACAGTACAGGCCATTTGACCCACGATGTTGTGGTGACTTGATATCGTCGATGTCCATTCATGACTGTCCCTGAACTATGTAGACAGTTCAGAATCCCCACAGTGATGCGTCGGGCACCACATAAACGACAACAGATTTCCTTAGCTAAAAGACCCAGGTGGAGTTCTGACAAGTTCACTGTTTTGTTACGATGAATGGCTTCCCCTTTTCTTTCAGATATATCAAACTCCTTGAACAGACACTCCCAGTGGCTGTGGTGGGATTTGAACTTGTGTTAGAACTATTTCGCTTAGACCAGCAACATGATCATCATCCTATCTGTTCATTTTCATCTCTCCCTGAAGGAGGTTGTTGTGCATAAATTGGTTGACAATTTCCCCTCAGTGACTGCACTTGGAAAACGCATTTGTTGACTACCAATGAGACCAATGCCAAAACAATGCAGAAAATTAGGATAATCTCCTCAATGGTTGGCATGGACTCGTTGGGCCGAAGGGCCAGTGCTGTGTTACTCTGACTTTGTACACAGATGAGTGTAAAAAGCAAAGTCCTTTCTTCTGTAGTACCCAAGGACTCTGGATAAGTCACTCCACACACTGTGACCCAGTGGTTTTCCATGGTAGATCCGTATATAATGGACTTTATATGCTTTAACTTTTTAGCTAATTGCATTTTGAATGATCACTTTAAGTGAGAAGTGAGGTCCTAAAGCTAAGGACTAACCATGGGTATAATCTGGAGAGTCTGGTGCACTAACTGTTACAGACATAGCCCGTCTGAATGCCAACCAGTGATTATTTACTGTACGCGGATACTGGCCTGCCATCCCCTGTTGAGCACCCTGTCCATTATGTCCCTCACCCACTAACAGCGGGAGTGAAGTATGCTTTGAAGCTGCCGTGTCACAGCAGACAGATGCATTGTTTTAGCTGTGGAAAGGAGACTGACATAATGATTAATTTGTAATGTCAGATCTCTCTGAACAGACAACTAGAGAGGAGTGCTGGCATTTGACCTAAGCCAATGGGGTGCTGCCTATGCTCTGAACAGACGGGAGGAGAGGAGTGCTGCCTGTTGACCTAGGCCAGCGTTGTTTCTCCAGAGCATTTGCCTTCTACAAACTTACTGTGCAATCATGTGAGTTTTCACACCCAGTCTCAGATGTGAGCAGATGTTCCCAAGGCTCAGCTTTTGACTCTGAAGGGTTATAATGCAGTGGATTCCAGTTATTGGGCCATCAGTAAATAGGGGAAGCTGCTTATTTGGGATAACTCTTAAAGAACAAAGCTAATTGAGAAAGTATCTGGGATTCTCTTTATTTGGACACAATGCCACTTAATTAGGACAGGAGACTGTTGCTGAAGTTTGTAACTAGTGTACACTTGTGTAGTCATTGGACCTTCCTTGGAGAGAACAGTTTTTAAATAGTGTCAGTTGTATGTGTTTGTGTTCAAAATCAGTGATTTTTGTCACTGATAGTTGGTGAGAAATAAGCAGTAAGATGATTCAGAACTGTTTTGCTTGTCGCCTTTTCAAGTATTCAGGCTTGGAGATGCCAGAAACGGCCGGAAGTGAAAATAAAGTGATTTCACTATTTCAACAATTTAGGGCCTATGAAGAACTTGAAGGTATTGCCAATAATCTTGAATGTTACAATGAAAATGAAGATTTGGAAGATGTAATCATTGAAAGCATTGTATGAAGGAAGCCCATTATCTTCAGTAGATGTCTGCCTGATTTTGTTCATTTACAGTCAATCAAAAGAACATGTCAGCATACACTGGGTGAATTCCTCATTGATAACTGTCAGGAACTACAGTTTTATAGTACTGTAGTAGTAGTATTAGTGTTCTCATTTGTTCTGTATTTCATTTAAATATTTAATCTGTTACTCAGTTAATGGTACTTTGACTTTTTTTTATACATTTTTAACTATTTCCATGAAACTTTGACTAATTGGTACAGCCCTTTAATTGGTCCCAATGTGTCCCAATTAACCAGAATCCACTGTACTGATTGTTCAGCACCTCATGTAAATGCAGACTGTGTTGTGTAGCATTAAAAACCCAGCAAGACTGCAGCATGTATGGAGAGAAATAAACAGTCAATATTTCAAACTGAGACTCTTTTTAAATACCCCACCAAGGCAATTCCTGCCTCCCTGTTCTAAATACCCCACCAAGGCAAATCCTGCCTTCCTGTTCTAAATACCCCACCAAGGCAAATCCTGCCTTCCTGTTCTAAATACCCCACCAAGGCAAATCCTGCCTCCCTGTTCTAAATACCCCACCAAGGCAAATCCTGCCTCCCTGTTCTAAATACCCCACCAAGGCAAATCCTGCCTTCCTGTTCTAAATACCCCACCAAGGCAAATCCTGCCTTCCTGTTCTAAATACCCCACCAAGGCAAATCCTGCCTCCCTGTTCTAAATACCCCACCAAGGCAAATCCTGCCTTCCTGTTCTAAATACCCCACCAAGGCAAATCCTGCCTTCCTGTTCTAAATACCCCACCAAGGCAAATCCTGCCTTCCTGTTCTAAATACCCAAGGCAAATGCCTCATCATTATTCAACCTGCCAATCCCTCGGTTTCTTGCAGACAGACCCTCCTCATCCCCAACAAGAGCAGGAGAAACAAGATCGCAAAATTCGATCATTGCTCAAAAATGCATTGCTTCAAGGACAAACACTGGTGTTGAAATGCATCCATCAAAATAAAAATAAAACTCTAAGTACATTTTAAACAATTATTTTTCATTACAAAGCTAATTAAATTGCAGTGTACAACTACATTAAAATTTATAACCATGAAAATGGGTTCAAAATTGAGAGCTGTGTTGGTTCTATAAAGCCCACTGCTGCAGAGTTCGTTTAAGCATTTGATTAATGTGTATTGATTTTTTGTACATAGCTCCGCTGCTTCAGATAAATCCCAAGTGTATGATTACTCCGATATTAATGACGCTATCACTGGAGAATGTAAATGAAAATTTGAATCAATGTGTGTTTCTAATTAGTTACATCAATAATTCATTTGTGACAATACAGGAATATTTTAGAAAAGCTTCACTGAAAATCGGGCAAAAGATAAGAATATGCTGTTAAAATATGATCGCCACGGTAACGTAGTGGTTAGCACCACGCTATTACAGCTCGGGGCGTTCTGCAGTTCGGAGGTCAATTCCGGCGCTGTTCCGTAAGGGGTCTCTTTTCTGTGGAATGCTTGGCTTTTCTCCGGGTGCTCCGGTTTCCTTCCACAGTCTGAAGAAGTACCTGGAAGGTTATTTGATCATTGTAAATCGTCCTGTGATTAGGTCGGGGTTAATCAGGTTTGTTGGAGGTTGCTGGGGCAGTGCGGCTTGAAGTGCTGGAAAGGCCAATTCAGGACAGCATTGCTAAATATATAAATATATATTTTCAATCCTTAAGATAATTTTTTTCCTTGAGGCATTGTGAGTGTTGCTACTTCGATGTACTTGTGTTATTTTTGAATAACATAATAATAATAAAAAGATTTGAAAAGAAAATAAAATAAATATAGATCCCTTCAGCACAGAAACAGGCTCTTCACCCCAGCTGATCAACAATGACCGTCTCCAAATAAGAATCAGGTTTATTACCATTGATATAGGTTGTTTAACTTGTCGTTTTGTGGCTGTAGTGCAGTGCAAGACACACAAAAAATGATGATAAGTAACAATAAGTAAATAGTGCAAAAGAGGAATAGTGAGGTAGTGTTCATGGACTGTCAGAAATCTGATGGTGGGGGAGAAGCAGCTGTTACTGAATCATCGAGTGTGTGTCTTCAGGCTCCTGTACCTTTGCTATACTACAGTATGTGATATTATCAATGCTGGTCCTACAAAAGGCCAGAGTGAAACATTCTGAATAAATAATTAAATCATACCTGAAGATGTGACAGAACCATACAGTTGATTCTGTGTTCTTCCAGACTCGAGAGGCAGATCTTGTGTCTGGATTATGGTTGTATTTGTTAAATTATCCCATCTACTGATCTGATGAAAGAGCTGGCCTTTAGCTGGAGCTAGCAGAAGAATAAGGGGCCAAATGGCCTCCTGCTGCACAATAAGTCATTGCCAAGTCAGAGTCAGTGTAATTGTATTATTGAACTACATATATATCACCATATACTACCTTGAGACTTATCTTCTAGCAGACTTTTACAGGAAAATAAAAAAAACGATAGAACTAAAAAAAACTATGTAAACAAAGACAAACAGCAAATGTGTGAAAGAACCCAAATTCTACAAATAAAAAAAAAATAATACTGAGATCATGAACAGTAGAGTCCTTGAAGGCGAGTCTATAGGTTGTAGAATCAGCTCAGAGCTGTGGTGAGTGAAATTTTTGACACCGGTTTAGGAGCCTGATCGTTGAAGGGCAATAATTGTTTCTGAACCTGGTGACGTGGGACCTAAGGCTCCTGTATCTGCTGCTGATGGTATTAGTGAGATGGCATGGCTGGTGGTTCAGGAGGCAAATCTTACACAACCATTCCCATGGTCGGTTGTGTTGTAAGATAATTACTGTGCCTCTACCCTGGAAAAGATTTGATGATGTTCCTGTTTTAATACTGGACAAATATCTTTCCTTGATGATGGTGGATGCTGCTTTCTTGTGGCAATGTAGGTGTGCTCAGCGGGGAGGGCTTCAGCTGTGATGAACTGGGCTGTATACACCTCTTTTCATTGATATCTCATCTGTTTAATATCTGTCCCTTAGATAAAAAGTGACGAACGGATTGTCAAAACTGAACATGGCCTGCTAATCAGAAAGGTGGAGAGTCGGGACGCCGGGCTATATCTGTGCAGGGCGGAAGAGCAGTCCTTCACTCACACCATCGTCAGGCTGGACCTGCGGGTGATCGAGAACGAGCAGATGCTGAGCGCCCAGAAGGCGGCGGAGGAGGATGTGAGGAGCCGGGACTTTGCCTCGGAGTCGCGGCTGAGATACAAGGAGTACGTCCAGCTGCTGAGCAGCGCCAGCTTCACCGTGGACGACTACTGTGAGCAGCTGTGGCACCGCGAGAAGAGGCGGCAGCGGAACAAGGGCGCCGGGAAGTGGAAGCACGTGCAGGAGATGAAGAAGAACAGGAACCGGCGGCACCACGCCTAGGCTGGTGCCGCAGGAGAACGCGAGTCCCAGCCTCAAGCCAAGTGGCAGAACTCCGCGATAACATTCTGCACTCCGCTGAAGCAAGAACTTTCAATCTCACACAACGTGCTCAGGGTATCCACACTCTGGCGATGCATTCTTCTCCAAGGCTACACTCTGTAGAATTTACATCATTCAGCCCAACGGACCACAGAGCACTCCAGCTCTAAAGGTTCTGTCTATTCATCATGGACTCGATGAGCCAAAAGGCCTGTTTCTGAGCTGTAGTGCTCTGTGTCTATCGCACATCTCCAAGGTACAGCTCTTCACGGCCACATTCTTCAATGGTGGAGGACACGTCCAAGGAGCAGCTCCTCGCCCCATGTCCTCCTGAGGAAACACCTACGGTGACGTTTAGAAGTTGCGGTCATTGTTCTGACCGAGTGGCAAGTTTGAAATTGGTGGGTCCAGTGCTGGATTGTTGCCATAATCATTGTTTTTGCTTCAAAACTCAACTCTGGACACTGCTAGCATTCTTTCGAAATCAACTGGTGCCTTTACTGTGCTTCAGTGGCCAACACTGATAATTACCGAGCACATTTCGTCAGCTTCTTCATCAACATCAGCCCAGTATAATGGGACAAAGTTATTCTCTTTTTGTTGTAAATGTTCATGGTATTTATGCATGTGACTTATTATTAAATGTAAACAGGAGACGTATCGTACACAGCTGCTTTCATGGTCGGTTGTGTTGTAAAATAATTACTGTGCTTCTACCCTGTAAAAGCTTTGGTAATGTTCCTATTTTGATACTGGACAAGAACGTCTTTTCTTCTTAACAGGTTGGCTGGTGGGTGCCAGGACGACTGTAGAGGGAAAGCAGGAATACAACAATACCTGAGGGATACAGCACCCAGGGGCCTGTGTTAGTACTAGACAAGAAAGCCTTTTTCTTCTTAATGTGTTGGCTGGTGGGGACAGGAAGAAACTCTGTGGAGGTTAGGCAGGCAAGCACCCTGGGGATACAGCACACAAGGCTCTCTGCTATACTGCACCTGCTTGTGTTACCCGTTCCCAGAGGAAACCTTGCCACAGTTTGGTTGCACGGAACAAAGGTGGACAGATGTCTGACACCTCATTAAGGTGAAAAGGAGAGAAGCCCAGCAGGACAAATCAGATTTCCATGTGCACAGCATGTCTCTTCAGTGGGGACCCTTCCGAATGGGGCCCACGGTGACCAAAAGGCTTGCAGGAAGGCTTGACAATTAGTAATTCCACTTCCGGATTACTGTTTTCCACCCTGTGTTATTACTTACTTTTTTGTTGATAATATAATGAACTTAGCAAACCCGTTTAAGTTAACATGTATGCAGGAAAGTTTCAGCAAGGAGCCGAAGTGACAGAACTTTGGTATATGTGTTACTGCAAAACATATTCCTTACTCTTTAGCTTAGAGTTCATTTTTATTTACAATAGTTGAGGCTTCTTAAAGGCTTTTTTAATAGTTGAGTTGATGTATGATTTTCTAGAAATGCCACCTTCAAACAAACAAGATTTGTGAACATTGACAGCCCACAACCTTCTGTCCAAGGGAAAGATCCAACAACTCCCCTGCTGAATATTCCCGGCACGCCAGGGCTGTCCTCACTCAGATGGGTCTCCGTGGACACTGTTAGGTCACTCAAATCCGCCTCCATGGACACTGCCACATCATCGGGATCCATCTCTGTGGAAACTGTCTGTTCCGGTCAGGGCGGAGATCTCAGAGTGGTGCTGAAGGTCCATCTCTTCCGGGTTCCAGCCAGAGTGCTGTCTGTTGAGTGAGGAACACCAGCTCACTAAGAAGGGATCACTCACAGAAATGAGCATATTATCCATCCCCTTTAACCTGGTGTTTGTTCATAATAGTTACATATACCGCTTAGACCATTGAAAGGTTGACGAGTCCATTAGGCTGAGTAACCAACTCCTTCTCATCATCTGCGTGCCCTTTCAAGTCTACAATTTAATGGTTTGAATTCAAGTAATGTTTCTCATCCTTCACTATAAGGAGGCCATTCAGTCCATTGAGTCTATGCTAGCTGTCATTACAGTGTCGCATCAGACCCACGGCCTCCACCTTTCTCGTAACCTGTGGAGTTGCCATTGTGGGTCGAGATCCTCATGGGTCAAACCCATAGCTTTGACTGCCCATTTCCCTTCACAGATGCTTCCTGACCCATTGAGTTCCTGTCAGCAGCTTGTTTTCTGCCCCAGACGGCAAGTCTGCAGTCTCCTGTGTCTGATTTCCCAGTAGCCTTTACTCTTCCACAGGTACTCATTAACATCTTCCTGAACTCGCGTACAGACAAGGGACACATTACAGCGGCCTGTTATCCAACTAACCCACCCAGGGCAACCCACTTGGTCATAAAGAGAGAATACAAACTCCATACAAACAGCACCTGTAATCAGGATTAAACCTGGGTTATAGGAACTGCGAGTCAGTGACATTACTTAAAACACCAGCATGTCAATCAGTCAGCGCGAATTTAGCCAAGACAAGCTCTGAGGAGAGGAGATTTAACAGGATTCTGCCTGGATTAGAGAGCACGTCTTCTGCGGGAAGCTTGAGAGAGTTAGGGCTTTTCTCTTTCTCGTGAAGGAGGATTAATGAGAGGTGACTTGATGGAGATGTACAAGATGACTAGAGGCATAGATTGTGGATTGCCAGAGGCATTTTCACAGGGTGGAAATGGCTAAAATGAGGGAGCATGACTTTAAGGTGATCAGATATGCTAACACCCAGGAATTTAAAGAGCATAGAACAGTACATCAGCCCACAATGTTGTGACAACCTTTTAACCTATTCTAAGTTCAATCTAACCCTTCCTTTCCACGTACCCCTCCATTTTCTATTATCCACCTGCCGATCTGAGTTTCTTAAATGTTTCTAATGTATCTGTCACTACCACCGCCCCGGCAGTGCATTCCACACACCTATCACTTTCTGTATCAAAAAAAATCCTACCTTTGACATATCTCTTGTGCTTTCCTTCAATCAATATAAAATTATATCCCCTCATCTTGGGAACAAGTTTCCGGGCACTGACTTCCTCTACCACAATGCCCTGATGTAGACTGGCGTGTTCACCCCCCTCCCCCTTCCGAAAGCCAACAATCAGTCCTTCAGTTTGACTGACGGTGAGTGAGAGGTTGTTGCTGTGGCACCCCTCAGCCCAGTATCCTACCTCACTCCCGTCTGCTGGCCCATTGCCACCTGTGCTTCATTGAACAATACTGGTCAATGGTTCTTCAGCGGATGGAGACAAGGATCTGCACCATTCCCATTTTTGGAACGTTGCTCCTTGAAGGATCAGATTTTTCCATGTAAAGATGTTAAATATAGCAAGTCATTGTATTCATATCCTGGGAGTGGAATTTGAATGTATATTTTGGTATTATTTTAATAAAGTAGATTCTTGTCATTAAAATGATCCAATGTTCTTTCTTGTTAACGTTGCTTTACATGTAAACCATTCCTGGAGTAAATGTTAGATTCTTCAACACTTCCTGGACAATATTTTCCTCAATCTTTGTGAAAATGTTGAGCACCACACACAAAATGCTGGAGGAACTCAGCAGGCCAGGCAGCATCTATGAAAAGGAGTAAACAGTTGACGTTTTTGGTGGAGACCCTTCATCCGAACTCATGAAGGGTCTTGGCCCAAAACGTCGACTGTTTATTCATTTCCATAGATGCTGCCTGGCCTGCTGAGTTCCTCTAGCATTCTAGGTGTGTGTTGCGTTGGATTTCCAGCATCTGCAGATATTCTCTTGTTCATGAAAATATTGATGCAACTAAAGAGATATCAGAGATAGGACAGGGGGCCTCTGCTTTAAATTACTTCAGAGATGTCCTCCTTCTTTAAAGAATGGGGTTTCCCTCCCTCTACAGCTGATGCTGTTCTCACCCGCATCTCTTCCATTTCCCGTATCTCTATGCTTACCCCATCTTCTCCCTGCCTCAACAGTGATAGAGTTCCTCTTGTCCTTATCTAACACCCCAATAACCTCTGTGTCCAACACCTCATCCTTTGCAACATCCGCCATGTTGTTGTGATGGAAATGAGAAAGGTTCTTTGGGCCTCAAGGCAAGAGCTCTGGACACACAGTTTTAACAATAAGGAGTTTATTTACAAGGGGAGAAAAAGCTTGCGAACAACACAAGCGGCTACAGTATTCGTACAAACGCGCTTAGAATAGAGGAGCGAGGGAAAAGTCGGGTTGGCAGTACAATACACGGGAAAACGGTGTGGGGACGGAGTACAGGTACACATACAAGCAGGGGAAAAGTAACTACAATACCTGCCCTCCCCCCCCCCCCTTTGGATATGGGCAAGCACAGCTCTTTGCTAAAGGGACAACAATTAACGCTCCCACAACCCTATTCAATGCACACCTTACCTGGTCCCTCGAGGATGGCAAAAGAGAGCGAGCCAAGTACATGTAGCACCTTTTATAGGTCAGGGGGCCAACGGCTTGGTGCTAGACAGGTTAATCCAATTAAGGTGGCCAATGGTTAAGTGTGCATTGATTAGTTGGGAGGGGTGAAATGTTGACTGGCAGGTGGTGTGACCTCCGACCAGGTGAGGGCAGCACTGTCACGAGACAGGCTCAGCTCTCTGGTTACACATGTCCAATGGGATCATAGCACCAAACATATCTTTACCTTCTCCCACTCTCTGTGTTCTGCTGGGGTTGCTCCCTCTGTGATTCCCTTGTCTATTTGTCCCTCCCCACTAATCTCCCTCCCGGCACTTATCCCTGTAAGCGGCCTAAGTGCCACATTTGCCTATAAACCTCCTCCCTCACCTCCATTCAGGACCCCAAACAAACCTTCCAGGTGAGGCAACATTTCACCTGCAAATCTGCCAGGGCCATCTATTGGATCCAGTGCTCCTGATGCGGCCTCCTCCACATTGCTGAGACCTGTCATAAATCAGGGGACCACTTTGTCGGGGGTCCACACCATTTGCCACAAGTAGAACTTCCCCGTGTCCTACCATTTTAATTCCGATTCCCATTCCCATTCCAACACGTCGATCCAGGACCTCTTCCTGTGCCCCTTCCTCTATTCCCCATTCTGACCTTTTACTGCCTTTTAATTCCCCTTGTGTCCCCCCTCCTTCCCCTTCTGTGCTCTTCTCTCCTCTCCTATCTGATTCTTTCTTCTCCAGCTCTTGACCTTTCCCGTCCACCTGGCTTCACCTATCATCTTCCAGCTATCCTCCTTCTCTTCCTCCCCTACCTTTTTATTCTGGTGTCTTCCCCTTTCCTTCTCAGTCCTGAGGAAGGGTCTCGGCCCAAAACCTCAACTGTTCATTCATTTCCACAGGTACTGTCTGAGCTGTTGGGTTCCTTCAGCTTTTCACGTGTGTTGCTTTGGATTTCCAGCATCTGCAGACTTTCTCGTGTTTAATAACATTAGACATTAGCTTTATCTGCCATGCATACATTGAAAAATATGGTCAAATATGTCATTTGCATCGATAACCAACACAGACTGAGGATGTGCTGGGAGCAGGCTGCGAGTGCTTCTGATGTCACCACAGAACGCTAATGCCAACCTGTACATCGTTGGAATGTGGTAGGTTTGGGAGGAGACTTGAGGACCTGAAGGAAAGCCACACAGTCACGGGGAAAATGTATAAACTCCTAACAGGCAATGGAGTCATAGTGTCATAGAGAAGTACAGCCCGGAAACAGCCCTTCAGCCCATCTAGTCCATGCCAAAACCATTAAAGCTGCCTACTCCTATTGACCTGCACTGGAACCATAGCCCTCCATGCCCCTATTATCCAGGAATCTATCCAAACTTAATCATTGAAATCAAGCTCGCATGGACCACTTGTGATGGCAGCTCAGTCTACACTCTTATGGGCTTCTGAATGAAGAAGTTTCTCTTCATGTTCCCCTTAAATTTTTCATTTTCACCCTTAATCCATGACCTCTGGTTGTAGTCCCACCCAATCTCAGTGGAAAAATCCTGCTTGCATCAACCATATCCATACCCCTCATATTTTATATATTTCTATCAAACCTCCTCTCAATCTACGTTCTAAAGTATATAGTCCTAACCTATTCAATCTTCCCTTCTAACTCAGGTCCTCTGGACCAGCAACATTCTTGTAAATGTTCTCTGCACTCTTTCAACCTTGGTATTTCTTTCCTGTAGGCAGATGACCAAAACTACACACAATACTTCACATTAGGCCTCACCAATGTCTTACGCAACTTCAACATAACATCCCATCTCCTCTACTCAATACATTTATTTGTGAAGGCCATTGTGCCAAAAGTTTTCTTTATGGCCCTATCTATCTGTGACATCACTTTCAACAAATTATGTACCTGTATTCCCAGATCTCTTTGTTCTGCCACACTCCTCAGTGCCCTACCGCTTACTGTGTAAGACCGATCCTGGTTGGTCCTACCGAAGAACAAAAGCTGACATTCCATCAGCTACTTTCAGCCCGTTTTTTCAGCTGGTTCAGATCCCACTGCAAGCCATGATAGACTTCTTGGCTGTTCACTACACCTCCGATCTCGGTTTCATCTGCAAATTTGCCGATCCAGTTAACCACATTATCATCCAGGTTACTTATATAGATGACAAACAACACAGGACCCTGTGGCACACCACAAGTTAGAGGACTCCAGCCAAAGCTGCAATTCTCTACAATCATTCTCTGGCTTCTCCCAAACAGCCAATGCCTAATCCCATTTTCTACCTCATCCTAAATACCGAATGACTGAATCTTCTTGACCAGTCTTCCATGTGGGACCTTACTAAAGTCCACGTAGACAAGATCCACTGCCTTGCTTTCATCAACTTTCTTGGTAACTTCCTCGAAAAACTCTAAGATTGGGAAGACATGACCTACCATGCATGAAGCCAGGCTGACTATCCTTAATCAGCCCATGCCTATCCAAATACTTATATATCTGGTCCCTTAGAATCCTTCAATAACTTTCTCACAACTGATGTCAGACTCACCGGTCTATAATTTACTGGTTTTTGCTTGGAGCCTTTTTTAAAAGGTGGCATGATAGCTATCCGCCAATCCCCTGGTACCTCTCCTGGATGTTTTAAATATCTCTTCTAGGGCCCCTGCAACTTCTGCACTTCCTCCCGTAGGATCCAAGGGCACACCTTGTTAGGCCCTGGGAATTTATCCATCCTGATTTGCCTCGGGGTAGCTAACACCTCTTCCTCTGTAATGTTTTCAGGGTCTGTGAAGTCAATGCTGCTTTGCTTCACTGCTATAGACTCTGTATCTGTCTCCTGAATAAATACAGATGCAAAGAATGCATTTAAGATCTCCCCCATCTGTTTTGGCTCCATACATGGATTACTATTCTGGTCTTTCAGAGGACCAGTTTTGACCCTAGCAATCCTTTTGCAGTTAACATATGTGTAGAATCCCTTAGGATTCTCCTTCACCTTGTCTGCTAGGGCAACTTCATGCCTTCTTTTAGCCTGCCTGATTTCTTTCTTAAGTGTCCGCTTGCATTTCTTGTACTCCAGAAGACCTCATTGCTTCCTATTTAGCTATACATGCCATGCACCTCCTTTTTTTCTCTTGACCAGGGTCTCAATATCTCTTGAAAACCAAGGTTCTCTGTACTTGATATCTTTACCTTGTTTTCTCACAGGCCCATACAAACTTTGTACTCACACAATTTCGTTTTCAAAGGCCTCCCACTTTCCAAACATACTTTTGCCAGTAAACGGTTTGTCCCAAACCACACTTGCCAGATCATTTATGATACCATCAAAATCGGTCTTTCTGCAATTTAGAATCTCAACCCTCAGATCTGACCTATCTCTTTGCATTTTTACTTTGAAAATAAAGGCATTGTGATCACTGGATGCAAAGTGTTCCCCTACACTAACTTCTGTCACCTGCCCTGTCTCATTCCCTAATAGGAGATCCAGTATCATGTGCAGTCTCATTGGAACTCCTGCATACTGGTGAAAAAATCTCTTGTGAACAAACTTGGCAAACTCTATCCCATCCAGTCCTTTTACAGTGTGGGATTCCCAGTTAATATGTGGAAAGTTAAAATTTCATATCACAACGACCTCATGTTTATTACAACAGCCTGTGATCTCTTTATAAATGTGTGCTCCAAATCCTCTGTACTGTTGAGTGGTATCCACCCATAACACCTCACTTGTTGAATTCTCCAGTCTATCATGATAGGGCACTGCCGTGACATTTTCCCTAACTAGTAATGCCAACTCTCCTCTTTTAATCCCTCCCACTGTCACGTCTAAATCAGTGTAGCTACAGAATATTGAGCTGCCAGTCCTGCCCCTCCCAAGTCTCACTAATGGCTACAAAGTCATAATTCCAGGTGTTGATCCATGCCCTGAGCTCATCCGCTTTTCCTACAATAATTCTTGCATTGAAATACATCAGCTCAGGACACTAGTAGCACCATGCTCAACCTTTGGATTGATGTCTTACCAGCATCTGCCTCCAGAATCTCTCCACTAACTGTTCAGGCACTCTGGTTCCCATTCCCCTGCAAATCTCCTTTAAACCCAGCCATGCAGCTTTAACAAACTTCCCTTCTAGCGTATGAGTCCCCCTCCAATTCATCTGAAAATCATCCCGTCTATACAGGTTCCACTTTCCCTGGAAGAGAGTCCAATAATCCAAAAATCTTATGCCCTCCCTCCTACACCAATTCCTTAGCCACATATTAAATTGTATAATCTTCCTAGTTCTGGCCTCACTAGCACATAGCACAGGTAGCAATCCTGAGATCACAACCCTGGAGATCCTACCTTTAAGTTAGCACCTAACTTCCTGAACTCCCTATGCAGAACCTTGTAACTCGTCCTACCCATATTATTGGTATTTACATGGACCCCAACTTCCGGCTGTTCACCCTCCCACTTAAGAATGCTAAGGACTCAATCTAGGATATCCCGGATCCTGGCACCCGGGAGGCAACATACTATCCAGGAATCTCATTCTTGCCCACAGAACCTCCTGACTGTTCCGCGAATTTATAAGTCCCCTATCACCACAGTGTGCCTTTTCTTTCCCCCTTTCCCTTCAGAGTCACAGAGCCAGTCTCAGTTCCAGAAACCGATCATTGTGAACTTGCTCTGCCAGCTCGTCCCCCATATCCTACCTCACCGACAGTATCCAAAGTGATATACCTGTTGTTGAGGGGGATGGCCACAGGGGTACTCTGCGCTGGCTTCTTAACCCCTTTCCCCTTCCTCACTGTCACCCAGTTTCCTGTATCCTGCACCTTGGGTGTAACCATCTCTCTATATGTCCTATCTATCACCCCTCTTGAATGATCCATAGTTCAACCAGTTCCAGCTCCAGCTCCTTAACACGGAGTGTTAGATGCTGCAGCTGGATGCTCTTCTCAGAGCTGAGGACATCAGGGACACTGGAGGTCTCCCTGCCTTCCACATCCTGCCAGAGGAGCATTCCACTATCCTGTCTGGCATCCCTACTGTCCTAATTAAGCAGATATTAAGAAGGGAAGGAAGAATGAAAATTACTTAGAGATTTTCTTTGCTTTTTCTTACTGAAGCCTCTCTTCGCTGAAACCTTGAAGAGCTAAAGCCTCAAGATCAGAACTCTACTCTGTCCACTCAGACAACAGCCGCTGCACTTGCCCTGCCTTCCTTAAATTTGTTCTTGCTAATCAATCCCAAATTCAGATTGGCCACTAGTCAAAGCTCTATTTTACTTCCACGACCCTCTGCTGATTATTTATACTCAGGCAGAAGGCCTGAGTGAAACCTCCTCCTCCCAAACTTCGGATGTCTGGGTTGGTCACTGGTCAAAGCTCTCAGCAGGAATTGAACCCTGAGCGGTGACTGTTGGTGATGTAGAGCAATTGCACTAACCACTGCGCAACCATGCCGCCCCACGGGGTGGGACTGCACAAACACTGCTTCAGAGTTGTCAGTCATTTCCGGCAAGAGAGGGTCAGAATGAAATGGCCGTGGTTTCAACAGAAGATATATTGAGCTTTGGGGTAATGCAAGATAATACTGATGTGAGATCCCCGTCTGGAACACATAAAAACTGTCTTTTGATCCACAGCCTGTAATGCATGTTATAGAGTGCAAACCGTCTCCAATTCCTCAGACATGGAGGTAACTCACACAGTCCCTCCACATTATCTCGAGAGGCACTAAGTAAAACAATAACACAGAACCAGAATTGGGCTGTTCATCTCATCGAGTCTGCTCTGCCACTTGATTATACCCCATTTATTTTCCCTCCCAACCATATTTCCTGCCTTCTCCCCGTAACCTTAGACATCCTTACTAACCCATCAACCTCCGTTTGAAATCTACTAAGTGACTTGGTCTTCACAGCCGTCTGCGACAATGAATTCCACAGAATCACCAACTTCTGGCTAAAGAAGTTCCTCCACAGCCTTATTCTAAAGAGATGTCCTATTCTGAGGCTCTGCCTCTGACCCTAAACTCCCCCACTATAGGAAACATCCCCTGTATATCCTCTCTATTTTGACCTTTCAATATTCGATGGGTTTCAATGAGATCCCCCTTCATTTGACAGAACAGTACAGCACAGGGACAAGCTCTTCGGCCCAAGGTGTTATGGTAAACCATTTAATTAGAGCAACACACACAAAATGCTGGAGGAATGCAGCACCTATGGAAAACAGCAAACAGTCCACGTTTTGGGCCAAGACCCTTCATCAGAACTCAGGTCTTGGGTAGCAGGTGTAAATGGGAGGTGTGGGGTGAGGGAACTATGAGACTGATGGGAGATCCCCGGAGTCAATAAGGTCAGTGATGGTGTGGGAGACAATGGCCTGGTGCTTCTTGGTGGGGTCCTGGTCAGGGGGGTAAGTCAGAGGAGGTATCTAAGAGTTGTCTGGCCTCAGCAAGGTCAGTCCACCAGACCACTACAGCAACCCCCTATGGTGAGGTTAAGATTAGTGCAGAGAGAGTGGAGAGCTCAGAGTGGAAAGTGGAGTGAGGTTAGAATTGGAGAGAGGATTAAAATCGAGATGGTTGATGTCTCGTCGGCAGTTAGTGATAAATAGATCCAGAGCAGGCAGAAGACCGGAGTGAGTTGTTCAGGAAGAGGAGGAGGGCTCAAGCTGGGAGAAGGGGTCATCGGTGCAGACTGGAGAGTCTTTGCCAAAGGAGCAGGCACGGAGATGGAGGCGGCGGAAGAAGAGCTCAGCATCGTTGCAGACGCGGTACTCACTGTGATGTGGGCACAAGGGGACAAAGATGAGGTAAGGACAGAATGTTCTGCCTTAAAGAGGGGAAGGATGGACGGAATTGCGAAGACCCAGCATGGATGAGGACTGGGATCAGAGGAGGGAAGAGCATTGGTAGTATCTGAAGAGAGAGGAGGCTTGTGGTGTTCACGGAAGGTGGGGTGGGAGGAAGATGGCAGCTCTGTGGACCCAAGAATTGACAGTGGGGCCTGAGGCACACAGGATTGCAGAGTGGTGGTGGGGGAAGGAGAGACTGGGGTTCCAGGGGATGCGTGCAAAGTCTCGGCCTGGACGGTCAAGGTCCAGGCTGGAGTTGGAGTTACAGACTATGCAATTAGCAGGTTGAAAGCGTCTGGGGTCATTGGAGCTGGCATTGATGGTGATAGAATCCAGGTTCTTAATTCTCGTGAGATCGTTGGAATTAGTGTTGGCGATGAAGATGTTAGAGAGTCCCAATGAAGGGTCTCAGCCTGAAACATCGACTGCTCTTTTTCCATGGATGCTGCCTGACCTGCTGAGTTCCTCCAGCATTTTGTGTGTTGCTTTGGATCTCCAGCAACAGCAGATTTTCTTGCATTTAAATTAGTAATCAAACAGTTAACTAAACTAATACCCTGTACCCACACAATGTCCATATCCCTCCATTTTCCTTACATTTATGTGATTATTTAAAAGTCTCGAATGGAACTGCTTCTACCACCACCCCGGAAGGTAGAGGTTCATGAGGATGTTGTCAGGACCGGAGGGAATGGGTCATAAGGAGAGACCTGATAGGCTTTCCTTTCCCCAGTGTGAAGGAGGTTGAGGGAAGATGTGATAGATGTATAACATCATGAAAGGTCTAGGTAGAGGAAATGGTCAGGGTTATGTTCTCTGTTCACAGTTTGCATGCATGTGGTCATATCTGTTAGCTTTATAATTGATCTAGTAAGTCACTGTGTATCTAAGAACTGAGAACAGGAAGCCAAGCAGCTGCTGGAGGGATTTGGCTTTTAGTGATTTAGAATTCAAGCAGTTCTTTCCCGTTGCAGACATCCTGGGAACTCATCAGAAATCCCAGTGGGACTTTGCTCTCCAACATTCTGGGCTGCTCGAGATCCAGACACTGTACAGGCAGATGGGATGAGTTTAAATTGGCATCGTGCTTGGTACAGACATTGCGGGCTGAAGGGCCTGTTCCTGTGCTCTACTGTGCTGAAGTATTTGAACATAGAATATTACAGCATAGGCCCTTCAGCCACAATATTTTGCCCACCTTTTAACCCACTCTGTGATCAACTTGACCCTTCCCTTCTACATAGCCCTCTAGTTTTCTGTCATCTAAGAGTCTCTTAAACTATGAGCACCTTCCTCTACCGTTACCCTTGGCAGAGTGTTCCATGCACCCAACACTGTCCATGTAAAGAATTTACCTCTGATGTTTCTCGACACGTTCCTCCAATCACCTTAAAATTAAAACACAAAAATACAACCGCAGATGCTGTGGATCAAAGAATACGTACACAACACTGGAAGAACTCAGCAGGTCAGGCAGCATCCGTGAGAACAGAGTAGCCAACGTTTCGGGCCGAGACCCTTCATCAGGAATGGTGGGGGGGGGGGAAGAGAGGGCCGAAGTCCAGTAATAGAGATAGGGGAGGGGGTAGGGCCTAGAGGCGCCAGGTGGAAAACCAATCAGAGGAAAGCTAAAGGGGGGAGGGGGAGGGGATAAGCATGAAAGAACTGTAGAGATAAAGAAGCAGAAAGTTGAAAGGGGAGAGAGGCAGAGAGGGACCTGGGACAGCCTTCCGCTACTTTTTGGATAACAGACCCCACCAGTTCCCCAGCACCACCACACTCCTCCGGTTGGCGGAGCTTGTTCTAACTCTCAATAACTTCTCCTTTGGTTCTTCCCACTTTCTCCAGATCAAGGGCGTAGCCATGGGCACTCGCATGGGCCCCAGCTATGCCTGCCTCTTTGTGGGTTATGTGGAACAGTCTATGCTCTAAATTTATACTGGCACCACTCCTCAACTTTTCCTTCGATACATTGACGACTACATTGGTGCTGCTTCCTGCACCCATGCTGAGCTTGTCAATTTCATCAACTTTGCTTCTAACTTTCACCCAGCCCTTAAATTCACTTGGTCCATCTCAGACACTTCTCTCCCCTTTCTTGATCTCTCGGTCTCCATCTCTGGAGACAGACTATCCACTGACATCTTCTACTAACCCACTGACTCCCATAACTATTTTGACTATACCTCTTCCCATCCTGCCCAATGCAAAAATGCCCTTCCTTATTCCCAGTTCCTCCATCTCTGCCACATCTGCTCCCAGGATGAGGCTTTCCGTTCCAGGACTTCTCAAATGTCCTCTTTCTTTCAGGATCGTGGTTTCCCTTCTGGCATCATCAAAGATGCCCTCACCCGCATCTCCTCCACTTCCCGCACTTCAGCCCTTAACCCATCCTCCCGTCACCACAACAGGGACAGGGTTCCCCTTGTCTTCACCTACCACCCCACCAGCCTCCGGATCCAACACATTATCCTCCGCAACTTCTGCCACCTTCAACAGGACCCCACCACCCAGCACATCTTTCCCTCCCTACCCCTTTCAGCTTTTCGCAGGGATAGTTCCCTCCGCGACTACCTGGTCCACACGTCCCTCCCCACAGAACTCCCACCTGGCACTTATCCCTGCAAGCACAAATGCTACACCTGTTCCCACACCTCCCCCCTTACCACCATTCCAGGCCCCAGACAGTCCTTCCAGGTGAGGCAACCTATTGCATCCGGTGCTCCCGGTGCGGCCTCCTCTACATCAGCGAGACCCAATGCAGATTGGGGGACCGCTTCATCGAGAACCTACGCTTCATCCGTCACAATAGACAGGACCTCCCGGTTGCCACCCACTTCAACTCTGCCTCTCATTCCCATCTAGATATGTCCATACATGGCCTCCTCTACTGCCATGATGAGGCCAAACTCAGGTTGGAGGAGCAACAACTCATCTACCGTCTGAGTAGCCTCCAGCCTAGTGGTATGAACATTGAATTCTCCAATTTCTGGTAATTCCCTCCCCCTTCCTCTATCCCAGGTCCCTCTCTGCCTCTCTCCCCTTTCAACTTTCTGCTTCTTTATCTCTACAGTTCTTTCATGCTTATCCCCTCCCCCTCCCCCCTTTATCTTTCCTCTGATTGGTTTTCCACCTGGCGCCTCTAGGCCCTACCCCCTCCCCATCTCTATTACTGGGCTTCGGCCCTCTCTTCCCCCCCCCCCCCCCACCATCCCTGATGAAGAGTCTCGGCCCGAAACGTTGGATACTCTTTTCTCACGAATGCTGCCTGACCTGCTGAGTTCTTCCAGCGTTTTGTACGTATACCTTAAAATTAAACCCTCTCATATTAGCCATTTCCACCCTGGGAGAAAAGTCACTGCTATCCACTCAATTTATGTCCCTTAATTATCTTCTGGACCTCTATCAAGTCACTTCTCCTCCATTGCTCCAAAAAGAAAAACTCGAGCTTGCTCAACCTATCTTCATAAGACATTCCCTCTTATCCAGGCGGAATCCTGGTAAATCTCCTCTGCACCCTCTCTAAAGCTTCCACCTCCTTCCTACGTTCTAAGCAAAAATGCACTGCGTATTCTACTCCATGTAGGATCATGGAAAAATTGCTTCCTCAGCACCTTTCTCCAGCACTTACATTGTACCCTTTAATTTCATTTTCCAGAACTCTATTAATCAATGAACCAACTTCGTGACTAGGCCTCCACATTCTTGCAGGGCAAAGAACTTCAAGGGTCTACCATCTTCGGCGTGAAGTAAATATCTCCCAAGTACTAAGGACGTGCTTTGGTTGTCTAATTGGCCTCAATGAGGATTGAAAAGGTCTGGATATCGGGGCTGGAGGCAAGGAATGGGCCGATTCAGCTCATTGCTCTGCGGGGTTTACTCGTCTCTGCGCTGAACTGAGGCTGGCCTGTGACTAACAGGCTGCTGGATTGGTTTACTCGTCTCTGCGCTGAACTGAGGCTGGCCTGTGACTAACAGGCTGCTGGATTGGTTTACTCATCTCTGCGCTGAACTGAGGCTGTGGCCTGTGACTAACAGGCTGCTGGATTGGTTTACTCGTCTCTGCGCTGAACTGAGGCTGGCCTGTGACTAACAGGCTGCTGGATTGGTTTACTCGTCTCTGCGCTGAACTGAGGCTGTGGCCTGTGACTAACAGGCTGCTGGATTGGTTTACTCGTCTCTGCGCTGAACTGAGGCTGGCCTGTGACTAACAGGCTGCTGGATTGGTTTACTCGTCTCTGCGCTGAACTGAGGCTGTGGCCTGTGACTAACAGGCTGCTGGATTGGTTTACTCGTCTCTGCGCTGAACTGAGGCTGTGGCCTGTGACTAACAGGCTGCTGGATTGGTTTACTCGTCTCTGCGCTGAACTGAGGCTGGCCTGTGACTAACAGGCTGCTGGATTGGTTTACTCATCTCTGCGCTGAACTGAGGCTGTGGCCTGTGACTAACAGGCTGCTGGATTGGTTTACTCGTCTCTGCGCTGAACTGAGGCTGGCCTGTGACTAACAGGCTGCTGGATTGGTTTACTCGTCTCTGCGCTGAACTGAGGCTGGCCTGTGACTAACAGGCTGCTGGATTGGTTTACTCGTCTCTGCGCTGAACTGAGGCTGTGGCCTGTGACTAACAGGCTGCTGGATTGGTTTACTCGTCTTTGCGCTGAACTGAGGCTGGCCTGTGACTAACAGGCTGCTGGATTGGTTTACTCGTCTCTGCGCTGAACTGAAGCTGTGGCCTGTGACTAACAGGCTGCTGGATTGGTTTACTCGTCTCTGCGCTGAACTGAGGCTGGCCTGTGACTAACAGGCTGCTGGATTGGTTTACTCGTCTCTGCGCTGAACTGAGGCTGGCCTGTGACTAACAGGCTGCTGGATTGGTTTACTCGTCTCTGCGCTGAACTGAGGCTGTGGCCTGTGACTAACAGGCTGCTGGATTGGCTACAGTGATAAATGGCTTCTCGGCTGTGATCTCACTTTTGTGAACTTCAGCAGTTTGCACGATTTGTTTTTTCCCCCCTGCACATTGGGTGTTTGATGGTCTTTTTTTTAAAATGGGTTCTATTGGGTTTCTTTGTTTTGTGGCTGCCTGTCAGGAGATTACCTCAAAGAATATATACTTTGATAATAGATGTATTTTGAACTTTGAATTAAGGAACGCAAGGGGGGAGGGTAACAATTTGGGTGAGGTAATTCTACCAGGAACCAACAAGTGTGTGGCAGACCAGAGTCCTACTTGTGCTTTTACAATTCCAAGAACCTGCCTGACCAAAATGCTTCCAACATTTTTGTTTGTTTTCTACCGGGGATATTCAGCCACAGTATTTTGCTCTAACAGGGCATCCTCAGGCGTTCTGCTCTGGTTTAATCTTCCAGGCACTCAAGGGGCCAGATCCATGCCATAATCTGAGCCTGAATAGCAAAGTCTTTGAAAGAGGAAACTAACGGAGGAGAGAATCAGATTGCTCTGCTCTTTCAACAGCTGCTGCCTATCAAAGGATAATCTAATCCAATTATAATTTATATTGATGCCTTAAGTGATGTAATTGTGCAGAGCATGCCTTGACATCTGAACATATTACATAAGGACTATGATTTATCTGTATAGCTGGAACACTTTGCTTTGGAAGTGTCTAATGGGATCAGCTATTAAGAGAATTACCAAGGTTTAATAAGTGTTTTATCTTGGAGTGGAATAATCTCATGCAGTCATTGTAAAACAAAGTGTGTGCTCAACAAAATTATTTAAATCACTGACAGCTTTTTTAAAACTCTTGTTTCAACAGCTTTGAAGGTGGTAAAATTCACCGAGGCTTTGCCATTGTGTCATGTTCTCCCTTCCCCCCCTCACTAGAATTGATAGCTTTATGATATGCTCAAGGACTCACGGGACACATTTTGCTGTTTACTAACATTTGGGAGGATTTACTGCTGAATACAGAATGAGGTCCATGTCTGTGTTGATGTACCATCTGAGCAAAGTCTTCATCACAGTCTAGCGACGGCGATCCAACTTGCAATAAAAATGCCAATGAGAAACAACATGGTAGTGTGGTGGTTAGCGTACTGTGCCAGATGTACAGCTTCACTTCCCTCCACCATCCGTACGATCTCTCCATGACCGTATGCAAACAACAACATTCGATTTTCCATCTTTTTCCTATTAAAACTATGAAGGACTAAGAGCGTTTCTACTGCGCAGGGGATTGATGAGCTCACATTGAAAGGGTTTCTATTGCGTTGGGGATTAAAGACCACATCTGGAGTACTGTACATACTACAGGGCTCCTGATTTTTAAAAAATGCATTGGAAGCAGTTGAGCGAGGTTTACAAGACTAATAATCAGAATAGGCAGGTTGTCTCATGGGGAGAATTTGTACAGGTTAGACGTGTATCTGCTGAAGTTGTGCAGCGAGGACCTGATCACGATGAGTGGTTTTGACAGGGTGGGTCAATTGAGGATATGAATCTAGAACTAGAATGACGAGTTAAAATAAGATGTTGCCATTAAAGGCAAAGATGATGCAATATTCCTTCTTTCCGAGGACTGTAAGTTTGTGGACATCTCAGATTCCTCAAAAACCAGTGGTAGCTGAATTTCTGAATATTTTACAAGGCAAATGCAAATAGAGCCTTGATAATTCACATGGTGGAAGTTTATTAGGGAACGATGGGGACACAGCTGAAGCTGCAGAAAGGGCGACCATAATCTTGTCAAATTGTAGAATAGTCTCAAGGGGCAGAGTGGCCAGGATTTTGTGGGGAAGTCGAGTCATAAAACATGGAAGCTGGCCCTTTGGCCCAACCAATGCTGACCCTCTAAGCTAGTCTCATTTGTCCACGTTTGGCCTATATCTCTAAACCTAGGGTTCCCAACCTTCTTTATGCCATGGACGCCTACCATTACCCGAGGCTTTCCTGGACCCCAGGTTGGGAAAGCCCTGATCTAAACCTTTCCTACTATGGTCCTGTCCAAGTACCTTTAAATATTGTTGATGTCCCTGCCTCAACCTTTTCCTCTGGCAGCCTATTCCATCTACTGACCACCCCCTGGGTGAAAAGGTTGCTTTAGACCTCTGCCCTCTAGTTCTTGAGTCCCCAGTGCTGGGGAAAAGACTGCATTCACAGTATCTGTGCAACTCATATTTTATATGCTTCTGTTAGGTTACCTCTCATTCTTCTGTGTTCCAACAAAAATAGTCTCAACGCCACTCCGCATCCTAGTCCCTAGAGTCCCAGCAAACTGCTGGTGAAGTTTCCAATCTGTCAGAAGGTTTGCGCTCTGTCCATGTGAAATGACCCAGGCTGCTGAGCAGTTGAACTGGGGCCTAGCCTCCTCATGGAATTTACTATGGTCAATATAGACAGGTCTGTGTAGGCATTCTGGCCTCAAAAATCCTTTGAGCAGGTCAGACAAGATGGAGGCAACCCACACAAAATGCTGGAGGAACCTAGCAGGCCAGGCAGCATCCATGCAAGAGTAAACTGGAAAGAGGAAAGGGCAACTGGAATCCTGATAGAGTCTCAGCCCAAAACGTTGATTATCTACTCTTTTCCACATATGCTGCCTGGCCTGCTGAGTTCCTTCAACATTTTGTGTGTGTTGCTTGGATTTCCAGTACCTGCAGGTTTTCTTGTCTTTGTGCTAAGACAAGATGGAAGTGGTCTTTTCACCTTTGATTAGAGGTCTTTCTAGTCAAGTACTCATTAAATGAGCCAAATTTCAGCAGGAGTCCTGATCTCGGTCCGAAACGTCAACTGTTTATTTCTCTCCACAGGTGCTGCCCGACCTGTTGAGATCCACCAGCATTTTGGCTGTGTTAATCCAGATTTTAAGTGGTTGTCTCTCTCCATCTGGACCTTGCTTTCCTCAATTGCTGTAAGGTAGGGTATACCATGATCTCTATGGTAAATATTCCCAGGCAGTGTCACTGTGTTCCCATCCTAGAATTCCTGATATTCCAAGAACAGGCCCGTGTCGCCTGCAGGTTAGATCTTCCCCTTTTCCTTTAATATTCATAGATATTCAAAAACTATTACAATAGATTTAAAAGTATAGTAATAACCTCTAAAAGATGAAGCACAAATTAATTTAACATATAGATACAAAAATACTAAAATAAAATAATTGAAATATTAATATTTATTTTTCATTTCTAGATACAGCATGACAACAGGCTAAGGGTAAATGCCCATGAAATCCAAAGCAACTTGGCAACCTGCATCCAAAATTAGCTTGATAATTGGGGAACAGGTAGATCATAGGACACCTTTCTAACATTTTGATCAGGTCACAGGTAGGATACTGTGTACAGCGGTGGTTACAGAAAGACAGTACTAGTGTGATTCTATTGGACAGGATGTTGCCTAGGATGGAACAGTTAGTATGGGGAGAGTCTGGAGAGGTGGGCTTTGATTTCTGGTAGAGGAAGAGGCGTAGACAGGATTAGCAGCAGGAATATTTTCTTCATTTCAGGGGACAAGTGTCATGGTGGCATAGTGGTTCCAGCTTGGCGCTTCACAGTTCAGAGTTCAATTCCAGTGTCCTCTGTTATGAGTTTGTTCTTTCTCCCCGTGACCGTGTGGGCTTCCTCCAGATGCTTTGGTTTCCTCCCACAATCCAAAGACGTACCGGTTAATAGGCTAATTGGTCATCGTAAATTGTTTCATGATAAGGCTAGAGTTAAACAGGTGGGTTGTTGGGTGGCACATCTTTGTTGTGCCAGAAGAGCCTGTTCCACATTGTATCTCAAAATAAATAAATATCGTAACACACACAAAATGTTGGAGGAACTCAGCAGGTCAGGAAGCATCTATGGGAATGAGCAAGCAGTCGATGTTTCAGGCCGAGACCCTTCATCGAGGCATCAGGACCCATCATCTTTAGCCCTGAGGAAGAGTCTTAGTTGGAAACATCGACTGTTTATTAATCTCCATTGATGCTGCCTGACCTGCTGAGTTCCCCCAGCATTTTGTGTGTGTTACTCGAGATTTCCCACATCTGCAGAACCTGTTGCAGTTTAACAAATAGTGCATTTGTTTGATGGTCAGGAATATGTTTTTATGGTGAAGAAGATATTTTCTGCACAGAGGTGGTGGAATCCGGAAACCTCTGAATTGTGGTAATGGTGGAGCTTGGGATATTCACAATAGTAAAGCAGTATATGGATTCTCATTGAAAGATCAGATCTTCATCGAGAGGTCAGATCCTTATCGAGGGGTCAGATTTTCATTGAAAGATCAGATTCTCATTGAGGGGTCAGCAGTTGAAAGGATAAGCAGCTTCAAATTCCTTGATATCAATATCTCTGAAGATCGATCCTGGGCCCAACATATTGATGCAATTACCAGAAGAATTAGGCCATTCAACCCATCGAGTCTGCTTCACATTCCATCATAGCTGATTTATTATCCCTTTCAATCCCATTCTCCTGCCTTCTCCCCGTAATCTTTGATTCCCTGACTAATCAAAAATCCGCCAATCTTAGCTTTATATATACCTAATGTCTTGGCCCCCACAGCCATCCATGGCAATGAATTCCACGTATCCACTACCCTCTTGTTGAAGGAATTCCTCCGCAGTTCTGTCATAAATGGATATTCCTCTACTTTGAGTCTGTGCCCTTTGGTCCTAGACTCCTTCCATCATAGGAAACATCCTCTTCACATCCACTCTATCTAGGCCTTTCAATATTTGGTAGGTTGCAATGAGATTCCCCCCCCCCACCCCCATTCTTCTAAACTCCAGAGAGTAGAGACCCAGAGGCATCAATCATTCCTCTTATGTTAATCCTTTAATTCCCAGCATCATTCTCGTGAATCTCCTCTGGACCCTCTCCAATGCAAGCATATCCTTTTTGGATAACTGGTCCAAAACTGCTCACAGTACTCCAAATGTGGTCTTACCAATGCCTTTATACAACCTCAGAACCACATCCTTGCTTTTATATTCTGGTCAAGATGGCACCAGTATACAATGTTCCCTCAGTGAACATCTTCCAGATAGCTCATGAAAATTTCTTTTTTACTTCTCTTATGTCTGCTTTTCATCTTGATTGTGTTTCTGGGACTGTTAGAGTCTGTGATTTACAGTTTGGAGATCATTTGTGCGATCCAGCATTTTGCTGTCTCTGAGGAGATTCCAGGAAGTGAGTGTGTACGCAGAAACTTTGAGATGGGACGTAATCCGATGAGCGTCCATTAATCGCCAATTAAAGTGTTGAGGAAGTTTGGGACATCGAGACAAATGTGGAAGGTGAGCGAGAGTTCAGCACTGACTGCTTTCTTTTTGATTGCTGCTGAGAAAGAATCTGTGAGCAGCCTATGGCTGTGTGGCTCGCTGTGACAGCTGGGTCTCCCTCTCTGCCTCATGTGGTGTCCCTCTCTTTCGATGAATATCGATGGATGGTATCATGGTTCTGTGTTTGTGGATTGGACTATTGCGTTTATGGTCTGTGGACTTTTTCTGACTTATGATTTTTCTATTCTGTGTTTTTTTATTGCCCGTTCCTTTTGCATTTTGTTGTGCAAGGGGCGAGGTTGTTTGGGGGTTGGTGTTCTTGTTCTGTTTTGTGTGGGGGGAGCGGGGGTTTGGGGGTGGGTTTGATGTTTCTCTCTAAGCAACTTCCATGATCTTTCTTTTTTGTCATGGCGATCTGGAGAAGATAAATTTCAGAGTTGTATTTGAACATATGCTTTGATAATAAATGAACCTTTGAACCTTTGATATTCTCATCGTCTTGAAATGAATGCTAACATTGTGTTTGCCTTCCTCATCCTGCAAGTTAACCTTTATAGAATCCTGCAAGAGGAATCTCAAGTCCCTTTGCACCTCTAATTTTTGAGTCTTCTCTCAGTTTAGAAAATAGTCAATGCCTTTACTCTTTCCCATATCATACACATCTCTACACTCTATTCCATCTGCCACTTCTTTGTCCATTCTCTCATTCTAAGTCCTTCTGCATACTTCCTCAATGCTACATTGAAACATACCGTGAAAAGCGTTGGTTGTGTTCCAACACACTCAAGGGTATGCTGGATGCTGTGTCCGCCAGCATCGCTGCACACTCCAGTGTCAACAGAGCAATGGCCTCCACGTTCAGCAACAACACGGAACAACAAAACAAGATCCTTTCCCACCCTCCCACTCACTCACACACACAGACAGCTTATCAATCTCAGGACAGGCCACCACTGGGCCTCCAGTCCTTGGCTCCGGACTCACATATTCACAGACATTGGCCTTTGACCTCCAGTGATGACTGGGCAGCCGCATCGCTGATTATCTGCTTTCCATCCGCCGTTGCCAATGGCTACTGGCTGCCATTTTTAAATTGTCACTGCCCTTCCAACATCAACCTGCCTGTCCCCAGCTTCCTCCACCGCCAGCGTGGGGTTCAAGGCAAACTGGAGCAACTGCACCTTCTATTCTGCCTGTGGTGGTCGTCTCAGCAACACTTTCAAGGACTCTTCATCTCATGTTCTTAATATTTATAGCTTATATATTTATTATTGTTATTTCTTTTGTTTTCTTTGTATTTTGCAGGTTGTTGTCTTTTGCACGCTGGTTATTTGTCCAAGTTGTTGCGTGTGTTCTTTCACTGACTCTGTTACGTTCTTGAATTTACTGAATATGCCCCCAAGAAAAATAAACACAGGCTTTGATAATAAACTTACTTTGAACAACCTGATGGCATGAACATAGAAGTGTCCAACTTCTGTTAATCTGCTCCTTCACTGACCCCTATCTCTCTTCTCCTGATCTTCCCCTCATTGGACTCTGTCACTATTCCTACTTCCACCACCATCCATCTGCCTATCATCCACCTCGCCAGAGTCTGCCCATCACCTCCTAGCCTCTGTCTCTGTTCCCATCTACCTATAACCACTCCTCATCCGGATCCATCCATCACTTTCCAGTCTTGATCCACCACATTCCTTCACCTTATCACACCAGCTATTTCCCCTCTACTCCTTCATTCCAGATGAAGGGACTCAACCGGAAACTGTTCACTTCCGTCCATCGACGCTGCCCGAGTTCCTCAGCGGGTCAGGCAGCCTTTTGCGTACTGTACCTCAAAGTTCAAACTAAATTTATTTTCAATGTACATATATGTCACCATATACAACCCTGGAATTCATTTTCATGAAAGCAAACTTAACAAATCCAATAACCATAAAGAATCAATGAAAAACCATACCAACTGGGCGGACAATCAGATTGCAAAAGGCAACAAACTGTGCAAATATTAAAAGAGAGAAAATAATAATAATAAACAAACAAACGGATAAGTAAATAGCTAGATAGATAGATAGATAAATAAATAGATAAGCAAGCTATAAATATCAAGAATATGAGGTGAAGCATCCTTGAAAGTAAGTTATTAGGTTATGGGAACATTTCAATTTTGGAGCAAGCATATTTGAGTGAAGTTATCCCCTCTGGTTCAGGAGCCTGATGGTTGAGGGGTAATAACTGTTCCTGAACCTGGTGGTGTGGGTCCTGAGACCCCTGTACCTCCTTCCTGATGGCAGCAATGAGAAGAGAGCATGTCCTGTGTGGTGGGGGTCCTGAGGCTTCTGTACCTTGCTGGGATAGTGTAAACTGAATGGCCCAGATTCCTGCCAGTACTTACATATTGTAACCATCAGATTTAATATCCCAGCATGTATCATGAAACTTGTTAACTTTGCGGCGGTAGTACAATGCTATAATATAACATAATATAGAGCGAGAAAGAAAACCGTGAGTTATGGTAAATATTTATATAAAATAGTTAAATTAAATAAGTAAAGCAAAAATAGAAATAAGGAAGTATTGAGGTAGTGTTCATGGGATCAATGTCCATTCAGAAATCAGATGGCGGAGGGGAAGAAGCTGTTCCTGAGTCATTTAAGTGTGTGCCTTCAGGCTCCGACATCTCCTTCCTGATGGCAGCAATGAGAAAAGAGCGTGCACTGGGGTGGCGGAGGCCTTTAATGCTGGATGTTGCCTTTTTGAAGCACTGCTCCTTGAAGATGACCGGGATGCTATGGAGGATAAGGACCGTGATGGAGCTGGCGAATTTCACAATTCTCTGCAGCTTACTTTGATCATGTGTAGTACCCCCCCCCCCCCCACCCCTCCAAACCCAGTGATGATGCTGCCAATTAGAAAAGTCGCCATTGAACATCTGTAGAAATTTGTGAGTGTCCTTGGTAACTTACAAAATCTCCTCAAACTCTTTATGAAATACAGCCACTGTCTTCATAGCTGCATCAATATGTTAGGTCAAAGTTAGGTCCTGAGAGATATTGATAGCCATGAATTTGAAATCTCTCAGTCTCTCCACTTATGATCCCTCTATGAGGACTGGTGTGTGTTCCCTCGTCTTACCCTTCCTGAAGTCCACAATCAGTTCTTTGGTCTTACTGACACTGAGTGCAAGGTTGTTGTTGCGACACCACTCAGCTAGCTGGTATATCTCACCCCGGAGGAACTCAGCAGACCAGACAGCATCTATGGAAAAGAGTAAACATTTGATGTTTTGGGCCTGATGAAGGGTCTCGACCTGAAATGTCGACTGTTTACACTTTTCCATATATGCTGCCTGGCCTGTTGAATTCCTCCAGCAATTTGTGTGTGTTGCTGGGATTTCCAGCGTCTGAAGATTTTCTCTTGTTTATATCTCACTCCTGTATGCCCTCTTGTCACCATCTGAGATTCTGCCTGTGGTGATATCATGTGTCATGTGTCAGAACGTGATTGCACCGAGTTGTGAGCATGCACAGAACGGACAGAATGATTGAGAAGCTTGTGTGTTAAACGTGGTTGCTGTTTGCTGTTAAATAAAAGTTCTAGTTTTAATTCTTACAGAATCTGGTTTGTTCTTAGTAACCCATTGTATGTACAAAGAACACAACATGGTGTCAGAAGTTGGTCTGGAAGAATAATTTGTTTCGCTAACACGGGAGGAGCGAAGATAATCGTAAAAAAGTGTGAGGTTTTTCATTGTTTGCTAACAGCTTTAAGAATGGAAGTTTTGCAACCTCCGAAAAAACTTCAACTGACTGGGAATGTAGCTGAAAATTGGAAAAAATGCAAACAACATTTTGAAATTTATTTATCGGCGATCAGAACAGAAAATGAAACTGAAAAAACGAAAGCAGCAATCATACTCCACGTGATTGTGGCCGACGCAGTTGAGGTATATCACCATTTTACTTTTGACGACGGAGATAATTTGAATCTAAAAGTGATTATCGACAAGTTTGAAGCATATTGTATACTGAAGCGCAATGTGATGTATGAACGGTACAAATTGTTTACATGCAAGCAGAAAACTAGTCAAACGATTGATCGATTTGTTATGGAATTGAGAAACCACAGTAAAACTTGCGAGTTTGCAGAGCTGACAGACTCTCTCGTTAAAGACAGAATTGTTTGTGGCACTTTAGTAAATTAGATGCATCCTCTGGATTCTGGCAACTTCAACTAGATGAACTTAGTTCAAAGTTGTGTACCTTTAACACTCCTTTTGCCAGATACCGTTTTCTTAGGCTTCCATTTGGAATTGCATCAGCTCCTGAAGTGTACCATAAAACTATTCACATGCTATATGAGCACATTGAGGGCGTAGATACTTCCATGGACGATATTATTGTTTGAAGATCATCTAACAAGAGCATGATGCCAGACTCAGACAAGTCTTTGAGGCAACACGCAAGGCAAACCTGAAGTTGAATAAAGACAAATGTCAGCTAGGAGTGACTGAACTTACCTTTGTGGGTGATATCATCAGCAAAGAGGGTGTGTGTCCTGATCCATTGAAAGTTTCTGCTATTGAGAACATGCCAAGACCGCAATGTAAAAAGGATGTTCAAAGGTTTATGGGAATGGTCGACTACATGGGAAAATTCATACCCAATCTATCAGAACAGCTTGCTCCATTGAGGCAGCTAACAGAAAAGAAAAACGAATGGAGCTGGAATCATGAACAGGAGAAGGCATGGCAAAATCTCAAGAACGTTCACACTAAAAAACCTGTGTTGAAATTCTATGATACTGAGAGACCCATCAAAATCTCATGTGATGCCTCTCAAGCGGGCTTGGTGTCAGTATTGCTCCAAAAACATGATCAGGAATGGCTACCAGTGGCACATGCATCTCGTTCATTATCCGATCCAGAAACAAGGTATGCCCAAATTGAAAAAGAATTGCTCAGTATTCTGTTTGCTTGTGAGAGATTTCATCAGTTTGTGTCAGGGCAATCTATTGATGTTGAAACTGATCATAAGTCTTTGATTGCATTGTTTAACAAACCTTTAAGCGATTGTCCTTTGCAAATTCAGCAAATGATGATCAAATTGCAAAGATATGCGTTGAATGTGTCATACACACCTGGAAAATTCATGTACACGGCTGACACACTTTCCAGAGCTGTGGATCCAACAACAAAAGACAGTCACAGGAGCGTTATTGACGTTCAGGTATTCATTGATATGATCATAGAGACTGTACCTGTTGCTCCCAAAAAGTTGGAACTGCTGCGTGTTGAGACAGAGAAGGACAAAATTCTCAGTCAGGTAATACGAGTGGTGATGGATGGATGGCCATATAATAAGCATGACTGTACCTCAGAAGTACAAGAATATTGGAACCACAGATTGGAACTTTCTGTTGCGGATTGGATATTGTACAAAGGTAGCAGAATTGTAATTCCTAAAAGTCTCCGAAAAGAAATGCTTGGAAAAATTCATGAAGGCCACCTAGGTATTGAAAAGTGTAAGAGAAGGGCACGGGAAGTGATCTTTTGGTCCAGGATGAATCAAGAAATTGCAGAATTGGTGTCTTGCAGGTTAAGACCTACAAGTATCTGGGAGTACAGTTAGACAAGAAGCTAGACTGGACTGCCAACACAGATGCCTTGTGCAGGAAGGCACAGAGTCGACTGTACTTCCTTAGAAGGTTGGCATCATTCAATGTCTGTAGTGAGATGCTGAAGATGTTCTATAGGTCAGTTGTGGAGAGCGCCCTCTTCTTTGTGGTGGCATGTTGGGGAGGCAGCATTAAGAAGAGGGAAGCCTCACGTCTTAATAAGCTGGTAAGGAAGGCGGGCTCTGTCGTGGGCAAAGTACTGGAGAGTATAACATCGGTAGCTGAGCGAAGGGCGCTGAGTAGGCTACGGTCAATTATGGAAAACCCTGAACATCCTCTACATAGCACCATCCAGAGACAGAGAAGCAGTTTCAGCGACAGGTTGCTATCGATGCAATGCTCCTTAGACAGGATGAAGAGGTCAATACTCCCCAATGCCATTAGGCTTTACCATTCAACCGCCAGGAGTAAGATATGTTAAAGTGCCGGGGTTGATTGTATTTAATGTATCTAAGTAAACTACTTAAGAACTTTTTAAAAGCTATTATTAATGCTTTTTGAGAGAGTGATTTAGATGCATATCATATTTTTACTGAGTAATTTATGTAATTAGTTTTGCTAAAACAAGTGTATGGGACATTGGAAAAAATGTTGAATTTCCCCATGGGGATGAATAAAGTATCTATCTATCTATCTATCTATCTTCTTGTCGAATATGCTTTAAATGACAACCTAGCAACCCTAAGGAGCCACTGCATCCACATCCTAGTCCTCAGAGACCTTATCAGAAGGTAGGCGTTGATCTGTTTGTAACTGACAACAAAGATTATCTAGAAATAACAGATTACTACTCATTGTATCCTGAAGTGTGTGGTTTGGGCAGAATAACAGCAGAGAATGTAATTACATGCATGACATCAGTTTTTTCAGACATGGTGTACCTGATGAAGTTTTCACAGACAATGGTCCACAATTCAATGGTGAATGCATGAGACATTTTGCTCAGGAATGGGGCTTTGTTCTTACAACATCTAGTCCATTTTTCCCTCAGTCCAATGGATTAGTTGAGAAGTCAGTAGGAATTATCAAGAAGCTGATGCACAAAGCAAGAGATAGTGGAGGTGATTTTTATAAAGCTTTGTTAGCCTATCGAAGTACTACACTTGAATGTGGATCTTCACCTGCTCAGCTCTTGACGAGATGACATTTGAGATCCAATCTGCCAATAAATGAGAGCCTCCTGAGAACAGAGGGAGGTGAACAAGTGAAACGATGGAAAGATGAACAGAAAGCAAAGCAGAAAACATACTCTGACAGATGTTCTCGCCCATTACCTGAGCTGCACCAAGGAGATGAAGTGAGGATACAGGACAAAGTGAACACATGGACACAGAAAGCTACAATACTTGAAGAAGTACAACCCAGATCATACATGGTCCAAACAGAAGAAGGAGCAGTGTTAAGAAGAAATCGCAAAGACCTCAAGAAAGAGCCAACTTCAGAGTTTCCATTAACTGATGCAGACCAGATGAAACATAAAAATAACAATGAAACACCAGAAATGTGTGAACAACTTAGAAGGTCTACTCGTGTTCGAAAACCCCCAGAGAGACTGATAGAGACATGTTAAATTATGCATTTGTTTTGATTAATGTTGCTAATTGTTTTCTTTTTAAGGAAAGGAAGATGCGGTGATATCACGTGTCATCTGTCAGAATGTGATTGGATCGAGTTGTGAGCATACGCAGAACTGACAGAATGATCGAGAAGCTTGTGTGTTGAACGTGGTTGCTGCTTGCTGTTAAATAAAAGTTCTAGTTTTATTTCTTCCAGAATCTGGCTTGTTCTCAGTAACCCATGTGTACCGTGTTTGAGCTGTGCCTTGCTACAGAGCCATGGGTATAGACAGAGTAGAGCAGGGGGCTAAGCACACATCCCCATTCTTGCTCTCAGATAACATAGGCAATTGCCCAAATTAGGATGGTTTAATATGAAGGCAGAGTACAGGGTTATTGGCTGGATTCCTAGCAGTGTGGGAGGGAAGGGTTACGAGTTGGTTAAAATGTTGGAACAACATGGTGGGCCTGTACTGCTTGTACTACAGGTGTACAAAACTGTACTTGTTATACAAAAATTTGAGGGGTGTAGTTAGGGTAAATGCAAACAGGCTTTTCCCACTGAGATTGGGTGAAACGAGAACTAAAGGTCATTGGTTAAGGTTGACTGGTGAAATGTTTAAGGGGAACATGAGGGGGAGCTTCTTCACTCAGAGGGTAGTGAGAGTGTGGAACGAGCTGCCGGCACAAGTGGTGGATGTGGGCTTAATTTCAACATTTAAGAGAAGTTTGGATAGGTACCTGGATGGGAGGGGTATGGAGGGCTATGGTTCCGGTGCAGGTCAATGGGAGTAGGCAGAATAATAGTTTGGGATGGACTAGTTGGGCCAAGGGGCCTGGTTCTGGGCTGTAGTGTTCTCTGATTCCATAACTCTACTCTATATTCTATGTTAAATAAGGATTTCAGGTGAGGAGGGTAATTTCAAAGGAGATGCAAGGAGCAAGTTTTTTTTACAGAGGGTGGTGGTTGCCTGGAATGTGAACGTGATGATAGAGGAAGAGACACTGCGGACTTTTAAGAGATGCTTAGATTGGCACATGAATGTGAGGAAAATGGGAGGAGTGGACATTGTGTAGGCAGAGGGGATTAGTTAGCTTGCCCATTTGATTGCTAATGGAATTGGATCAGTAGAACATTGTGGGCCGAAGGGCCTGTTCCTGTGCTGTCCTAGTCTCTGTCATGAAGATATTATAAATTTGGGTTGTGGGCAGGAAAGCTAAGCCTGAGATGATGGTAGGTACTGTATTTTTTTTTTAAAAATCTCACAAAAACAAAATGTTTTCAACAAATAATCATGCAGCAATCAAATTGTGGAATTAGGAATTACTGACAAATATTTACAATCATTACATGGAGATTAGTGCAGCAATGGCTCAGATCTTGTGCTAATCAGAGTTTAAGGGACAATGAGTTGTTTGTTCCATGGTGTATTGTAAACTTCGTGATTTACTCTGAAATACCATCCACAGATTTGGATTTCCTTTCTGCAGACTCCAGTAAAAATGATCCTGGTTGTTGTTTTGCATCTTAGCTACTGTGGTTGCTTTGCCACCAGCTATTGCATGTGATTCCACATCCCCCTGCCAACAGTCCTCTGGAAGCCATATGTTATCAGTGAACAGAGTAACTAAAGAATACAGTATACCCTGTCCTCATGGACGAGAGGGCCGGGGCACAGGCTGTAGATCTGTGGCCCAAGACTTCCTGCGATGGTGAAGATAAAGGTTTGGGGTCGGGCAGATTGTTTGCTCCGGGGTTCAGTAAAATTGGGCAGGGGGAAGATAGAGACTGATAACACAAGGAGTCAAAAACGTCGAGTCTGTCGATTTGATGTGTTGTTCGAAGCGTCTCATCCTGCCAAGCTGGGTGCTGAATCATTTTTAGGCCCAACTCTCTTTTAAAGATGCTGACAAATTCAAACTTTTCAGCTAAAGCCAATGACAGGAAGGTCCCATCGATCCCTATCATAGAATCATACAGCATTACAGCACAGAAACAGTCCCTTCAGCCCATCTAGTCTGTGCCAAACGATTAATCCTCCTCATCCCATTGACCTGCACCCGGACCACGTCCCTATCAAAATGCTTCTTAAGTGCTGCAATCAAACCTGCATCCACCACTTCAGCTGGCAACATGTTCCACACACTCACCACCCTCCGAGTGAAGAAGTTCCTCCTCATGTTCCCCTTAAACACTTCACCTTTCACCTTTAACCCATGACCTCTAGATCTAGTCTCACCCAACCTCAGTGGAAAAAGCCTGCTTGCATTTACCCTATCTATACCCCTCATAATTTAGTATACATATATTGAATCTCCACTCATTCTCCTCGTTTAGCACTGAGGTGAGTGAAGCCCATCCAGGAGCCAACAATCCCTATCACTCACCTACAGATAGTTTCTGTTCCCAGGGGAGATTCAATAAAATCATATAGTCATGGAAGTACACAGCAATGATATGGGCCAATCAGCCCAAACTTTTCTTCCATCCAATAGAAACCCTTCCTTTTCCTATCACCCAGCATTTGGCTCATGGCCCTCTTGTGTGAGGGAGTTGCGCTCAGTACAGAGACTTAAAGAGGAATTGGATCAAAAGGGGACTTGAGGGCAGTGGAAATGGCACAGAAGAGGATCTCAGACATAGGGTAGATCATATGAAATAAGGGAACAGGACTGATGGGCCAAATGGCCTCCTTCCACTCCTATTTTCTTTGGGTCTGGTATTGTATTATCATTCATTTAATAAATTATGCATGGAATGTGGATGACATCCTCACAGGCTTCATGGCTCCAAACCGCAGTAAGCCTGCTGAGCTATATAGGAAGATATTGTGGTCACCACCCACCGGTGTCAGCGGTCAGTGCTGTATAGGGTGCAGGGGTTAGGAGGCAGCAACAATTCTCTGTGTTGTTGGAGCAGGGACAAGAGACCAAGAGACTAATTCCTCCTCGTGCCTGTCCTTTTTTAAAGGTTGTTTACACACTCAGTGATTCAGGAACAGCTTCTTCCCCTCTGCCATCCAATTCCTGAATGGACTTTGAAGCTTTGGACACAACCTCACTTTTTTTAATGTACAGTATTTCTGTTTTTGCACATTTTTAATAATCTATTCAATATATGTAATTGATTTACTTGTTTACTTATTATTATGTTTTATTTTATTTATTTTTACTCTCTCTGCTAGACTATGTATTGCATTGACCACTGCTGATAAGTTAACAAATTTCACGTCACATGCCGGTGATATTAAACCGGATTCTGATTCTGATTCTGACTGCAGGTTAACACATTTGAGCCCCTGAGAACATCGAATATAGAACATAGACCACAAAGCACAATACAGGCCCTTTAGCCCACGATGTTATGTCAGCCTTTTAACTTGCTCTAAGATCAGTCTAACACTCCCCTCCTACATAATGCTCCATTTTTCCGTGCCTAACTATGATTTATTAAACACCCCTAATGTATCTGCCATGGGAAACGGTCTGTAGCTCTCCACTTGATTTATGCCCCTCCTCATCGCTACCCGATTCTGTCAACAATCATCATGTTAAAAAGTCCTCATACCAGCTCAGACGAGGCAAGCCCATGACCCATGGTGGATATTCATGGGTCATAACCATTACTTCATCCAGTCTGTGGGAATGGGGTGAGATGTCAATTTAGGAAGCATTTTGAGGAAAGTTTAGATCTCATCCCTGGACTACAAAACAAAGCTCTGCCCCTGCCAACTGTGTTGGACATATTGAGCAGACCAGGCGGCATCTACAGAGGGAGAAACAGAATTAAATCTTCAGGCTGAGAGTGTGTTTTGATCTGCTGAGTAACATCAACTGCTGTGCACTTGTTGTGAAAAGTAAGGGGGGGGGGGAATCAGTTGCCATGGTAGCATAGCGTTTAGCACAACGCTATTGCAGCTCAGGACATTTTGGAGTTTGGAGTTCAGTTCTGGTGCTGTCTGTAAAGAGTTTGTTATGTTCTCCCCATGAACCACATGGATTTCCTCTTGGTGCTCCAGTTTCTTCCCATAGTCCAAAGACATACCCGTTAGTAAGTTAACTGATCATTGAAAATTGTCCTGTGACTAGGCTAGGGTTAAATAGGTGGGTTGCTGGGCCGCACAGCTCATTGGGCTGGAAGGGCTTGCTACACACTTTATCTCTAAATAAATAAACAAACAAACAAACAAACAAACAAATAAACAAATCTCATTGAAGCCTATCGAATATTGAAAGGTCTGCATATGTGTTACATGTGCCTTGTGTTGTGTGGATACTGTAATTTGTACCTTGGTTCCTCCAGCATTTTGTGAGTGTGTTGCCCAGAGTAACACTGTTTAGTTTGGCTGTATTCATGTATGGTTGAATGACAATTAAGCTTGAACCTAATATAGTGGATCTGGAGAGGATGTTTCCTGTAGTGAGAGAACCTGGGACCAGAGAGCACAGACTCAAGACGTTACTTTAGAGTAGAGATTAGGAGGGTGATAAATCTGTGGAATTTATTGCCATAGATTGCTGTAGAAGCCAAATTATTGGGTATATTTAAAGCAGAGGTGATAGGTTCTTGAAAAGATAATAAGACATTAGAGCTGAATTAGGCCTTTCAGCCCATTGATTGATTACTCAGAGCATCAAGAGTTATGGGGAGGAGGCCAGAGAATGGGGTTGAGAGGGATAATGAATCAACCATGATGGAATAGCACAGAACTCAATAGGCCAAATGGCCTAATTCCGCTCCTATGCCTTATGGTATTATGGGAATGGGTTAATTGGTGATTGGTGGCAGTGATAGGTGAGAGGGACAGGACAAGAATGGTGGGTGGGTTGAGCCGTGTCTGTCAGATGGAGGACAATCAGAATGTTTGGACAAGTTGTCATTAGTTCACTGAGTTCCTTCATTTTAGATTTTCTTTGAAATTGGATCAGATGACTCTATGAAAACCTGGCCTCACACAAGAGCTGTGATGAAGAAAGGAACTAAATCAATACATGCATTGCATTCAGATAGTGAACAAGGTGTAGATCGTTCCTGCGGCATCGCCATCCTGAACCACGTGTACTCTGTCCTAGCAGCATCTTCCTGCACCGGCAAAGTAGGACCCGTCCGATGCTCCAGAGATGCTTCCTTAGCTGTCGAGCACTTTGGATCCGAGATCGTGAGAGGCGTTATATAAATTCAGGGTTTCCATGGGCAAGTGCTTAATCATTTTTAAAATCTCCATATGCCTCTGACAACTTTAGTATCATAGATATTGGGGCCACCACACACACACACACACACACACACACACTCTCTCTCTCTCTCTCTCTCTCTCTCTCTCTCTCTCTCTCTCTCTCTCTCTCTCTCTCGCATTTGCACCTGCACACATTCACGTACATATGCTAACCTATACACACGAACACAGAAACACACTCACGCACGGACACAAACACACCCAGCCTTGCGCTGAGGGAGGGTCACACTAAGACTTGCTGGTTCATGTGGCCAAACCTCAGTGATACTGGGATACCACAGATGTTCCCGTTTAGGTAGCTTCCTGTTAGATAGACTTACACAGGAACTACACACAGGACTGCCAAATATGTAAAACAACGTCCTGGGGTTGTGTCTTTACACATCTTGGTGCAAGTTTAATAATTAGTTCCCAGTGATGCTTTGTTGGAAGCTTGCCTCTGAAGGTGGCAGAAACACTGATATGGTGCTGAGAGGTCAGAATGGGACATTGGTTCCAATCCCAGTGGGTACCTTCTGTCTCCCCAGTCTTTGACTTTACACAAGATCCCTGGTTGGATTGTACGATTACAGAGTTCTCAGTGCACATGTTTTTCATAAAAATGTATTCAACACACTGCACAACTCACATGAGGAATGACCACTTAAATGAGTTACAGCAACCGCTGCTGATCAGAAAATGAATTGCTGTCCGCTGGGATTGGGAAGCGGAGAGGGTTAAAGTTCGAGAGATTTAATAAAATATCATGTCAGCTGAACTGGCAGCAACTCTCCTCGTAACCATGGGAGTCACAGGAAAAAAGAACGCATTATAACAGGGAAAATAACCCAGGCTATTATATATTAACATTTTCATGTTCAGAGCAAAACTTTAAAGAATTAAGGAATGGGGAATGGGCATTGATGTGAGATTTTGTGAGCGATTGCTTGAATTAGAATCAAATCTCAAACCAAGCAAACTGTCTGGAATTGATTCTATCGAATTCTTCAGCTCAACAGAATTTAAAAACCACAAATGTCGCACTTTGATACATGTGACTTAAGTGAGTTTTTCCTTGGATATGTTAATTAGGGCACAGCTGAATAGTCTAAGTGGGTAGGTAATAAGCAGAAAACTCTCTCCAACGAGATGAGAGAGATGTTCACCGTGCAATAGGCAATGAGCAACTTAGCAACATTTAGCTTTAAGAAGCTTTTCAGATTCAAGGTAAGTTGAACTTAATTCCAATTTGAAGCTTAAGTTTCTTGGATCAGTTTGATGAGTCATTAGCAATATTTTACTTAGTTTGAGAAGTATTTTGATTTTAAGGCAATGCATTTTATTTTGGTGTTTTTACACCAGATGCTTCTCAGAATGACCCAAAGTTGGTAGATCCATCCTTTCTGCTTCATTATTTCTTTTTATTTATTTTGGAAATACATCACGGTAATAGGCCCTCTGAGCCTCTGCTGCTAAGCTGTACATTTTTGGACTGTGAGAGGACAGCCATCCGGTCACATGAAGAACATACAAACTCTTTACAGACAGTAGTGGGTATTGAACTCAGGTCACTGGTGCTGACCACTACACACGTGCCACCCTAGTATTTCCTTCTCAAGAGACAGGAGTCAGGATTGCGACTGGGGGTCCCTGGAGCTTTGCTGACATTTGTACAAAGCCCCTAAAACTGTCACCGGCGGCAAGGAACCCCCCCCCTCCCCCGGGTTCTGTGTTTGTATTTGGAGCTGCACCTTTGTGTTTTTGCTTTTTGCAACGTGCCTGCGTAAGCGTGCCACTTTGACAGGAGATCTCTGGGACTGAGTTAACTGTGGCGAAATTTATGGAGGAACTAATTTTTGCAAGAAGCCCCTGAAATTGCAGAACAGAAAAGTTAAAATCAAGTCTTCCTTTTGCATCAACCTTGTAATCAGAGAACACTCTGTGAAGAGGTCTGTTGAATTTCATGTAGCAATTAATGCTCACTAATTAATAAACATTAACTTACCCCTTACTGCAATTAGTAAAATTAAGTACAGTTAAAGATCATCCTGGCAATAGAGGACTGAATATTACATTGGTTCAGTTCTCGATATTTACACTGCTGAATAATTAGTTTTGGATCCTGCTAAGACAGTATTCCTGTTGTTATAAATAGTGAAGACTGACTTGGCAGCTGATGGGTGAGATTGACAGGATTAGAATAAGCTGCAGAGAGTTGTAAACTCAGCCAGCTCCATCTTGGGCACCAGCCATCCCACTATTAAGAACACCTTCAAAAAGTGATGCCTCAGAAAGGTGTCATCCATCATTAAGGACCCCCATCACCCAGGGCATGCCCTCTTCTTGTTGCTACCATCAAGGAGCCTGAAGAGACATACTCAATCATTCAGGAACAGTTTCTTGCCCTATAGCATTAGATTTCTGAACGGTCCATAAACCCATGAACACTATCTTACTCTTTGCTGTCTTTTTCACTATTTATTTAATTACTTTAATATGTATTTCTTATTATAATTTACAGTATATTTTATGACCTGCACCACAAAACATCAAATTTCATGACGTCCGTGACAATAAACCTGATTCGGATTCCGCATCAGCATCAGGAACCTGGGTTCGATTCTGTCAGTGTCAGCGAGCAGTTTATACGTTCTCCTCATGACTGCGTGGCTTTCCTCCTGGTGCTCTGGTTTCCTCCCACACTCCAAAGATGTATGGGTTAGCATTAGTGAGTTGTGGGCATGCTCCGTTGCTACTGGAAGCATGGCAACACTTGCAGGCTGCCCAGTACAACCCTCACTGATTTGATTTCACACAAAGGATGTATTTCACTGGATGATTTGATGAAGATATGACAAATAAATCTGATATTTCAATAGGCTCTCGCTCACTCTCTCAATGTTTTGCATCACAGATAATATCCACATCGATGTCACAGACAATAATCTGTGTGGCATCTCCTCATTATTATTATCATCATCATGACTGCTTCTACCTAAAACAAGCTAATGTTTTTCCAAATTAAAAAGTCAGCAGTCAGTAAATCTACCAAATACACTGGATGACAATTTTTTTTCAAAAATGCTGCTTTCTCAAAAATTTTCATTGATTATGATAGACCACTTGAAGCTGAACACAAATATAATTTCAGACTATTTGCATCACATAGGAATTTGGGGAAACAAGAAATTAACTTTTATTGAATATAATGCATTTAATTGCATAATGGTGCTGACCTTTTGCAATAGTTCAACTAAACTAAACATGCTTCGTCGATGAGTTTTGTTTGTACTCAGTGTCTGAGGCTTCTCACTTAAGTATCCTACAAAAATCGGCCAGCACGGGTGGATTCTAGTTGCTCTGATACCATTTCTCCATGATCGTAATGTCCTGGTGAAACCTTACACCATGTTTGCCACTGAGAGCTGCAAGATTGCCAAAGAAGAAGTCTAAATGGGAATGCAGAAGATTAATCTTTAGTGACATGTTGCAGTTCATGGTTTTGTATCCCCGAAGCACTTTGTCAACCAGCTGCTCATAGTTTGGGGCTCTGTAGTTGCCAAGAAAATTTTCAGCGCGATCCTTGAATGCCTTCCATGTGATTTCCTCTGGTCCCACCAGAAGTTCTTCAAATTGTCCGTTACTGATGACCTGCTTGATTTACGGACCAACAAAAATCCCTTGCTTAATCTTGACATCAGTTATTCTGACTGGAATTACAAACTGAAATAACAAATATAGGCAATTTCAAATAAATGGTGTGTGATAGGGAACTTCCACGGTGATTTTCATGATCTGCAGCCCAAAATCCATAAGATACACCCAAAAGTAGTCAGTTAGCACAATCTTTGTCGTCCAATGATATCTGCTTGGGAACATGAGTGGATCTCTGTTTCATAATGCCTGCTCGTTGAGAAGGCTGGATCATTAATATTCTCAGTGGGTCAGGAAGCATCAATGGAGGGGAATAAAGAGCCAATGTTTTAGGCTGAGACGCTTCACCAGAACCCATAATGAAGGGTTTTAGCCCGAAACTTTGACTTTCATTTCCACAGATACAGCCTGACTTGCTGAGTTCCTCCAGCATTTTCCGTGTGTTGTTCAAGATTTCCAGCATCTGCAGAACTCTTGTGTTTAGGATCAATAATGCTCATGTTTTTATCACATCTTAGATTTATGGTCCCTGCCTGGACTTCTAACAGGAGGGAAAGACTCTTACATTTCTATAGCAGCTTGTATAAAATCCTGTAGCTTTTTACAGCCAAGGAAATACTTTCCGAAGTGTTGTCACTCATCACAGCAGGCAACAATCTCCCACAAAGAGCAATGTGAGAAAAAAGCAATCTGTTTCTGTCTGAACGCAACAAGCTACAAATGCTGGGAATCTGAAATGAAAACAGAGATGTTGGAAATACTCAGCAGGTCAGACAGCATTCAGAGATGTTGACTGAAGAGGGAGAATATCGGTTAATTCATGTATTCACTCGCCACATACGAAGGGTCCCTTTAGAATACTCAGCAGATCCGACTGCATTCGGAGATGCCGATTGCTATAAAGATGTTGAACAGAGAGAGAATATCATTCAATTAATGTGTTCACTTGCCACATACAAAGAGTCCCTTTAGAACAGAGACGAGGAGGAATTTCTTTGGCCAGAGGGTGGTGAATCTGTCATAGACAGCTGTTCAAAGTCTACAGTCAAATACATTTATTATTAGATTATGTATACCATATACAATATTGAGATTCATTCCTTGCAGGCACACACAAGAAAACAAGGAAATAGAATTAGAATCCACAAAAATTCAAATCAAAGACCAGCAAACATTCAACGTGCAGAAGGGAACAAACTGTGCAAACAAAGAAAAGTGTGAACGACCGATATTGAGGATTGTGCAGGCATTGAGTATATTTAAAGTGGAGGTTGACACGTTCTTATTTAGTCAGGGCATCAAACTTTATGGGGAGAATGGGGTAGACAGGGATAATTAATCAGCCATGAAGGAATGGAGGAGTAGACTCAATGGGCTGAATGGCCTAATTCTACTTCTATGTCTTATGGTCTTTCAATGTCACTATTGTTGGTTTGAGTGTGAGGAACTATTGAGAGAGCTTTTTAGTTTGTCAATGCTTGGTGCAGATCACATCACCAGAGCACTGGGGTTGAAATGCTATTAACAGTCACCACTGTTAATATTTTAAAACCAGCCAATCATAGTTTTCAAAATAGATACTAAATCAATTTCAGCAAAAGGACTTGGGGGCAATTTTGCAAAACGTCTATTATGACAAACGACCTGTTTCATTCCAGGATTTTATCATCTGGGTTAAATTTTATCCAGTTACACACAGGATATTGTTGAGAGGGTCCGTCCTAACTAATCAGAAACTAACTGCAGATTCCTTCACAGAGAGTTGTAAACTATTTCTCAGTTCACTTCTTCACACAACTTAGACCCCATTTGAAAAATATTTAAATCGTCACCATAGTTTTAAATAGAAGGCCGGCGGTGCAGCGGCAGCCGCACCGGAGTTTGGGGTGAGTGGTCGCGGGTTCGAATCCGGCTGGCTCCTTGCAAACTTCCCATCTGTGCTGAGTTGAGTGTCGAGTTAGCAACTCGGCCTCATAAAAGCAGACAAATGCTAAAGAAACAGCAAGGTTGCCGCCCGATGCACCACGAGGCACAGGGAGGAACAACAACAATAATGTTAACATAGAACATAGAAGAGTAAAGCACAGGAGCAGGCCCTTCGGCCCACAATGTTGTACTGAACCAACTTCTGCCTACACAATGTCCATAATCTTCCATTTTTCTCACATTTATGTGCCTGTCTAAATGTTTCTTAAATGTCCCTCATGTATTTGCCTCTGCCACTGCCTCAGGAAGCACATTCCAGACATCCACCACTCGCTGTGTAACAAAACTTGCCCCTCACATCTCCCTTGAAATTGCTCCCCTCTCATCTTAAATGCATGCCCTCTGGTATTAGACACCTTAACCCTTGGAAAAAGATACTGTCTGTCTACTCTAACTCTGCCTCTCACAATCTTATAAACCTCTATCAGATCTCCCCTCAGCCTCTGCAAAAACAACCCAAGTTTGTCCAAACTCTTGTAATAGCACGTGCCCTCTAATCCAGCCAGGTCAACCTCTGACTTAAAACGTTAGCTGTGTCTTCATTATTCAAATGTGAAAAGGGAATTTTACTTTTCTTCCTTAATACCAATTCAGATTCAGATTCGATTCAAATTCAGTCAGGATCGTACTCACATCATACACCGGGGTAACCGTAGCCTTTGGCTGGGAGCAGATGTCGTCAGGTAGCGCCCAACCTTCATAGAGTATTTCGACCCTTAACCTCCACCCTCTCCAGTTGATGGGTCAGAGTAGATGGGCCGAGTCACTGCCCATCTACTCCTGACCTCCAGCTCAAGTTAACATCTCAATAAAGCTATTGTAATTACTCAGTAGTGTTAAAGCAGTGACACATGCAAACATCAGAGTGCTCTCTTAATTGGACCTTTGACCTTCATACCCCTGTCATCATGGACTTAATAACTGAAAGATTTTGAATATATAAGCAAGTCTTCAATACAAAGCTTATAGTTACCTGTGACAATAACAATGAATGATTGAGCTAGGACTTCCACACAGTGAGTGTTTATATCAAGATTAGTTTGTTCTTTATTATGTTTACTAGCCGTGGTATTGAAACGAGCTTCAGTCCAGTGCCTCGAATTCGTGGTATTGAAAGGAGGTTTATCTGGTGATATCTCTCTCCTATCTCCTGTCAGTAGTACTGAAAGGAGGTTTATCTGACGATATCTCTCTCCTATCTCCTGTCAGTAGTATTGAAAGGAGGTTTATCTGGCGATGTCTCTCTCCTATCTTGAGTCAGTAGTATTGAAAGGAGGTTTATCTGGTGATGTTGCTCACATGTCTCGTGTCAGTGGAATGGAAGCGAGGTTTAGCTGGTGATATCTCCCTCCTATCTCGAGTCAGTAGTATTGAAAGGAGGTTTATCTGGTGATGTCTCTCTCCTATCTCCTGTCAGTAGTATTGAAATGAGGTTTAGCTGGTGATATCACTTGGGTATCTCATGTCAGTGGAATGGAAAGGAGTTTCAGCTCGTGATGTCGCTCTCGTGTCATGCAGCCTGCTTTTGGATTTAGGAAATCTGCTGGCAAGATCTTCAAACCCTCCTGTGTTTGCAAGCCTGCAGAACCAACACAATCAGACATCCATCTTTATTACTACAAGTCTATCCAGCTGTGGTCTTCCATTATACTGTCAAGGCAGAAAGGGGGAGAAAAGAGCCTTTTTTGTTCCAGCAACAATCGGCCACGTCACTCAATCTGTTTGATATCCCTGCAATGAAACCTAAGACAACAAGCCAGTCTAATGTCTTTCCATTTCTTTGGCAGAGCAAAATAAACAGATTGGAATCTAATGGCAACCACATTATATATTGCAACAGATCAAAGCTGCGCTCGTCTTAAAAAATGACAGACTGTTGCAACCAACAAGTTTCTCCAGTCTTTCAATCTGCCTTAATGTATAACATTATTGTCTCCACAAGGCAGTGAAAAGTTAAAGAACGAATCATCAGGATGCAATTATCTGTGTCACTGCAAGATTGTTTATTTTTCCACACTCTGTGCCAATCTGTTCAATGTGATCTGAGATAAATCAACACTGCTGTCGATTGCCGGTCATTTTGAATATCTTAATGTAACAGTACCGTGCAAAAGCACATGTATATAACTAGGGTACTGAAGACTTCTGTGTGGTGCCGGATGTGTCAATGTGGAGTGGAACGTGAGTTTGTAAACCTGGTGGGAGCTAAGGATGTTGGGAATGGTGAGGGTGGAGCGCCACGGGAGGGGTGTGGGACAGGTGGCAGAGAAGGAATGCCAGGGGCAGGGGTGGCAGCTGGGTGCACACACACCCAGGCAAGGCCATTTGATTCCAAACAACTGGTTTACTGATCATTACAGAATGTCTCACTGGTGCTTCCTGCTCCCCCCTCTCTCCCTGCCTCCTTCCCACTCAGTCCAAAATAGAAAGCCATATCAGAACCAGGTTTATCATCACTCACATAGGTCATGAAATTTGAATTTTTTTTTCCCAGCAGCAGTACAGTGCAATACGTAAATTTACTACAGTACTGTGCAAAAGTCTTAGGCACATATCCTGTATATGGCACCTATGTCTATGGTCTTAATGTCTAATATTTTTCCATGCAAAAGGTGGTGAGTATATGGAACGAGCTGCCAGAGGTAGTATGTATGTGTTTGTATATATATATATATATATATATATATATATATATATGTATATAGAGCTAGGGTGCCTAAGACACAGTCTTGTATATACAGTCCTGTTTATTATGCCTTTCCAGTTACCAAATAACATTTAATACCACTGAGCTAATACAAAGCTAAGCACTCTTACTTCTATTTCTCAACCATCTCCCTGTTTTAACCAATATACAGTACTGTGCAAAAGTCCTAAGCACTCTAGTATATGTGCCTAAGACTTCAGCACAGTACTATGTGTTCTATTTTTTTTGGACTGAAGAAGATACTGGAGTTTGATGAGCGGCTGAAATTTAAAATTATTTCTGTTCTACATTTCCTGGATATTAGTGAAGATCCAAACTGATAGATAGCTGATAGACCTTTTATGTTCTCCTGGTCATGATGTTAGTTTGCTATGTTTGTGATCCACTCTACTTTATGACCTGAGAAGGAAAGCATTGCACAGTTGTGCAACCTCCCACAGCTTATCACCAGAGTTATTGTGCTTGGAATTTGATTGTCACAGAGCAATGCAGCATAGATACAGGCCCTTCAGCCCAACCAGCTCATGCCAGCACGGTGCCCACCAAGCTAGTCCCAGTTTTCTGTGTTTCAACCATATCGCTCCCTGTACCTGTCCAAGTTCTTATTCAATGATATTATTGTACCTGTCTCAACCGCTTCCTCTGGCAGCTCATTCCATATACTCACCACCATCTGCATGGGAAAAAATTAGATCATGCGAACGTAGACATAGGTGCAGAATGAAGCCATTCAGCCCATCTGTGGTCTGCTCCACCATTCCATTATGGGCTGATTTATTTGCCCTCTCAACTCCATTCTCCTACCTTTTCCCCATAACCTTTGATGCCCTGTCTAATCAAGAACCTACCAACCTCCAATTTAAAGATACCCAATGGCCTGAATTCATCTCTGGCAATGAATTCCACAGATTCACCCCCCTCTGGTTCTGGAAATTCCTCCTCATATTTGTTCTAAATTGATGTCCTATTCTGAAGCTGTGCCCTCTAATCGTAGACTCCCCCACCATAGGAAGCATCTCTTCCACATCCATTCTACTGAGGCCTTTCAATATTTGATAGGTTTCAATGACCCCCCCCCCCCAGGTTCCCTTGCAGTCTTTCCCCTCCCACCCTACCCTGGGGAAAAGACTGCAACCATCCACTTTACCATTATAATTTTACTTATTCTTGCAATATCCTTGCACCCAAAGATTCCTCTACTTTATTAGCAACACAAGGCATTAATTTTCTGGAGACGTATGGATAGTTTTACTGATAACTAGAAAATCGTCCTAAATTAAACAAATGTACTGTTCCTGTAGTGGTTGGAGAGTAATAATCAGTCCGAAGCAATTCTAAATTAAATAATGACTGAGCACATTTATAATTATTGATGAATGTCAATTGTGTAAATCAAGTGAAATGAACACTGTGGGATGGAGTTAAAATACATTTTGAAATATTGCAGAGGGTGCAGGCATTGAACCCAGAACAAATTCATTCAAGCAGTTTTGATTTACAGTTCAGCTTCTCTGAGCAGCTGAAATACAGGATTGTTTGAGTATGTTGATTCTGCTCAATACATCCAATGGTTATATTTTATTTAAGTTACAAGTTTGAAATACTTAAACATGTTCTTCAAAAAATATTCAATGTTTTCATTTAAGAAATTGGTTCAGCACAACAGTGTGGGCCGAGGGGCCTTTTCCTGTGCTGTACTGTTCTATGCTCTATGCTCTAAATCTCATCCCGGGCTTTCTCTCTTCTCAGGTTTCCTGTCGGGCAGAAGATACAGAGAAACACACACAAAATGCTGGAGGATCTCGGCAGGTCAGGCAGCATCTACAGAAAGGGATTAACAGTTGATGTTTCAGGCCAAGACCCTTCACCAGGACTGGAAAGGAAGCTGGTGGGGGTGGGGGGGGGATCCAGAATAAAAATGTTGGGGAGGGAGAGCTAGAAGGTGATAGGTGAAGCCCGGAGGTTGGGAGAGAAGATACAAAAGCCCGAGAGTCCATTCCACCAAACTCAAAGACAGCTTCCATTCCACTGTTATCAGACTCTTGAACAGACCTCTCATACAGTAAAAGGTGATCTCTTGATCTGCCAAACTACGTCACCGTAGCCCCTGAACTTGACCTGCACTGTACTTTCTCTCTAGCGACAACACTGTATTCTGAATTCTGTCTGCTTCAATATCCCATCTTTCACATTGGGATGCTTTGTCTAAATGGCTGACGTCCTGAAATTCTTCACTGCATTGCAGGGCATGGAGTCATAGCACAGAAACAGGCTCTTCGGCCCGGCTATTCCATGCTGAACCAAATCTGTCTAGGCCCATTGACCTGCACCTGGGTTATAGCCCTCCAAATCCATCCCATCCAAACTACTCTTTGTTGAAATCAAATCCCTATCTGCCACTTGTGCTGGCAGCTCGTTCCACACTCTCGCCACCCTCTGAGTGAAGAAGTTCCCCTTATGTTCCCCTTAAACATGTCACCTTCCACCCTTAACCCATGACCTCTAGTTCTAGTCTCACACAATCTCAGGGGGAAAAGCCCATATTCCCACACATCATGGAGCACCATGTAGAGTAGCAATTAGTACAACGCTGTTATAGCATGGGGCATCAGAGTTCACTTCCAGCATTCCCTGCAAGAAGTTTGTATGTCCTTCCCGTGAGTGCATGGCTTTCCTCCCAGCGCCCCAGTTTCCTCCCACAATCCAAAGACGTTCATGTTGGTAGGTTAATAGGTCATTGTAAGTTGTCCTGTGATTGGATGAGGGTTAAATGAGTGGGTTGCTGGGTGATGCAGCTTGATGGGCTGGAAAAGCCAGTTCTGTGCTGTATCTCTTGAATAAATAAATAAATAAATTTGGTGTGTCGTGGTCAGGCCACTGCAAGGCCTTAGCTGAGTCCGGGTCCCGATGTGAAAGCTGAGGAGAGGGTTTGAGAGAGGCTGGAGTCAGGAGGATTGATGAGGGATTGGAGTTGAAAAAGGGGGGGGGGGTGGGAGTTGGTATCGGGGGAGCCACAAGTCGGCCACATCTCACATTGTACATCCAGGTGAACTGCCCCCTCGTCCCCTTGGGTCACCTGCAGTGAAGGCAGGAAGGTAATGCTGTCTGGCCTGCTGAGTTCCTCCAGCACTTTGTGTGTGTTGCTCATATTTCCAGCATCTGCAGAGTTTTTCTTGTTTGTAGGTAATGCTGGCTGTCTGCTTCGGGCATTGTAGGGATGTGCAGAGAGACTTCAGACTGAAATTTACGGAGCGAGTTAGGAGACTGAGTTCAGCCTTCCTAATAGTTTCCAGATAGCGAAGACTTAAAGGTCATCTCCAGACATTCGCTATACTCCCTCCCTCCCATTAGGCAGAAAACACAAAAGTCAGAAGCAAGAAATACTAGACTCAAGCTTCTATGCCACTGTTAACAGATATTTGAATGGGCCTCTCAAACGCAAAAAGGGGAATCCATGATCTCATAATTGACTTCATCTTGACCCTCATACTATACTTGTCTCTGTGCCTCACTATTTCCGTATCTGCAGCCCTATTTCTGGTTTCTGTTCGCTACCTCACTGTACTTCCATATCGAATCACAAAATCTTTTCACTGTTTATTTATTTATTTATTTCGCTATGCCTCGTGGAGTGGGCCCAACCAGCCCTTTGAGCCACATCACTCCTGATAAATTCCACCAATCCCAAATTAGTCATGGGATAACTCACTATGACCAATTAACCTGCCCGGACTGTGGGAGGAATCCAGAGCACCTGAGGAAAACTCGCGCATTCCATGGGGAGGAGGTACAGACTCCTTACAAACAGCACTGAAGCTGTACTCTGAAATCTGTAACACCCTGCGCTGTGATAGTATTGCGCTAACTGTGCCCCTGTCTCAGAGCATGTGGCAATGATGAACAAGTTTAATTACTGAGATCAGGCCCATGGGAACTGAGACGAAACAATGGCATCAGTGTAGGATACGGAGCAGTTGGAACTGGAGGTCCGAGCTGGAATGCAGTTGATACCATGCTGTTGTTCGAGTCTTGGAGACTCCCTGGCCTCGGCATCTTTCAAGTGTATTAAATGTACAGCAGAGGAACGTTGACTGTTGATATTAACCATCATGAAGGAAAGATCTAGTGCTTTCCTGGCATACTGTATATGATGAATAAATTCTTCTCAGGCTTCCAGCTGGGTACAGGTACTGATTATAACCGATGTTTTGATGACAAACTCTGCCATCTTCATCACAGTTTGTCATCAGAATGTCAGTTATATTTGATACCAGTGTCCGGCTGGAAGGCCAAAGAGACTTTATTCATCAGGAGGGAGGTTTAAAAAACAATTAGAAGATTAAAAGCTTTAAATATAGCCAATGACTTGGCCTCCACAGCCGTCTGTGATGATGAATTCCACAGATTCACTACCTTCTGGCTAAGGAAATACCTCCTCATCTCTGTTCTAAAGGAACATTCTTTTATTCTGAGTTTGTGTCCTCTGGTCCTAGATTCCCCCACTATAGGAAACATCCTCTCCACATCCACTCTCTCAAGGCCTTCCATAGGTTTTAATGAGATCCCCCCTCCATTCTTCTAAACTCCAGCGCATACAGGCCCAGAGCCAACAACCCACTCCTCATATTTTAACCCTTTCATTCCTGGGGTTATTCTCGTGAACCTTCTCTGGACCCTCTCCAATGCCAGCACATCCTTTCTTAGTTAACTGCTGACAATACTTCCTGTGGCCTGACCAATGCCTTATAAAGCCTTGGCATTGCATCCTTGCTTTGACTATTTGGCCTGCATCGAATTCATGCAAACAGGATTAGTTAGAGACAACATAGGTTGGCATGGAAATGTTGGGCTGTGGGGCCCGTTTCTGTGCCATACAACTCTATCACTCTACGATACACTTACTTTGCACATGGGAAATGCATACATTATGAGACTGTTGGCAATGATACACAGGGCTGAGGTTTCCAGAAATTTCCTCATGCAGAGATCTGTAAATCTCTGGAATTCGCTCTCTCAGAGGGGTGTGGATGCTGAGAATCTTGCTGAGGGTGAGATGGTTTGGGATTAATAAGGAGGACAACAATTTTGCTTCAAAGCACTGAATCTGATATCAATGTCCTGGGGTGAGCAGGGGCATTTGCACAGATATCACAAACAGCAGAGGTCAAGATGTTCTAAAGCAGGCCATGTCACAAAGTGTGAAGTGACAGAATTATTTATGTACTGTTGGCTTATCAGAACCTGCCTTTAATTGCGGATATAAGTCAGCCAAAGTCACAGCAACAGAACAGGCGCTTGGAATGATGCACCAGAATCCGAATCAGGATCAGGTTTAACATCACTGGCATATGTCGTGAAATTTGTTAACTAGCGGCAGCAGTACAACGCAATACATGACAATATAGAAAAAAAACTAAACCAATTACATACAGCAAGTATATGTACGAGGGGTGATTGATAAGTTTGTGGCCTAAGGTAGAAAGAGTCAATTTTAGTAAACCTAGCACATTTATTTTTCAGCATAGTCCCCTCCTACATTTACACACTTAGTCCAGCGGTCGTGGAGCATACGGATCTTGGACCTCCAGAAAGTGTCCACAGCAGGGGTGATTGATAAGTTCGTGGCCTAAGGTAGAAGGAGATGAGTTATACAGCTCTCGTTACATGTACATGCAGGTCAACTCTTTGAGTGATTATGCAGAAAGTTTGAAGTTAATAACTCAACAGTTAATAACTCATTGGGGTGACTAATAAATTTGTGGCCTAAGGTAGAAGATGAGTTATTAACTTCAAACTTTCTGCATAATCACTCCAAGAGTTGAACTGCATGTGCATGTAACGAGAGCTGTATAATTCATCTCCTTCTACTTTAGACCACGAACTTATCAATCACCCGTGCTGTGGACACTTTCTGGAGGTCCAAGATCCGTATGCTCCACGACCGCTGGACTAAGTGTGTAAATGTAAGAGGGGACTATGTTGAAAAATAAATGTGCTAGGTTTTCTAAAATTGACTCCTTTTACCTTAGCCCACAAACTTATCAATCACCCCTCGTATATGTATATATTCACTAGTTAAGCAAAAAACTGTGCAAAAACAGAAATAACAAAAGTGAGGTGGTGTTCATGGGCTCAATGTCCATTTAGGAATCGGATGACAGAGGGGAAGAAGCTGTTCCTGAATCACTGAGTGTGTACCTCCTACCTGATGGTAACAATGCGAAGAGGACACACAGACACCTCTCCTATATTGATAACAGAAGGAAAGAGAGAGATGGGGGGGGGGGGGGGGCAGCAAGAATTAGACAGATACTTTCAATTCCACTCATACCATGGGATGATATGGTAGTGTTGTGGTTAACATAACACTATTCATTCCAGTGCCAGTGACCCAGGTTCAATTCATACTTCTGTCTGTAAGGGGTTTATACGTTCTCCCTGTGACTGTCTGCGTTTCTTTCCGTTGGTCCAGTTTCCACCAACATTCCAAAAATATTCGGATTAGAGGTCTATTTGGTCATATGGGTGTAACTGAGCGGTGTGGCCTCATTGGCCCAGAAAGTCCAGTTACCATGCTGTATCTCTAAATAAGAACTACAAATAAAATATTCCAGTGTTCACAGGTGTGATGGATTTTAAAATTATATTTTCAATGTAGTGAGCTGGTTTAAGGATAGTTACTGTATATCCCACAAATAACACTGCCTGAAGGGGTGCTGAAGAGATTAGTTCTAAGACCATTTGGCCGGATTCACAGGATGCCCACCTTTCGGCAGATTAGGACAGAATAAGTCCATATGATGTTCACGATTCAAGACTCCAGTTTGTTTAATGACATTTCCAGTACACAAGTGTAAAGGAAAATGAAATAATTGTTCCTCTGGATCCAATGCAGCACAAAAAAACATAATAAGACAAAGAACTCAATAATAAAACACAATAAATACAACTACATAAGATAGCTTATATACATAGATTGATTACAGTACATGTCCATAAAGTGAAATGAGGTACAAGAGTGTCTGTCAGGAAATGATAAAGTAGTGGTGGTTGGGGTGTGAAGGGTGGGTTAGGGGGTGGAGGTGTTGATCAGCCTTACTGCTTGGGGAAAGTAACTGTTTTTGAGTCTGGTGATCCTGGTGTGGATGCTACGTAGCCTCCTCCCTGATGGCAGTGGGTCAAAGAATCCTTGAGCTGGGTGGATGGGATCCTTCATGAACACGAGGAAATCTCCAGATGCTGGAACTTCAAACAACACACACAAAATGCTGGTGGAACGCAGCAGGCCAGGCAGCATCTATAGGGAGAAGTGGGTCTCGGTCCGAAACATCGACTGTACTTCTTCCTATAGATGCTGCCTGGCCTGCTGCATTCCACCAGTATTTTGTGTGGGATCATTCATGATGTTACTGGGCCTTTTCCAGCTCCTTTCTGTATATACGTTCTTGATGGTGGGTAGGCTGGTGATGGTGATGCATTGGGCAGTTTTGACTACCCGTTGTAAAGCCTTCCTTTCCGTCAGCATTTGTACATTTCAGAATTCCTACATTTCAAATGTATACAGGGAGAGATATTTTGCATTGAACAAGCAACTAGTCAATGTAAAGTTTGAAATGAAATCAATCCTGGCTTACAGTGTAAAATAATCCCCTGACATAAGTGATTCAACAGATTTATTTTGTTACTGCCTGTTACCCTGCTGGCATTTAGGGCAGCATTGAAGATCCTGCATCTCTGACCTTGGCCAACAATTTTGGTCTTGATCTTGCAGTATTTAGGGCTTCCTTCATCATGCCAGTAGGTTCCTTTCAGTTTTCACTACCGTCAGCCATGCAAGTCCTGGGTGGAGTCTTGGGAATACCATCACACTCTGATGTAGAAGGATTCTTCATTGCTGTTTCCGAAATAGGTTTTTTTGACCAGCCAGGGTTGTTAGCCCTGAGCTGAACCCCCGAACCCTGAGGGCTGGTGGACTACTTAGTTTGACCTCTATCCTTTGACCTATTTGGCATTTGTGACCCTACCAAGAGCCAAAGCACAAATCCTGACTCCAGCCAGCATAGCTCTCTGGATTATTGAGGCATGCAAGACTCCAAACCGCGGGAAGGTTGTGGTCCTCTAAGTGGATTCAGCTGCCTTTCTCCAGTGTAATTTGAGAAAAATTTCACACTGTTCTTTGTGAATGGTTCATGGTCAGAATAAATAATATCTGAGTGTGTATCAATGTACAGCAGAGCCAATGAGTGTGAACATAATTCTATCTCCTTTGCAATAGAAACATAGAAAACCTACAGCACAATGCAGGCCCTTTGGCCCACAATGTTGTGCTGAACACGTCCCTACCTTAGAAATTACTAGGCTTACCTATAGCCCTCTATTTTACTAAGCTCCATGTACGTATCTAAAAGCCTCTTAAAAGACTCTATCATATCCACCTCCACCACCATTGCCGGCAGCCCATTCCACGCATTCACCACTCTCTGCATAAAAAACTTACCCCTGACATCTCCTCAGTACCTACTCCCAAGCACCTTAAACCTGTGTCCTCTTGTGGCAACCATTTCAGCTCTGGGAAAAGCCTCTGACTATCCACATGAACAATGCCTCTCATCATCTTGTACACTTCTATCAGGTCACCTCTCATCCTTCTTCGCTCCAAGGAGAAAAGGCCAAGTTCACTCTCCAATAGCATTGGAGAGAGAGGAACAGACAAGTTAGAAAAGTGTTTAATTGGAGGAAGGAGAATTATGAGGCTATCAGGCAGGAACTAGGAAGCTTAAATTGGGAACAGATGTTCTCAGGGAAATGTACGGAAGAAATGTGGCAAATGTTCAGGGGATATTTGTGTGGAGTTCTTCATAGGTACAAAAGCCGTGGTGTACCAAAGGCTGTAATAAATCCAGTCAAGAAGAAAAGAAAAGCTTACAAAAGGTTCAGAGAGCTAGGTAATGTTAGAGATCTAGAAGATAATAAGGCTAACAGGAAGGAGCTTAAGAAAGAAATTAGGAGAGCCAGAAGGGGCCATGAGAAGGCCTTGGCAGGCAGGATTACGGAAAACCTCAAGGCATTCTACAAGTGTGTGAAGAGCAAGAGGATAAGATGTGAAAGAATAGGACCTAGCAAGTGTGACAATGGGAAAGTGTTTATGGAATCAGAGGAAACAGCAGAGGTACTTAATGAATACTTTGCTTCAGTTTTCACTATGGAAAAGGATCTTGGCGATTGTAGTGATGACTTGCAGTGGACTGAAAAGCTTGAGTATGTAGATATTAAGAAAGAGGATGTGCTGGAGCTTTTGGAAAGCATCAAGTTGGATAAGTAGTCGGGACCGGATGAAATGTACCCCAGGCTACTGTGGGAGTTGAGGGAGGAGATTGCTGAGCCTCTGGCAATAATCTTTGCATCATCAATGGGGATGGGAGAGGTTCCGGAGGATTGGAGGGTTGAGGATGTTGTTCCCTTATTCAAGAAAGGGAGTAGATATAGCCCAGGAAATTATAGACCAATGAGTCTTACTTCAGTTGTTGGTAAGTTGATGGAGAAGATCCTGAGAGGCAGGATTTATGAACATTTGGAGGGGCATAATATGATTAGGAATAGTCAGCATGGCTTTGTAAAGGACAGGTCATGCCTTACGAGCCTGATTGAATTTTCTGAGGATGTGACTAAACACATTGATGAAGGAAGAGCAGTAGATGTAGTGTATATGGGTTTTAGCAAGGCATTTGATAAGGTATCCCATGCAAGGCTTATTGAGAAAGTAAGGAGACATAGGATCCAAGGGGACATTGCTTTGTGGATCCAGAACTGGCTTGCCCACAGAAGGCAAACAGTAGTTGTAGACAGGTCATATTCTGCATGGAGGTCGGTCACCAGTGGTGTGCCTCAGGGATCTGTTCCGGGACCCTTACACTTCGTGATTTTTATAAATGACCTGGATGAGGAAGTGGAGGGATGGGTTAGTAAGTTTGCTGATGACACAAAGGTTGGGGGTATTGTAGATAGTGTGGAGAGCTGTCAGAGGTTCCAGCGGGACATTGATAGGATGCAAAACTGAGCTGAGAAGTGGCAGATGGTGATCATAATTGACCTACCAATTGAACCACTTCACACTTATGAATCCAGATAAGTGTGAAGTGGTTAATTTTGGTAGGTCAAATATGATGGCAGAATATAGTATTAATGGTAAGATTCTTGGCAGTGTGGAGGATCTGAGGGATCTTGGGGTCCGAGTCCATAGGATGCTCAAAGCAGCAACTCTATGGTTAAGAATGTATACAGGTGTTATACAGTTATACAGTTCATCAATTGTGGAACTGAACTTAGAGCCGAGAGTTAATGTTGCTGTTATATTGGACACTGGTCAGATCCCACTTGGAGTACTGTGCTCAGTTCTGGTTGCCTCACTACAGGAGGGATGTGGAAACCATAGAAAGAGTGCAGAGGAGGTTTACAAGGATGTTGCCTGGATTGGGGAGCATGCTTTATGAAAACAGGTTGAGTGAATGGCCTTTTCTCCTTGGAGTGACGGAGGATGAGAGGTGACCTGATAGAGGTGTATAAAATGATAATAGGCATTGATCATGTGGATAGTCAGAGGCTTTTTCCCAGGGCTGAAATAGCTGCCACAAGAGGGCACAGGTTTAAGGTGCTTGGGAGTAGGTACAGAGGAGATGTCAGGGGTAAGTTTTTTATGCAGAGAGTGGTGAGTGCGAGGAATGGGCTACCAGCAAAGGTGGTGGAGGTGGATATGATAGAGTCTTTTAACAGAGTTTTGGATATGTACATGGAGCTTAGAAAAATAGAGGGCTGTGGGTAATTTCTAAGGTAGGGACATGCTCGGCACAGCTTCGTGGGCCGAAGAGCCTGTATTGTGCCGTAGATTTTCTATGTTTCTATCCATTAAAATGGGTTTGGCTTCAGTGGACAATGGAAGATTTGGAGTATAATGTGATATTATTATTTCTTTAGAACAAGCCAAAGAGAGATAACAATGAACAGTGAAGACGAGGTTGGTGACATGAGTCAATGTTCACTTCACTCCCTGCTCTCTGCTACTGCTTGTTTAACCTCTTATCTGGGGTTCTCCAACTTGACAAGCAGAAGTGCACATGATCGATAACAAGGCTGGGGAATCTGAGGATGAGTCAACTGCTTCACAGAGCTACACTGAAAAGAACATCCCCAGAAATAATCGCTTTGACAACACACATTAAAGGTCAGAAGTTGGGGTTAGTTCTGTCACACACACTGAAGCCTTGCAGGTGCTGAATCCTTTAAACTCCAGTGGGCTGGGATTAGGGAAGCATTGTTTCATGTCATGCAGCAAGAACACCTCTGAAGTACAAATCAGAATCAATATCCCTTTCATGCCGAGTTATACTCCCCCTCAAGTCCACTCTGATCAATCCTTCCAACCTGCTAGTGTCTCCGTTCCTTTGTAGACATCAGACTCTGGTGTAAGATTGAGCAGCATGATTAAAAGATTTGCAGCAACATTCCAAACCACTGTTCTGAGTATATACATTTCAAATCGTTAACTCATCATATGCATTCATAGATGCTAAAAAGGCCTTTCAGCCCAAATCATCCATGTTGGCCTTGTGACAGCTTTTATTCCCTGAGAAAGGGAATCTAAAACTACAGAGCATTGGTTAAGGATGAGAGGAGAAAGATTTAAAGAGACCTGAGGGGCAACTTCTTCACCCAGGGGATAGTCAGTACATGGAAATGGCTGAGGCAGGTGCATTAACAGTAATTAAAAGAAAGTGGGACAGGTTTGTGGATAGGAATGGTTTAGAGGGCTAAAGGATACAGGCAAATGAACTAGCTTGGACAGAGCACCATGGTCAGCATGAACGGGTTGGGTCAAAGAGACTGTTTCCATGTCGTATTGCTCTGCAACCCAGAACCAGAATCAGAATCAGGTTTATTATCACCGGCATGTGACGTGAATTTTATTAACTTAGCAGCAGCCGTTCAATGCAACACACAATATAGAATAAAAAGAGTAAAAATAAATAAATAAGTAACCTAATTACAGTATATGCATAGTGAGTAGATTAAAAATCATGCAAAAACAGAAATAATATATATTTAAAAAATGAGGTAGTGTTCACAGGTTCAATGTCCATTTAGGAATCAGATGGCAGAGGGGTAGAAGCTGTTCCTGAATCGCTGAGTGTGTGTCTTCAGGCTTCTGTACCTCCTCTCTGATAGTAACAATGAGAAAAGGGCATGCTCTGGGTGATGGGCGTCCTTAATAATGGACGCTGCCTTTCTGAGACACTGCTCCTTGAAGACGTCCTGGGTACTTTGTAGGCTAGTATCCAAGATGGAGCTGACTAGATTTACGAGCTTCTGTAGCTTCTTTCGGTCCTGTGCAGTAGCCCCTGCCCTCCCCCCCGCCCCCACCATACCAGACAGTGATGCAGTCTGTCAGAATGCTCTCCACGGTACATCTATAGAAGCTTTTGTGTGTTGACATACCAAATCTCTTCAAACTCCTAATAAAGTATAGTCACTGTCTTGCCTTCTTTATAGCTGCATCAATATGTTGGGACCAGGTTAGGTCCTCAGAGATCTTGACACTCAGGAATTCGAAACTGCTCACTCTCTCCACTTCTGGTCCCTCTATGAGGATTGGTATGTGTTCCTTCGTCTTACCCTTCCTGAAGTCCACAATCAGCTCTTTCGTTTTACTGACATTGAATGCAAGGTTGTTGCTATGACACCATTCCACTAGCTAGTATATCTCTCTCCTGTATGCCCTCTCATCTCCATCTGAGATTCTATCAATAATGGTTGTATCATCAGCAAATTTATAGATGGTATTTGAGCTATGCCTAGCCACATGGGCATAGGTGTAGAGACAGTGGAGCAGTGGGCTAAGCACATACTCCTGAGGTGTGCCAGTGTTGATCATCAGTGAGGAGGAGATATTTTCACACATCTGCACAGGTTGTGGTCTTCTGCTGGGCCCAGGACAGGTCCTTAGAAATGATAAATCGATGAGTTTAAAGTAGCTGACTCTCTCCGCTTCTGATCAGTCACTGAGGACTGGCTCATGGACCTCCAGTTTCCTTCTCCTGAAGTCAATAATCAGCTCCTTGGTCTTGCTGGCATCGAGTAAGAGATCGTTGTTGCAGCAGCTCTCAGCCAGATTTTCAGTCTCCCTCCAGTATGCTGGTTCATCACCTCCTCTGATTCATACAATGGAGTCGTCAGCAAACTTGAATATGGCATTGGAGCTGTGCTTAGCCAAAGCGAGTAGTGCAGGGGACTGAGCACACAGACCTGTGGTACACCTGCATTGATGGAAATTGTGGAGGAGATGAGGAAATTGAGGATCCAATTGCACAAGGAGGTACAGACACCAAGGTTTTGCAGCTTATTGACTTGTCTTCTTGATGCTATTTGAAAGTCAAACTGTGGTCGATAAAGAGCATCCTGATGTGTGCACTTTTGCTGTGCAGATGTTCCAGGGTTGAGTGCAGAGCCTGTGAAATAGCCTGACACGGACTTGCCACGCTGATTGGCAAATCGACAATCCCTAATTCTGGACAAAGTGGACATTTTTCTAAACCCTTAGCGATGGCATTTCAAAATCAACAACATCATTGAGTCTAGCGTTGCCAATATTCCAGAATGGGCAAGGCCAACAGATTTCATATCCTGAAGGACATAATTGAATCAGGCAGGTTATATAACAATCTGGCACATCCATGGTCTCTGTTCTTGATGCAGGAATACAGAAGGCAAGATATTGGCTCTATTTCATTAGGAGTTTGAAGAGATTTGGTTTGTCAACTGAAGCACTCAAAATCTACAGTGTACTGTGGAGAGCATTCTGACTGACTCCGTCTGGAATGGGGGGGGGGGGGCTACTGCAGAAGATCAAAATAAGTTGCAGAAACTTGTAAAATTAGTCAGCTCTATCATGGGTACCAGCCTCCGTAGTATCCAAGACATCTTGAAGGAGCAGTGCCTTAGGAAGGCGGTGTCCATCATTAAGGATCCCCACCGCAAGGCCGTGCCCTCTTCACATTGTTACCGTCAGGAAGGAGGTACAGAAGCCTGAAGGCACAAACTCAGTGATACAGGTACAGCTTCTTCCCCTCTGCCATCGGATTTCTGAATGGAGATTGAACCCTTGAACTTTATAATTTATAATAAAGTTTATTATAATATATATATAATTATACTATATAATTTCTGTCTTTTTTTGCACTACTTATTTTAACTTAACAATTTAATAGACAACTATATACTTAATGTAACTTAGTTTTTTCTCTAAATTTATTTATAATGTATTTCCTTGTACTGCTGATGTAAAGATAACAGATTTCACAACATATACCAGTGATAATAAATCTGATTCTGAACTCTGTTTACGCAGATTTATTTAATCAATGTTCTCAACTGCAGAAGGAAAAGCTGCACTTAAATGAGTGAAGCCCTCTGGACTCTGGACTAGTGACTTTACTGCTGAAGTAAAGTCAAAGTGTCAGATTTATGGAGCTCGTCCCGATTAATCAGGCAATCAATGTTTCGTGCCAGATCAGCCTTGTCTTTTCCACAGGCTGTGAGCAGTAATGGAAAGTGACGGATGTTGAAAGAGTACAAGGAGGTTGCCAGGAGTTGAGGACCTGAATTCTATGAGTTATAGGGAAAAATTAGGTCTTTATTTCCTAGAGTGTGTGAGATTTGATAGAGGTGTACAAAATTACGAGGGTATAGATACGGTAAATACAAGCAGGCTTTTCCCACTGAGGTTGTGTGGGACTAGAGCTGGAGGTGATGGGTTAAAGGTGAAAGGTGAAATGTTTAAGAGGAACATGAGGGGGAGCTTCTTCACTCAGAGGGTGATGAGGGTGTGGAATGAGCTGACAGTGCAAGTCGTGGATATGGGTTTGATTTCAACATTTACGAGTTTAGGACGGGCACGTGGATGGGAGGGTTATAAAGGGCTGTGTCACAGCTACAGGTCAATAGGACTAGGCAGGTTAATAGTTTGCCATGGACTAGAGGGGCCAAAGGGCCTGTTTCTGTGCTGTAGTGTTATATGACTTTATGACTATTCTGTGTTATGCCGTGTTGACTCAAGGAGTCCTTGGGCATTTGTAGTCGGACTCTCATTATTAGAAATCTGAATCCTCTACAGGGGTTCCGTGACCCTGTGTGGACGACAACCATTTGTAAAACTAATCAGACTCCAAAATCCCCATTGCAACAGCAAACCATAAGATACACTTTCAATAAGAAAAGACCATAAGACATAGGAGCAGAATTAGGCCATTTGGCCCATCAACTTTACTTTCCTATTCCAGCATGGCTGATTTATTATCCCTCTCAACACCATCAAATTTTGATGACTTGATTCAATGCAAATGTGCATCCATAAAATGAACTGGAGAGAGGAACAATTGTGGGGAAAAATATAAAACAAGAAGAAAGCTTTAAAACTATTAGCTAACACAAAATACTCTGCAGTTGCTGGGGTCAAAGCAACACGCACAACACGCTGGAGGAACTCAGCAGGTCAGGCAGTTTATAATAATAGTTTATTAACTATTAGCTAATATTTACGTTCCTGAAATAATTAGAACTTGATGGACTGAGCCTCAACAATTCCGAACATTTATTTTGAGCGTCAGAGAAGCAGTACGGTGGTAATCATATTTTTCACATTGTTAATGGTTCATATATTGGATCAGATAATTTCTAACTTTTCTTGGTGTTTTTAAAGATTATCTGTCTCACATGCACTACTCTGTGTGGCATTGAAGTCCATCGAATTCTTCGAGACAAAGGGTCAAAAAGGTCCTTTCATTGAGGAAAGAATAGTCATGTTAGGAACACTCGGCTGGCTTTATGCGAGATTGTCCTGTCTCATAAACGTGATTGAGTGGGAGCGCTACACAAGCTGTGTGCAGATGAAACCATCCCTACCTCTCTACCATCTTGATCCAGCTCTTCATTACCAAACACAAATTTGTCTCAGGATCGCAAGAGGCTGCGGAGGGTTGTAGTCTCAGACAACTCCATCGGGGGGCATAACCCTCCCCACCATCGGGGACATCTTCCAGAGGCGATGCGTCAGGAGGCCTCATCCATCATTAAAGATGCTCACCATCCAGGCCATGCCTTCTTCTCATTGCTACAATCAGAGCTTGAAGACCCTCACTTAGAACTTTAGGGTTAGCTTCCATTCCGCTGCCATTAGACTAGAGAATGGTCCATGAAGCCACGGACATTTCCTTACAGTTCCTGTTATTTATCAACGCAGTCCAACATTGTTCCCTCAAGAACCCTTGTCACTGATGCCAATATATTAAACCCAGAATTTACTAATCCAAATTGGATGTCTCTGGAATGTGGGAGGAACTGGGACACTCAGAGGAGACCCAAGCAGTTATGAGGAGAACGGACAGGAGGCTGCAGAAATTGACCCCGCTCCCACAGCTGGCACTGTAATAGCATTTTGCTAACCACTACATTACGATGCCTCAAGAAGGCAGCATCCAACTCTGAGGACACTCACCACCCGGTACAAACCCTCTTCTCGTTACCACCATAGGGGAGAAGGGAAAACACACCACGTTGGAGTGACATATTGGCTCAAAGAGCAGACTGATTAATGGCTCAGTAGACAAGTTTAGTGCTGACTCATCTAGTTCCGGATGCTGGCTCTGCTGGTGTGAGACCCGATGTCATTCTCTGCTGATCTAAACTCCTTTGATGTCACTCTTTGTTATTAACCAGTTTGGAGGAGAAACCAGCCTCTGAGAGAAGAAGTTCCCCCGCATGTTCCCCTTTAACATTTCACCTTTCACCCTTAACCTATGACTTCTAGTTGTAGTTTCACCCAACCTTGGTGGGAAAAGCCTGCTTGCAGTTACCCTATCTATAACCACTCATCAGTTAATATACCTCATAATCTATACCACTCATAATTTTGTTTAGCTGAAGTAAATTTCATTAAGGTGCTGATACTGAAAGAGACTGCACTCTGCTGAACTGCCTACATCTCTCCTGACCTTCCTCTATGAACCAGGGAAGTAAATCCCAAAGGATTCTTAATTTGAAATGAGCTGCCTTACAGAAACTTCCTTCCCCAGACATCCACTATATTTAGTAATACACGTGGATTTCCAAAAATGAAAATGAAATCTCTGAAATCCTTTTGATTAAAGTCGAAATTTCGAAATGTCTAGCTGTGCTGTAAGGAGTGAGAGTAGATTTGTACACAATGCCACACCTAATGAGAATTAAATTAACAAATCACCCAAAATGGGCAGGGGGGAACAGGGGGATCTTGTTCAAAACTTTTCCACTTAAATTCTTATATTTTAAATCTGGAGATACAGCACCCTCACAGGCCCTTCTGGCCCAACGAGCCTGAGCAGCCCAATTAACCTACTAATCCGTGCGTCTCTGGACTGTGGGAGGGAATCCACGCGGTCTCGGGGAGAACGTACCAACAGTCAGCAGTGGGAATTGAACCCAAGTTACTGATACTGTAATGTGTTACACTATCTGCTACACTACTGAGCTGCCCAAGCAGTAATGTGTGGATATCAAAGGCTGAATTTCAGACAGAACACTCCAGGTCTGAAGTTGGTCTTTTAGGTAGGATATCGATCCCTTGAAATGTTTAATTCTGCGGAAGGTCTTGTAAAGCATCGAGCAGCCAGAGCTGGTTCAGGACTGGGACTCAGCTGATGTCAATTGTAAAAATGAGTTCCTGCATTGGAATTGCAGCTGGACTTCCAATCGGACACAGCTTATTACCTGCTGTGTTTTTCAGGACCTCCACCCCCACCACCCCCCCCCCGCGCGCTCCCACCCAACAACAACATCAATCACCTCCGGCCTTCTTGACAGAGGCTCACAGACCAAGCACAATGAGTGCAGAAACAGAATGAACAGCAGCAGGTAATTGTTCATGGCTTACTCATAATAACACTGAAAGAGACAGCACAAAAGTAGGCCCTTCAGCCCATTGAGTCCATGTTGACCACCAAGCACCTTTTAGAACTATCCTACATCGATGGCATATTTATGTACTTAGAGCAGCTTTTTCACACCAAGGACCCCTGCCATTAACCGAGGCTCCATTGGCCCCAGGATGGGAACCCTGACTTAGAAATCCAGTGCAGAATAGGCTCTTCCAGCTGTTTGAAGCCTTGCTGCCTAGCAATCCCTGATTTTAACCTTAGCCTAATCACAGGACAGTTTACAATGAGCAATTAACCTACGAACTGGTACATCTTTGGACTGTGGGAAGAAATCAGAGCACCTGGAGAAAACCCATGCATTCCACAGGGAGAACATACAAACTCCTTACAGAGGACGCTGGAATTGAATTCCGAACTCTGTTGGCCCAAGCTGTAATAGTGTCGTGTTAACCACTACTTTACTGTGGTGCCCGTTGTATATTAAACTCACCATGCTCCTATCTGTTCCTACTATATCCTGCCACTTGCCTACACTCTGAGGGCAATTTACAGTGGCCAATCAATCTACCAACTCGCGATTCTTTGACAGGTGGGAAGAAATGGAGAACCCCAAGGAAAGGTTCTTGATTAGTCAGGGTGCCAGAAGTTACAGGGAGAAGGCAGGAGAATGGGGTTAAGATGGGTAATAAACCAACCATGATGGAATGGCAGAGCAGACTCGATGGGCAGAATGGTGGAAATTCTGCTCTTATGTCTTATGGTCTCATGAAAGACGTTGGAAGTCATCCATCAAAGAGCAAATAATAAACCATAATCGGACCTCTTGAGGATGGTTAAATCCTGTTTGACAAATTTTCTCAAGTTCTCTGAGGACGTAACAGGGATAGTTGATAGAGGGACACCAGTAGATGTAGTATATGTAGATTCCCAAAAGGCATTTGATATAAGAGGGCGATGTGTAGTTTTAAACCCAAGGCATTGGAGGAAGTGTGTTGGAATGGAGTGAAAACTAGCTATCAGACGGAGAACAGAGAGCTGGAATTACTCCAGGTTCTCAGGTAGCGGGATGACACTGGTGGGGCACCCCAGGCATCGGCTCACACTGACGACCTGAAGGAGGAAACAGATTATTTCCATTAATATCGAAGGAGGTAAGGGACAAGAGGTTTAAAGGGGATCTGAAGAAGGATGATTGTGAGCTGAACTGCACTGCCTGAGGTGGTGGTGGGTGAAGAGACATTAATACTGAGGAATGGATGGCCAAGAACTAAATACAAGGAAATGAAATTAGTACAGATGGGTACAGCAGGGGCGTGTTGGGCTGAAGGGTCTTTTCCTCTGCTCTCTCATTGGTGACTTAACGAATAGTCCCTCTCTTCCTCATGGGTTTTCATGTGTCCCCGGTTCGATGAATTAAGTGTACGTGTTGATAACAACTTGGAGCTTGACTGATGAATAGACAGCATAAAAATGAAAGATGCCGAGTGGTAAGTGCATGGAATACACTGTTGGGACAGACGATAGCAGCACAGGACACTTCAAACACATCACTCATTATCATTATGTGATGTGTCCTATCATGTAGGCGATCATGGTCCCATGACCATGAATGTTCTTGACAATTTTTTCTACAGAAGTGGTTTGCCATTGCCTTCTTCTGGGCAGTGTCTTTACAAGACGGGTGACCCCAGCCATCATCAATACTCTTCAGAGATTGTCTGCCTGGCATCAGTGGTGGCATAGCCAGGACTTGTGATATGCACCAGCTGCTCATACGACCGTCCACCACCTGCTCCCATGGCTCCACGTGACCCTGATCGGGGAGCTAAGCAGATGCTACACCTTGCCCAAGGGTGAGCTGCAGCCTAGTGGGGCGAAGGAGCGCTTTACATCCCCTTGGTAGAGACATACCTCTACCCCATTTAGGTAGGCAAAAATGGATTTTAAAAAATGGAAGGCTATGTGATGTGTGGGAGAGAAGGGTGAGGTTGATCATGGAGTTGGTTTATATAGGTCAGCACAACATAATGGGCTGAAGGGCCTGTACTATGGTGTACTGTTCTATTTGCTATCTTCCAGAACTAGAGGGCGTATGTTAAAGATGAGAATAGAGAAATTTAAAGGATGCAGGAAAAATAGAGGGTTATGGCCATTGTCAGAGGAAAGGGTTGGTATAATTGTGAGTATGTTTATACAGATTGAAACAACCCTGTGGGCCGGAGGGCCTGTACTGTACTGTACTGCTCTATGTTCTATAAAATGCTCCACAGGCCAGGCAGCGTCAGTGGGGAGAGAAGCAGAGATCCACCCTGGTGTGCTTCCATTGTAGCAGAGTATAGGACTCTGACAGTACAATCTCACTCCAGTTACCCGAGTCTGGTGCCATTGTCCACAGCAAACGTCTCAGGTCATCAGCCGCTGGATGCAGAAATCATCAGTGTGTGAGAGCAGGATTTGTACAATCAGCAGCTCATTCCGGAAGATATATTTTATAAAGAGCCAGACTTCACCTTGATTGAACACGAGAGGCCTTTTCTTCCCACCGATCATGCATTGTGCATGCAAACAGGAAGGATTTTGTTCGAGTTAGCAGTTTGAAAACAGCCCCCTGTAAGGTAGCAGCATTGACGATGACTGAAACAGCCAAGTATTCATTATGTTGTGCAAATCTTCAAATGAAGCCAGCTGTGGAATGCTTAATTATATTAGTGACAAGAATATGCTTTAATGGATGGCTGTGTAAATTCTTTGGTAATAAGACAAAGAGAAATCAAAAGTATGCACTGATTTATGGGAAGTGCAAAACACAGAGTTGTTTTCCATCTGTTTGTCAGAAGTATCAAATCTTCATAAGTGTTGTCTGAGAGTAAGATACAGATGAGACAATATTTATGCATCAGAGTCACGTCAAGCGAATCCATTATATTCTGTAATAAAAACAAAAAAACCATTTTGCAGATCAGGCGATATTTGCAGAGAGAGAAACAGAATTAATACTTCAGGTCACAGATACTTTCTGTCCCCGTCTCGGACCTCTGGATTCCCTTAAAAGCTCAATCTAACAAAGCAAGAGCATTCTCTTCCTAAAATACTCAAGTGGTGCCCAGCTAGGCCATGCTAGTGTAACGGTTAGTGCCAAGTTATTGCTGCTCGGGGCATCGGAGATTGGAGTTCAATTCTGGCATCCTCTGTAAGCAAGATTGTACGTCCTTCTCGTGTGTGCGTAGCTTTCCTCTCACGGTCCAAAGATGCACAGTTAATCGGGCTAGGGTTAAATTGTTGGCAGTGCCGCTCCAAGAGCCAGAAGCCCTGTTCCACGCTGTATCTCTAAATAAATAACTGTCTAGAGTCAATATAATTATTTCTCCATTGTGAAAACGTGGCTTGCAGTGACTCAATGGGCAACAGTCTTACCTCTGGTTATGGGTTCAAAGACCCAAAGGAAAAGCTTCAGACTGGCATTCCAATGAGAGACACGCATGACACTGAAGCAGATGCTTCTCTCGGATGAGATTTTAAAAGAAGGTGCTATTGTTTCTATCGAATAGGTTCCAAAAAGCCTCCTAAAGCTGGGGAAGTTCTTCTCGGTGTCCTGACTAGTGCTGTTCCCTCGGTCAGCCAATGTTTGGTTGTCATGGGACCTGGCTGCACACCTAAAGATAAAGATTAAAGATTAGCTTTACTTGTCACATGTATATCGAAACATCAAAACATACAATGAAATGTGTCATTTGTAATGACTAACACAGTCTGAGGTTGTGCTGGGAGCAGCTCACAGCTATTACTGTGCTTCCAGTAACAAAATGGCTGGCTGGTGGCGTAGTGGCATCAGTGCCGGACTTTGGAGCGAAGGCTCCGGAGTTCGAATCCAGCCGACTCCCTTGCACGCTTTCCATCCGTGCTGGGTTGAGCGTCGAGCTAGCAACTCGGCCTCGTGAAAACAAGAAAGCCTGCTAAAAAAAAACGCCGTCACGACGGTGTCCCGGTGACTCCACTCGGAGTTAAGGGCTTTCTTCTTCTTCTTCTTCTTCTTCTCTTCCTAACCCTTCTAACCCTAACCTGGACATCACAGGGATGTGAGAGAAAACCCACTCGGTCATGGGAAGAATCAGAATCAGGTTGATATCACCGGCATGTGATGGGAAATTTGTTAACTTAGCAGCAGCAGTTCAATGCAAAACCTGATAATACAGGAAAAAAATAAGTAAGTCGATTACAGTAAGTACATAATGTATATTAATTAGTTGAATTAAAAATAGTGCAAAAACAGAAATAATATAAACAAGTGAGGTAGTGTTCACGGGTTCCATGTCCATTTAGGAATCGGATGGCGGAGGGGAAGAAGCTGTTCCTGAATCACTGAGTATCTGCCTTCAGGCTTCTGAACCTCCTTTCTGATGGTAATAATAAGAGGAGGGCAAGCCCTGGGTGATGAGGGTCCTTAAGAACAGATGCTGCTTTTCTGAGGCACCGCTTTCTTGAAGATAGAAACCTCTCACAAACAGCAGCAGAAATTGAACCGGTGTTGCTGGCACTGTAAATTGTTATGCTAACATGCTATATCCCATGTTACAGAATATCCAACTGGTGCTCCTAGATCTGCTTGGCTTACCATAGCCCCTGATTCTAGTGACACATTGGTGGGGGGGGGGGGGGGCTAAGAAATGACCTGACCCACCCAACTGAAGATGCCTGCAATCTCTCAATACTTAACCTCTCCACTTAGCTCACTGGTCTACCAGTTACAATGTGTCCATGGCCATTCAGTAACCCAGGGAGAGCTTGCATACAACACCTCCACTGGATGTTGGGAGCTCTGGAATGTTCTGAAAGGTGGCTTCAATTTGTTGAGTTTCTCTTTTCATTAAAGTTTTAATGATTGGCTTTGTTGAAACATGCAGTGAAATGCATCGATTTACGTCAATGACCAAAACAGACTGGTGATGTACTGAGGGCGGCTTGCAAGTGTCGCCATGCTTCAGGCACCAACATAGCCTGCCCACGAGTCTCTAACCCTATTCTGTACATCTTTGGAATGTGGGGGCAAACTGGAGCACCCAGCAGAAGCCTACTTGGTGTCAGGAAAACGTGAAAACTCCTTACAGACAGCAGCGGGAATGGAACCCGATTTTCTGATTGCTGGCACTGTAATGCATTACACATAATGCTATGCTACCGTGTCACCCAACCCTATCTGAACTGGTTATAAATTCCAAGAAATATCTTTAAAACGGGATGAGGATTTTTCATCTGTATACAGTATTTCTTCTGTTTAAATAAATGCCTTTCTCATTTCCAATTCAAAGCTTTGAACTGGAATAGGAATCAGAATCACTTACACATGTTGTCAGTACAGTGCATATATTGGCGCATGGCCAAGTGGTTAAGGCATCGGTCTAGTGATCTGAAGGTCGCTAGTTCGAGCCTCAGCTGAGGCAGCGTGTTGTGTCTTTGAACAAGGCACTTAACCACACATTGCTCTGCGACGACACCGGTGCCAAGCTGTATCAGCCCTTGCCCTTCCCTTGGACAACATCGGTGGCGTGGAGAGGGGAGACTTGCAGCTTGGGCAACTGCCGGTCTTCCATACAACCCTGCCCAGGCCTGCGCCCTGGAAACTTTCCAAGGCGCAAATCCATGGTCTCTCGAGACTAACGGATGCCTATTGAGTATTTCTATCGACAGTGCATAATATAAAAAACTATGAATTATAATTAAAAAATTAAATTAAACAAGTCATGCAAAATAGTGAGGTGGTGTTCATGGGTTGAATCGTTGTCCATTCAGAAATCTGATGACAGAGGGGAAAAAGCAGTTCCTGACACATTGAGTGTGTGTCTTCAGGCTCTTGATGGTAGCAATGAATAACAATTAATAAGAAAAAGCTTTAAATAAATACTTAATATGTTTCCCTTTTAACAGCACCACCTGTAACTTTGAAAACAAGCAGATTCATTCGACGGGGTTCTGGTCTATAACACTACATAAACCTATCTTGGTTCACAAAGCCCAAAGTACAAGGAGGTCTCAAGGTTTTCTTTTGACAAAAGAGATGAGTACAAACTGAATGAGATTCAACAGAGCCTGTCTGTAAAAAGGCTACTGCTGGTGACTTTATTTTAGCACAGATTTACATTGAAATGGGAAAATTTAATCCATCCAGATTGAATCTTTTATTTGTGCTGACTGACAAAACCCTACGGGTGATCATTGTCTGTGACTGCAAATCCTTTCCTTGATTTGAAGAGCTTGAAGTGGTATACATGTTATATGAGAGGGAATGGGGAAGATGCCATAAGATAATGCCTTTAAGCTGCTCATTTTCTCTGCTATGCAATTGTTTTAGGTTTCTGCGTCTGTTCTGAAGGCCAGGATTTAATACTTTGCTCTCTTATTCATCATTCATTGACTCTCCGACGATTCCATTTCTCTAACATCAGTCATTAATTGGTTTAAACTCCTAACATGGAGTCCTGAAGTTGGATAGTTTATGCAATTGATCTTATACCTACACTGAAATCATTTTGCTGTGTTTACGCTGCAAAAAATATTCTGTTTTTCAAATAGAGACCAATTTTTAAGTACCCGTATGTACTAATGTTGCACAGGAAATCACAGACTGGATTAATTATCCTCCTTGGTATTTAACTTTGGTTTCATACATGGTGGGTGTTTGTGTTTGTGTGCACGTGGGTGTGTAGGTATGGGCTTGTGGGGTCTGTGCATGTGGCTGTCTGTATGTCTGTTCATTAGTGAAATCTCCTTGTCCATACAGGAGCAGGAGAAAGATGAAGCACTACCCAGAAAGACAGGTTGATAGCCCGCTCTTCCTCTCTCTCTCCCCCTCCCCTCCCTCCCTCCCCTTCTCTCTCTCCCTCTTTCACTCTCCATCCCTCTCACTCTACCCCCTCTCTCACTCTCTCACTCCCTCTCTCTCTCATTCTCTCCCTCTCTCTCACACTTGCAGTAAGTTAATATTGAACGATTTTACAATGTCTATTCACAGTGAGTAAGGTTCAGCAGCAGACGCTGCTCATTACAATGTTTACTGTATGGTAACAGTTAATATAAAGAGGAAGATAGTAATAGTTTTCTTTGTATTTTTTTCTATTATCAGCAGTCGTTTGTGTACATTGTCTGTTTATCGATTACAATCCGTACACAGATGTCAGATCTCTAACTTGATGTTGTTTTGTATAGAAAGGCTCCCCTTCATTACCCACACATGCGTAAGATGGACGTTGGCCTCCTCTACATAGCTGCCAGGGTTTGAAGCTCATTCGGAACAAATCCAGTTTAACGTCCTGGTCAGACAAGTAACACGAAAAGAGATTGTTAGCTCCCGAGAGGGTTTGAGACCGGAGATTGCTGGCTTCCTAGAGGGTTCAAGATGGGAGTTTGTTGGCTCCTTAGAGGGTTCGAGACAGAAGATTATTGGCTCTCTGGAGGGTTCAAGACAGAAGATTGTTGGATCTGTGGAGGGTTTGAGATAGGAGATTGTTGGTTACTTTGAGGGTTCGAGACAGGAATTTGTTGGCTTCCTGGAGGGTTCAAGACAGGAGAATGTTGGATCACTGGAGGGTTTGAGATGGGAGTTTGTTGGCCTCAGAGGATTAATGTCAGAGAAATGTATACAGTATACATCCTGAAATTCTTCTTCTTCGCAACCATCCATGAAAACAGAGGAGTACCCCAAAGAATGAATGACAGTTAAATGTCAGAACCCCAAAGCCCCCCCCAGCTCCCCGCCCACATGTAAGCAACAGCAAACCAACAACCCCCCTCCCCACCAGCAAAAAAAGCTTCTGTATTCCCACCGAGCACTCCAGCGTGCAGCAAAGCATCAATTAAGACATAGACTTGCAGTACCCCAGAGACTACTTGTTCACCCGGTATTCGACATATCATAGGCTCCCTCTCTCCCTTATAAAGAAAAAAGAGGTGTCTCCATTTCACAGCGACAGGGGAGACATAACAAACAACACCCTGATTTACAAAGATAAAAGTCTGTTGCGTTGCTTTTTCAGAGCTCTGTGCCCAAAGATGTTGGGTCTCTGCTGCTTTCTGCTTTCCATCTTCCGTGTACTCCCACGGCACAGCAGATTCCTGCGGCGGCACCGGCCGCAGGTCCGTCTGCCTCCCGAGCCACGAAATCCCGAAACCCTGAAGGCGCGCTAGCCTTCTAGGCCGTGTCTTTGGTATATCAAATAGTAGCCCGTCACGGGACACCCAAGAGTGGGCCTCACACCCGCAAAGAACCGAACTCAGCGAGCGACTCCTGGTCAGGGTCTAAAAAGAACCCTGAAGGGGGAAAATAGAGATATTGAAGATGGAAGTTGAGCTGTTTCCGAAGATGCAAGCAAAGGAGTCGCTGTTAGGCGCCGTTGTCTCCCTTAATTCCAAAGATCTGACACACCCCTAACAATGGGCTGAAGATAAAAGTACCTGAAAGCATATTCCACCAAGATCATGAACAGCCTCTATCGCACTGCTATGAGAACATTAATTTCCTAGTGCAATAAGATGGACTCCTGAGCTCATAGCCCACCTCGTTATGACCTGCATCTGATTGTTTTCCTGAACCGCACTTCCTCTGTAACTGCTACACTTTATTCTGCACTCTGTTATTGTTCTACCTCAATGCACTGTGCAGTGATCTGATCTGTATGAACGGCGTGCAACACAAGCTTTTCACTGTGCATGTGGCAGCAACAAGCCAAAATGGGATAAAAAAACCTCCATCGATGCTGAGTGACAGATTGAGTGTCTCCGGCGCTCCGTGTCTGTTGCTCCAGGTCCCCAGTCTCTGCGGTCTCTCTCGTGCTCCCAGTCTCTGTTGTGTCGCCGCAAAATGCCACAGCACACACTGAAACAAAGCAGTGCGCAGCTCGGTTGCGAGAAGAAAGAGACTGAGTAACTAGACAGAAACACACGAGATTCTGCAGAAGCTGGAAATCCGGGGCAACGCCTGCAAACTGCTGGAGGAACTCAGTAGGGCAGGCAGCGTCCGTGGAAGTGAATAAACAGTCGACATTTTGGGCAGAGACCCTTCTTCAGGACTGGAGAGGAAGGTGGGTGGGGGGGGGGGGGAGTAACCTAAAAAACTGGACAAATTACCTTGATAACTGGTGATCAGAGGGTGAATACACATCTGTGAGTGTACTGGCAATTAAGTGGAAGTCCAGGCCATTTGATACAGTAGGAAATAAAAACACTGAGACCAGCACTAACAGAGCAGAAAATCCACTGATTCCCTTCATTCATCCTACTTTCACACAGTTAATAACCATGCTCACTCTCTGTCCTGCGTGAATTAGCCAGGGTAACACACACACAGTTGTAGGAGCTTCTGTTAATGAGAGGGTTGGTGTGTTTCAATGCCTCCCATCGTAAAATAGTTCAAAGAAATCCACTGCTGCATCTCATGTTCCATTTCCACTTGCCCGTTGACCTATAGTTTACCCCATGGTGTCCGACGAGGAAAAGGTTACAATCCACATGAGGAACAGTGGGAGTCTGAAGACCCCCGCTCAGTGATTCAGGAACAGCTTATTCCACCCCCCCACCCCCACCCCATTACACCTCTGATTGGTCCATCAGACTACTTTGCTACTTCACTTTTACCCTGTTTATTAAGACTGTAAGTCCATGAAACGCAGGGGCTCTCTTCTTGCTGCTGCCTTTGGGAAGGATGTACAGGAACCTTACGTCCCAGGTCACCAGGTTCAGGAACAATTATTACCCCTCAGCTATCAGGCTCTGAACTGGTGTGGATAACTTCACTCACCTCAACACTGAACTGATTCCTCAACCCATGGACTCACTGTCAAGGACTCAACAACTCATGTTCTTAACATTATCTATCTATCTATCTATCTATCTATCTATCTATCTATCTATCTATCTATCTATCTATCTATCTATCTATCTATCTATCTGTCTATCTATCTATCTATCTATCTATCTACTTATTCATTAATTCTTTCATTTATTTACTTATTATTACTATTATGTCTTCTTTGTATTGCACAGTTTATCTTCTTTTGCACATTGGTTACTTGTTAGTCTTTGTGTGTAGTCTTTCATTGATTCTATTGAATTTCTTTGTGTTTCCTGTGAACGGCCACAGGAAAATGAATGTCAGGGTAGTATATGGTGAGATATAAGTACCTTGATAGTAAATTTACTTTGAACTAGACCCATTGAATCTGCTCCACTATTTGAACATGGCTGATTTATTTCCCCGCTCAACTCCATTCTCCTGCCTTCTCCCCATAACCTTTGATTTACTTTGGTAACTTATAATAGTTTTTTTATGTATTGCATTGTACTGCTGCCACAAAATATCAAACGTTACAGAATTGTCAATGATATTAAACCTGATACCGACTCTGAAAAAAGGTGTTAGAGCAGAGAACATCATCACTCTTGTAATTTGTCTGCTGTGATTTCAAATGGCGTTCAATATCAAATCATGTAACTTCTTATCAAAATGCCCCCTGGATTAATTCTCCTCTCCTTACTTGGAAGAAACAACTAAAAATACATGTGAGAGAGTGTACACAGTCTGTGAGGGGGTGTACACAGTCTGTGAGGAGGTCTACATAGACTGTGGGGGCGTGCACAGTCTGTGAGGGGGTGTGCACAATCTGTGAGGGAATGCACACAGTCTGTGAGAGGGTGTACTCAGTCTATGAGGGGGTGTGCACAGTCTATGAGGGAATGCACACAGTCTGTGAGGGGGTGCACACAGTCTGTGAGGGGGGTGTACTCAGTCTGTGAGGGGGGTGTACTCAGTCTGTGAGGGGGTGCACACAGTCTGTGAGGGGGTGTACTCAGTCTGTGAGGGGGGTGTGCACAGTCTATGAGGGGGTGTGCACAGTCTGTGAGGGGGGTGTACTCAGTCTGTGAGGGGGTGTACACAGTCTGTGAGGGGGTGTACTCAGTCTGTGAGGGGGTGTGCACAGTCTGTGAGGGGGTGTACACAGTCTGTGAGTGGGTGTACTCAGTCTGTGAGGGGGTGTGCACAGTCTGTGAGGGGGTGTGCACAATCTGTGAGGGAATGCACACAGTCTGTGAGTGGGTGTACTCAGTCTATGAGGGGGTGTGCACAGTCTGTGAGGGGGTGTACACAGTCTGTGAGTGGGTGTACTCAGTCTGTGAGGGGGTGTGCACAGTCTGTGAGGGGGTGTGCACAGTCTATGAGGGAATGCACACAGTCTGTGGGGGGTGTACACAGTCTGTGAGGGTGTGTGCACAGTCTGTGAGGGGGTGTACTCAGTCTGTGAGGGGGTGTACACAGTCTGTGAGGGGGTGTACTCAGTCTGTGAGGGGGTGTACACAGTCTGTGAGGGGGTGTACTCAGTTTGTGAGGGGGTGTACTCAGTCTGTGAGGGGGTGTACACAGTCTGTGAGGGGGTGTACTCAGTTTGTGAGGGGGTGTACTCAGTCTGTGAGTGGGTGTACTCAGTCTGTGAGGGGGTGTGCACAGTCTATGAGGGAATGCACACAGTCTGTGGGGGGTGTACACAGTCTGTGAGGGTGTGTGCACAGTCTGTGAGGGGGTGTACACAGTCCACTGTCCTCTCATATCAGATTCCTTCTTGGGCCCTTTCCCTCTCCCACCTATCACCCATGGCGTCTTACTTCATCTGTTCACCCGCCTTCCCCCTCACCTGGTCTCATCTATCAGCAACCAACTTGTACTCCTCTCCCTTCCCCATCCCCTCACTGTCTCATTCCGGCTTCTTCCCCAGTCCTGGTGAAGGGTCTTGGCCCGAAACGTCAACTGTTTATTCCCCTCCATAGACACTGCCCAACCTGCTGTGTTCCTCCATCATTATGAATGTGTGTTATTTAAGATTTTAAGCATCTGCAGAATCTCCTGTGTCTGTGCTGGGCTGCTGGGATCTGTGTCATGTCTGGGGTAAGCTAAAGTGCTTTGATTGACTGAGACAGCAAACGTAATGTTCAGAAGATGAATGACAAACACAAGGCCACACTCCCATACCTAACGTTCAGTAAACAAAAAGCGAAAGCTGGACAAGCTGGTACTATAACAACAAGCAATCACTTCAAAACAACGAGCAAATGTTTGCACGGCATCAATGACATCCTCAGTGGCATAGTCAGTCAGCAAACTTCTTCATGCTGAAATGTCTCAAGCTTGAGAAATAGAGGAATGATGTGATCCAGACACTCAGAAAGCCAGCCTCCCCGCCAAAGGAAATAGACAAAGCATCAACATATAATAGCACTCGATGGGAACACATCACGGCAACTCTGGCGCACTCACTCCTGCTGCCAAAGAAACCGTAACAAGGTGATGAAAGCTGAACTGTGAACCTCTGTGGAGATCAGCAGCCACCACCCAGTGGAAGTCCTGGTTCAAGGTTCTCCAGGTGGAACAAGATAAAATACTGGCAGATAGAATCAAACCAATGCATGCACGGTTTCTGCTTCACCCTTAAACACCCGTAACCCGTTTCCGTTCAAACCCTACTTTTAAACTATTCATAAGTAGAAGAGATTCTGCAGATGCTGGAGATTCAGAGTAACACACGTCCTCTTTAGCTATGATGAGACCACTCTCAGGGTGGAGGAGCAACACCTCATATTCCATCTAGATGGCCTCCAATCTGATGGCATGAACATTGATTTCTCCTGTGATTTTTTTCCCTTGTCTCTTATTCCCCACTCTGGCCTCTCACCGTTTCTCCTCACCTGCCTATCACCTCCCCCTGGTGTCCCTCCTACTCTTGCTCCCATGGTCCACTCTCCACTCTTAGCAGATTTCTTCTTCTCCATCCCTTTACCTCCCACCGCCCCCCCCCCCCCCCCCGGCCAACCTGGCTTCACCTATCATCTTCTGGCATTCCTCCTTCCCCACCCCCAACTTTTAATCTTGGAATCTTCTCCCTTCCTTTCCAGTTCTGAAGAAGGGTCTCATCCCGAAACATCGACTGTTTACTCAGTTCCACAGATGCTGCCTGACCTGTTGAGTTCCTCCTGGATTTTGTGTGTGTTATTCCAAACTACTCATGACTTCATAAGGATCAAGGATCAACTTTATTCATCATATACACTTACATGGATTAGGAATTTATTGTGGTGTGCTGGCACAGCATACAAGAAAGAACAACTTTCAAGAAAGACATCGAATTATATAAAAATAAGTTAAAGGTAAAAGTATGGACATGGAATGAAATGTACATAAATGTTTAATGTATTTACAGTGTAACCAGGATAATAAACAGTGGTTCGAAGTGTTTACAGTGCAGTGTAGTAATGGGGGTAATAGGTAAAGGAGGGTATGTTAAGTGTCATTCGGGTCAAAATGGTGCCAGAAAACAATAATCCCTCAGGTGATTTCTTCCAGATAGTCAATCATTTCAGCTTTTCTACTTATTCTTTTTATCTTAATTTTGTTTTTGAAACTTTTGGAGCCGGTGGCTCGCGGTCTGTAGTGCGATCAAGTGAGCTAGCGCTCTGCTGTCCCAGAGAAAAGTAAGCATGAGGAGAAACTCAGAGACGAACCGAGGGGCTACATTTCTCATCGACTAAAGCGTCGAGGAAGATTGAAACATCGAGGCAAATGTGGAGGAAAGCGAGTGTCTCTTGGAGAGGCCGCTGGTTCGTGTCGCTGTCCTTGAAGGGGCCGTTAGTTCGAGTCGCTGTCCTTGAAGGGGCTGTTAGTTCGAGTCGCTGCTGTTGGAGAGGCTGCTGGTTTGAGTCACTGCTGCTGGGTCCTGATGCTCTTGGAGATGTTATAGGAATTCTGAGATTTGGGGATTGGACTGTAGTTGATATTGGCCTCTTTCAGTTCAACGTTTTTTTTGTGTTCTCACCCATTGTTTCTTGTTGCCAATTGGCAGCTGTAGGTTTGGATGATCTGTTAGTTTTTGTGCAAGGGAGGGGTTGGGGGTATTTGGGGTTTGTGAGTTTTTGTTTCTTTTTCTTTTCATGCGGTGGGGTGGGGGGGATTGATGTCTTTCTTTCAACTACTTATATGGTTATCTGTATTCCATGGCTATCTGGAGAAGACAATTTTCTCAGTTGTATTATGCATGCATACTTTGATAATAAAATTAATCTTTGAACCTCTGATTTCAAAGAAAACATGGAGGAGCACCTTTACCTCCTTAGAAGTTGGCACAGTTAACGCTTCTCATCTAGAACTTTGATAACTTCTATACATGAACAGTGGAGACTACACTGACTGGTTACATCATGGCCTGGTATGGAAAAACCAATGTCAAAGAATGGAAAAGCCTAAAAAAAATAATGGATACAGCCCAGTCCATCACAGGAAAAACCCTCCTCACCATTCAGCACATTTACACGGAGTACTGCTATAAGAAAGCAGCATCCATCATCAAGGACCCCGGCCATCCAGACCATGCTCTCTTCTCGCTGCTACCATCAGGAAGGAGGTACAGGAGCCTTAGGTCCCATACCACCAGGTTCAGGAACAGTTATTATCCTGCAAACATCAGGCTCCTGAGGCAGCGTGGATAACTTCACTCACCTCAACTTTGAACAGATTCCACAATCTACAGACTCACTTTCAAGGACTCTGCAACATATCTTCCCAGTATTATTTGCTTATTTATTAGTGGTTTTTGTATTTTCACAGTTTGGCTCCTTTTGCGCAATGCTTGCATGTCAGTCTTTGTGTGGGTGTAGTTTTTCATGGATTCTGAAGTAGTTCTTTGTTCTGTTGTGAATGACTACAAGAAACAACCTTACTGTAGCATATAGGGACATATACGTACTTTTATAATAAATTCACTCTAAACTTTTTGAACTTTTAATGTGCCAAGATAGTTCAACTAACTGATCTCATTTGCACTTGACACAATTTCAAGTAGAAGTTCATTTCTATCCAAATGCCAATATGTTCTGGTAATTCCCAGCTGACATATGACATTGAAGAGCAGAACTGACTGATCTGAATCTCTGAGTCAGCCACAGTAAATGGCTGAGGAAATGCAGATGGCTCATTCAAAGAGCAGGTCACTTTAGAAAGTATTGCTGCACTTACCATGAGAGGAGAATGTTCTTAACTCTGAAAATTAATAAGCTCTGAGATTGAAATTTCATTTCACTTACCAAGTGCCAACCACCATGCAGCAAAGTGACTTTGATTTATCAGTGAAAAGTTTGGAAATTCCCAACTGAGCTTGAGCTTCCAGCAGTTTCTGTTTTATCTCAGAGATTTAACATCTGTGGCATTTTGCTTTGTTAGAGCATCAGTCATAGTACATTCCAGAGTGATTCAGGCACTGCAGCTCACGATGTTGTGCTGACCTTTTAACCTGCCCAAAGATTAATCTAACCCTGCCATCCTCTATAGCCCTGATTAAGATTCTTCCATTCCAGTCCTGAAGAAGGTCTTGGCACAAAACATCAACTGTTTATTCATCTTCATAAATGCTGCCTGACTTGTTGAATTTCTCCAGCAATTGTGTGTGTTGCTTTGGATGTCCAGCATCTACGGACTTCCTGGTGTTTATGATCCTCTACGGCCCTCCATTTTTCATCTTCCTTGTACCTATCTAAGAATCTGAGAGTTTCTTAAATGCCCCTAATGTACCTGTTTCTATCACCCCCCCTGGTGGAGTGTTTCACACACCCATCACTCTCTGTGTACAAAACCTACCTCTGACATCACCCATACTTTCCTCCAATCACGTGATAAATAAGTGAATTTAAATCTGCATCTGAATGTGTGGTGTCAATGGAAGCTCGCTGGGTAGTGAATGAACAATGGAACACACTACAGCCACTTCGTGCTGGGGGGATGTGTGTGGGGCTGGAGGACGGTTGAAAATGGTGAATGGGGTGTTAGTCATTTCAGTTACTTTGGCCTGAGACTTCCTTGAGTCCCATTGGAGCAGTACTTATTTCTGTTATAGGTTCATGAGAAAGATTCCAGGATGAAGTGTTAACATATGAGGAACAAGTTCGGGCTCTGTGCTTGTGCTTGCTAGAGTTTAGAAGAATGAGGGGGGATTTTGTTGAAAACTATTGAATGTTGAAAGACCTAGATAGATTGGATGTGGAGATGATGCTTCCTATAATAGGGGAGTCTAGGACCAGAGGGCACAGCATCAGAATAGAGAGATGTCCGTTTAGAATGTAGATGAGGAGGGATATCTTTAGCAGGAGGGTGGTGAGTGTGTGGAATTAATTTCCAAAGGGTGCTGTGGAGGCAAGGTCATTGGATGTATTTAAGGCAGGTCATGAAAGGTTATGTGGAGAAGGTAGAAAAATGGAGATGAGACAGAAATGCAATTGCCATGATGAACTTGTGAACTTGTCAATGGGCCATATAGCCTAGTTCTGCTCCTATGTCTAAAGGACTTATGCTCTTACCAATCTATGATGTTAGACCATAAGACATAGGAATGGAATTAGGCCATTCAGCTCTTTGAGTCTGCTCTGCCATTCCATCTCTCAATCTCATTATCCTGCCTTCTTCCCATAACACCTGGTGTCCTGACTCACTTCTAGCTGACGTTTTGGTCAGAACAGCCTGACCCATTGGATTGGTCCCTCAACTTTGCATTTTCTTACATTTATTTTCCTTTGTTCATGGTTCCCCTCTTTAATGGCCAATTTCTCTTGGCCTGTACTCAGGTTTTAGAAACATAGAAAGAAACATAGAAACATAGAAAACCTACAGCACAATACAGGCCCTTCAGCCCACAAAGTTGTGCCAAACATGTCCCTACCTTAGAAATTACTAGGGTTACTATAGCACTCTATTTTACTAAGCTCCATGTACCTATCTAAAAACCTCTTAAAAGACCATTTTCTCCATCTTTAACCACACCTATTACTCCACTGATCAGATGACCTCCATAATGTAAACAAAGCAAATGATTTGGCAAGTAGCATCTTAATGAAGACCTGTCCTCTTAAAATTTAAATGACACTTGGGGCAGACTTGGCATTACCCCAGGGTCTGTTTGATTTATGAAGTGTTAACAGTTCCACAAAATCTCAGCTCTTGTGACAATCTTGGTTCACGTTTCTCTCAATATTTGTTAGATTAAAAAAAAGTCTTGCCTGTCAACTGACTTATCATTAATCTCCAAGTCAATAGGTACACTGACAAAGAACATATGGATGGGATTGAGATTTGGTTTGGGAAGATGTTTCCAAATGTTGTTTTGTTTCTCCTCTGCCCGGCACGTTGCAGAAATGGGCAGTGATGATCACGAGCATGGGCTGAAGATTCAAGATGCAAGATTGTTCATTGTCATTTGTCAGTGCATGAGTGTAAAGGAGAACAAAATAGTTGTTACTGAGATGGTGGAGTACACGTGTAAATGGTGCACTTGTAACAACATACGAGCCAGAGACCAGAGACTGGATTGTTGCAGGTTCTACTTTTGTTTAACCTACACATAGCAGAGATCAACTTGCATAAAAGGCTGTTAGAAATTCCAGTCACAATCAACCTGACCAGCCAAGTTCTTTTAGAAAGTTGGCCACATTCTGCCTCTGTAGGGCAATGTTAAAATACCTGAAATGTTAGACCTATAATTTGTAAAGCAAAGAACAAAACAGTGACCCACCATTTGCTCATCATTCATGTGAATCCCTGGCACTAAATACTTCCATAATATCATGGCTTGTATTTAGCTGAAGGTTCCTGTCAAAACTACATATCTTAATGTCAGCCCAGACCTGCCGGTTTTCTTCCACAGCGCCTGTTTCTTGAATGTCTTAATTCTCAGCTGTGATCTTCTGTTTTTCCATCATCCATTATCTGTGCCTGCCTCTTTTCCCCCTCAGATTTATGACCTTAATTGCAGAGTATGGTTCTGACTTTACAGCTGTCATCTGCATTGATTTACTGACAAGACAATTCTATTATTTGTGTCAGAAATGATTTCAACAACCAGATCCGGGTTTCTGTTTTACCTGTACTGAACTAACACTTGTGAATAAATACTTTGATTATATTTCTGCCTATATTTGGGACATATTTTTAACAAATAAATTTCTATAAATGCTAGAAGTATTGCACCCAATGAAGAAGAGTTTGCTGAGAGAGGGACAGAGTTTACAAACGCCAGATTTACAAACACGGTCTCCACTCCACATTAAGAAAAAGAATACCGTGTGGTGATAATAACTGAGCCCACAATACCTAACGTGGAGGAACATCTAACCATGAGGAGCCATGAACTAAGGTGAAAGAATGGATGATTTACAGGTATTCTAAGTAATTCCTTTACTGCAAGATTTCCTTGTTTCTCTCAACTGTTTTATTTTAAAGCAAGCCTCTGATTTAGTCTATTTTATTTTCTTCTTTGAAGCCAGCTACAATATTTACCGTCATGTCTCAGAAACTGTAACAAGGATCAATGAGGCTTTACGAGGCATTGATCAGAATGTACTTGGAGTGTTGTGAGTAGTTTTGGGCCCGTTATCAAAGAAGCGATGTGCTGGCATTGCAGAGCATCTCAGAGGTTTATGAGAATGACCCTGGGAAGGAAAGGGTCAACACATGAGATACGTTTGTTGGCTCTGGGCCTGTACTCACTGGAGTTTAGAAGATTGAGGGGGGGATCTCATTGAAACCTGCTGAATATTGAAAGGTATTGATAGAATGGATGTGGAAAGGATCTTTCCTATAGTAGGGATCAAAAATCAGAGAGCAGATCCTCAGCAAATAAGAACTCCCCTTTAGAACAGAGAGAGGAGGAATTTCTTTAGCCAGAAGGTGGTGAACCTGTGGAATTCATTGCCACAGATGGCTGAGGAAGCCAAGTCGTTGGCTATATTTAATATGGAGGTGGATAGGTTCCTGATTAGTAAGGGCCAAATGACCAAATTCCTATGTCTTATGGTGTTGGCCCAACAGGCAGTAATATTTCCACATGAACAACTCAGTATATCAAGATGGCTTTTTCCCTTAATTGGTTACCTTCTCCAGAAATTAATTTATCAGTCCTCTGAAGAATTTAATCACAATGTTGTGATTTTATATTTTTGCCCTCCCCTTCTTTGCCTGGGCTTTAGTGATTATTTCATAGAAGTTACATTTGGCTTTGGAGGAGAATGAAATCGTGATCATGTAAAATGGTGGGAAGAGAAACAGACCTCTCCTCTTTCTCTTAAACCTATCAAAACTATTTCAAAGATTCCCTACATCTGCTAACAATACAATAGTCCAAATGCTGTAACTTAAATAAATGTAAGGGTCCTGTAAACATTCAAAAGTTGTGCTTGGCAGGATTTTTCAACAGCTGGTAGGATTCTAAATGCTAGCCAGATGGAGTTAGCACGAGCAATTCTTTCAAAGAATGGACATGTAATTACTCTAAGCTAAATGAAATGAAGGCAGATTGGAAAAAAGATATTTCCTTTGTCCCCCTTCATTGCAATCATTCCATCATTAATTTAAAGAAAATTGATTTACATGACCCATAAAAATACCAGATATCTTTACAAAATGCATTTTCATTGTGTGCAAGGAAAGGAATGAACCAGACACGCAAGGATCTGATGGCATTTTTGCATTTTGCATTGATTCCAATAGACAGCTCAACCTTTTACAGTTGTAGAGTAATACAGCAGGGATTACGAGCTTCATTGTGTTGATAACTTGTGATGTTTTTATTGTCTAGTTATTCTAGCAAACTAACCAATTCTATTTTGGTGGCTTTGTTCATTGATGTACTTTAGTTTGAGAAGCAGCCCGTTAACAGGCCCTTCCAGCCCAACGAGCCCACGCTGCCTAATTACACCCACATGACCAATTAACCAACTAACCAAGACATCTTTGGAATGTGGCAGGAGACCAAAGCACCCGGAAGAAACCCAGGCAGTAATGGGGAAAATGTACAAACTCTTTAGGGACAGAATCAGAATCAAAGTTCAAAGTCCAAATTAAATTTATTATCTAAGTACGCATACATCACTGTATACAACCCCGAGATTCATTTTCACCTGGGCAATCACAGCAAATACAAGAAACACAACAGAATCAATGAAAGACTGTACCCAAAAGGATGGACAAACAACCAATGTGCTAAAATAAACAGGTTTAATAAAACCAGAAAGAAGGTTAGAGGTGGGAGCTCAATGTCCAAGGATACATTTTGTATCAAAAGGACAGGCAGGAAGGCAGAGGGGGTGGCATTGCTCTGTTGGTAAAAAAAAATGAAATCAAATCATTAGAAAGAGATGACATAGGGTTAGAAGGTGCTGAATCATTGTGGATCGAGCTAAGGAACTGCAGGGTTAAAAAGACCCTGATGGGAGTTGTATACAGACCCACAAATAGTAGTAAGGATGTGGTCTGCAAATTACAATGGAGATAGAAAATAAATACCAAAAAGGCAATGTTATAATAGTCATGGGGGATTTCAATATGCAAATAGATGAGAAAATCAGGTTGGTGCTGGACTCTAGGAGGAGGCATTTCTAGAGTGCCTACGAGATGGTTTTATAGAGCATCTCATGATTGAGCCTACCAGGTGATCAGCTATTCTGAACTGGGTGCTATACAATGAAACAGAATTGACTAGGGAGCTGAAGGTAATAGAACTTTTAGGGCAAGCGATCATAATATGATTGGATTCACGCTGAAATTGAGAAGGAGAAGCTAAAGTCAGATGTATCGGTATTACAGTGGAGTAAAGTGAATTACAGAGGCATGAGAGAGGATTTGGTCAGAATTGATTGGAAAAGAACACTGGCAGGGATGACGGCAGATCAGCAATGGCTGGAATTTCTGGAAGCAATTCAAAGGCACAGGATATGTACATTCCAAAGATGAAGAAGTATTTTAAAGGCAAGATGCACAACAGTGGCGAACAAGAAAAGTCAAATCCAATATAAAAGCCGAAGAGAGGGCATATAATAGAGCAAAAATTTATAGGAAGTTAGAGGATTGGGAAGCTTTTAAAACTAAAAGAAGGCAAATAAAAAGTCATTAAGAGGTAAAGATGGAATATAAAAGTAATGGCCAATAATATTAAAGAGAATGCCAGAAGTTTCTTCAGATACATAAAGTGTTAAAGCGAGGCGAGAGTGGATATCGGACCACTGGAAAATAATGTTGACGAGATAGTAATGGGAGACAAGAAAATAATGGATGAGCAGATTAAGTATTTTGCATCTGCCTTCACTATGGAAGACACCAGCAGTATGGTAGAAGTTCTAGGTGTCAGGGGTCATGAAGTGTGTGAAGTTACCATAACTAGAGTGACGGCTCTTGGGAAACTGAAAGGTCTGAAGGTAGATAGGTCACGCGGACCAGATGTTGTATACCCCAGGGTTCTGTTAGGGTTAATGTTAGGGTTAATTCGAGACTGCCATTACAGGTCAGGAGTGGCTCACGTAATGAGAGGGAGGGGGGAAGCGAAACTGGGGACTCCGCTACACCGAAACTACTAGTGTCACGCGATTCAGCAAACAAAAGAAACAGGTAACTCGTGCGTGTATGACATCGGGCCAATAAGATGGACACAAGTGCCCGATGTTACCTAATATGTAGCGGGGGGTTGTGCTGGGGGGAAAAGGGATATAAATAAGAGCAAATTGTAAGGGGAGGTCGGAACGCGCCTTCTCCAGCGACTCCGTCGATTCGCTGTACCAGTTACGAATTCTGCAATAAACCTAAGTTTTGTAATATTCCGGTGTTGGTTGTCTCTCTTCCTAAACGAACACAGGGCAGAATTTCAAGCCCAACATTTGGTGACCCCGACGTGGGGAGGGGGAGACAACACAGGCTGGCAGGTCCGACAGCAGACAACTTGCGGCCGCAAGCTCGACTAAGGTCAGGAAGTGCCTGTTATATCGAAGACTTCCACTAGATAGTTAAATCACTGAGTTAGATCTTGTCTGCTGATGGATCCTCACCAACCCCAAATTACCCTGGGAGAGATCATTCCCGGTGCAGAATCGTGACTGGTAAGTACTAACTCTTATCTGTTTTTAGGAAGATCCTCTGCCCGTGGAAAAGTCTTCTGAGTGAGGGTACCCGCCGCCCACGAAGGGCATAAAAGTCTCAGGAGTGAGGAGGAGAAGAGAAAAGTGTCGCGGTACACCGTAGTACACAGGGATACTGACGGCGCCTACCTTAGACTGGTTGTTAAGAGGAGAAATCTCCCACGCGAAGGTCAGGTTTTGAAAGGCGACCATCCCACATTTGATCCTCTCTGTGTACTAGGGAGCCATGGAGCACTTCAATTTCGAGTTACCGAAACTCAGACATTTGTGTGTTGAGTAACAGAGTATATGAGAGTTTTTAGAAATATGGTAAAATTGATAACTGTGCGAGTTCAATAATCTAACAGTGAGCAGCCGCAGGGGTCGGACACCATCAAGGTAGGAGTGGAAGTGTTCCTCCGAGGCCCGGGGAAGCTCACCTGGAACGGAAAACGGTGGCATGGTCCATACCCTGTCACCGAGGTCTCCAACAGGGCATTAAAAGGTAAGAAGGGAGGGGGACAATAACTGGCATCATTTTCTACTGGCTAAATAAGACCTCTGGCAAGTGGGGAGCGTTTCTGGGACAGTCGGCTCTAGGACTGTCTATTTCAATTGCTATCTTTATTACGTGTGGTTGTTGTTGCGGGACTATAGATTGAGCCTTGACTGGAAAGGATGGACCTCCACCGGCGTACCAGGCACCCTTGTTCCCGGTGGAAGGGGAGGACACGGCCCTCCCGGAAAGCGGACGCGTTATGGGAGGACACGGACTGAAATGGACCATGGCAAGGGGGGGATTGTGAATTTGTTCTTGAATAAGTTTTCTGAAATGTTGCATGCTACTTGTAAAAATTGTGGATGTTTAGGGAACCCCTACCCATATTTTGTGACCCTAGGTCAGACAAATCAGGATAAGCAAATAGGGAGGACACGCCAAAGAGTGCCGGGGGACGCTCACCTCCCTGCCTGATCCCGGCAGCCGCGGAAAAGCTTGTAAGGGATGTGGCCTCTGGGAGGCCAAGGGAGGGAGTGTTAGGGTTAATGTTAGGGTTAATTCGAGACTGCCATTACAGGTCAGGAGTGGCTCACGTAATGAGAGGGAGGGGGGAAGCGAAACTGGGGACTCCGCTACACCGAAACTACTAGTGTCACGCGATTCAGTAAACAAAAGAAACAGGTAACTCGTGCGTGTATGACATTGGGCCAATAAGATGGACACAAGTGCCCGATGTTACCTAATATGTAGCGGGGGGTTGTGCTGGGGGGAAAAGGGATATAAATAAGAGCAAATTGTAAGGGGAGGTCGGAACGCGCCTTCTCCAGCGACTCCGTCGATTCGCTGTACCAGTTACGAATTCTGCAATAAACCCAAGTTTTGTAATATTCCGGTGTTGGTTGTCTCTCTTCCTAAACGAACACAGGGCAGAATTTCAAGCCCAACAGTTCTGAAAGAGGTAGCTGAAGAGATTGTGGAGGCATTAGTAATGATCTTTCAAGAATCACTAGATTCTGGAATTGCCCAGGAAGACCGGAAAATTCCAAGTATCACTCCACTCTTCAAGAAGGGAGAGAGGTAAAAGAAAGGAAATTAGAGGCCAGTTAATCTGGCCTCAGTGGTTGGGAAGATGTTGGAGTTGATTAAGGAGCAAACATGAGGAAATCTGCAGATGCTGGAAATTCAAACAACACACACAAAATGCTGGTGGAACACAGCAGGTCAGGCAGCATCTATAAGGAGAAGCACTGTTGACGTTTCGGGCCGAGACCCTTCGTCAGGACTAACTGGAAGGAAAGATAGTAAGAGATTTGAAAGTAGTGGGATGAAGCTAAGAGCTGGAAAGGTGATTGGCGAAAGTGATACAGAGCTGGAGAAGGGAAAGGATCATGGGATGGGAGGCCTCGGAAGTTAGAGAAGTCAATGTTCATGCCATCAGGTTGGAAGCTACACAGCCGGTATATAAGGTGTTGTTCCTCCAACCTGAGTGTGACTTCATCTTGACAGTAGAGGAGGCCATGGATAGACAAATCAGAATGGGAATGGGACGTGGAATTAAAATGTGTGGCCACTGGGAGATCCTGCTTTCTCTGGCGGACGGAGCGTAGGTGTTCAGAGAAACGGTCTCCCAGTCTGCGTCGGGTCTCACCAATATATAAAAGGCCACACCGGGAGCACCGGACACAGTATACCACACCAGATGACTCACAGGTGAAGTGTCGCCTCACCTGGAAGGACTGTCTGGGGCCCTGAATAGTGATGAGGGAGGAAGTGTAAGGGCAGGTGTAGCACTAGTTCCGCTTATTACAGGGAAGATTTGAGCATGGATAAAGCAGTGGCTGATTGGGAGGAGGCAAAGAGTAGGAATAAAGGAAGAGTTTTCTGGTTGGTTTCCAGTAACTTGTGGTTTTCCACAGGGGTCGGTGTTGGAACTGATTCTTTTTATGTTAGAGCATTAGAACATTAGAAAGTTTTTGATGAGAACAGGCCATTCGGCCCAACAAAGCTTGCCAGTTTCCTAATCACATTTCGCTGAATAAAGAAATGCTTCCTGATATTATTCTGAAATCTCCCTTTAACCAGTCTCCACCTATGACCCCCACATCCACGTTGATGGATTAATTTTGATGTAGCAGCTGGTATCCACCTTACTTATACTCTTAATAATTTTGAATACTTCCATCATGTCTCCTGTCATTCTACATCTACTTGGACTAAAAAGATTTAATTATTTCCATATTTCTTCATAGCTCATACCCTGCATACCTGGAATGAGTCCCGTTGTCCTTCTCTGAACTCTCTCCAGTGTTTTCACATCCCTCACACAATATGGAGACAAAAATTGTACACAGTAACAAAGGTGTAGCCTCACAAGTGCATTGTATACCTTAAGGAGAATGCCTCTAGAGGTCCACTGAGTACATTCTATTAGCTTCCCTAATCGCTTCTGAGCATTGTCTAGATGTTGACAGTGATGAGTCTACCAAAATGTCCAAATCCTTCTCATTAGGTGCACTTCCTAACTCAAGACCTGTCACTGTATATCTGTACCTAATATTTCTACTTCCTGTATGTAATATTTTACATTTACTTACATTAAGTTTCATCTGCCATTGATCTGCTCACATCTGGATTTTGTTTAGATCTAACTCTATTTATTCTGCTGCCTGAATGTTATCAGCCCACCCCCCTGATTTTGTGTCAACGGCAAATTTTACTAGTTTATTTGTCATGTGCTTATCCAAGTCATTAATGTAAATTAAAAGCAGCAGCAAAAAAGCAAAACGGATCCCTGCGGAGCCCCACTTCTTCTATGTGTGAAAATTATCCTCTCACCATAACTTGATGTTTTCTGGTTTTGAGCCAATTCTACACCCTTCCACACACCTGACCCTGAACTCCTACCTCCTATAATTTGATTATTAACCACTCGTTGGGTACCTTGTCAAAAGTTTTCTGGAAGTCCAAACAAATGATATCAACCACTCTATTGTTATCATAAATTTTAGTTGCCTCTTCATAGAGATCCAGCACATTAGCAAAACATGATTTCCCCTTTCTGAACCCATGCTGGCTTTCTGCTAACATGCCTGTTCTTATCAGCTGCCTTTCCATCTCATTCTTTATTAATGCTTCCATTGTCTTACCTATGATACTATGTTCAGTATGATCACCCTTCTTATATACCAGGACAACGTTAGCCCATTTCCAGTCCCTGGGGCTTTCACCAGTCTTCAATGACTTATGAAAAATACACGTTAGGGGTTTCTGTATATAATCACAGGACTCGTTAAGTACCTTTGGATATATGTTGTCTGGCCCTGGAGATTTATTAATTTCCAGCCTTTTCAGCTGAAGCAGGACCTCGCTTAAGTCATTTAAAACAACTTTATTTTTCTCTACACTTCCTGGCATATTGCTAACATCTTCTCAGGTGAATACTTTAGTGAAATATGAGTTAGAAGTATCTGCTATATCCTTTTCGGCATAATATATCACCCCACTATTATTCTTAATACAGTTAACTTCCTCCTTGACTATTCATTTACTACTAGGTATTGAAAAAAAATCTCTTGGGATCAATCTTAACATTATCGGCAATATCCTTCTCAACCTCCCTCTTGACTATAGCTCTCATATTTTCATATGACCTGCAGCTTACATCATTACTATATTTTCTGTATTTATATAGCTGTCTTTTCCTCAATATGTTTATGAATATCTTTATTCATCCATGTAGTTGATCTATTGGTTTTATTGCTTCTCCCGACCTTGCATAGCAGCATTTCTTGCACTGTGTGTATTACCTCTTGTAATGTGTCAATGATTTGGATGTGGAATTGATGGCTTTGTTGCAAAGTTTGCCGATGATATGAAGGTACGTGGAGGGGCAAGTAGTTTTGAGGAAGGACTCAGACAGATTAGGAGAATAGGCAAGGAAACGGCGGATGGAATACAGTGTCGGGAAGTGCATGATCATGCACTTTGGTAGAAGAAATGAAAGGGTGGACTTCTTTCTAAAAGGAGATAAAATACAAAAAAATACTGAGGTGCAAAGGGGCTTGGGAGTCCTTGTGCAGGATTTCCTAATGGTTAACTTGCAGGTTGAGAATGTTGTTAGGAAAGCAAATGCAATGTTCGCATTCATTTTAAGATTAGAATATAAAAGCAAGGATGTAATCTTGAGACTTTATAAAGCACTCAATCGGAGCATTGTGAGCAATTTTGAGCCCCTTATCTTAGAAAAGATGTGCTGAAAATGGAAAGGGTTCAAAGGAGGTTCAGAAAAGTGATTCCAGGATTAAATGTTTTGTGATATGAAGAACGTCTGTTGGCTCTGGGCCTGTATTCGCTAGAATTCAGAAGAATGAGGGGTGGCCTCATTGAAATCTATTGAATGGTAAAAGATCTTGATAGACTGGATGTGGAGAGGCTGTTTCCAGTATGGGAGAGTCAAAGACCAGAGGACACAGCCTCAGAATAGAGCGTTCCTTTAGAATGGAGATGACAAGTAGTTTTGTTAGCCAGAGAGTGGTGAATCTCTGGAATTATTTGCCATAGTCAGCTGTGGAATCAGTTCTGCCAAGTTTTTATGTATATTTAAGGCAGAGGTTGATAGATTCTGGATTGGTCAGGGCCTGAAGGGATACTGGGAGAAGGCAGGAGACTGGGACTGAGAGGAAAATTAGATCGGACTTGATGAAATTGTGGAGTAGACTTGATGGGCCAGATGGCCTAATTCTGCTCCTGTGGTCTTATAGTGTAATATAGTTGACATATGTCATGAAATTTGTTGTTCTAAGGCAGCAGTACAGTGGAAAACATAATAAAAACTGTAAATTACAATAAGGATATATATTTTTTTTTTCTCACACCTTATGGTTGGTGTGTATGTGTATTTTTCCCTCAATCTTGGCACAGCATCCTTGCTCTTTCATGTAGTGTACTCTTCTGGACCAAGATCTCAGATGTTGTTCCTGAGATTTGTGGGAGCCACTCTCCCAGACCAGGTGTCACAGCCCCAAGTGCTGGGATTCACCACTGGCATTCACCACTGGCATTACTCCGGTTTTAACCTCCCGCATCCTTCCTGTGTGCTCTTTCAAGCCCTGGTCTTTCTCCAGCTTCTCATATTCGTTCTTCCTAATGTTACTGTCATTCGGGATTGCCACATCTACTCCTTTTGCTTTCTTCTGTTCCTTGTCCATTATTACTCTGCCTGGTTGGTTGGTCAGTACCTGCTTATCAGTCTGTACAGGATCTCAGCTCTGTCACTCTCCACTACCTTCCCGGGTGTTTACCGTTTGGACTTGGGAGTGTCCAATCCATACTCAGTGCAGATGTTCCTGTACTCAATTCCTGCAGCTTGGCTGTGCCGCTCAGTGTGTGTCCCCACCTGCATCTTGTACCCTGCTACTATGTTTCAGCAGATTCCTCACACAGTCTGCATCTTGGGTCTTGTCTGGTGTGGTAGACCCCTGCTACTATTGTCCTTGTGCTCAGCGCCTGCTCTTGTGCAGCCATGAGCAGCACCTCGGTGCTGACCCTTGGCCCTACCATTTCAGGCCATAGGTAGGACTTTCTTATGTCAGCCACCTCTGATATCTGGTGATGATACATCCCATGCAGTAGCTTGTCCTCCATGGCCTCTGGTCCTCTGGCTCTGCTTCACCCACTTCCATTTCCACATCCCCTGCCTGCTGTCTGAGGTATTCTCCTAGCAGCTCGTCCTTAAGAGTCTTCTTCCTGACATCCTCATGGATGTTTCGCATTTCTTCTAGGACCACGGCCCTGGCACTTCCAAGTCCTTGTCCTCCTTTATTCTGGCGGGAGTACAGTCACTTGACATTGGTCTTTGGATAGAATCCTCCATGTATTGTTAGTAGTTTCTGGATCTTGATGTCAGCGGCTTCCAGTTCATCCCTTGGCCACTACACTATTGCACCTGGGTATCTGATGACTGGTAGGGCAAATGTGTTGATGACTCTGACCTTGTTCTTCCCATTCAGCTGGCTTTTCTTGGACCTGTCTCACTCTTTGGAGATACTTGGATGTTGCAGCCTTCCTTGTGTCCTCATCGCGGCTTCCATGCGCCTGCAGGATCCCCAGGTATTTGCAGCTGTCCTGTTCATCTGGAATGAGGCCTCCGGGTAACTCGACTCCTTCAGCCATGATGGGTTTGCCTCTTTTCACTACCACCTGGCTGCACTTTTCCGATCCAAATGACATCCCCGTGTCTCTGCTGTACACCCTTGTCAGGTGGATTAGTGAGTCAATGTCTCTTTTATTTCTGGCACACAGCTTGATGTCATCCACGTACAGGAGGTGGCTGATGGTCACTCCACTCTTCAACCTGTGCCCATGTCCACTCGTTGAGATGATCTGGCTGAGAGGGGTCAAGCCTAGGAGAACAGCAGTAGAGATAGTTCATCACCTGGGTATATTCCACATCTGATGATCACTTGTGCTATTGGCTTTGAGTTAACTTCTAGCATTGTCCTCCAGTGGTCTATTGTCTTCTTGATGAAGGTCTTGTTGACCTTGTACAGAGATAGGATTTCCAGGATCCATGTATGGGGCATTGAGTGGTATGCTTTCTGGTAGCTGATCCAGGCTGTGCTTAGGTTGGTTTGCTTGGTCTAGGAGTCTCGCACGATTGCTTTGTCTACCAGTAGTTTGTGCCTGAAGCCTCTAGTTCCATTACCAAACCCCTCTGAGCAGGGCTCAGGAATTTACAAACATGCTCCTTCAGCTTTGTGGCTATGATGCCTGATAGGAGCTTCCATGTTGTTGACTGGCAGGTTATAGACCGGTGTTACTCCGTTGTGAGGATCCTTCATCATGAGTACTGTCTTTTCTTAAGTCAGCCAGTCAGGGTGGGAGCCTGCTTCAAGCAGCTGGTTCGTTTGAGCTGCCAGCTGAGCATGTGATGCAGTTAGTTTCTTCAGCCAATAGACGTGGATCATGTCAGGCCCTGGTGATGTCCAGTTCTTCGTACCTGCTACCCATTGCTGGACATCTGCTGCTGTGATGGTGACTAATTCTTCCTCTGGGAGATTGCAGAGGCTTGCTTGCAGGTCTTTCAGCCATTAGGCACTGTGTTTTGTGATATTTCTTTCTACCGTAAACTCTTCTAGTGCTCCTCAGTTGCTGTTCTGGTTAGTTCAGGTACTGGCACATCGTTACCCTGGAACTGAGCAAATACTTTTCCTGATTCTTTGCAGAAGAGTGCATTTATTCTCTTGGCCTCTGTGCCCTTGGTGTACCTCTGTAGTCTGGTAGCCAGAGCTGTTAACTGTTGCTTGGCAGTTTCCAGGGCTCCAGCTATAGACATGTCCCTGTACTTCCTTAGTAGCTGAGGTAAGTCTTTGGCCTTCCCACCTTTCTGTAGCTCATTTAGTCTGCAGACCTCCACCCTTGTGGTTTTCATCTTGGCTTCCAGTCGTCATTTCTGGGGAGGGGGGAGTTATAACAGTACTCTCCACTATATTTCATTTTGTAACCCAAGGATTGCTGCTGCTGATGCATTTCTCAGGTTATTAGTCTCAGTTATGTTGGAGGTTGTAATTGTGAGTAGTGCTTCATTGGCACTGCTTCTAGCATGCTGTCTGATGGAATTTTATCACCAATTCTGGTGGGGGGGGGGGGGGGGGGGAAGCCTAGTTCATTCACTAGGTTCAATTTAATGTCAGAGAAATGTATACGATATACATCCTGAAATCCGCCAGTGTAGCTATGACAGTCGCCAATTCAGCTGTGCTCTTCTCTCTGATTTCATCAGTCAGTGCCGGTATGGTTTGAGGTGAGGTTTGAACTTGCACTTCCCGTGTACCTTTGGGCCATTGTGAGTTGTGGAGGCGGGGTTTGAACTCGCGTTTCCTGATTGGCTCGGTTCTGCGGTGATGTTGCTGAGGTGCGTCGTGATTGTATAACTTACAATTCAAGGTGTGATAGCAATCCTCTGTTGACAATGTTTGATCGCTGGGTAGCCAGTTGTTTTTTGGTGAATGTGGAATTAGGTCTTCGTTGTTGCCAGAGTCCCCACATGCACTCGATGCGCCCTCCTTCATGTGGGTGGTTTCCATTAATTCCATGTTGTCCAGTCTGATCCATTTACGGTTTGTTCTGGTAGCCAGGCTCTCTCCAGGTGGCCCCGGTTCCCCAACCACTGGCGCAGACCTTGTTCATCCGGGTGACGTCCGAGCCGGTATGACTCTTCCTGTTCTCATCACCCTCATCCAGAGCTTTTGTGGGCAGATGTAACGTAAGCAAGAGGGGTCCAGCCAAGATCCCTATTGGGCTGCCACCACTGGGTCCTGAAGCCAGGACCCCTGTGCCACAGAGCCTGGATGGTTCAGGGTGCCGGCCTCCAAAGTTCTGGCTATCAGCCTCCGAAGTTCCGGGTATCAGCCTTTCCCATATATATATATGGGAAATAAACTGTTCCTTACAGCAATGGGAAATGAGCCCAGGTCATTAGCGGTGTAATGTACTTCATATCCAACTGCATACAGTACTTTCACATATTTCAATAATGCTTAAAACTTACTTAGCTTAAACTTGCAATGCCACTACCGCAGAGTTAAACTGCTTACAGAGCAGACTTTATGGTTAAAAAGAAAATCTTTCCCTCTCTTTCTCACTTCAGCTTGTGGCTCCCATTCCCAGGCCGAGTGGAGTAACTCGCGATTTTCACTGTGCTCACCATCCGTAGAAAGAATCTAATTGATGAACTTACCATGCCCAGCTCTCGCACTTCAGCACCAAGTTCCCACAGTGGAAAGTGCTTGAGGGAAAGAGGAAGCAGAATACTCCATAGAATTAATTCTGTGTTACATTGCAGCTGTCAATGAAGATAGGTAATGACTTGTAGAGCTTGGAACAGGAATAACTGATACCTCCTGCTCTTAAAAAACTAACAACACAACTTTTGCATTGGGTGACAAAGGGATGTTCATATTGACATTATTTAAGAATTTGGAATTGGTATTGGTTTATTATTGTCACATGTACCAAAGTACAGTGAAAAGCTGGAGTTGTAGGGGCAGGCAGAGGGCAAACAGCAAGGGAGCTGCAGGACTTCAGTCACCCAGAGAGAGGCATCAGAGTCAGTGCACTCCACCGTGCTTTGGTGTGGCAGGGCATCCAAGCCTGTGTCAGTGCTGCCCCCAGTGTTCGCTCAGCAGAAGACAAGCTATATTGTGTTCAACTGCAGACTGCTGCAACATTCATGGACTCAGGGACTTTGACTAATTTTTTTTGTGTGACTGTACTTTACTGCTATCTTATATCTGATATGTGTGCCTTGTGCTGTGTGTGACTGTTGGTACAGTGTTTTTCACCTTGGCCCTGGAGTAACACTGTTTCGTTTAACCGTATCCATGGGTATTAATGTATGGTTGAATGGCAAATAAATGAACTGTTCAAACGGATCAGATCTGTACACATTGCATTGAGGTAGAACAAGGTAAAACTATAACATAATGCAGAAGAAAGTGTAACAGCTACAGAGAAAATGCAGTGCAGGTAGACAATAAGGTGCATTTGCTGGCTCTGGGCCCATACTTGCTGCAGTGTTGAAGAATGAGGGGGGATCTCATCAAAACATATTCAATATTGGAAAAGCTATATAGAGAGGATGTGAAGATGATGTTTCCTATAGTGGGGGAATCTAGGACCAGAGGGCACAGCCTCGGAATGGAAAGATCTACCTTTAGAGCACAGATGAGGAAGAATTTCTTCAACCAGAGGGTGGTGAATCTGGGGAATTCATTACCACAGATGGCTCTGGAAGTCAGGTCATTGGCTGGCAGTTGTAGTGGAGGTTGATAGGTTATTGATAAGTAAAGGCGTCAACAGTTATGGGGTTGAGAGGGGTAATCAATCAGACGTGATAGAACGCAGAACAATCCTGATGGGCCGTGTGGCCTGATCCTGCTCTCATGGTCATATGATGCATATTATAACGAGGAACATTGTGAGATCAGAAGCCCCCACTTATCCTTTCAACATCTGTGCAACAATGCACTGTGGTATCATCAGTTGAGTCTATTGTAACCAGACACTGAGTGTGGACATCCTGATTCTGACTGTTGCAAACTGGCAAGGGAACACACGAGGTAAATGTCTATGTTAATAGGCCATCACCAATACTGTTCTTCACACTGTGGAGAAATTGTTACCATGTTGAGTGGTTCAGTGAGCTTTCTGGCGTGTACAAAACTGTCTCATGGAGTTTGGGAAAAATGAAGCTCATTTATAACTCGGGGATGCCTTGTAACTCTTCAGGATTTCATTAGGATAGTCAGATAGACCTTGAGTTAATGGCAAGTGTTAGAGAATAAACGTGTGACATGTTCCTTTTGAAAACCAGAAGTAGGCGACCTGGGTGATAAGGATGTACTGTGCTGTGCAAAGTCTTAGCCGCATTTATACAGTTAGGGTGCCTAAGACTTCTGCACAGTACTGTAGCAATTTTATGTATTGCGCAGCACTGCTGCTGCATGACATATGTGAGTGATGATAAACCTGATTCTGATAGGGTGTGTCTGCAGCCACAGCATCCCCACCCCTGACACTCCTTCTCTGCCACCTGTCCCACACCCCTCCTGCAGTGCTCCACCTTCACCATTTCCAGCATCCTTTGCTCCTGCTAGATTTACAAACTTGCTCTCTGCTCCACATTGACAAGTACAGTACTGTGCAGAAGTCTATCCCTTTAGTACCCTGTGACCAGCTGTTCTGTATAAATGGAGAGAAGATCGTGTTGGACAGGTTGGTTCGGTGCTCTGTCTGGGGAAAGATGGAGTGAGGAATGCTCTCTGCAAGTTACTGCATTTGGTAAAACATTCTGCTGGATTAACTTAATGATTACTCTCTGCCATCTTACAGCATGGTGCTGGTATCAAATGGTCCCTGTTTGTCACAAAACAGCTATCCAGCTGAAATCCTGCATCAGAACCTTGGGATTAATGGCTTCTGTAATTAAACAAACCACAGTACTACTGCATCTGTGTGCATCATGAAATTATTTTATCTGAATTGAAAAATGATGCCCTATAACTGTCCAATTGGGGATGAATAATTTTACATTTCATTGCCCAATTAAGTATCAACTATAATTAGTTATTCACTAGATATCAGTAATTGATGCTCTTTGCTGCTGTGCTAACACTTGGAATTGTCTCTCTGTGTAAATCTGTTGTAGAATTTGTAAGTGATTAGTATGCCTAATTAGTCTGTCCTCAATATGAAGAGGTCTTGACAACTTTGGGCTATAATTGTGGCATCTGATTATATGCTGGTCTTTGTTATAATTGTAGATTACACTGAATAAACTCATTGACATGTTGGTCAATAACAAAGGCTGGGGTCATTTGGCAGGTCAAGACAAGATTGAGTGGTGTTTAAGCACTGGAGAAAAGCTGAGATGAGATTGGAGGAAAGTCACCTTTGAGAACAGTTTTCTCTTAAAATCTGTCCTCTTTTTCTCAGAAGGTAGAAAAAGATTACAGTATTTTCTGCTCTTCCTATTTTATAGGATGTTAACTTTGGCCAAGGTAACCAAAACTAATTGTTAATTCTGCTACAGACTTGTGTTGGGGCAAAATTCTCAGTGATCCAATGGGGAGAATAATTTTTCAATTCACAGACCAATTAAATGCCAAGTCCAATTAATAATTCAATAAATACTAATAATTGGCAATCTTGTGCCAACACTGAGAATTGTTTCCCCACTACAACTCTGTAGCAGATTTAACAATTAGTTTTGGTCACTTTCACCAAAGTTAACATCCTATAACAGGAAGAGCAGAAAATAAAGTAATCCTTTTTTTTAAAAAAACAGATTTTAAGACAAAGTGGTTCTTGTATTTTCTCAAAGGTGACTTTTTCCTCAATCCAATATCAACCATGCCCAAGTACTTAAACATCACTGAGTCTAGTCTTGACCTGCTGAATGTGGGAGGAAACCAGAGCACCTGGAGGAATCTGTACATTCATGGGGAGAGCATGCAAACTCCTTACAGATATCAGTGGGAAAATGAACCCAGGTCTCCAGTACTCTAAATAGCACAATGCCAACCACTATGCTACTAATCCATCTCAAAATAAGTGGTTTGGAAATTGTGTGCCTGACACCATGTATCTTATCAAAAAGGTCTGTGATTTTACTTAAACTGTTTTTATTTTGGTATGCGCAAATGATATGTGCCAAGACTGAACAGAAAACTGCATTCTTAAATCCCAAGAGCGTGAACAGTGAACTAATTAGTCAAATGTACACTACGTCACTCACCATATCAAAGCTGACCTTTATCTCCCTGCGACTTTAACCTCTTTTGTCCACAACAGGACCTTAACCTTCTATGCCTTCCCATTCAGGGGGCTGTTTTAATGCCGCTTAACATAATGATTGACACAAGAGATTGTGCAGGTGCTGGAAATCCAGAGCAACGCACAAAATGCTGGAGGAGCTCAGCATCTCAGAGGATTCCTTCTTCTTCAGTCCTTCTACCTTCCCAGCCAACTGGCTTCACCTATCGCCCTCTAGCTAGTAGTCCTTTCCCTCCCCCCTCCTTCAAATGCAGACATCTTCCCCTTCCTTTCTAGTCTCTGCCTGAAATACCAACTGGTCATTCATTTCCATAGACGCTGCCTCACCTGATGATTTCCTCCAGCATTCTGTGAATGTATCTGACCGCAACACCTCATCTGACAGTGTATTCCAGCTATCAATTGCTATCTGCATGAATAACATACTTAACAAAAATTTGCCTCTCTCTTTAAAACTCCTTTCTCTCACCTTAAAATTATTTTGAATACCCTTGCAAGAAGGAATATGAACCTTAATGGGGTTCCCTTCAGTTACTCGGTAAACCGACCCAACCTATTCCTGTCCATGCTTGTAACAAAAGTCCTCCAATCAAGGCAACATCCTGGCAGATCTCTTCTGCACCTTCTCCATCACAATCCCAAAATTCCTACAGTGAGGTGACCAGGACTGCACCTCGCACTCTAGCTGAAGCCTGACTAAGGTTTTATGAAGTTGGATCATAACTGGACTACTCCATCTCAGGCAAGCTGGTGAATTAGAGAAACGCACAGAAAATGGTGGAGCAGCTCAGCAGGTCAAGTAGATAGGAAAAGAATAAAGAGTCAACGTTTCGGTCTGAGACCCTTCATCAGGAGGCAGTGATTAGGGTTGTGCTGGTTAGTTCAAGAACCGAATGTTTGAAGGGCGGTGGCTATTTTTGAACTTGCTATTATGTTTGCATGCCATGCTTTTTCTGCAGAGATTTTATTTTCACAGTGTTGTGTATTTAATATTTTAGTAATACTTGAGTAATATTGTAAATATATTATTTGATTAAGCATTCTTTGTTATTTAAATAATTCATTATGGGTACATGAATTGCATGAGTTATTATGCCAAGTACGCACCTCGCTCAAAGTAAAAATTAAACAAAGACGTTATTTCCATCTCCATGTTTTTATTTCAATTATACTTATGTTTTGGAGTTACAAAAACTTATCAATCATGATGACTTTTTAAAACAACCCCTAGATGACTACCTAGCGGTTGATGTGCAGCAAGATGTTTAAGTTTCTTAAAAAGCGCAAGGTGTTTTTATTTAGAATTAGGCCATTTGGCCCATCAGATCTGCTCTGCCATTTTATCATGGCTGATCCATTTTTCTCTCAGTCCCAATCTCCTGCCTTCTCCTCGTATCCCTTCATGCCCTGACTAATCAAGAATCTATCAATCTCTTCCTTAAATATAACCAGTGACTTGGCCTCCACTGCCACCTGTGGCAGAAAATTCCACAGATTTACCACTCTCTGGCTAAAGAAATTCTTCCTCCAAGGAGGATGAGGTGTTTCTCACCAGAAGAACTCACTAAGGGCTTTATCATTATAATAAGTTTATTTTTGGAGTAGCATCTGCACCTACAAATGGACCAGGTGCTGCAAGGCTGCCCAGGCACTCAGAGTTACCTGTGTGACATCATTGTTACTGGTAAGGAAAACCAGGAACATCTCCAAAATCTCCAAGACAGTGTTAAAAAGATTAGAAGATTATGGGCTCAGAGCATGATGGAACAGGTGTGAATTCTTTAAAGCAAACATCACTTACTGTGGTCACACCATTAATGCACAAGAGAAACAAGTGTGCTGAAAAAATTCAAGCAGTGGTGGATGCCCCAAGGCCAAAGGAAGTGTCACAGTTGTGTCCTTTTAAGGAATTGTCAATTACTATAACTGGCTACTATGCCCCACCCCTTGAACTCATTACTATAGATCAAGGAGAAATGGCAATGGACAAAGTTGTGTGAGGTGGCTTTCCAAAAGGTAAAGGAAATGGTGAAATCAGACATTGTACTCACACATTATGATCCAGCCTCACATTATAGGTGAAGTCATGTAACATGTTATGACTAATGGAAGTCAACATCCCATGGCCTTCACATTACATTCCCTTACTGCTACAAAGAAAAATTACATGCAGATTGGCAGAGGCCTTGAGTCTGGTTTGCAGTGTAAAATGTATCAACCTGTACTTGTATGGGAGAGAATTTGCCCTCATTATTGACCATCAACAACTTGTGTCTATTTTCAATCCACAGAAGGGTGTTCCACTAACAGCAGCAACGAATACAGAGATGGGCTCTGTTTCTTGGAAGGTACAATTGCAAGATCCAATTCAGAGCAACTAATCATGGAAATGCTGATGGATTGTCCTACTTACCCTTGGCAAAGGGAATACAGGAAAATATTACTAAAGAGGACACTCCTCTTGACATAATCTCCCTATTATGACAGAGATGATCCACAGGGAAACCAGAAAATACCCTACACTGTCTCACGTCTAAATGGCCACCTAAAATGACTGAAATGTGGCACCATCAGCCTTAAAAATAATTCCCCCATTTTTATCAGCACCGGGATGAACTTGCCCTTGATGGGGTTGTCTTGTGTGGGGATTGAGAGTTGTTCTACCATCCAAGCTGAGAACTAAAGTGTTTGAGGAGCATTGTCTGGGATGCCAACATATCCAGAAGATGTCAGGAGCAGCACTTCCCCATCCCTGGGAATGGCCTGCATTGCCCTGGCAGAGGATTCATGTGGATTTTGCCAGAATATTCATGGGTGCAAATTTCCTAGTAGTAGTGGATGTAGCTACAAAGAGGTCATAAGTGTTCCCAATAGCCTCCATTACAGTCTCACACACTGCTGATGTATTGAGAAGCCTCTTCTTGAGGCCTGGCATTCCAGAACGTTTAGTCAGTGACAATGGACTATAGTTCATTGCAGAACAGTTTCAGTCAATACTGAAAATGAATGGAATAAGACATATTACAACTGCACTGAACTACCTAGCTACAAATGGCTTGGTGACAAGGTTTGTCCAGAGCCTAACGAATGCACAGTGAGCAATGTCAGCAGAACACACTACACTGACACTGAATCAGAAGCTCACCAATTTCCTCCTACATATCACAATGCAGCACACTCCACAACCAACAACTCATCAGCTGTGCTGTTCCTGGTTCATCCTGCGCACTCATCTTTGGGTCTCCTCAGACCCAATCTCAGAAGGTGAGTATGCAGGGCAAACATGTGAAACAAGCTGAGAGCTCCTCAAATAAAGATGTTCAATGTTTCATTCCTTGACAAGCAGTCCTGGTGAGGGACTACAGAGGTGATCAAAAGTGGGTATTTGAAAAGATTATGGACAGAACAGAACCACTCTCCTACATGCATCTGATATCATCCAGAGATGACACATCGATCAGCTGAGGAGAGCAGAGTCAATTGTTGAAGAAGAAAGGTGGCCAGAGTTGTCAGAACCACCTCCTGTAGTCCCGGAGTCAACCCCTACAACCACCACAAGCGAGGCCTTGAAAACCCAGACTCTTTCACAGGCCCTAGAATCTGATAGTTTCATAGTATTGTGTGTGTGTGTGTGTGTGTGTGTGTGTGTGTGTGTGTGTGTGTGTGTGTGTGTGTGTGTGTGTGTGTGTGTGTGTGTGTGTGTGTGTGTGTGTGTGTGTGTGTGTGTGTGTGTGTGTGATATTGAGTTGTATTGCTAAGCAGGGAGGAATGTTGTGTATTTAATATTTTATTAATATGTGAATAATATTGTAAATATTTTTGATCAAACATTCTTTGTTTAGATAACTCATTAAGGGTTATACGAAAGGTTAACGAAGAAGATTCCAGGATTAAATGGCTTGTTATATGAAGAGCATTTGATGGCTCTGGGCCTGTATTCACTAGAATTCAGAAGAATGATGGGTGACCTCATTGAAACCTATTGAATGATGAAAGGCCTTGATAGAGTGAACGTGGAGAGGATGTTTCCTATGGTGGAAGAATTGAAGACTAGAGGACACAGTCTTAGAGTAGAGGGGTGTCCTTTTAGAATGGAGATGAGGAGGAGTCTACGACCAGAGGACACAGCCTCAGAATCAAGGGTCATCCATTTAGAATGGAGATGAGGAATTTCTTTAATCAGAGAGTGGTGAATCTGTGTAATTCTTTGCCACAGGCAGCTGTGGAGGCCAAGTCTTTAAGTATATTTAAGGCAGAGATTGATAGATTCTTGATTGGTCAGGGTATAAAGGGATGTGGGGAGACAGGGACTGAGTCGAAAATTGGATCAGCTTTGATGAAATGGCAGAGCAGACTTGAAGGGCCAAATGGTCTTGCACATAAAGGTACGTGAATGACGTATGTCATTGTGCCACCACGTCGTAAGTGCATGCTTCGCTAAAAGTAAAAATGGAACTAAAACACTTTATTCCCGGCTTCATGTTTTTCTTTCAGTTTTATGTTTTGGAGTTGCAAAAACATAACATGTTGTGGTATAATTTCGTGCCAGGTCTCAGTCTCTTACATCTGCCCCACGTGCTGGTGAATCAATTATATTGTTGATCCAACAGTACTGAGTGTCTGTGGTGAAAGAACAATCCTGCCGTTAAGTAGCTCAATATCTGCAACAACCAATCCTAAACCTAATCTCCTGCGAGCAAAAACAAATCCCGAGTGCAGAAATGAGATCACAGACCAGTTTGGTTGTATCTGAAGGTGGAATGTCATCAGGACTTTGGACCTGCTGTTTCTCAAGTGGTCATCTGGGTTCTTTTACCAGTCCTTTGGTTTCATATCTTTAAGTTCTCCAAGTTGGAAAGAACTTAACAATAAACATGCCTTTTGGCAATTTCATGTTTAAAGCAACTCCATGTCTGCTCCTGAGAGCTTTAATAGCAAGTGAATAATTCATTTGTACAGCTGCTAATTTTCTTTTCTCTTCTAATTATGCATGTCATGAGCAGTAACTTCCTCTTACTCGGAGTTTCCAAGATATTGGAAGTCCTTTGGGAGAGTTGCGAATTGAAGCAGTCGTCATTTTGTACCATTATTCAAGCCGGCTTCTTGCAGGGGATTGTAATGGAATACCTGGCCACCAGGGAACCCGAGGAGGGAGTGGGTGTCGTGAGAGGTCCCTGGAATAGCAATGATGGAGTGCTGGAAACTGGGGTAAGCAGACCAATTCACTTAAGATTCAAGATTGTTTTTACTGTCGTTTTCAATACACAAGTGTAAAGTAAACCGAAATGCCCTCTACTCTGGATCTGATGCAGCAGGAATAACACAATAAGCGTAGACAAGAGATTCTGCGAATGTTGGAAATCCAGCGTAACACACACAAAATGCTGAAGGTCAGGTAGCATCTATGGAAACTATCTAACAGTCGATGCTTTGGGCCAAGTCTTTCATCGGGACAGAGTCTGCTGTTTATTCATGATATTGTAGCATAAATACCACAGTAAATATAAATGCGTAAGTTTAACTTATATACATAGACTAATTGTATGTGCATGAAGTATTGACAGGAAATGATAAAATAGTGGTGGCTGGGGTGTAGAGAGGCGGTTTAGTGGGTGAGGTGTTGATCAGCTTTACTGCTTGGGGGAAGTAGCTGTTTTTGAGTTTGGAGATCCTGACATGGATGCTAAATAGCCTCCTCCCTGATGGCAGTGGAGCAAACAGGATTGATGGGACCCTTCATGATGTACTGGCACCCTTCTGTATATATGTCTTTGATAGTGTGGTCAGTTGCTCTTTATGGAGCTACTCTGTTCCAGCACAGAACAGGCAAATATTAACCACTTCTGTTGTAACTACAGTGAAATTATGGACAACATTAACATTTCTTTTTAGTAGCACTAGGAATGCTGAGGATGGCCATCCATAAAGTTTGCATTCAATGTAAGCTGATAGAGGAACGTACCTTCCTGTGACAGAGAAAATAATTGATTAGATGTGGGTTTACTGACAAGACTGCTGCTTATAGCCCGTTCCCAATAACTTCTGAATGCTTGGACTTCTACTGCCGAAATTTCAGAAGGTGGTTCAGGAGCAACTATCTGGTCGTGGGCTTGAACTGCACATTATGGTGGCATATATCCTAAATGCTATAGTGAGCCAGCAATTTTGTGGTCACCATTACCAAGACTAACTTTTTATTCTAATTAGTTAATGAATTTAAATTTCTTGGCTTCTGTGGTGTGATTTGAATCCAGATTCGGTTTAGGGCAGTTCTCATAAATGATCTTAACCCATAATTCATCCATAGTGTTGTCTTCTCAGAAACAGCCCGTTTGACCTGAACATGTCTTCCCTCACCCTCTCTGCAAGTTGACTTACCGTTTCTGATTCTCGGTGGTAATGGAGAATCTCTGACGTGAAGTATTGGGTCAGTTTCTTATCCCTATGTTGTTACCTGAGCTGCTGTGAATTTCCCAACCACCCTTGTTTTCTCTTCATGTCCAGCTCTACAGCCCAGCACCTTCAAACCCACATCCATTTACCTGTCCACAGCTTTGTCCAAGCTCTAACACTCAGTTGTGCTAATTCAGTAATGAAGCAAATGTGATCTGTATTGTCATCTATCTGCTTGTCATATGAGAAGTGCTTGATGGCACTGGACCCCTACTCACTGGAATTCAGAAGAATAAGGGTGGACCTCATTAAAGCCAATCAAATGATGAAAGGTCACAATAGAGTAGATGTGGAGAAGATGTTTCCTATGGTGGGGGAGTCTAAGACCAGAGGACACAGCCTCAGAATAGAGGGACATCTATCTAGAATGCAGGTGGGGAATTTCTTTAATCAGAGAGTGGTGAATCTGTGGAATCTGTTGCCACGGGTGACTGTGGAATTCAAGTCATTGTGTACATTTAAGGCAGATTGTTGATAGATTCTTGATTAGTCAGGACATGAAGGGATACAGGGAGAAGGCAGGAGATTGGGGCTGAGAGGGAAGTGGATCAGCCAAGATGAAATGGCAGAACAGACTCGATGGGCTAACTGGCTCCTATATCTTATGGTATTTAAAAGGCAAACACGAGGAAATCGGCAGATGCTGGAAATTCAAGCAACACACACAAAATGCTGGTGGAACGCAGCAGGCCTGGCAGCATCTGTAGGGAGAAGCGCTGTCGACGTTTTGGGCCGAGACCCTTCGTCAGGACCAACTGAAAGGAAAGATAGTAAGAAATTTGAAAGTAGGAGGGGGGATAGAAGACCAGAGGGGGTGGGGTGAAGCTGAGAGCCAGACAGGTGATTGGCAAAAGAGATACAGAGCTAGAGAAGGGAAAGAATCATGGGACAGGAGGCCTAGGGAAAAAGAAAGGGGGAGGGGAGTATCAGAGGGAGATGGAGAATGGGCGGAGTGATGGGCAGAGAGAGAAAAAAGACTAAATATATCAGGGATGGGGTAAGAAGGGGAGGGGCATTAATGGAAGTTAGAGAAGTCAATGTTCATGCCATCAGGTTGGAGGGTACCCAGCCGGTATATAAGGTGTTGTTCCTCCAACCTGAGTGTGGCTTCATCTTGACAGTAGAGGAGGCCACGGATAGACATATCAGAATGGGAATGGGACGTGAAATTAAAATGTGTGGGCACTGGGAGATCCTGCTTTCTCTGGTGGACAGAGCGTAGGTGTTCAGTGAAATGGTCTCCCAGTCTGCGTCGGGTCTCAGCAATATATAAAAGGCCACACCGGGAGCACTTTCGAAGGAGATGTCTTTCTTTTTTAAACAAAGGGTCTTCCCTTCTTCCACCATCAACTCTGCTCTCAAACGCATCTCTCCCAATTCCCGCATATCTGCCCTCACCCCATCCGCCCATCACCCCACTTGGGATAGGGTTCCCCTTGTCCTCACCTACCACCCCACCAGCCTCCGGATCCAACGTATAATTCTCCGTAACTTCCGCCACCTCCAACGGGATCCCACTACCAAGCACATCTTTCCCTCCCCCACTCTTTCTGCTTTCCGCAGGGATCGCTCCCTACACGACTCCCTTGTCTATTCATCCCCCCCATCCCTTCCCACCGATCTCCCTCCTGGCACTTATCCTTGTAAGCGGAACAAGTGCTACACCTGCCCTTACACTTCCTCCCTCACCACCATTCAGGGCCCCAGACAATCCTTCCAGGTGAGGCGACACTTCACCTGTGAGTCGGCTGGTGTGGTATACTGCGTCCGGTGCTCCCGGTGTGGCCTTTTATATATTGGTGAGACCCGACGCAGACTGGGAGACCGTTTCGCTGAACACCTACGTTCTGTCCGCCAGAGAAAGCAGGATCTCCCAGTGGCCACACATTTTAATTCCACGTCCCATTCCCATTCTGATATGTTTATCCATGGCCTCCTCTACTGTCAAGATGAAGCCACACTCAGGCTGGAGGAACAACACCTTATATACCAGCTGGGTAGCCTCCAACCTGATGGCATGAACATTGACTTCTCTAACTTCCATTAATGCCCCTCCCCATCTTACCCCATCCCTGATATATTTAGTCTTTTTCCTCTCTCTGCCCATCACTCCACCCGTTCTCCATCTCCCTCTGATACTCCCCTCCCCCTTTCTTTTTCCCTAGGCCTCCCGTCCCATGATCTTTTCCCTTCTCCAGCTCTGTATCACTTTTGCCAATCACCTTTCCAGCTCTCAGCTTCATCCCACTCCCTCCAGTCTTCTCCTATCATTTTGCATTTTCCCCTCCCCCTCCCACTTTCAAATCTCTTACTATCTTTCCTTTCAGTTAGTCTTGACGAAGGGTCTCGGCCCAAAACATTGACAGCGCTTCTCCCTATAGATGCTGCCTGGCCTGCTGTGTTCCACCAACATGTTGTGTCTTATGGTATTTAGTTATTCAGATTTGTATATGGAAATAAATGAGACCCCCTTTATAAATGTCATTGGTACTGTGTGTGTCTGTGTGTGTGTGCGTGTGTGTGTGCGTGCGTGCGCGTTACTCAATTATGGCTGTTTGTTCACGCAAGCTATGCTCTTGGGAGTCAATCCACCAATCTTATCAGGAAATGCTCCCTCTCTGATTTGCAATACAGTTTATTGAATTCATGTGCATGGCTTCAAAGGTTACCTTATATAGCCAGGGCAAGTTCAAATTAAAATCGAGCACAGTGCTGTTAGCCTCCTTCACGTACACTGCACAGCAGGAAGGCTTATTGTACTGAAATGGATTATGAATGCAGCGAGAACCCCGATTAATCTTGAGGCTCAGCAATACTTGGTACTTCTGTAGTCCCTGAGAAATCGCACAGGGGTAGGAAGGTTGAAGTTGTAAAGATAAAAACTGACCAAATTTAACATTGGCACCAAGGGGATACAGAAGTAATTAGCAAGATTGTATTTCTTTATTTTCCTGTAAATGTCTGGTGAACATACTTCGATAATAAATTTACTCTGAATTTTGAAGCCTTCATTTTGGAGGAGCCATTGTGGCCGAGGCAATCACAGAACTCCAAAAATAATGTTGCACAAAATTCATCGGCACGTAATCTGTACATTTCAGTGCATGAAATCAAAGGGTCCAACTGCTGGGAAGGAATTTAGTGATTTATAACAGGATATTAAAATACTCAAACCTCTTTCCAATAATGATTATAAGAACATGTTAATGTGTTTATGTTAAGGTCCTTCTCCCACTGTGGTAATGGGGGCCTTACCTGCTTATTTAAAACAGATTAAACGCTTCAGTTATAAAAGCAAAGTGCTGTGCATGAACAAGTTAAACCACTAGAGACTAGGACCTGCACAATTTAATTTCCAGCCTTCAGAATTGACTGAACTGAAGCCCAAAGCTTTGCCGATAGGTTAAGTTATATTTGTAGAATCTGTTCTATGTCTCAACGACTCTTTTACCTTGATGAAGCAGTACATTTATAATAAAGCAAAATGCCTCTGTGAATGCTTCTATTTTTAAATTAATGATTTATTTTGCACTAATGATTTTCTTGCAGCTGTCTATGAGTAACTACGGCCGTAAGGATGATGAATGGCTAACGTAATGCAAGTATTACTGAACAATTGGAAAAATATGACTGAGGGATCGAGAAGTGCCCTTCAATGTGCAGATCATTAATTTACTCCTGTTGGTAATAACATAATACAATGCCTTGAAGTAGAAAATAATGAGTTTTACCCCTGGAGTGAGGAAGGGGACATCTGCAAGGCAATTGAGAACTGAGCAGTAGATGTTGTCTACACAGACTTCATCAAGGCCTTTGACTAGGCGTTCAATATTTCAATAGTAGCTGAGTTTTCCAATGCCATCTTTGACCTCTCTTGTGGCATCATCCAGTACCTTAATTTGCTTTCAGTGGACTATTGCGGGGGATGTGGCATGTAGATGGTGCACAGAGCTCCAATCAAGTTGTAGTTGTCTCAGCCAATAATGGCCCTACAATGCTAGCCCTCTAGTTTATACTACAGACAAGCCCAATGTGGCTTGTTGGTTGTTGTATTTCACTGTTACAAATGTCATTCCCACAGAGTTATCTTTTCTCCAGTAGTTTCATAGTTATCTTTTCTTAGTTGGATATTTGCAGCTTCAGTTTAGTATCTTTAAAATACCATTCAAACTTGTTTGTGGAATGATTGAAACAGCTGAGCCAGTGTCCAATTCCACTTTAATTAATTTACCATTTCCTTCTGGTGTAAGCCCTAATTACTTGTCTGTTGTTAGTTTTCACATTATAAATCTTAAGGCTACCTAGTCCTGTGTCATTCTCATCATTATTAGATTTTTCATCAACAGCATGCAGATTAGTGCTCTTTTTGAAACTGCAACTTGACTTTTTAATCTTTTTTTCTTCCCTGTACAGTCCATTTATTTTTGTCTGCCTGACATGTTCTTTGTGTGTGTCCTACTTTGTTGAATTTTCTGCAAGTTTCACCTTTACATCTGCATTACTCTGGTGTATGCAAGTCTCTGCCATAATGGTGATACGGTTTGTACAGCCAGGGCTGTTTCCGATTAGACGTTGCAATTTTGTTCATGCTCACTTTCATTCTTGACTGCAACTCAGTTACGCCTCTGGATGCTGTTTCCATAGATACAGCGATTTCATTTTCTCTTTTAAATGCATGTTATGCTTCAGTTAGGAGCCTCTTTTTGAATTATTTCTTATGTTTCCACAAACTAAATGATCTCTCAGTGTATCAAGACCACTACCGAACTGACAATGCTCAGGTAATTTCAATTCAGCCACATACACTGAAATATAACCATATAACAATTACAGCACGGAAACAGGCCATCTCGGCCCTTCTAGTCCGTGCTGAACGTTTACTCTCACCTAGTCCCACTGGCCCGCTCTCAACCCATAACCCTCCATTCCTTTCCTGTCCATATACCTATCCATGGAAATGGACTCCCCTTCCTTATAATTCCACTGAAGAAACCAAAAGCATTCTGCAATCAACAATGATTTTGATTCTACATGTTACTGCATTATTTTCATGATATTAGCAAAGCTCACTTTGGCTGGTTTGGTTGGAGTAGTTAAACTCCCAAGCAAACTGTATGCATTTAACCCCAATGCACTCAGCAAAACTGGTACTCACTTCTCAATATTTCATTTGCTTTAAAATACTGCTCAATATGCTCAGTAGACAAAATCCAGTTATCTGTTGTGTAATCAAACGTGTCAATCTTTCTGATTATAGCCAGCCATTTTGTTCCCTTTCTGATTATTATCACTGGGTACTCACTGTTTATGAACCCATGAGTTCTTCCGTTTTCTGCCATGTAAAACTCGATCGTGTCTTCCCTTCCAAAGAACACATACTTGCTTCTTTTGTTTTAACTCTATCATCTTGGTAGGTAGTCATCTCGGGTTTGTTTAAAACTTTCTCATTGTTATGCTTTGTAACTCGAAAATATTTAAAGTAATTGAAAGGAAAACACGGGGCTGAGAATACGAGTCTAGCTTCATTTTTAATTTAAGCGAGGCGTGAGTGTATAGTGTAGTGTCAGGATGTATGCAACTCACTTATTCTTTCCATATAACCTGTAATAAAATAATGGACAAGAATGCTTAATAAAACACAAACAGGAGAAAATCTGTAGATGCTGGAAATCCGAGCAACACTCACAAAACGCTGGAGGAACTCGGCAGGCCAGGCAGCATCTGTGGAAAAGAGTACAGTCGACGTTTTGGGCTGAGACCCTTCAACGGGACTGGAGAAAAAGATGAGAGGTCAGAGTAAAAAAGTGTGGGGGGGGCAGGAAGAAACACAAGGTGATAGGTGAAACTGGGGTGGGGCGGAGGGGTGAAGTAAAGAGCTGGGAAATTGATTGGTGAAAGAAATACAGAGCTGGAGAAGGGGAGTGGACAGAAGGCCATGGAAGAAAGAAAAGGGGAAGGAGCACCAGAGGGAGGCAATGGGCAGGCAAGGAGATAAGGTGAGAGAGAAATGGGAATGGGGAACGTTTAAGTGGGTCCTTACTGGAAGTTCGAGAATCAATGTTGATGCCATCAGGTTGGAGGCTACCCCAACAAAATATAAAGTGTTTCTCCTCCAGTCTGAGTGTGGCCTACTGAAATATTAAATACACAACAGGTTCCTCATGGCAGGCTGGTCTGGAAGATTTGATCACATGGGATCCACAGCTGTCTATGGCAATGAATTGCTCTGCTTTCTTCCCACGTTCCACAGGCTTGGGTTGGTAAATTGTGGGCATTCTATGTTGGTGCTGGAAGCATGCTGAAACCTGCAAGCTGCCCCCAGCACATCCTCGCTCTGGGGCTGTTGACACAAATGATGCATTTCACTGTTCTGATGTTCGTGTGACAAATAAAGCTTATCTTTAAAAATAAGAGCATGAGATGTACCAAACCACTGTTTCACCAGTGGATTGTATCCTAAGTCTAGCTCAATTAACATGAGCCTAACCAATGGAGCCGAATAGCATATCAAGGTTTATGTTGCATTACACTTGGAGTTGTAATTATTGAAGTAAGTTGTGATGTTGTCAAATGAATTATCTTTAAGTTAGGAGTGATTCCAGGCTTTTTTTATAGACATTGTCCAGGCATTGTCTTCCTCCTCCATGTCCTAGAGATTAAAAATGATTTTTTCTTAAATGTGTTAGTATTTCATTCATTTTCAGTAAATGCCTACAAGAAAATGAAACTCAAGGTAGTATATGGTGAAATATACTGCATGTCCCTTATTAATAAGTTGACTTTGACTTCAGTGTCTGTGTATCTGGTACACTGAAGTAATTCCTAATTAAATTTCATCACATCTTAAACCATGAACAATATTAGGTTTTAACCTAAATTGGGATTCACTTCTCAAATATCATTTGTTAGAACTGAATTTACATAGTTTGCTTTTTTGTGGCTTTTTCCTAGTAAATGGTTCTACTCTATAACTGGCAGATCCTGTTTGAAATGAGATGGCAGTCATGTTCCTGTGCTGTGCTGTTGTATCTCAGGGTTTTACTTATGAGCACCATTGTAATGCAGCAAAAAGAAATAGTCAAGCATTGGAGAAAGAGCGTCAGGGTTCAGACCTTTGACCTTTTGTCAGAAGGGGAAAGGACGCTCAGGGTTCAGACCTTTGACCTTTTGTCAGAAGGGGAAAGGACGTTCAGGGTCTAGACCATTGATCCGTTAGCAGAAGGGGAAAGGACGTTCAGGGTCTAGACCATTGACCCGTTAGCAGAAGGGGAAAGGACGTTCACGGTTCAGGCTGTTGACTCTTTATCAGAAGGGGAAAGGACGCTCAGGGTCTAAGCTGTTGACTCGTTATCAGAAGGGGAAAATCGAGAAACTGTTAAATTGCAAAGATGAGAGGGTAAAGAGAAGAGGAAATGTCTGATGAGGAATGGACTAAAGTTGTCAGGGTTTCCAAAGTAGTAATTATTTTGAAAAGCAGCACTTAGAGACAAGAGGAGGCGGAAGGAAAGAGATAAATTGAAACAGAGGTCCAGCCACACCTGCAGTTAGAGCTGATTACTGAAATTATTAAATTCTTTATCAAGCCCAGAGGGCTTAGGAGCTCAGACAGGAACTGAGTTGCTTCTGCTGGGAGGTGACCTGATAGAGGTATACAAGATGATGAGAGGCATTGATCGTGGGGATAGTCAGAGGCTTTTTCCCAGGACTGAAATGGCTAACATGAGAGGGCACAGTTTTAAGGTGCTTGGAACTAGGTACTGAAGAGATGTCGGGGTAAGGTTTTTACGCAGAGAGTGGTGAGTGCGTGGAACGGTCTGCCGATGATGGTGGTGGAGGTGGATACAATAGGGTCTTTTAAGAGACTTTTGGATAGGAACATGGAGCTTAGAAAAATAGAGAGCTATGGGTAACCCTAGGTAATTTCTAGAATAAGTACATGTTTGACACAGCATCACTGTACTGGGCTGTAGGTTTTCAATGTTTCTATGCTCAAACTTCAGTTGTGCATCAATGGACAGGGTTGGAAAAAGCTACAGAAGGTTGTAACCTCAGCCAGCTCCATCACAGGCATCACCTTCTCCACCATTGAGGACAAAGAAAGACAAACAACCGAGGAAACAAACTGTACAGATACAACACTGGAAACATGAGTTGTAAAGAGTCCTTGAAAGGGCAGTGTTTCAAGAAGGTGTCCAGTCCAGGAGCCTGATGGTGGCAGGGTAATAACCGTTCCTGAACATGGTGAACTGGGACCGAAGGCTCCTGCACTTCCTTCCTGATGGAAGTCACGAGAGCATGTCCTGAATTGTTGGAGGTTCTTGATGATGGATGCTGTTTTCTTGCGGAACTACTCCTTGTAAATGTGCTCAATGTTTTACCTCGGTTACATTACTCGTTTCTGTAGACTTTTCTTGCCGTACAAGACTGTGATGGAACCAGTCAGGATACTCTCTACTGTGCATCTATAAATGTCTGTCAGAGTTTTTGATTACATTCCAAATCTACACAAACTTCTGAGAAACTAGAGGTGCCATTGTGCCTCCTGAATATTCGTTAGTGTGCACAGATTGTGTGAGCTTAGTAATGAATGAATAGCATTCTAAATAATATGTAAATAAGATACTATGGAATTTAATACCGAAAATTACAAGGGCTACAGACTCAGCTGAACACTTTGAAATGCCAGCTCAAAACCTATTTATTTAAACTTTCTGTAACTAACATCTTCTTGTCTTCTATTTTCATGTTTATTTTTTTTGTTATTTTTATCTTTTGTTATATTTTCATTTTTGCAATTTATCATTGTAAAGCAATTCAAGCTACATTGTATGAAAAGTGCTCTATAAATAAGTTATTATTAATGAATTTAAACTAGTCATGTACAAAATCTAACTATCAAATTTATAACTCAAGTAGAAAAATAAGTTGTAATTTTTGCTGTCAAACTGAAAGAAAATATAAAGAACAATGACAGTTGCCATTTCATTCACACTTTATCACACAGTATATGTGAAGCACAACAATTCTCTTGAATCCCCCCCATTCAATCTCAAAACAAAAAGAATGGCACAGGAAAAGGTGTTGGATTAATTATGGAACAGATTAAATGTACTGCAATTAATTATTTGGTTGACTATCACAGAAGCCAGACAGTGCGGTTATCTCCTGTCGTCAGGATGTGGGAAAGGGCAGGTGAAAAGGAGAGCAGTGGGAAGGCACAATCCTAATCCAGATGTTGGGGTTTGGTGACACTGAATCCAGATGTGCTCTCCAGCTTGAAGCATTGTTGAGGATCCCTAGCACCCATCCTGCAATCTCTTTGACCCATTCATGTCAGGAAGGAGGTACAGGAGCATCAGAACCAGGACTGCCAGACTGGGTAAAAGCTTCTTCCCTCAGGCTGTGAGACTAATGAATACCCTGCCACCACTGAGGTCTTGTCACTACGCCAGCAAGTTGTTTACTGTACTGTTTACTATTTACATGTGCTGCATACTACATAAACTTTGAATTATACTTTTCTAATTTATTTGTGGTAATATTTTGTTTTATGTGCTGTGCGTGATGTATGTTTTACCGGCGTACCGTGGTCCAGAAGAACATTGTTTCATTTGTTTGTATACATGTTCAGTCAGATGACAATGAACTCTCTGTGGTGCCATTTATCTCTTGCAACATACTAAAACTCTGTGGTCACCCCCGGTTCTGTGGACTTTCTGTTGGATTGAACGTGTCATATTTCCTGCACCTTACCCACGTGTGCGCGGTGATATTGGGCCTAAGGCTCCCATACCTCCTGCGGAATGGTAGTAGCAAGAAGAGAGTAGGGCCTTGATGGTGACAGTCCTTCCTGATGGAGCGGTTTAAGGAAGGAACAGCAGAGACTATCATTGGGGGTGGATTCTGTACTCCAGAGATATGCTGTCATCATGTTCCTTTCTGCACAATGTTCAGTGTTTTGGTGCAGAATCTCATGTACTGTATGATTTTAGTTGTGGCATGGTCGCGGTTAGCGTGACTATTTACTGCGTCAATGATCAGGGTTCAATTTCTGCCGCTGTCTGAAAGGACCTTATGCAGTATCCCTGTGATTGTGTGGGTTTCCTCCCACATCCCAAACACATACGGGTTAGGGTTCGTAAGTTGTGGGCAATCTATGTTGGTACCAAAAGCACGGTGACACTTGTAGGGTGTCCCCAGCATATCCTTGGACCTTGTTGGTCAATGACAACAATGGTACATTTCACTGTTTCGATGTACAGTACGTGGACATAGAGCTTAGAAAAATAGAAGGCTATGAAGTAGGGAAATTCTAGAGTAGTTGTGCCATGATTGGCACAACATTGTGGGCCAACAAGCCTGTAATGTGCTGTAGATTTCTATGTTCTATGTTTTAATGTGACAAATAAAAGTAATCTTTATTGCTTACCTGCACGGCCCTTTCCCTGTAGCTGTTACACTTTATTCTGCATTCAGTTATTGTTTACCGTGTTCTACCTCAATGCACTGTGTAATGAGCTGATTTGTATGAGCAGTGTGTGAAGCAAGCTTTTCACTGTATCCTGGTACATGTATCAATGATAAACAAATTCCATTTCTTTAAACCACCTCTAGTTGGGAATAATAACTCCTGCGCCACTTTCACAATGGTAATAAAATTGTAAATTAAATTGGTTTTTTTTTTGCAAACTGTGAGGATATTTGTAGTTTCTGCTTATTGTGGAGATTATTTCCAGATTATTGGCATGCAGAGCCCACACTGTAGGTGGTCAGGTCATTACAGAAACTGCATGATCTTTGCTTCTGTTGAAGGACAGAGGTGGGTTTGCAGTGTAAGGTCTGTACCCAGCTGCATGTTGGAAATCGCTCCATAATACCACAATAACACACCACATGGTGCGAGATTTCATGCGAAGCCCACGTTAAATCCTCAGGCAGTCATTTACCTCTCCACAGATGTTCCTCGATCTTATTGTGGGACCCAGTAATTAAACTCTTGTGGGATTATTTGAAGTAAATATTCAGTTTAAGTATTTTTATGTTTATCACTGGAATACAAATGCAGAAATAACACTGCTGGCTCAGGATAAAACCACTTCTGTCAATGGCTAGTGGGCATCAACAAGCATTAGGAAAAAGTTTGAAGTAAATTCATTATCAGAGTGCTAAAATCAGCAAATACTACCTTGAGATACCTTTTCTGCTAGTACACGGAAATAAAGAAATTGAATAGAATTAAAGATAAACTACACATGAACAAAAACTGACAACCAACGAGCAAGAGAAGACAAAAATAAATACTGAGAAAATGAGTTGTAGAGTCCTTGAAAGTGAGTCTGTAGATCATAGAAGCAGTTCAGAGTTGAGGTGAGTGAAGTTATCCACACTAGTTCTGGAGCCTGATGGTTATAGGGTAATAACTGTATCTGAACCTGGTGCTGTAGGACCCAAGGTTCCTGCACCTCCCTACAGTTAGTTTTTACAAGAAGGTAATAACTTGGCTGGTTAAGAACATTAATGTTGAATTAGCACATGGGACACTTTTTAAATTCAGGTAATGCATTAATGATGAGCTGAGGACACTACTGGTTAACTCCGTCCTGAAAAGCACGCCGTGTCCTCCGTGAGGAGTGTGTGTCACAGTGGTCTTTGATCTGTTGACGTGTACAAGCTTAACATGGGTTTGCATAGGTCAATATTTACACTGCTTCTAAAGTTTTAGAATTTATTACTGCCAGAAAGTAAAAGGGGTAATTAAGTGCAGCCAGATGTCCTGTATCTCATTCTGTTATTGTAACTTATGGAAGAAGAGAAAACACCCAAGAAAAACCTAAATCAGGCTCTGTCAGTGGGGCCTCTCTCGATATTGCACTGGGGAGCTGGTTAGCTACAGGGAAAAGGAGAGGCAGGTCACAGGTCAAGAGGTTCCAATGGAATTTCATTGACAGCTTCAAAACAACACATGGCGTTCTTTATAGAAACGTAAGAAAGAAAGAACATTTATTATCAAGATATGTGTATGGCACCATGTATACCACCTTGAAATTCATTTTCCTACAGGGATTCACAGGAAAACAAATACAATAGAATCAATGAACAACTGTGTACAAACAAAAACTGGCAACACACACCTACAAGGCTGTAGGAACTCAACAGGTCAGTCAGCATCTGTGGGGAAGAGTAACAGTTGATGTTTCGAGCTGAGACCCTTCATGAGGACTGCCCCGGAAAGAAGGGTCTTGGTCAGAAACATCAATTGTTTGTTCGTTTCCAATGATGCCGCCTGGCCTGCTGAGTTCCTCCAGCATTTTGTGCCTGTGTTGCTTTGGACTTCGAGCATCTGCAGACTTTCTCCTGTTTCTGACTGAAGAGTAACCAATGAGCAAAAGAAGATAAACTGTGCAAATAAAAGCAAACAAATACCTGTATACTGAGAGTATAAGAGCTGCAGAGTCCTTGAAAGTGAGTCCATGGGTTGCGGAATCCATTCAGAGTTGAGATGCGTGAAGTTAACTTTTCTGGTTCAGGAGCCTGATGGTTCAAGGGTAACAACTGTTCCCAAACCTGGTAGTGTGGAAAGTATCTCTTGCCTGCTGGCAGCAGCAAGAAGAGAGCATGGTCTGGATGGTGGGGTCCATGATGGAATTTGGAAAATGGGAGACAGAGAAATAGACAGATGGAAAGGGAGAAAGTACAATGCCTGTCATTCTGACCCTACACTCCCCACCCCATTTGGAAAGTACAGTTTGCATTTATCATTCTCCTTATGTCAACCTGCTCTCTGTCTCAAAGTTATTGAGTGGTTGAACAAGGTTGAAAGCTAGTTGGTGAAGGGTCCCAGTGCACCTGAACTTTAGCTCGGTTTGCACACGCTCGTGGTGTATCAATAACCCACAGGAGGCAGCTGTCTTCTGATTGTTTCTGGTCACCTCTCTATAGGAAGGATGTGGAAGCTTTCGAGAGGGTGCAGAAACAGGTTTAACACCACTGGCAGATGTTGTGAAATGTTAAACTTGAGAGATTCTGCAGATGCTGGAAATCCAGAGCAACACAGAATGCTGGAGGGACCCAGCAGGTCAGTCAATATCCATGGAAATGAACAAACAGCCAAGTTTCAGCCAAGACCCTTCATCAGGACCTGATCAGGCCTGACATTAAAATCCTGACATACCAAATCTCCTCAAAATCCTAATGAAATATAACTCTGCCATGCTGTCTTTGTAATTGCATCAATATGCTGGGCCCAGGATAGATCTTCAGAGATGTTAACACACAGGAACTTGAAATGGCTCACCCTTTCCACTGCTAATCCCTCAATGAGTACTTGTGTGTGTTCCTACCACCCTCCCTTCCCCCCTTCCTGAACTCAACAATCAATTCCTTTGTCTTACTGATGTTGAATAAGGTTGTTGTTGGGACACCACTCAACCAGCCGATCCATCTCACTCCTGTATGCTTCCCTGTCACCATCTGAAATTCTGCCAAAAATAGCTGTCAATGGCAAATTTATAGATGGCATTTGAGCTGTGGCAAGCCACACCATCATGGGTGTAGAGAGTAGAGCGGTGGGCTAAGTATTGATCTTTGAGGAAATTTACCAGGATTAGAGCAAGGTTTATGAGGAAAGGTTGAGCAAGATAATGCTCTTCTCTTTAGAGTGAAGGAGAATTAGAGGTGACTTAATAGAAGTGTACAAGATAGCAAATATAGATTGAGTAGACACCCAGAAACACTTTCCCAGGGTGAAACTGGTTAATATGAGGGAAGCCCAATTTTAAGCTGATTGGTAAGTCTGGGGGGTTGGGGGGATGTCAAAGGTAGGTTATTTTTTACACAGACAGTGGTGGATGCATGGGATGTGCTGATGGGAGTGGTAGTTGAGTTAGATGCATTAGAGGCATTTAAGAGACTTAGAAAAATGAAGGGCTTGTGGGAGACGAGGGTTAAATTGATCTTGGGGTGGACTTAAAAAGCTGCCACAACACTGGGAAGAAGGCTCTGTACTGTGCTGTTCTATGTCTTGTGTCTAATGGAAATGTGGGAAGCTGTTTATGATGACGTGGTTACATTATACAGTGAGGGACTCAAGTCTGGGCAAGGTCAATGGCCACTGGCTGAGCAGATAGGATTTCCTCAATGCCTATAACAGTAAGAGTTCAGACTGAACCTTTGTTCCAGGATGTTCACTTGGCAGCAAAGGAGCACTGCTCTGTCTTTTTTGGTGATATTCACACTTGTTTCCATTTGCAATTCCCGAACTGAATTGTTTTGTTAAAGTTGCTGACCTTGGCTGGCTTGGAGATTTTGATTGAAACATTTCTGCTTGTAAAGCAATTTGGTAATTTCTCTGAAGTCAGTCGATTCATTTTCCTCACATCTTGTTTCTGTGAGACGGTAGTAAATGGATCCGTGTTGCTGCAGGAGCTCGGGCTGAGAGAAATATTCATTATAATTCAGCTGCTCTTCGACCAGACCTGTGACTTTGCAGAACCGGCATTGATTGTATTGTGTCGAGACTGAGAGGGGTTTTATCCCATGAGGGTTGTCCAAGCTCTGTCAATCACGGTCCGGAGATGCCACCAGAATCTGGGCTGCAAGAGGAGATTGGGGATGCCCCCTGGTCTCCTGAACGTCCTGGTCAGATAAGCAGATGTGGAAGAACGCAGAGAGAAAAAAATGTAAATAATATAAATAAAATAAGTTTAAAACAATTCTAAACATTTTATTATCAGTTAATATAATCTAGGTTTAAAAAGAAGGCAGAATTTGAGGTGAATTCAATGAGGTGTGTGTGGCACTGCATTAGTTTCTGCCAGTCCCATCTAAACCATTGTTGGGTCTTAGGACATGTAACGTTTTCTCTTTCTTTGTATTCATATTAATTATTTTAATCACTACATCCAACATTACATCCCTGATCAGGGGGGAAGTTCAGCTAAAACATCTAAGGACAGTCAGCTGAACACCTGGTGAGGCCAAGCAATGATCTCCCACACCACAGGAAACAGACCAAGACTCTGCAAACTGATCTCAGATGGATCTTTGCACTTGGCTAAGGAAAAGCTTCCATTCTGTCCAGGGCAGGGATTGGAATGGAACAGAAGGGCTTGGGACTGCAAGTGCATAGTTCACTGAAAGCGTCATCACATGTGGCAGGGGTAGTGAGAAGGGCATTTGGCTCGCTGGCCTTCAAATCACTCAGCACGTTGAGCGCGGCAGTTTGGGACATTATATTGTAGTTGTGTAATCCATTGGAGGGGTTGCATTTTGAGTCCTGTGTATAGTTTTGGCCTCCCTGTTATGGGAAAAATGTGGTTAAAAGAGTGCAGGAAAGATTTACAAATGATGTTGCCCGGACTCGAGGGCCTGAGTTAATAGATATTAGCCAGACTAACTCTTTATTCAGTCGGGCATACATAAATGAGGGATGAACATAGAGGTTTACACAATTATGAGAGGGATAGATAAAGTGGACAGTAATGGTCTTTTCTGCCAGTGAGGGAGGGGCCCAACACTGGGGGGAGGGGGGATGCCCAGGTTTAGGGTGAGAGGGGAAAGATTTTAAAAAAGGAGCTGAGTGGCAATCTTTTCATGCTGACTGTGGTGTGTATGTGGAACGAGCTCCCAGAGGCAGTGGCAGAGGTCGGTACAGTAGTATCGTTTACGAAGCACCTGCATAGGTACGTTGAGGGGCAGGAATTAGAGCAGTGTTTCCCAACCTGGGGTCCAGGGACCCCTCAGTTAATGGTAGGTGTCCTTGGCTTTAAAAGGGTTGGGAAGCCCCAAATTAATGAGTTGAACTCAGGAGGTTGTGGCCAGCTGGATAGGCACCTGGTCAGTACGGACTGCGGGCTGAAGGGCCTGTATTCGTCCCATATTACTCCAGAATGTTATGGCAACGTCCTTGGCACCCTCACCGGCAGTCACATGGTTTATATCATGTGGTAACCAGATCAGCACAATTCAGCACACAGTGACAGCTGTGATCTGCAATCTGATCAATGCTTTATCATAACCCTCCTGTTCTTGGACTTCCTGCTCCATCTAATACAGGCAAGCATGTCACATACAAGAGTTAATTTGTAGATGCTGGAAATCCAAGTAACACACACAAAATGCTGGAGGAACTCAGCAGGCCAGGCAGCATCTGTGGAAAAGAGTATAGTCGACATTTTGGGCCAAGGCCCTTCAACGGGACTGGAGAAAAAAAGATGAGTAGATTTAAAAGCAGGGTGGAGGCAGGAGAGAAACACAAGGTGATAGGTGAAACCTGAAGTAAAGACCTTGGAAGATGTTTGGTGAAAGAGAGCCAGGGCAGGAGAAGGGGGTCTCTGATAGAAGAGGACTGGCCATGGCAGAAATAAGGGGGAGGAGCACCAGAGGGAGGTGATGTCATATGTCACCTTCTCTACCTTATCTCTGTGATGTCCTCAGCTGCTCACCAATCAGGAGCAAGATGGACTAGATGGGCCAAAGGCAAGTAAAAGGCCGAAGCCTTTTAATAAAGGCAAGTATGCCACGTGTCACTTTCACTACCTTATCTCTGTGATGTCTGGAGTTAGCTGGGCCAAAGGGCCTGTTTCTGTGCTGTACTTTTCCACGACCCAAAAGGTACAGCTGGAAATCTGACACAGGGACACAAATCATTGATTTCACTAAAGACTGTCCCAAGCCTGGATACAAAAGAGGATTGGACGTGGAGCTAGCAACCCCATCCCGTAAAAGTCCAGTGACACAGAAACACCAACAGAAGCTCAAAGGACCTCATTGCAGTGAGAGGAATGATCATTGCCTCGAAGACGTATGAAGTCATGTGGTGAAAGCGATCGTGTGGAAGCCACAGGGATGATCAACCTCCGGTCACCCCAGACTGGCCCAGGACAGAAGACTCGGCTATCGGCAGCCTAGGCCTCTGTAAAGGTGACAAGCTTAACTAAGCAACACAAACCATTCCACAACACTTTCCCTCCATTGAAAATGGGGTTATGTTCCAGCCTAACACTGCAAAGGTCACTGTCAGTGTGACTGTAATGGGCTCAAGCCCTTTCTGTCCCTGAGTGTACACAATTGATCTTGTGTTTAATCTGTTTGGCTTCAGTGCAAATCAAAGCATATTACAGCAACGTGTTTAACATTCGATTAAGCTGTCATAATTACTGGCATGTGTTTTTATTGTTGTCAGTATAGAATGATATTATTGTGAAACAATCATTCTCACGTGTTTATTTGTGTTAGGGGCACTTTACAGATGTTGGGTTTGTATGAAACGCTGACTGGGCCCCTCGGTGCTTCGCCCGTGCAATATTCCTTGTGGAAAATAGCAACCAACTATATATGTCAAATGGTTTTATCAACACTCTCACATTTAAGTATGCCTGTAAGTTTAAGTTTAATTGTCATTCAACCACACAGCCAAGTGAAACAGCAGTCCTCTGGAACCAAGGTGCAAGCACAGTGCTAACTGTCACACACAGCACAAGGCATGTATAGCACATATAAGACAGCAGTAAAACACAGTCATACAAAAAATATATTCCGAGTTCCTGAGCTCAGGAGTGTTACAGCAGTCTGCAGTCATGTGGTGTTGTGGGGCTTGAGGTTCCTGTACCCCCTTCCTGAAGGTAGCAGTGAGAAGATGGCATGGCCTGAATGTTGGGGGCGCTTGACGATGGGTGCTGCTGTCCTGTGACAGGGCTCTGTGTAGATGTGCTCAGCGGGGCAGTGGGATTGATCAAATATGAAGCATCGTCATTCACTTTACACTGAATCCCCCAACACTCGCTTTCTTCCAGGTCCCAGCACTGGCTGACTGGGTCTCCGTGCTTCACATCCTGACGCCTCGTCCGCCTGCACAGACATCAGAAATGCCAATGAAATGTCATCTGCAATTACGTTTGATCCAACAGTCAGAAGGAATGGAAAATCGCCACAGCAAAGTGGTTCAGACTGTGAAAATGTTTTTGCAGTTTGTAGCTCTTAACTCTTCTGTCTCTGACAATGAGCGCTGTTGTTTTATTACGCACCCTGCGTGTTAAACTGCAGACTCTTGTGAACTTTGGCCACTGTGATTAGTAGCCACTTGTCTGTACTGGTTTGCCTGATGCACCACTGTGCTTATGATGAACAGACCTGTGAATCCAGGCACTGACAATAATAATGTTTTACTTTAAACACAAGAGATGCTGGAAATCCATAGTAACACACACAAAATGCTATAGAACTCAGCAGGTCAGGCAGCATCTATGGAGAGGAATAAGCAGTCAGCGTTTCAGGCTGAGACTTTACATCAAGACTACAAATGAAGGGGGAAGAAGGCAGAATATGAAGGTGGGGGAAGGGGTATCTGCTCAGGTGAGTGGGACTTGGCCAGCTCAGAGGCAAACCCTCAAACTAAAGGCATAGAGAGCCCGGGAAGATATCCATCGCTGTGAGCATACTGTACAAAAACAATGAAAAATTAAACTCTCCATTAAAAATCTTTGATTTTTAAAGGAAAAAAGTGAAAATTTCAGCAAACACAAAAATAAGCGAAATATATAGAAACTAAGTACTGTATATAGAAATTAAACTTTCCAGTAACTTGTCTGATTCTGGATGGCAAGGCCGTACGAGAATGAAGCTGGACAGAAAGCAAATATAGATAATCAGGGACTAAGGGGTAAAATTATAGAGGTGTATAAAATCCTGGGGGCAGAGATAAGGCCGGAACAGTCTTTTTCCCAGGGTAAGGGAGTCCAGAAGTAGAGGGCATGGGTTTAAAGAGACGGGGGAATGATTTAAAGGAAACCTGAGGGGAAAGTTTTTTTTTAACACAAAAGATTAACAGTGCATGAAATGAGCAGCCAGAGGAAATGATTGAGGCAGGTACAAAAACCTTCAAAAGACATTTGGACAGGTACATGGATATGAATTGTTTAGGGGGAGGCAGGCGATTGGGACAAGCTCTGGCCATATTGGGTCAAGGAGCCTGTTTCCATGGGCTCCAAGGAGTTCTGTGGCCTCTCAAGAGCCTGGTGTCTCCTCAGGAGAAATGTTTACACTCAGTTGCCACTTTATTACGTACCGGAGTCCGACTAATAACGTGGCCACAGGAGTGGAAACTGGCGTGGTCTACCGCTGCTGTGGCCCATCCACTTCAAGGTTTGGCCTGTTGTGGGTTCAGAGAGGCTCTTCTGCACGCCACTGTTGTAACACGTGGTTACTTGAGTTACTGGCATCTTCCTGTCAGCTTGAACTGGTCTGGCCATTCCCCTTTGACCTCTCTCATTAACAAGGCGCTTTTGCCCACAGAGCTGCTGCTCACTGGATGTTTTTTTTTTTCTGTTTTTTGCACCATTCCCAGTAAATTCTGGAGACTGTTGTGTGTGAAAATCCTAGGAGATCAGCAGTTTCTGAGATACTCAAACTACCTGGTCTGGCACCAACAATCCTTCCATGCACAAAGTCATTGAGATCACATTTCTTCCCCATTCTGATGTTTGGTCTGAACAACAACTGAACCTCTTGACCATGTCTGCATGCTTTTATGTATTGAGTTGCTGCCACATGATTGGCTGATTATGTATTTGCATTAATGTTCAGGTATATAGGAGGTACCTAATAATATGGCTACTGATTGTAAATGATTATTCAAACAAGAAAACATCATCTTAAGTTCATGAAGGGAAATGGCATTCACAAAATTCATTCAAATTTTAAGAACATCACTAGGATCTGGATGAGAGGTGAATTATAGAAATAATGCCTTTCCATATCCCAAAGATATCTGATAGATTACACAGGACCACAAGGGACTGCAGAGAGTTGTAGATTCAGCCAGCTTCATATGGGCACAACCTTTCCCACCATTGAAGACATTGAAGATAGTATCCATCATTAAAGCCTCTCACCATCCAGGACATGCACTCTTGTTACTACTGTTGGGGAGGAAGTTCAGGAACCTGAAGACCTACATTCAATGTTTCAGGAACAGCTTCTTCCCCTCCACTATCAGATTTCTGTTCAGTCCATGAACCCATAAGCATTTTCCTTCATTATTCCTTTCTTTTGCACAATTTATCTTTTAATTTATAATTTTATGATTTTACAAAAAGTTCATGTCACAATGCCCATGATTCTGATTCTGTTTAATTCATCTGTCCATCTCCTTGCTCTCCGGTGTTAGTTTCGATTGACAAAACTTACGAGCTGTCTTTAGATTTCTGCCTAAAAGTTCCTCTATTTCTTGCCACTTGCAAATTCTGTCCAATCCCCTGACCCGTCAGTGTTATTGATTTACTTTGAGTTTGATGTCACCTTTGACCATGAATCGTCAGTCCTCTCCTTGGAGATTTTATTTTTCAATGGAATTGTTCTGAAAGTTCCTTTAAGTATCTGACACTGCGTCTCAGCTGACTGATCCCTAAACCTGTTTTTTAAGCCATTGCACATTATCTCACAGTGTTTGTGACCTTGCAATTGCCCTTATTTAATTTGAAAATGTCAGTCTTCGACTCGTAGAATTGAATGCAAATTTCAATCATTTCTGATCGTTGCTGATGGGGGCACCTTTACCTGGAGTCACTAACATTGTAGGATATCCAATCTTTTATCACCTGCACTCTGGCTTGGAATGTGCCCTGAACACTCTTAATAAACCCATAACTCTGGCTATTTTCTAAACAGGGGTTCCTAAACTTTTTCATACCATAGATCCCTACCATTAACTGAGGGGTCCATGGACCCCGGGTTGGGAACTCCTGGTTTAAAATCATGAGAGGCGTAGATAAGGTGAATTGTAACAGTCTCTCCCCAGGGTTGAGAGTTCAAACCTCGGGGCAAAGGCTCCAAGTGAGAAGGGTAAGACTGCAAAGGGACCTGAGGCAAAAGTTTTTCCACAGAGGTTGGTGGGTATCTGGAATGAGCTGCCAGAGGAAGCGTTTGAGGCAGGTACAGTAGCATTATTTACGAGGCGATTAATAAGAGTCAGAGTTTGGATGGGTATGGGCTGAATGCAGGAAATTGGGACTAGTTAGATGGGTGAAGACTGTGGTTTGCATGGACTGGTTAAGTTGAAATAGGAACACCTTATTAGGGAGAGAGAGAGCCTGTGGTATGTCGAATTATCGGGTGAACGAGTAGTTTTTGGGGTACTGCAAGCCTGCATCTTTATTGATGCTTTGCTGCATGCTTGAGGGCTTGGCGGAGGGTGCTGATGCTTTCTTGCTGGTGGGGGGGTTGTTGCCTTGCCGATGACTATGCGTGGAGGGGGAGGTGGGGTTCTAGCGTTTTAATTGTTATTCATTCTTTGGGGCACTCCTCTGTTTTCATGGATGTCTGCGAAGAAGAAGAATTTCAGGATGTATATTGTATCCATTTCTCTGGCATTAAGTGCACCTATTGAAACCTACTGAAGGGCCTGTATCTACGCTGTACGTCTCGAAGCTGACAGTTACTAACAAGCTTCCGTTATGCTCCACCCCACAGTGTGGCTGGTTAGGGGGACTGTACACCACTCCCATGGATTACTAATTCAAGAGGTTCTGCAGCTGCTGGAAATCTACAAAATGCGAGAGGAACTCAGCAGGTCGAACAAAGGAATCAACAGCCGACATTATGGGCTGAGACCCTTCATCAGAACTGGAAAAGAAGGGGAAGAAACCCATGGATGGCTTGTTACTTTTATTTCCCTCTCCCTTTTGAAAACCACTGTCACGTCCTGAACCCCTGAACATCTCCCTCGACTGCACTCAGACCGCCAGTAATTTACAGAGCCACGCTCGCCCGCTGCACTTGTTTCCCATCCTCCGAAGTATCAGAACCAAGTTTAATATCACCGCCATATGTCATGAAATTTGTACAATACAATACCTGATAACTATAAAAAATGAATATATGCATATTAAATAGTTAAATTTAAAATAATAGTGCAAAGACTGAAATAATAATAAAAAAGTGAGGTGGTGTTTGTGCGTTCAATGTCCAGTCAGAAATCAGATGGCTGAGGGGAAGAAGCTGTTCCTGAATCACTGAGTGTGTGTCTTCAGGCTTCTGTATCTCCTTCCTGATGGTAACAGTGTGAAGAGGGTATGGCCTAGGTGGTGGTGGTGGTGGGGGGGATCCTTGATGATGGACACCATCTTTATGAGGCACCGCTCCTTGAAGATATCTTGGATACTATGAAGGCTAGTACCCATGATGGAGATGACTAATTTTGCAACTGTCTGCAACTTCGCTCGATCAATATTATAAACCATTGCATTTCATATCATCCTGAAGCCAAGTCTCTGTGAAGACTGACTGACATTTCCAGCTATTTCTGTTTGCAGTTTGAGTTCATCAGTTTTGCTTTGAGCACTGCATTCAATACACAGGTTAAGCTCATTTATTATTGGTGTAACCTCTCGCCTTTTCTCCTCATTTACTTTAAGATTTATAGTCTCTATCTCTGTATACGCTCTATCACTTCTTGACATACTCCTCCTCATTTGTCCATACAAGTCTCCACTTCTCCTGCTTCGTCTCTGTGCTTTGATTTAATGCAATTGAGCATCCTTGACAAATCTCTCTGCGTGTTGGGAGATTGTAACTAGCAGAATAGATAAAGGGTTCTTCAGTAGATGCCCTTAGATAATGTGCCACTCTAGGGGTTATCAAACAACATTAGAGCACATGGATTAGGAGCAAGGTATTGGCACAGAGGGAAGACTGATTACTGAACAGTTTATAGACTGGAAATGGTTTCTGTTTGGTTTGGGTAATCTCCAACCTGGCAGCGCAACCATTGAATTCTCCAATTTAGGGTTGGAGATTCTCTAACATCCTGATCCACATAGGTCCCACCATCATATCTGCTCCCCTTCCCCCACCTACTCCATCTGCCCATTACCCGCATCCTCCTCTCACTGGGGGTCCTCTCCTCTCCACTGTTTCTCTCTGCCCTCCCCACCTCCCTACCTTTATTTCATGATCCACCTTCCTTTATTATCAAATCCCACCATCTGCAGCTCTATGTCACCTCCACCTCTCACCACCCACCCTCTGCCACTGTTCCCTCTCACTCCTCCCCAGTCTGCCTGCCACTGCTTTTCACTTGGATCCACCCAACACCTACCAGTTTTTCCACACACCTTCCCCTTACTTCTCTATTTTGTCTTTCTCCCCTCTATCTCTCAGACCAGATGAAGGGTCTGAACCTGAAATGTTAACTGTCCGTTTCTCTCCACAGACACAGCTCGACCCTCCAGCAGATCATAAGTTGCTCCAGGTTCCAGAATTTGCCATCTTTTTTGTCTGCAGTTAACATTTAGTGACCAGTCTGATCAATGATCCTTCACTAGAATGGGGAAGGACACACCAGGGCAGGGGAGGGGTAAAACCGGGGGGACCAGGGCAATATGCTTTAAAGAAGGTTACTTGCTCAGTGAATGAAATAGGCGTATTTAGAGGGTGAGAGCATGGACAAAACAACATTCCCTTCATTGTCAGGGAATTCAAATACGGAACACGCCATTCAGGAATTACACCTACTCAATGGGAAATTTGAGTGATGGTCAGGTAGTGGTCGATGGATGTGCTAGCTGGAGGACCATGATGAGTGGTGTTCAGCGGGATCTGCACTGGGGCCTCTGCTGCTGAAATCTGCACGGTCAAAGGGAGAAACTCCACATGGACAGCACCCGATTGAACCCGCGTCTCTGGCACCGCGAGGCAGCGGCTCTGCAGCACGACCCAATTATCGAGGTAAAAACCGACCCCTCAGGCCTTTCGGTCGAAATTTCGGGCATGTGAGGGTGCCCAGCTGTTGCATAGGCTTATTACAAAGCAGCAATTGTACAAGCCAGACTTGTCTCTTTTGCGTGAAGGAAGATGAGAGGTGCACAAGATGATAAGGGACATCCATAGGCTATTTCTCAGGGCAGAAATGGCCAATAGGAGAGGGCATAATTTTCAGGTGATTGGAGAACAGAGGGGATGTTAGAGATAAGATTACTACAGAGTAATGGGTACCATGGGTGGTGCTAGAGGTAGATACATCAGAGGCATTTAGGATACTTTTAGACAGGCACATGGATGATAGAAAATGGAGGGCTATGTAGGAGGGAAGTGTTAGGTTGATTTTAGAGTAGGTGTAAAGGTCCAGTACGAAATAGTGGGCTGAAGGGCCTGTACTGTTCTAGGCTCTGTTCTGTGAAGCAAGTTTAATTCATTAACAACCATCATAAGAAAGTACACGCAGCGTGCAAGCCACGGTAGTGTAGCAGTTAGCCCGATATTATAACAGCTCAGGGCATCGGAGTTCAAAGTTCAATTCCATTATCATCTGTAAGGAGTCTGTATGTCCTTCCAGTTGAATGCATCGCCTTTCTCCAGGTGCTCTAGTTTCCTCCCACAGGCCAAAGGCATTCCGGTTAGTAGGTTAATTGGTCATTGTAAATTGTCCGGTGATTAGGCCAGGTAAAAACGGGGGGTAGCTGAGTAGCGCAGTTCGAAGGGCTGGAAGGGCCTATTCTGTGCTGTGTCTCTAAGTAAATAAATCCAGAAATAAAGCTGAGTTATTGGCTCCAATTGTACGGTAGCATCACAGACATTGCTAGTATCTTCAAATTATTCCAAGGTCTTTGATGAAATTTGGGAGCATTATCTCAATGTGAAGTTTGTAAACTTGAAAGTTGATAAAGGTGTTGTTCTACTAAGATCACAGATTAGGCAAGTCCACACTATAGTGGGAGGAAACTGAAGGGAGAAAGAATTTTCACTGTGTAACTAGCCCACAATAATCTCCACCTATCATATTTTCAGGTCAAGTAGACAGGGGTGGAATTGTAAATACCGAACCAGGGAGCACTTTCCTTTTGAAAACTTGTCTCATCACGCAGCAAGTTAAATGGAAACACGTGCATCAAGAGCAGAGGCTGCACTAATTCTGCAATATTTATGAGGCCATTGTCACTTTTATTGCAAGGTTTAAGGATCACTCGAACCTTGCTGAGAATGTCCATTTGACAGATGTGGAATTTAACCTCACCATTCCTCATAAATAAAAGAACAAAGTTACAACATCTCAGCACTGGACTACAATCCCACAATTAAATCTGTTCGGTGAAGAACTGGGACACGACATTAAGGAGTTGTTGCTCTTTGTTGAGACCATACACTTGGGATGTATTTTGTTCTCTCACTTACAAACTGTTGCACTCATCTCAAAGTGAAGAGCTCTGAAGTGGTGGATCTGGAGCCATGTAGTGGCCAGACTAGACCAGGCCAGGAAGCCTGACGTCCTTCTCCGAAGAACATTAGGAAGCCAGATGGGAGTTTTACAATGTAATGGCTTCATTCCTGTTTAATTCCAGATTTTTACTTGGACTGAAATTGAATTCCCCAGCTGCTGTGATGTTTGAGCGTGTGACTCTCAACTAAGTGCATAATCTTCGGCACACTAGTTGGGTAACAGCCATAATGCTCCCATTTTCCCTCTTCCCTAGCGAAGGAAAATCAAATGTTTGTGAGCAACACACAAAATGCTGGAGGAACTCAGCAGATCAGGCAGCATCTATGGAGAGGAATAGACAGTCGACGTTTTGGGCTGAGACCCTTCATCAGGACAGGAAAGGAAGTCAGGGGAGGGGGAGGAAGCTATTTGTGTATGGATATGTAACAAACGAAGATATCAGATAAAAGATGGTCCATGAACTATGGATAACATTTTTGTCAGTCAGGGTTTGAATGTGAGGCATGTCTGATTGGATTGAAAACTGATTTTCAAAAAGGACAAAGAGGACATTTGTACCTCAGTAATTGCCAGAGATAAAAGATGTTTCCAAGTATTTATTCCTTCTTGGCTACATATCTAAGTGATCCTGGTGCCAAATTTCCCCTTACTTTGCCTGTAATTGAGGTCTGCAATGAGTGGAGTTTTAACAATCACGGATCAGCTGCTTCCCCAGGTAAAATAATGGTCACAGTATTGCGATCACTCAAGATCCACACTCAACTCTCCACCAACAACACATGCAGCTTATGCAAGGTCTGCACACCATCACAGACTTCTCCAGCTAAAAGCAGTGGAGTTTCCAAAATTTCTGCCTCTCTCCCAGATGAGCTAAATCTTTTTTACGCTCCATTCGATGTTGGTGACACTGACGAGCCCCTGAGGGGAGCTGCTGATGCAACCTGCAGCTTGGTCATCTCTGAGGCGGAAGTACGCAGGGGTTTCCGGCGAGCGGACAGTCGCAAGGCTGCGGGACAGGAACGGCATCCCGGGGCGGGTACTCAGAGTGTGCGCGGCACAACTGGCTGGTGTGTTTACAGACAGTTTTAATCTCTCCCTCTCCCAGTGTAGAGTGCCCTCCTGCTTCAAAACACCCACCATTGTTCCTGCACCTAAAAAGACCAAGGTAACATGTCTGAACGAGTGGCATCCTGTCGCACTCACCTCAATAATAAGCAAATGCTTTGAGAGGCTGGTCAAGGATTACATCTGCAGCATGCTACCACCCACACTGGACCCCCTTCAATTTGCCTACTGACACAACTGACTGGCAGATGATGCTATAGCCACAGCACTTCACACCATCCTTACACGCCAGGAGAAGAGGGATGCTTATGTTCTTGGACTACAGTTCAGCATTCAACACCATAATTCCCTCCATGCTCGACAAGAAGCTCATAGACCTCGGCCTTCACCCTGCCTTGTGCAGCTGGATCCTGGACTTCCTGTCAGATCGCTGGCAGGTGGTAAGAGTGGGCTCCCTCACCTTCAACCCTCTAACCCTCGACACAGGAGCCCCTCAGAGCTGCATCCTAAGACCTCTCCTTTACTCTCTGTATACCCGTGACTGTGTCGCCACCCACAGCTCCAATCCGCTAATTAAATTTGCTGACGACACTGCACTGATTGGCCTAATCTCAAATAATAACAAGGCAGCCTAAGAGAAGAAGTCATCACCCTGACACAGTGGTGTCAAGAAAACAACCTCTCCCTCAATGTCGCAAAAACAAAGGATCTGGTTGTGGATTACAGGAGGAATAGAGACAGGCTAACCCCTATTGACATCAATGGATCTGGGGTTGAGAGGGTGAACAGCTTTAAGTTCCTCGGCATACACATCACCGAGGATCTCATGTGATCTGGCTGTGTGGTGAGTAAGGCACAACAGCACCTTTTTCACCTCAGACGGTTGAAGAAGTTGTGTATGGGCCTCCAAATCCTAAGAACTTTCTACAGGAGCAAAATTGAGAGCATCCTGACTGGCAACATCACTGCCTGGTATGGGAACTGTACTTCCTTCAATCGCAGGACTCTGCAGAGAGTGGTGCAGACAACCCAGCGCATCTGTAGTTGTGAACTTCCCATTATTCAGGACATTTACAAAGACAGTTGTGTAAAAAGGGTCACGAGTCACCCCAACCACAAACTGTTCCAGCTGCTACCATCCAGGAGATGGTACCGCATAAAAGCCAGGACCAACAGGCTCCGGGACAGCTTCTTCCACCAGGCCACCAGACTGATTAATTCATGCTGATACAATTGTATTTCTACATTATATCAACTGTCCTGTTGTACATACGATTTATTACAGATTACTATAAATTCTACATTGCACAGTTAGACGGAGACATAACGTAAAGATTTTTACTCCTCATGTACGTGAAGGATGTAAGTAATAAAGTCAATTCAATTCAATTCAAGTTGAGTATGATGATCTCCTAAGGGGTTGTCTATTGGTAGGTCCTCAGGTGGCTGTAGAGGCTGATCTGGGATCCACATAACCGGGATATTTAGGTGGATTACCCTAATGGAGAATGCCTGTGCGTGATTTTGTTTAATGTGGGGAGGCTGATGCATTAGTGACCACGTGGTCATTAACAGGTCGAGTCAGAGACCTGGCATGGAGTGGAAGGTGACTGAGGACCCTTCACTGTGGCAGCCTCTCTCCATCATCACTGCCATTGTGACGTATCATCATCCTCTGCCAACTCCGCCATTGAGGTTTTGGTTGGATCACTCTTTGCCTGGACCCTCCCCCTTGACCTTATCACCAAGGATGACCATACCAGGAGCTAAGCTCCAGATGGCTAAACTCGGGATGACATCACTCTCAGGATCTCAGGAACTCACAGGCCACTCCACCACCACAAGGTGATGATCCTTGGAGAAGATGTACTTCCCCAGGTATAGTTAGTGGGGGTAACCAGTGACTTACTTCTACTCAGATCCTGACAGAACCAATTTGACAGAGGAGTGATGTGGGACATTTTCCCGCACCATTTGTGCCCATGAAAGCAGAACACTTTCCACAAAGCAGAGGGCACTTGGTTCAACATCAAACCTTCAGCCACCTCCAGCAGAAATTTACGGGTGCTTTCTGCATACACTTGGAATAAACAAGCACGTTGTGAGAAAGAGGTAAAATTGGACATCTGACAATTTGCATCAATTCAGCAGCAAAAAATATGATTTAAAAATCTAGACTTCAACAAGACTGTATTTCCCATTTTAACTCTTTGTTATCTGATCCCTGACTACACCATCTCAAGCAGTCTTCCTGCTCTGCGGCAGTCTCACTAGAGGTGACATGGAGTTCAGTGCGGCCACCAGAACCACCTCTATGTTCAGGTATCAGTGGTCCATTCAGCTACCTCTGTTTATTGAACCCACACCACCAGGTTCAGGAACACTTACTACTCTTCAACCATCAGACTCTTGAACCAGAGGAGATAACTTCACTTGCCCTTTCACTGAATTGTTCCTTTTCAAGGACTCTTAATCTCATATAAGCTCTTTTTGAGCTTCCAGTCAGGTACAGGTATTGATTTTAACCAACATTTCAATGACAAACTGAGCCATCTTCATCGGGGTAATGGCTGGGCATGTCTAGTCTGGTGGTATTTACACACCTGTCATCTATCCCCCCGATTGGTTAGTCCTCATCCAATCAGGTTTCTGCTGTCCCACCTTAGTTACAATCAAATTCCAGTTCTTACGCAGAGCAAGATCCTCAACTTTGTTGGGATTATTTTCCTCTAGTTTTATTTCAATGGCTTCCTTCACCAGGAGGTCCCAAAGGCCACTGGCACAGCACAAAACTACTGCTTTAATGTGTGGCTGCAGGAACTTCATATTGAAGTTCAAAGTAAAGAGATCTTAAAACTAGTATGGAATTACAGTTAGATCAAGTTGACAGACAGACATTTTTCCAGGGTGGCAATGACTAATATAAGGGGGCATAACTTTAAGGTGATTGGAAGAAAGTATAGGAAGGATGTCAGTGGTAAGTTCTCTACACAATGCCCTACATCAAAATGACATCAAAGGAAGACAGGGTGGTGATGAAGGCTAGTCTCCATTAGAGAGCATGTCTTTAGAGAATAATTTGAGCGAGCAAGGGCTTTTCTCCTTGGAGTGAGGGATGATGAGAGGTAACTTGATAGATGTGTGTAAGAGGACAAGAGACATAGATACGGTGGACAGCTGGCAACATTTTCCCAGGGTAGGTCTGGCTAAAATGCAAAGGCATAATGTTAAAGTAATTGGAGGCAAGAATGGGGGGAAGTCAGAGGTAAGTTCTTTTTTACACAGTGAGAATGTTAAGGGTGTTTAAAACCCTGCCAGAGATAGTAGTAGAGGCAGATACATTAGTGGCATTGATGAAACTCTTACAGTAGGCACAAGAGCGAGTAAAAAATGGAGGGCTAAGTAGGAGGGAAGGGTTAGATTCATCTTAGAGTAGATTAAAAGGTCAGCACAACATTGTGGGCCGAAGGGCCTCTATTGTTCTGTTATGTTCTATGTCCATTTACAGCCACCAAGCCAGTAGTCCTATCCCTACTAATTCTGTTTTTATCTGAAGCCTCCTGTGGGTAAAGTTACAGTCTATCAGAATCTGTGTCCTTTTTAGCCAAAGTCTCAGTGATTTCAGAAATCCATGGAAGCAGATATGTGTCTTTCTGCCTGATATCACTCACTTCGTAGTGGGCCTCTGCAGTGTCCTCTCCTCATCCTATATAAGTCTACAGATGATCCAGTCAGAGATGGAAAACTAATGCGGAGGATGAGATAAATATCAGCACCTGAGGAATTCCTATCTTTTAGATGTTTGCTTTTCATCTGTATTTGAGATGGTGAGGAGTCTGTCCACAGCCTGCTCAATAGAAGCTGGATTCTGAGCTTCCGGTTGTTTTTCAGGATAGCCTGTGGGTGAACATGTGGTATCGTTTAGAGCACAATATTAAACAAAGGCAGGATCTTCAATTGCAATTCCAAATCAACAAGTAATTAGAGAGTTGATTCATTCACCCCCGGCATCTCACTACTAGTGCCATTTTGAATATGATTGTTTTTCTCATTATTGCTATGAAACAGTGGGTGGAATTCTTGCGTAAAATCAGGATAAACAGGACAAATCCAGTCAGGCTAATCACTGTCCATCAGACTGTTCACAGTCATCTACAAGCGATGGGCCACTTGCCTCGTAGGCTCAAGGACAGCTTCTACCCCACTGTTATTGCATTATTGAGCTGTCCCCTTGTGCGATAATCTGTACTCGTGACCTCACAATCTACCTCATTGTGACTTTGCATCTTACTGCTCTCTTGCACTGCACTTTCTCTGCAGGTGTAACACTTTATAGGGTCATAGAGCACTACAGCACAGAAACAGGTCCTTTGGTCCATCTAGCCACACTAGCCCATTATCCTTCCAAGTCCCATTGACCCACTTACCATAAGCTCCATAATTCTCCCATACATGTACTTATCCAAATTCCTCTTAACTGGTGAAATTGAACCCACACCCACTACTCCCACTGGCAGCTGGTACCAGCAGACTGAGAATTCTCTTATTGCTTTACCTTGCACCACCTCAATGATCCAAATCGACTGTATGAGCAGTTAGCAAGGTGAGGATCTTCACTGTGCAGTTGGCAAAGTTCAGTTCCATTCACAATTCTCTCCAGTCAGGCTCCTTCTTCTCCAGCCCTTTACCTTTTCCACCTATCACCTCTTACCTTCTGATCTCATCCACCCTCCCCTACCCACCTAGTTTCACCTATCATCTTCTAACTTGTACTTCTTCCCTTCCACCTATTCTCATCTTCTTCTGGGTTCTTCCCTCTTCCTTTTCAGTCCTGATGAGGGGTCCCGGCCCACAATCTCAATTGTTTGTACACTCCCAGAGTTGCTTCCTGACCTGCTGAGTTCCTTCAGCATTTTGCGTGTGTGTTGTTCCATTTATAACTTCCCGGCCCAGCATTAGTAGCATTGGTGAAGTAGCCCATGCCAGCACTGTCTGCCCTTGACACAACACACACTGCCATTTTTTGTTGCTTATATCGGGTGGAGGAGAGAGTAACTCCTCCTGTTAATGTGCATCTTTGTTGCAGGATTTTATTTAAGAGTATTTAAAATAAAAACTAAACATTCTATCAGGGCTCAGCAGACAGTCAAACACAATGGCTCCATGTTTGAACCAAGCATTGTGTGGGATGGTCAATGCCTATCCTGTCTGTTTTTTCACAGAGAAGCAACTAATGAGCCATTGTTCTGACACAAGAGATTCTGGAGCTGCTGGAAATCTGGAGCAACAGAGACAAAATGCTGGAGGATCTCAGCAGGTCGGGCCGCATCTGTGGAGAGAAATGGGATGAGATCATTCTTCCCAAATGAAGGATCATGACCCAAAACATCGGCTATCCATTTCCCTCCATTGTTATTCTCAGGAAAAAGAAAGATTATTTTTCTATTGACACTATGATCCTGTGTATTTCCATCTTGTCCTCCACACCACTGAAAGCTGGAGATCTGACCTTACTAAACTTCTAAATCAGTGTGAGTTTGTGCTTTGAGAGCATTAGGAAAGATTTCACACACAATCTTTGGTGCAACAATGGAGTACGTGTGTGAATCAAGTTCTTACTTTTGGATATTATCATTATGCAAACCCTTCAGCTTCCCATCACATCACACAAGTGTGAAACTACTCAGTGGAAGCTGAGACTATTCCACATCTGTGTGAATTCCAACTATTCTCCAAGAGCTAACTGCTAAGCTACTGGGCAGTAGTGCAGTTAAACTGTTGGGAAGTGGACCATGCTCTCTCCCAGCTCTCCTACAAACACCCACAACCTGACTACGGAATGGCTGACCATCTTCCCAAGTAAAGATTACACCGATCGCTCAGAATTTTCCAACCACTGACATTAAACCCTCTGGCCTATAGTTGCTTGGTTTTCCCTCTGGGAAAAAAAAAGACATCACGTTTTCTACCCTGCAACGTGACATCTGTCACTTCACATGTGATTGGTGAAGACTTATAAATCTCTGTCAGAGCCTTGGTCGTCTCCTCCCATGACTCCCAAAGCAGCCTGGGCTGGATCTTATCAGACCCTATGAACCTGTATATCTTTGATTTATTCAGACATCTAATACTTCCTCTTTTTTTAGCAGTAACTTATTATAGGATTTGGCTCTCTCTCTCTCTCTCTCTCTCTCTTAAATCTCTAATAGCAATGTCCTCTTCCTTGGTAGATGCAGATAAGAAGTATTCATGTAACAACTTTTCCCTGAGTGTTTGATGGCTCTAGACCGTATTATATCAACCAGTGATGAAACTGGGAGGGGGAGGGATGAAGTAAAGAGCTGGAAGTTGATCGGTGAGAGAGATACAGGGCTGGAGAAGGGAGAGTCTGATAGAAGAGGACAAAAGGCCGTGGAAGAAAGAAAAAGGGGGGGGGGGAAGGAGAGGAGCACCAGATGGAGTCAATGGGCAGGCAAGGAGATAAAGTGAGAGAGGGAAAAGGGGATGGGGAATGGTAAAGGAGAGGAGGAGGGGCATTACTAGAAGTTAGAGAAATCAATGTTCATGCTATCGGTTGGAGGCTACAAAATGGAATATAATGTGTTTCTCCTCCAACTGGAGTGTGGCCTCTTCGCAATATAAATCTCACTGTGTCCAATTTCAGCTTTCATTAGGATATGTTCTGGTCCTGGCTAAGGAGAGGCGTCCAGGGGTCAGAACGCATCAGCCTTGGAATGTGGCACCACCATCCCGGTTGTCTGCTCAACTCTGACCTTCTCGTATGATTTGTTGCAGACCCAATAAAATGAATGGGATTTAATCCTCGTTCTGAAAGCCAGTCTCTGAAGAGTTGAATTTCTGCGCCTATGCTTTTAGGAATGTGAAAGATGTGAGGGTGCGTAAGCACTTAAGTGATTCCTACTGTAGGGATATGTTGTTTAGACATTTACTGATGGAAACTTTTCCTTTGGAGATAACCAGTGAGGAGGTTGAAATGATGTTTATTTGATTAGGGTTTATATTACTCTTGATGTGGATTCTGGTTACTAAAGGCGACACTTCACAATAATTCATCACATTGTTGACATTAGTATAGCCTGTGACATAATAGCTTTGGTGCTTGTCTTTTAAGATTCAAGATTTAAGGTTGTTTAATGTTATTGCCAGTACAGGTGTAAAGGAGGGCAAAATAATTTTTACCCTGGATCCAATGCAGCACAAAAAAAAACACAATTAGGTAAAAAAACACAATAATTGCCAGAGCAGCCATTGTATCTCTGTGCACCACCATTTTCTATTTTCCAAATGTCCCAAATTGAAGAAAATCTCCTAATTTTCTTCATACGCGTCTCAGTCGAAGAACATTTTGACTTAAAGCAATTCATTAATCTTATATTATTTTGTTGAATCATTCCTTTAAAGTGGGCAATTTTTAATGCCTACCTGTGGGTTTGAGATTTTTCCCATTTCACCTTGGAATGCAGAAAGCTATTTTGCGGCTTAAATGTGTTTATTCATCATTAATAGTTATGTAGAAGGACGGAGTTTAGCAAGTTTAAAACCAGTAGTCCTTCCTCATTATGGAATTCAAGTGGTCTGTGTAACTAACATTTTCACAGTTTCTCTGTGGAAAAACTGAAACAAGAGAATAAGGGAGAGTCTCTCACAGAGTGTGCAAGAGATACTCCATGGATATTCTGACTGGGATACTGATTACTCTACAAACTGTTTGCACACTCGGCAATGTGCTTTCATTTCTTTCCTCTGAGGCAGAGTACTTTTACAGCATGGACCCCTGACTACTGCCCTCGTTCACCTCCCAGTCTGGTGCTCAGTCATTCATTTCCCTATCTGTGGTTTCATCGATGTTTCCCTGGATACCAAGATGACCTGTGACCACAGCCCTGGTGTCATTCCCATTCTTGCTTTTTGAACCTCTCCAGGTGTCCAGAGCTTATGCCAATGTAGAGCTGGTGGACTAAAGTTGTGCCAGTGTGAGGACGAGGGCAATCAGAGCCCCAGTTCCTTCAGTGGCGAATAGAAGAGTTAAACTCTCGTTCATTTACCAGGTCTCACCTTTGATGCGTGCCCAGATATCAGTCCTTTAAAGATTTAAAGATTAGCTTTATTTGTTGCATGTCCATCAAAACATACAGTGAAATGCATCGTTTGTATCAACAAAAGACAAATATTTGAAGGTGGATTTGCAAGTATTACATCACTTCAAGCGTCAACATTTCATGCCCACTGTTTTCTAACCCTAACCCATATTGTCTTTGGACTGTGGGAGGAAACCCGAGTAACTGGGGGAACCCCAAGCAGCTGGTGTAAACACCCCCATCATAGGGAGAATGTGCAAACTCCTTAAAGATGGCTGCAGAACTGAAGGCAGGTTGCTGATGCTGTCCATACATCACTGTGCTGCCCTGTCTAACGATGTTGATGTGTCCTTTGATCTTTTGGTCTAATGCGGCAAGCTATCCAAAGGTAGTGATGACAGCATGACTGGCAAAGCTCTGGCCAACCACATGAGGATAGACTCAACAAACGGCTGATATCCTGGAAGGTATTAAGGACTATCACTGAAGGGAGGTCGCTGAAGAAATACAGGGAGGGAGTTACTTGGAAGCTGAAGCCATGGACACCAAAGGTGAATGAATAAAGAATGGGAATGAAATACAATATTCTGGAATGCGTGCCAGAGTTCCGGGTGTCTCCCTTAACCTTTCAATCAGGGCTAAGTTTGAAAGACCGTGAAACATAGGGGCAGAATTAGGCCATTCAGCCCACCTAGTCTGCTCTGCTATTCCATCATGGCTGATCCGGGATCCCACTCAAACTGCCTTCTTGCCACATCCTTTGATGCCCTGACCAACCAGGAAACGATCAACTTTCACCTTAAATATACCCACGGACTTGGCCTCCACTGCAGTCTGTGGCAGAGCATTCCACAGATTCACTACTCTCTGGCTAAAAGAAATTCCTCCTTAAGTCTGTTCTAAAAGATCACACCTCAATTTTGAGGCAGTACCCTCTAGTTCTGGATACACCCACCATAGGAAACACTTCCACATATCCACCCTATCTAGTCCTTTCGACATTTGATAGGTTTCTATGAGACTTCTACGCATTCTTCTCAATTCCAGTGAGTACAGGCCTAAAGCTGCCAAATGTTCCTCATATATTAACCACTTTATTCCCAGAATCAACCTCATGAACCTCCTCTGGACTCTGCAAAGACAGCACATCCTTTCTGAGATATGAGGTCCAACCCCCAAACCTGTTGACAATACTCCAAGACTAGTGTCTTATAAAGGCTCAGCATTATCTCCTTGCTTTCATATTCTATTCCTCTTGAAATAAATGCCAACATTGCATTTGCCTTTTTTACCGCAGACCCAACCTTGTAAATTAACCTTCTAAGAGCCTTGCTCGAGGACTCCTAAGTCCCTCTGCACCTCTGATGTTTGAATTTTCTCCCCATTTAGATAAAGTCCACACTATTGTCCCCTCTACCAAAATGCATTATCATACATTTCCCAACACCATATTCCATCTGCCACTTTTTTGCCATTCTTCCAATTTGCCTAAGTTCTGCTATGTTCGCATTCCTCAGCACTACCTACAACTCCATTTATCTTCGTATCATCCACAAACTTTGCCACAAAACCATCAATTCCATTATCCATATCACTGACAAACAATGTGAAAGGAAGCGGTCCCAATAGTGACCCCTGAGGGACACCACTAGGCACTGGTAGCCAACCCGAAAAGTCCCCTTTATCCCACTTGCTGCCTCCTGCCTGTCAGCCATTCCTCTATTCATGCCAGTATCTTTCTATAGGGTTTTATCTTGTTAAGCAGCCTCATGTGTGGCATGTTGTCAAAGGTCTTCTGAAAGTCCTAGTAAATGACATCCACTACCTCTCCTTTGTCCACCCTGGATGTTATTTCCTCAAAGAATTCTAACAGATTTGTCAGGCAAGGTCCTGCTGAAGGGTTTCAGCCCAAAATGTTGACTGTACTCTTTTCCTAGATGCTGCCTGGCCTGCTGAGTTCCTTCAGCATTTTGTGTTGGTTGGTCAGATTTCCAGTACCTGCAGATTTTCTCTTGTTAGTCAGGCAAGATTTCCCTTTACCGAAAGCATGCTGACTTTGACTTATTTTACCATTATTCTGTAAGTACCCAGAAACCTCGTCCTTAATAATAGACTCCAACACTTTCCCAACCACTGAGGTTAGGCTAACTGGTTTATAATTTCCCCCCTTGTCAGGAAACCCTGGTATCATGGTGGGGTGAGAGATCAGACTGGAGAAGTTGCTGAAGTGACAAGGGTGAAAATCTGACAGCTGCTTGAGGTGATCTGTGTAGAATAAAGCAAGTGCACCCCATCAACATCAGCTCTGAAGTACTAACCAGCTGGCACCTTCTCTGGGGTTTGCAGATTCTAATCCGTGTTCAATCATTCCTATTATTCTCCCCTCTTCTGAGTTTCAATACTTCAAAGGGCCCTCTACCATTACCCCTGAACTCTCCCACATCTGAAACATTCCAATATTTCCCAATGACTTTATTGTGTCCCTGGATTATCTCTTTCCATGAAGGCATTGTTTCCCGGACACTGTCCTTTCTCTACCGTTTAACTTTAGGGAATTTCCTCTGTGGGAGCTCAAGTAATCATAAAACACTCTATGACTTTCAGTTTGTACTGCAAGAGGTATCCCCACCCTTCCAATTATCACAGGAATTATGCTGAAAAGTAAATATTAAAGTTACTAAATGAGCAGCTGATTTATTCTGAAGGAGGAGTGCTTGTCTTGAGCACTTCCTTTGATGATTTCTCAGTTTTTCCCATTAGGCCGGCCAACATCCCACCTCTCTGCTTCATTTTCCTCACTCCCACAGTCGCTGGGAAATACAATCTCGGCCTCTCATGTAACCGTGCTGTGACATGTGGCAGTCTGCCCTGTGCGAACAATGACATGTATTAATTGGTAACCTCTGGGTAACTGAGAAGCTGCACAATCTCAGTGGCCTTGGCCCTGGCGGGGCAAGAGATTTACTTGCGTAGCTGCTGTCCTCACTATTGTTGATGTGTGTTTGATGGCTGATTCCACAGAAAGGCCAAATGTCATGTAATTTCCTTTGTATAATGGTGATGATGTGCCGCTGTTGAATGTATGGTTCCTTTCCTTTAACTCAGCCTTCTATAATGCGTTGGATCCTGATGTTTTTGTGATCCAAGGGTTTTTCAGAAGGCAAGAGTGAGCAATCAAACTTGTTGCTTACGGCTGTTTTTATTAAATGCTACAAGAACAAAAATGAACACAAAAGAGGAGCCGAGAGAACAAAAAAAGGATAAAGAGAAATCAGTTGTGGGCAACACGCACTCACTAGAGATAACAAAATTTCCAGTAATAGCAATTAGCCAGATTCACGGAGTGAGACACCTGCTACTGAAAATTTAAACGTTTCTAGAAAAGTGCAGAAGCAACTGTACTGTAATTACTGGAAAATTCACTGAATGATTACATATATATCAGAAATTATATAAAATTACAAGCAACCATAGGAAAATTAAAAATTAAAAATTAAAAATTCGACACCTTAATTCAGCAAGTGGGGTTACTCTTTGGCTGGGTTATCCTCAGGTGGGAGTGGTGGATTCATCCTCTGGAAGGGAATGTGTAAGTTCTTAGCCATGAGAGAAAGGAAACAGATGAATATACCCCAGACAGTGGTAGGTCTGCATTGTTAAAGCGTCTTTCAAGATTGCAGGATGTTTGAGCCAGTGAGATAATCCGTACTGTGTACACCCTAGCGGTGTTGGGAGCTCAGAGCCAATGTGAACATTTAGACCTCAGAGTCAGAGATTTATGATAAGAATATTCTATTTTCAAGATATTCAGTAAGCGTAGATGTTGGTCAGAACTCTGGAGACAATTCAGTTTCAGCTTTCTTTATCACATGTACATCAAAACATAACTCCTCCACGGATGGTCCAAAGCCCAGCTGCAAAAGGAGCAGGGCTGGGCATGGGGCTGGAAAACACATCCTGTAAAAACCTGGTGCTATACAAATGCCAACAGGAACTCTGAAGACATTATCCCCAAGAGGAGGCAGGATGGATCTACCAGGAAGAAGAGCAAGCTACTGTTGGTGGCCTATACCCTAGCTGGGGTTATGGGGCTTAAAAAGAAGACAAAGAAGAAAAAGAGAAGGTGCATCGAAGCATAGAGTGAAATGTGTTATTTTTGCGTTAACATCCAACACTTAAAGGTGTGCTGGGGGCACATATGCAAATGCCGTCTCACATTCCAGCACCAGCATAACATGTCCACAATGTTCAACCCACCAGCATGACACAGAACAACACAAGCAACAGCAACAACAACAGAACAAAACAAGGCAAAATAAACCCCTTTCCCTCCCACCTGACTCCTTACACACACACACGGAGGCTCCCAACCCCAGGGCAGACCACCTCAGGGCTCCATCCCTTGGCCCTGGACTCTCAGATACTCAGATATCAGGCCTACAACATCCAGTCCATAGCCCGGACTTGCACACTCGACATTCAGGCCCCAAATCCATACTTAACATCACCGGTCTTCGATCTTTCCAGCTTTCAACCACAAGACTCGCCAAGCTCTGGACTTTGGTCTTCAGTTCTTTCCTCCTGACTTTAGGTCAAGGAGAGGACATATCAACTCCTTACAGACAGCGGTAGCAATTAAGCAGCAATCACTGGCATGGTAAAGCATTACGCCAATTTAGGCTACTTTACCGTGAGTTACAGAGAAAGTGCAAGTGCAGGAACCACTACAAGGTAGTTTGTGAGATCAAGAATTCACTGTTTAGCAAATGAGTAGTCTGTTCAAGAGCCTGATAACTATGGGATAGAAGCTGACCTTAAGGCTGCTGGTACATATTCTCTAATTCTAATGGTTTTCTACTTCTTTGTCTGTGCACTCCAGGACTTTCTTCTTCTCCAGTGTAACAAGCTCATCAGTTTCTAAATCTTCAACATCCTGGCCTAATTTAGACAAACAGCATCTGTTGCCAAAGTTTAGCCTGAAGTACCTCCTGGCCATTTTTATCTCAAAATTTTACTTTACTGTACATTGATTATCATTGTCTAAACTACCATTTTTGTATACATTTAAAGTTCTCTAATCAGTTACATATGCACCAAAACAGTCAGAAACATTTACCAATTAACAGCAAAAAATGCTTATGAACTAAACATCTCATGGTGACCAGCAAGCGTTGTCTGGATTGACTTTATTTCTTGCATCCTTCACATACATGAGGAGTAAAAATCTTTATGTTATGTCTCGGTCTAAATGTGCAATGTAGAATCATAGTGATTTATAATAAATAGAACAATCAATGTTACATAGAAATCAGTGTGAGTTAGTCAGTCTGATGGCCTGGTGGAAGAAGCTGTCCTGAAGCCTGTTGGTCCTGGCTTTTATGCTGTGGTAACATTTCCCGGATGGTAGCAGCTGGAACAGTTTGTGGTTGGGCTGAGTCAGGTCCCCAATGATCCTTCGGGCCCTTTTCCCACACTTGCCTTTGTAAATGTCCTGAATAGTGGGAAGTTCACATCTACAGACGCGCTGGGCTGTCCACACCGCTCTCTGCAGAGACCTGCGATTGAGGGAAGTACAGTTCCCATACCAGGCAGTGATGCAGCCAGTCAGGGTGCTCTCAATTGTGCCCCTGTAGAAAGTTCTTAGGATTTGGAGGCCCATACCAAACTTCCTGAACCGTCTGAGGTGAAAGAGGCACTGTTGTGCCCTTTTCATCACACAGCTGGTGTGTACAGACCACATGAGATCCTCGGTGATGTGTAAGCCGAGGAACTTATAGCTGTTCACCCTCTCAACCCCAGATTCATTGATGTCAATAGGAGTTAGTCCGTCTCCATTCCTTCTTTAGTCCACAACCAGCTCTTTTGTTTTTGTGACGTTGAGGGAGAGGTTGTTTTCTTGACACCACTGTGTCAGGGTGATGACTTCTTCTCTGTAGGCTGCCTCATTATTATTTGAGATTAGGCCAATCAATGTAGTATTGTCAGCAAATTTAATTAGCAGATTGGAGCTGTGGGTAGTGACATAGTCATGGGCATACAGAGAGTAAAGGAGGGTGCTTAGGACAGAGCCCTGTTGACTCCTGTGTTGAGGGTCAGAGGTTTGAAGGTGAGGCAGTCCACTCTTACCACCTGTCAGCGATCTGACAGGAAGCCCAGGATCCAGCTACACAAGGCAGGGTGAAGGCCGAGGTCTCTGAGCTTCTTGTCAATCCTGGATGAAATTACAGTGTTGAATGCTGAACTGTAGTCCAAGAACAGCATTCTCACATATGCATCCCTCTTCTCCAGATGTGTAAGGACGGTATGTAGAGTAGTGTCTATTGTGTCGTCTGTCGATCGGTTGTATTGGTACGCGAATAGTTGTGGACTCAGTGTGGGTGGTAGTCCCAAACTACTTTGTTACTCAGCTTGGACATCTGAACAGATTTCAGAGATGCATCACAGATTTGTGTTGCAACATTAAAGTAGTTGTTGCTCTCTGATAAAACAGAGCAGGTAAAACACGCTTCCCAAACTGGCCAGCTTTCTGAGGCCATTGCTGAAATGTGCTTATATAATCAGTGGCCACTTTATTAGGTACATCTGCACACCTTCTTGTTAATACAAATATCTAATCAACCAATCATGTGGCAGCAACTCAATGCATAAAAACATGCAGATTTAGTCAAGAGGTTCAGTTGTTTTTCAGGTCAAACATCAGAATGGGGAAGAAATATGATTTAATTGACATCACCAAGCAACGTTTGTTGTTGCCAGACAGGATGTTTTGAGAATCTCCGAAATTGGTGATCTTTGAGGATTTTCACATAGAACAGTCTCTAGAGTTTACAGAGAATGGTGCAAAAGAAAACTCAAAAAATATATTCAGTTCTATGTGCAAAAACACCTTGTTAATGAGAGGTCAGAGGAGAATGGCCAGACTGCTTCAAGTAGACAAGAAGGTGAACGTAACTCAGGTAACCACACATTACAAGAGTGGTGTGCAGAAGAGCATCTCTGAATGCACAACACATCAAATCGTGGCTACAGCAGCAGAAGACGTTGAGCATATATTCAGTGGCCACTTTTTTAGGTACCTTCTGTACCTAATAAAGTGACTACTGAGTGTATGACACAATATCATTCTGAATTATTATATTACTGTTGGCCAAATCAAAGGCGGCGATAGATGGATAGAAGATCAGTTTGGGCAGCAAATGGGTGCATTAGTCACGTAGATCACAGGAGTCTGGTCCAGTGAAGTTAGGTTGCATGAGATTCATTGACGTGGAGATTCATATCCAGAAGGAGACGAGATAATAAGATTTCAAGGTTGGTCTCTGGGCCCTGGACTGTGGATGTCTGAATTTACTGCCTGAGCCACACTCCACTCCACGAGTTCAGTGTAGATACTAACTGAAGGCACTTGTAACATGTTGATGTGCATAGAATATTGGCTGCTTCTCAAGAAACTGAGTCTATTTCTGGTTGCCAAGATATCATAAGAGACATGTTCCAGGAAATGGTATTGGGGCATCTCCTTCATACAATGTTTATGAAGTAGATGAAGTGTTGAAATGTACAGTAGGTTGGAAAGCAAGTCACCAAGCGGATATGGGACTGCAAAAAGGACTTAGAGATATTAAATGAGTGGACAAAGATCTGGCAAAAGGAGAGAAACGCAGGACATGTGACATTGTCTATATTGACTGGTTTAAAAAAAGAAAATAAATGTATTATCTAAATAGCAGAGCTCTAGGATGCTCAGGAATCGAAGTTGTCCCAGTTGGTGGGTCACACCAGTCTGGTAGCTGAGAACCTGAGGATTTTGGATGTGCTTGTGTGTGGGTCACACCAGTTTGGTATCTCAACAGTCTGCTATCTGAGATCCTAAGAATTTTGGATGTTCCTGTATGTGGGTCACACCAGCCTGGTATACGAAAACCTGAAGGCTCTGGGATGTCCCTGTGTATGGGTCACACCAGCCTAATACCTGAGATTCTGAGGATGAGTGTCCCAGTGTGAGGGTCCTATCAGGCTGGTGCGTGCAGGCACGGTGAGTAATTAAGAACACTAACAAACTAATATTATGTTTTTATGAAGAAAATTGAATGCATATGACAGGAGGTTATGCTTCACTTATGTGAGATTTTGAAGAGATCACATCTGGAAATCTGTCTACACTATTAGTTCCTTCTTGAAGGCAGGATGTAAATGTGCAGGAAACATTTCAGAGGAGGTTTATGGGACCAATGCTTGGAATGAGTGATTGTTTTATGACAGGTTAGGCAAGATAAGGTTGAGAGTAAAATAGAACATTAATGACACATGTAACATCCTGAAGGGACCTGACAGGGTCCTTCCTCTAGAAGCTTCATCTAGAATTAGAAGTCACTGATTAAAAATAAGAGAGTCTATTTAAAACAGATGGTGTGCAGTCTTTTCCCTCAATGTTGAGAGTCCAGGGAACTCTCTTCAAGGATTTGAAGAATTGTTAAAGCAGTGGTAAATAGATTCTTGATAAGCAGGGGGGGTGGTGAGCAGTTAGTTGAGAGGGGAAGCAGAGCTGATAATACCATCAGATTAGTCATGGTCTTATGAAGTGGTGGAGCTTGCTTCAGGGTAATACTGAGGACGTGAATGTGAACCAGCTGGCTACCTGGCTTATCAGAAGAACATTGCAGAAGTGAAACAACGCCACTTGACAGGTTACTAAAGCAAGCTTTCAATTGGGTGCATGCATCTTTTGAAGCCTTGCTATTGCAGAGTTTGAGAGTGCTGTATTGTGGATGTGTAAGTTGCACATTATACAGGTTGTTACCCGGCTCCCTGCCTGGCAGTGTACACAGGGCTGTGCTTATTGATGTTGGTGATCTTTAACAATGGACCTCAGTCAACGTCTGCACTATAATGACAATCCCATCAGTGAGGGAGGCGGTATAGATGCAGGGTTGCTGAGAATGGGGGAGGGAGGGGGTTGGTGCTTGGTGTCTCAGTGATTGTCTCTGATTAGTCTCACTCATTCTCAGTGATTTCACCATGCCTCTCTGCAGAATGCTCTCCATTCACTGTGCTCTTCTCGCCGGTGCCGAGTCAGTCCTGTACTGAGGCCTACGGCACACCTGAGTGCTGCACTGCGGCTGAGAGAGTCAGAACCCGGTTTGTCTTCACTGATGTACGTCGGGAAATCAGTCGGCTTGCGGCAGCAGTACAGTGCAAAACGAAGCAAAATTTGCGGATGTCACAACAAAAATAAATAATTAATGTGAATTGATGAGGTAGTCTCAGAAACCTGATGGTTGAGGGGAAGAAGCTGTTCCTGAATCACTGAGTGTGGTTCTTCAGGCTCCTGTACCTCCTCTCTGATGGTGGTAATGAAATGAGAGCCTGCCCAAAATGGTGAGGGTCCTTACTGATTGCATGCTGCCCTCTCGACCCACTAAACGATGAAGTGAATTTCCTCATCCCTGTGGACACCCTTAGCAAAACTCAGCACTATTGCAAACTTCCGACTGTATCCTAGAAGAAATATATGGTTTAAAGTGATGACTTTCACCTCCTCTTAGGGGATTCCAAAATACTTCTGAAGTGTAGGGTTCGGCAAAGTTAAAGTAAACTTATTATCAAATACATATATCTTACTAAATACTACCTTAAGGTCCATTTTCTTGCAGACATTTACAGGAAAATAAGGAAATACAATAGAACTTATGCAAAATATGCGTCAGCAAAATTTTCCAAATGAAGACAACTTATGCAAATAAAAACAAAATAATACTGAGAACTTGAGTTGTAGAGAACTTGTAAGTGAGTCTGTGGGCTGTGGAATCAATTCAGTGTTGAGGTGAGTGATAATTTCCATGCTGGTTCAGGACCCTGATGGTTGAAGGGTAATAACTTTCCTGAACCTGGTGGTGTGGGACCTGAGACTCCCCTATCTCCTGTTTGACTGTAGCAGTGAGAAGAGAACGTGGCCTGGATGGTGGGGGCACTTGATGGATGCTGATTTCTTGAGGCAGCAGTCAGTGGTGGGGAGGGCTTTGTTTGTGATGGTCCACTGTAGCCACCACTTTCTGAAGACTTGTCTATTCCTGGGCATTGGTGTTTCCATACCAACCCATCATGCAACCAGTTAGGGTCCTGTCCACAGTGCAGCTCTAGAAGTTTGTCAATGTTTTAGGTAAGATGGCAAATCTACACAAACTTCTAAGAAGGTAAACCACAGGAGTGCCTTCTTTGTGACGGCACTTACTTACTGGTCCCAGGACAAACCCTCTGATGCATGAACGCTAAGGAATTTAAAGTCACTGACCCTCTCCAACTCCGATCCCCTAATGAGGACTAGTCTGTGGACCTACAGCTTCTTCCTCCTGATGTCCTGTGGTGCTCCCACAGCAACCTCTCACAAACAGCAATTTGGTAATCTTCAATATCATGGAAAATATATCCCTAGGACACAGGCCGGCTCTGTCCAGTGCGCGTTTAGACGGAGTGGGGATAAATGATGGAAATAGGACAGCAATGTGATTGTCAATGATCCCACAAATAGCCTTAAGAAAATAACTCATAAAAGTATTGATTGGGGATGAACATTGATCAGGACTCGGGAGAGGCTCTTCTTAGCGCGTCTAAGCAAAAAGACGGTGTTGCATGTTAGACTTGCATTGGTAAGCTAGTGACTCTGCCACATTTTCCCCCCTTTGGTGCTACCTGGTGACTTGTGCTCATGTTGCAAGAGTAGGACTTGAACTCACAATCTCCTGACCCGAGAGACCAAAGAGCTTCCTTCTAAAGCAGAGTTAACCTTGTCCAGCAGGGAAGATGATTAATCGTTTCATGCCAACTTAAAACAATATAATTTCATAAAATATATGAAATAGGATAGACAAAGGAGAATGGGATGATGTGGTACACTTGGATTTATAGAAGGCCTTTGACAAGGTGCCACACATGAGGCTGCTTAACAAGCTATGAACCCATAGTATTACAGGAAAGATTCTAGCATGGATAAAGCGGTGACTGATTGGCAGGAGGCAAAGAGTGAGAATAAAAGGAGCCTTTTCTGGTCTGCTAGTGACTAGTGGTGTTCCGCAGGGATTTGTGTTGGGACTGATTCTTTTTACGTTAAATGTCAATGATTTGGATGATGGAATTGATGGCTTTGTTGCAAAGTTTGCAGATGATATGAAGATAGGTGGAAGGAGCAGGTAGTTTTAAGGAAGTACAGAGACTACAAAAAGGATTAGATTAGGAGAAAGGGCAAAGAAGTGGCAGATGGAATACAGTGTCAGGAAATGTATGGTCATCCACTTTGGTAGAAGAAATGAAAAGGTTGATTATTTTCAAAATGGAGAGAAAATACCAAAATCTGAGGTGCAAAGGGACTTGGGAACCCTTGTGCAGAATTCCGTAAAGGTTAATTTGCAGGTTGAGTCAGTGGTGAGGAAGGCAAATGCAATGTTAGCATTCATTTCAAGAGGACTGGAATATAAAAGCAAGGATGTAATGTTGAGACTTCATAAAGCATGGGTGAGGCCTCATTTGGACTGTTGTGGGCAGTTTTGGTCCCCTTATCTTAGAAAGGATGTGCTGAAACTGAAGAGGGTTCAAATGAGAGAGAAGACTGCCTTTTGATCACTGGTGGGATTGCTCGCTGCTGGAGAGAGAAAGGCTTGCTGAATGTTACCCACATTTTTTGCATTCGGGATATGGACTTGGGCTATAGTTTCATCAGTTTATAGTTTTTTTGTATTCTGTCTTTTTGCCCGATCTTTCTCATTTTTAGTGTGCGGGGATAGGGGATTTGGGGGTCAATGTGCCTGTTCCATTTTTGTTTATTTTTGTGCAGGTAGGAGGGATCTGGGGTTGATGGTCTTGCTGTTGTCCTTTTCTGTCTTGGTTCTGTGGTGATCTGGAGAAGAAGAATTTTAGAGTTGTATACTTTGATAATAAATGAACCTGTGAACCTTTGAACCTCTGTTTGATGGCTCTGCACCTGTATCATTAGAATTCCGAAGAATGAGGGGTGACCTCGTTGAAACCTTTGATTGAGTGGATGTGGAGAGGATGTTTCCTGTAATAGGAGAGTCTAGGACTTAGAATGGAGGCGTGTTCTTTTAGAACTGAGAAGAGGAAGAATTTCTTTAGCCAGAGATTGGTGAATTTGTGGAATTCTTTGCCACAGGTTGTTGTGGAGGCCAAGTCTTTATGTATATTTAAGGCAGAGGTTGATAGGTTCTTGATGGTCAAGGCATGAAGGGATATGGGTGGAAGACAGGAGATTGGGGCCAAGAAGAAAATGGATCAGCCATGATGAAATGGCGGAGCAGACTCGATGGGCCAATTGTTCTAATTCTGCTCCTATATCTTATGGTCTTGAGGCCTTGCTTATATAAATATTACTAAAGGCCTGGAGTTCGAGGTCTCGTCATTAGCGAATCTGGAGTTTGAGGCCAGGAGGTACTGTGGTCAATGCCAAAGATTGAAGCCTGAAGGTTGATTGGACATCAAGATCTGATGGCTGAAGCCCTGGGTCTTTAGGATTGTGAATCCACAGTGAGTGGGAGTGGGAGGTTTGTTTTGTTGTTGTTTGTATTGTTCTGCTGAGCGTTGTGGGCGTGCTATGTTGGTGCCGAAATGTGTGGTGAACCTTAATCATCTTTAGGTGTGTCAGCTGTTGACGCAAATGATGTATTTCACTCATGTTTCGATGTACTGTGATAAACAAATCTGAATCTGACTGGGAAGCTGCTACCAAAGACAGTAAAAATATTTTTTAAAGGTGTAGTATAATAGATCATCTTTCATTGATGTACTGAGAGCAAAAGCTAAATAAACACTGGTAAATGGTAACATTCAGAGTGTCAGCCTGTCTGCACAGGTTGTGTGAGAGTAATCCCTATTCAACCTGACAGGACCCTGCACCACCCACTAGCTGATGGAATTGACTCTGACAAGCCAGTCTGACCATCATCTGAAGTGATTAGTTGATGCTGATTAGCTGTCACTGTGGTGAAAAGGTCTGATAATCACAATGAAAAATTAACAAGCTGACAAATAGCTTAAAATGCCAACTGTTGGCTTCAAACGGTGACCGTTGCCTTCTGAAGAGAGTGTAAAGAATTGTCCTTTATTGCAAAATAAAAACGGTGCAGATAGAGTTGCTCAGTTTTGTTTTACTAAATAAAGAAATAAGTTGTCTAAATATTTCAGACCCTTTCAGTGTCATTAATGTCAAATGATGGATGTAGCTTGGACTTTGAAACTATGAAAACAACTCTGATTGTCGTCAGTAAATCATATAATGGGTTGGTGGATTGGGTTAAGTCCACACTCAGAATTCCAGTTAGACGATGCTATCACCAGCATCTGTTCCGTGTTACACCGCCTCCTGCTAATGACTTTACAAGATAATGTGAGTCTATGAGGAAAGTAGATTGAAAGACAACAAGCAATCGCTTTTCCCATCAGTGCTGCAAAACCCATGCTCGCTTCTCGCTGCTACCATCGGGAAGAAGGCAGAGGAGCCTTGGAACCCTCACCGTCTAGTTCCTGCTCTCTTCTCACTGCTGCCATCAGGAAGGAGGTACTGGAGTCTCTGGACCCACACCACCAGGCTCAGTAAACCCAACAGCCATTTGATTCTTGAACCAGAGGGGTGAAAGGATCTTGTGCAAAAAGAATCTAGTGCTAACTTCACTTGTCCCATCACTGAACTGTTCCCACAATCTATGAAATCACTTTCAAGGACTCTTCATCTCATGTTCTCTATATTTATTGCTTATATATTTATAATGATTATTTTGCTTATTTTTTTCTTTGTATTTACTGAGTATGCCCGCCAGAAAATGGATCTCATGGTTGTATATGGTGACATATATGTTCTTTGATAATAAATTTACTTTGAACTTTGAACTCTGAAAGCAGACTGAGAGCATGACTGCTTCACATCTGTCAGGCAAAAAGGGAGAACATGATTTTGAAGAGCTGTCTGTACATAAGTTGTTTTTTAAATATTTTAATTTTGTAGGTTTTTATATTTGCTGAAATTTTTTTTATTGGAAGCTAAGATGAATAAACAAACATTGTTTTTCTGTATTTTGCAGTTATCAGATGATGTTGGTGTTTCTGGGTTTTTATATAAATTGCTTCATGATTTGTTCCCAGAGATGTGTAAGTCCATAGCACCAGGGTAGCTGACAGCTGTAACCCCACTCCCATAGCTCACCTCTCCTCCCGTGGCACCAGCTGATCACACACTATTACACACCCCCATATCTCTACCAAAGGAGGTGTAAGCCACTCCTTCCCTCTGCCAGCCTGTAGGTCACCCTACCACCTGCTTAGCCCCTCAATAAGGGACATGTGAAGCCATGGGAGCAGGTGGTGGATGGTCGTATGAGCAACTGGTGCAGATCACAAGTCCTGGTAATGTTATCACTGACGCCAGGCAGACCATCTCTGAAGAGTATTGATAACAATTGGGGTCATCCGCTTTGTAAAGACACTGCTCAGAAGAAGGCAATGGCAAACCTGTTCTGTAGACAAATTTGCCAAGCGCAATCTTGGTCATGACAGAAGGAAGTCCATGATCACCCGTGACTTGTGACACGGTACGTAACAAACAAACATGGACATGCTAAGGCAGAACCTGTGGGTTGTCAGATGATGACGGTCTGATGCTGGATGACTACCTCTGAAGGTTTTATTGACAAGAGCAACCGGTACCAACTGCTGGAATGGACCAAAGCCTGATACAATAGACTTGGATAGTCTCTTGCTCTTCATCTTCCCTTCTTTCCTCATTTATGGGAGATGTTTCACAACGGGATGTTCTGTGTGATGGTGCAAGCCCAAACTGGTGTGGTGTTAGACTCTGTCATGCTGTTGATTGTAAGTTGTTGTTTTGTGACTGCAGAACAGTGGAGGACACTACTTATATCAATCTGCATTTTATAAAACAAATGGTTCAAAAAGGACTTGTGTAAGAGCATTCTTTTATATATTTTGTGGGATAAATGAGAGTTTAAAGATCCTAAACCCAGATTGAGAGTAATTAGTGGAACGATTGGAGGTGAGACGGGGACATCTCCAGAAGGCGATGCCTCAAGAAAGCAGCATCCATCATTAAGGACCCTCACCATCTTCACGAAGAAGGCAGCATTTTTCAATCCATCATTATGGACCCTCAACATTCTGGACCTGCCTCAAGAAGGCGGCATCCATCATAAAGGACGATCACCATCTGGAACATGCCATCTTCTCAATACTACCAACGGGGAGCAGGTACAGGAGCCTGAAGACGCATAGACAGTATTTTAGAAACAGGTCCCCCTCCACCATCAGATTTCTGAACGGTCCATGATCCCATGAACACTACCTCATCACTCCTCTTTCACACTATTTATTGGGCTAGTTCTGAAACGCACTGTGTGCTCACTCACCAGCTCCCAGCACAATGGCAGTGATAGTCCCTTCACAGCCTCTAACCCACCGACACCTACAGTGTGACCTGTGGGTTCAACTGATGGGAAAGGCGGCCCAAGCGTCTCAAGATCTACAGACTGGGGTGCTGTGCTGTGGATTGGGCTTGTTGTGAAGCTGAAATGGTGAACAGGTTCAGACAAACGTGCTCAGGGCAAAGAGCTTCAGGTTAGATCTGACTGAAACCTCAGTGGGAACAGCACCAAAGGATGCCAAAGAATTCTGTCAACTGTCAGGAAGGAAGTCCTCACAGATGTAAATGCAGCTGTTCCCCACATTAGTTACAGATGATCAGTGAGGAATAGCTGCCACTAAGTGATGGAAAAGGCCTCCATCCTCTTTCCCATCCCACCACCTGACCACCCCCCTCCCATCTGGTGCTCAGCCTGTTCCTCAGTTCAGCATTAGATTCAGATTTATTTATTACACGTAATCGAAGCACACCGTTAACAATCAACATATCTAAGGATGTGCTGGGGGCGGCCCACAAGTGTCACTATACACTATAGCACCAACATAGTATCCCCACAATGCTCAGCAGAACAACACAGAACAAACCAGGCAGCAAAGCAAGAACAGTTAAAACAATCTCCATTCATCCCTCCTTCCCATCACTCCGATACACAGTCTTCTCGACTCACAACAGGCCGTCTTCCTTTCTCTTCTATTTTTCCACAACATTCAACAGAACAAAGCAAGCAGCATCAACACGACAACAGCATCCGAACACTATAACAGCAGCACAACCAGCCCCTTTCTTCCCTCCAACTCACCCGTTATAGCGCAGGCAGTTGGGCGTCAGGTTAGAGTTTAGGGACAGGGATGAGGGAAAGGTAAAGGTCAGGCTGAAATCTAGATTGGAGTGAAGGCCAGTGATCCCCGTGGACAGATGTCAAGTTGGCAGGTACTGTGGATTAAGACCAGCGATCTCCGTGGGCAAGCAAATTCCATGCGGCTGGAACTGATCTGAGGTATTGGATGCCAGATGTTCTATTGTCATCACGCAGCAGCAATGAATACGGGGGATGTTTCTTAACATTGGATCCTAATGATGTGATAAACTGGAATTGATTTACTCCTGTCACAAGTACAGAGATACAGTGTCTTGCATACGGTTCATACAGATCAGATCATTACACAATGCACTAAGGTAGAATGGGTAAAACAATAAAAGAAAACAGAATAAACTGTAACAGTTACAGGGAAAGTGCAGTGCAGGCAAACAATAAGATGCAAGGTCTTAGCAAGGTAGATTGTGAGGTCAAGAGTCCATCTTAACATACACGGGTCAATAGTTTTATAACAGTTGGGTAGAAGCTTTCATTGAGCCTGGTGGGATGTGCTTTCAGGCTTTGTACCCTCTGCCCAGTGGAAGAGGGGAGAAGAGAGAATGTCCAGGGTGGGTGCGATCTTTGATTATACTGGCTGCTTTTCTAAGGCAGTGAGAAGGCTAGACAGATTCCATGGAGGGGGAGGCTGGTTTCTGAGTTACGATGAGCTGCGACCACTAGCCCCTTGCAGTCACATCAGAGCAGTTGCCATATCTGGCTGTGATGCTCCCAGATAAGGTACATCAATAAAAACTGGTCAGGGTTAATGGGAAGATGCCAAATTTCTTTAACCTCCTGAGGAAGTAGAGATGTTGGTGAACTTTCTTTGCTGTGACATCTACGTGGAAATGAAAGAAATGCTCCTCAAGATCATATTTCCCTTTCCTTACGATACGTTATTAATCACGGGTTCATTGATTTGTCCCTTTCAGATCTTTATTTCAAATATAGATGTTCCTCTTTAACTGAATACGGTTCAGAAGAGGTTCACGAGAATGTTCTGAGGAATAATATATCAGGAGCATTTGATTGCTCTGGGCCTGTCCTCACTGAAGTTGAGAAGAATGCGGGGGGACTGCATTGAAACCTATCGAATGTTGAAAGGTCTAGATAGAGTGGACGTGGAGAGGATGCTTCTTACAGTAGGAAGTCTAGGACCAGAGCCACAGCTTCACAATAGAGGGACGTCCCTTCAGAACAAAGATGAGGAGTAATCTCTTTACTAGAGGATGGTGAATCTGTGGAATTCATTGCCAAGTCATTGGGTATATTTAAAGCAGAGGTTGATAGATTCTTGATTAGTCAGGGTGCCAAAGGTTATGGGGAGAAGGCAGGAGAATGGGGTTGAGAGGGATAATAAATCAGCCCTGATCGAATGGCAGAGAAGGTTCAATGGGCTGAGCAGCCTAATCCTGTTCCTACAGCACTGTACAAAAATCTTAGGCACAAAAATATAGCTAGACTTTGGCACAGTACTGTATTTGTCAATGTGGAGCAAAGAGCGAGTTTGCCCGAGCAAAGGATGTTGAGAATGGAGAGGGTGGAGTATGCTGAGAGGGATGTTGGGCAAGTGGCAGAGAAAGACTTCCAGGGGCAGGAGATGGCACGAGTGCAGACACACCCAGCCCTGACACACCAAGCAAGGTCATTTGATTCCAAACAATTGAATTATCAATCAGTACAGAGCTCTGACGTACAAAAAAGCTGGATGAACTCAGCAGGTCAGGCAACATCTGTTGACTGCTCATTTCAACGGATGCTGCCCGACCTGCTGAGTTCATCCAGCTTTTTTGTACGTCTTGATTTCACCACAGCATCTGCAGTGTACTTTGCGAGTACAGATCTCAGGTGTTTCCCACTCCCTCCGCTCTCCCTTCCCCTTTTCCCAACCATAATTCCCCTCTTTCTGCCACCTTCCCACTCTCAGCCCACAATAGAGACACATATCAGAATCAGGTTTATCATCACTCATGTATGTCATGAAATTTGCCTTTTTTGGAGGCAGCAGTATAGTGCAATACATAAAATTACTGCAGTACTGTGCAAAGGCCCAAGGCTCCTTCGCTATATGCGGCTAAGACTTTTGCACAATACTGTGTGTCTTATGGTCTTTAACAGCTGTGGTTTACTTGGCTCTGCTTCCAGCTCTGTGGTTGCTCCCAGCCCAGTAAAGCAGTCTCACTTTACTGGGAGCTCACCAGAAATTAAGCAAACAAGCTTGAGCCCTATTTAAACTATTTAATTCATGGTTTTATGGGCAAGTTGAAGTGGGACTGTTGCTGGGTACTGCAATGCCAACAGCTAATTAACTCACACGACTCCTGGCCGCGGGATTTAACACTGTGAAATTGCTTGGGCAGCACTCGTCCTTTAGGGAGCTGGTTCTCTGATCCTCTCCCATGTATAACCGGTGCAGTAACTGCAGACCAGCAGTTGAAGGGAGTGGACCACTTGCCGTTTGAAATATTAATTCCTTTCACAGAACAGTACAGCACAGGAGCAGGCCCTTCTGCCCACCATATCTGTGCTGGACGTGACGCTGGAATTAAATTGATTCTCTTCTGCCGATACACGATCCGTTTGTTGCATATTGATGTGACTCTCTAACAGCCTCTGAAACACCCATTATTTTATTTGCTCCATCAACACACGGCAGCCTGTTACAGACTCCTACCACTCTCTGAGTAAAACAAAATTTGCCCTGCACATCTCCTTTAAACAATCTCTCTCTCTCTCACCTTAAACATATGTCCTGGGAGAAGACACTGACTATCCACCCGATCTATGCCTCTCATAATTTTATAAACTTCTATCAGATCTCTCCTCTGGCTCTGACTCTCCAGAGAAAATAACCCAAGTTTGTCCAAACCCTCATCAAAGCAGGTAACCCTATAATCCAGACAGCCAACAGGTGAACTTCTCCTGCACCCACTCCACAATCTCCACATGGGTTTCCACCAGGTACCCGGGTTTCCTCCCACATTCCAAAGATGGACAGGTTAGGGTAGGTGAATTGTGAGCATGCTATATCGCCAACAGAAGCCTGGCAACAGCTGTGGGCTGCCCAGCGCAATCCTCACTGATCTGATTTGACGCATTTCACTGTTTCAATGTACATGTGACAAATAAAGTGATTCTTTATCTTTACATCCTTTCTGTAACAGGGCAACTGTAATTTCACAAGGGATAGTTTGAAATTATTTTAGATAGTTCAACATCCAGTTATTGAATTGAACTTAATTGACTTTATTACTTACATCCTTCATATACATGAGGAGTAAAAGTCTTTATGTTACATCTCTGTCTAACTGTGCAATGTGTAATTTATAATAAACAGTATGTACAACAGGACAGTCAATATAACATAGAAATACAATTGTATCAGCATGAATTAATCAGTCTGATGGCCTGGTGGAAGAAGCTGTCCCGGAGCCTGTTGATCCTGGCTTTTATGCTGCGGTACCGTTTCCCGGATGGTAACAACTGGAACAGTTTGTGGTTGGGGTGACTTGGGGCCCTAATGATCCTCCAAGCCCTTTTTACACACCTGTCATTGTAAATGTACTGAATAATGGGAAGTGCACAATTACAGATGCACTGGGCTGTCCACACCGCTCTCTGCAGAGTCCTGCGATTGAGGGAGGTACAGTTCCCATACCAGGCAGTGATGCAGCCAGTCAGGATGATCTCAATTGTGCCCCTATAGAAAGTTCTTAGGATTTGGAGGCCCATACCAAACTTCTTTAGCCATCTGAGGTGAAAGAGGCGTTGTTGTGCCTTTTTCACCACACAGTCGGTATGTACAGACCACGTGAAATCCTCGATGATGTTTATGCTGAGGAACTTAAAGCTGTTCACCCTCTCAACCCCAGATACATTGGTGTCAACTGGGGTTAGCCTGTCTCCATTCCTCCTGTAGTCCACAACCAGCTCCTTTGTTTTTGCGACATTGAGGGAGAGGTTGTTTTCTTGACACCACTGTGTCAGGGTGATGACTTCTTCTCTGTAGGCTGCCTCGTTATTATTTGAGATTAGGCCAATCAATGTAGTATTGTCAGCAAATTTAAGTCATCGGTCGATCGGTTGTGTCAGTAGGCAAACTGTGGGGGTCCAGTTTGGGCGGTAGCAAGCTGCAGACGTAGTTCTTGTCCAGCCTCTCAAAGCATTCGCTTTTTATTGAGGTGAGTGCGACAGGATGCCAATTATCCAGACATGTTACCTTGGCCTTTTCAGGTGCTGGAACAATGGTGGATGTTTTGAAGCAGGGGTGCTTTGGTACTGCCATATTGGAGATTGTGAACTGGAAGCCGAGAGGCTGGGGCCTCAGGAACACAGGAGGGACAACAGAGCCCACAGCAAGAAGAAAACATTGAAACAAGTAATAACAGCGGATGCTGGAATTTTGAAACAAAAACACAAAATCACTCAGCAAACCAAAAATGTGATAAATGTGTTGCATGTTTTAGTGGGATTTACACGTCTCAGGTGAAGTAAGCAGCAGGATCGGTTGTTGAAAATAGCACGGTGTCAAGGCTGAGCTAATATGATATATTACCTGTAATGTGTGCTGGAGTATCTGAGGGTGCCTTCCTTTCAGTTAAGATGGAGCTGAGCTAAAGGTTATCGTTTGCAGCAACTCTAATGGACTTCGGCAAGTGGCTTTGCTGAAGCTGATAGATCACAGTGTGATCGGCAGTGCTGACTTGTCACTTCTTTCCATTTGGCCCGAGTTGTCATTAACATTTGCTGCAGGGAGGCGGACATTTAGTGCGATGAATTCGAATGAGGTTGGTTATTATTCACATGAAAGGGCAAGTTAATTTAGTTCCTTTTAACTCCGCCGATGCTGGTGAAAAGCAGACACAATATTTCCTTAGGTATTCTGATTTGCAAAGTCCAAACACAGAGCGTGCAACATGAAGGTGACTATTCAGCCCATTGTGTTTATGGCGGATACAGAAAGCTCAGTGTCTAACCCTACCCTTCCACTGAGGGTCCCTGACCTGCGTGTCATAGACTGGACTGGAACCAATGTCCTAGGGGGAGCATTTGCTACTGCTGTTCAGGAGGCTTTAAACTAATGTGGCAGGGGGATGGGAACAAGTGCAGAGAGACAGAGGGGTGTAAAATGAGGGTAGAAGCAAAAAATAGTAAGGTGAAAAGTAAAAGTGGCAGGCAGTCAAATCCAGGGCAAAAAGCAAAAAGAGCCACTTTTCAACATAATTATTTAAGGGCTAAGAGTGTTGTAAAAACAAGCCTGAAGGCTTTGTGTGTCAATGTAAGGAGCATTCGTAACAAGGTGGATGAATTGAATGTGCAGATAGTTATTAATGAATATGATATAGTTGGGATCACAGAGACATGGCTCCAGGGTGACCAAGGATGGGAGCTCAACATCCAGGGATATTCAATATTCAGGAGGTATAGACAGGAAAGAAAAGGAGGTGGGGTAGCATTGCTGGTTAGAGAGGAGATGAACGCAAAAGAAAGGAAGGACATTAGCCTGGAGGATGTGGAATCGATATGGGTAGAGCTGCATAACACTAAGGGGCAGAAAACGCTGGTGGGAGTTGTGTACAGGCCACTTAACAGTAGTAGTGAGGTTGGGGATGACATTAAACAGGAAATTAGAAATGCGTGCAATAAAGGAACAGTAGTTATAATGGGTGACTTCAATCTACATATAGATTGGGTGAACCAAATTGGTAAGGGTGCTGAGGAAGAGGATTTCTTGGAATGTATGCAGTATGGTTTTCTGAACCAACATGTCGAGGAACCAACTAGAGAGCAGGCCATTCTAGATTGGGTATTGAGCAATGAGGAAGGGTTAGTTAGCAATCTTGTCGTGCAAGGCCCCTTGGGTAAGAGTGACCATAATATGGTGGAATTCTTCATTAAGATGGAGAGTGAGATAGTTAATTCAGAAACAAAGGTTCTGAACTTAAAGAAGGGTAACTTTGAAGGTATGAGACGTGAATTAGCTAAGATAGACTGGCAAATGATACTTAAAGGGTTGACGGTGGATATGCAATGGCAGGCATTTAAAGATCGCATGGATGAACTACAACAATTGTTCATCCCAGTTTGGCAAAAGAATAAACCAGGGAAGGTAGTGCACCCGTGGCTGACAAGGGAAATTAGGGATAGTATCAAGTCCGAAGAAGAAACATATAAATTAGCAAAAAAAAGTGGCACACCTGAGGACTGGGAGAAATTCAGAGATCAGCAGAGGAGGACAAAGGGCTTAATTAGGAAAGGGAAAAAAGATTATGAGAGAAAGCTGGCAGGGAACATAAAAACTGACTGTAAAAGCTTTTATAGATACGTGAAAAGAAAAAGATTGGTCAAGACAAATGTAGGTCCTTTACAGTCAGAAACAGGTGAATTGATCATAGGGAACAAAGACATGGCAGACCAATTGAATAACTACTTTGGTTCTGTCTTCACTACGGAGGACATAAATAATCTTCCGGAAATAGTAAGGGACCGAGGGTCTAGTGAGATGGAGGAACTGAGGGAAATACATGTTAGTAGGGAAGTGGTGTTAGGTAAATTGAAGGGATTAAAGGCAGATAAATCCCCAAGGCCAGATGGTCTGCATCCCAGAGTGCTTAAGGAAGTAGCCCAAGAAATAGTGGATGCATTAGTGATAATTTTTCAAAACTCCTTAGATTCTGGATTAGTTCCTGAGGATTGGAGGGTGGCTAATGTAGCCCCACTTTTTAAAAAAGGAGGGATTGAGAAACATGGGAATTATAGACTGGTTAGTCTGACATCGGTGGTGGGGAAAATGCTAGAGTCGGTTATCAAAGATGTGATAACAGCACATTTGGAAAGAGGTGAAATCATCGGACAAAGTCAGCATGGATTTGTGAAAGGAAAATCATGTCTGACGAATCTTATAGAATTTTTTGAAGATGTAACTAGTAGAGTGGATAGGGGAGAGCCAGTGGATGTGGTATATTTAGATTTTCAAAAGGCTTTTGACAAGGTCCCACACAGGAGATTAGTGTGCAAACTTAAAGCACACGGTATTGGGGGTATGGTATTGATGTGGATAGAGAATTGGTTGGCAGACAGAAAGCAAAGAGTGGGAATAAACAGGACCTTTTCAGAATGGCAGGCAGTGACTAGTGGGGTACCGCAAGGCTCAGTGCTGGGACCCCAGTTGTTTACAATATATATTAATGATTTAGATGAGGGAATTAAATGCAGCATCTCCAAGTTTGCGGATGACACGAAGCTGGGCGGCGGTGTTAGCTGTGAGGAGGATGCTAAGAGGATGCAGGGTGACTTGGATAGGTTAGGTGAGTGGGCAAATTCATGGCAGATGCAATTTAATGTGGATAAATGTGAGGTCATCCACTTTGGTTGCAAGAACAGGAAAACAGAGTATTATCTGAACAGTGGCTGATTAGGAAAAGGGGAGATGCAACGAGACCTGGGTGTCATTGTACACCAGTCATTGAAGGTGGGCATGTAGGTACAGCAGGCGGTGAAAAAGGCAAATGGTATGTTGGCATTCATAGCAAAAGGATTTGAGTACAGGAGCAGGGAGGTTCTACTGCAGTTGTACAAGGCCTTGGTGAGACCGCACCTAGAATATTGTGTGCAGTTTTGGTCCCCTAATCTGAGGAAAGACATTCTTGCCATAGAGGGAGTACAGAGAAGGTTCACCAGATTGATTCCTGGGATGGCAGGACTTTCATATGAAGAAAGAGTGGATCGACTAGGTTTATACTCACTGGAATTTAGAAGATTGAGGGGGGATCTTATTGAAACGTATAAAATTCTAAAGGGATTGGACAGGCTAGACGCAGGAAGATTGTTTCCAATGTTGGGGAAGTCCAGAATGAAGGGTCACAGTTTAAGGATAAAGGGGAAGCCTTTTAGGACCGAGATGAGGAAAAACTTCACACAGAGAGTGGTGAATCTGTGGAATTCTCTGCCACAGGAAACAGTTGAGGCCAGTTCATTGGCTATATTTAAGAGGAAGTTAGATATGGCCCTTGTGGCTAAAGGGATCAGGGGGTATGGAGAGAAAGCAGGTACAGGGTTTTGAGTTGGATGATCAGCCATGATCATACTAAATGGCGGTGCAGGCTCGAAGGGCCGAATGGCCTACTCCTGCACCTATTTTCTATGTTTCTAGAACTTCCCAAACACACACGGAACATAAGAGATTCTGGTATGATGGTGGCACACTTGCACGCAATGGCTTCTGCAGGGCCAACCATGGGCGCTATTGTTTTTTTAAAACAGATTTTTTATGATTGCAAGATGCCACTGGACAGTAAGAAATTTATTGGAGGACGGCAGTGGTGAACAGTGGGGAGGCTGCATGGCCTCGGTTGTAGCTCGGACTAGGACTCAAGCTGTGGTTTTGCCTGTTTACATCCACCCTGGAGAGCCGGAGGCACTGGAGTTGGTTCACTCCACTGGAGTGCTGGAGGCAATGTGGTGTGGTGTCCATGCCATAGTCAGTGCTGTCCCCCAGTGTTCACTCAGATTTATTCATGAACTGATTGGACATCACGAACAGAGTGTAGATCATTCCCTTGGAAACATGTCCACATTGTAGCTGAATCTACAAATCCTCTCCCATCTTCAAGATGGCACTTGTGTACAACACTCCTTTGGTTGACATCTTCTGGATAGACCACAAAAATATTTACTTCACTTCTTTTACATCTGATTTTCATGTTGAATGTGTTTCTGGAAGTGTTAGAGCATGTGATTTGCAGTTTGGAGATGGTTTGGGTGATCCAGCTCTTCGCTGTCTCTGAGAGGATTCTGGGAGGCAGTGAACACAAGCCTCGAGAGGAGGCTTCAGGACAGGCCACTAGCTGGTGTTCAACTCCATTTCACCGATTAAAGCTTCCATTATTCACCAATTAAAGTGACAAGGGATATTGAAACACAGAGGCGAATGAGGAGGGTGAGTGCTGACCCTCTGAATTCTGATTGCTGGTGGAGTCGCAGGGTGCCAGAGAAGGGTGCCTGTGCGGCTTATTGCTGTGTCCGGAGGGCAGGCCTCTGGGTCTTTCTGTCTTGAGATGCCGGAAGACATTACTGAAGTTCTCCCAGTTTATGGATTTGGACAATGGACAATGGACACTGAACTATTTATTTCAGCTTTATAGTTTTTATATTCTGTGTTTTCAACTGTTCTGTCTCATTTCAAGTCAAGTCAAATCAAATCACTTTTATTGTCATTTCGACCATAACTGCTGGTACAGTGCATAGTAAAAATGAGACAATGTTTTTTCAGGACCATGGTGTTACATGACACAGAACAAAAACTAGACTGAACTACGTAAAAAACAATACAGAAAAAAACTACACTGGACTACAGGACTGCATAAAGTGCACAAAACAGTGCAGGCATTACAATAAATAATAAACAAGACAATAGGGCAGTAAGGCGTCAGTCCAGTCTCTGGGTATTGAGGAGTCTGATAGCTTGGGCGAAGAAACTGTTACATAGTCTGGTCGTGAGAGCCCAAATGCTTTGGTGCCTTTTCCCAGACGGCAGGAGGGAGAAGAGTTTGTATGAGGGGTGTGTGGGGACCTTCATAATGCTGTTTCCTTTGCGGATACAGCGTGTAGTGTAAATGTCCGTGATGGCAGGAAGAGAGACCCCGATGATCTTCTCAGCTGACCTCACTATCCGCTGCAGGGTCTTGCGATCTGAGATGGTGCAATTTTTGAACCAGGCAGTGATGCAGCTGCCAGGAGGGGGATTTGGGGGTCGAAGTTCGTATTGTGTTCCGTGCGATGGGTGGGGAGTTTGTGGGGGTTGATTATCAAGTTGTCATTCTTCTTTGAGCAAGGGGGGTGAGTTCGTGTTTCTCTCTGAACTGACTTCCATGGTTTTTCTTTGTTTCGTGGCTATCTGGAGAAAAAGAATCTCAAAGTTGAATACTGCATACATACCTTGATAAAAATGAACCTTTGACCTTTGAAATCCCACATCAGACTCAGTCTTTAGACCAAGAGAGAAACTTCATGGGATTGGATTACCAGTGATGATAGACAAGCCCTTACCTACACAGCCCCCCATTTTGCCATTGCTGATGAGTCCTAATGAAGAACATTAAGCATTGGCTGAGGGAGGGGTTGGCAGTCTGACCACAGCTGTGAACATGGAAATGTTTCTTAATGCTGGAAAACCTGGCAGATAATCATTCCTTTTTTTCTGCACTTTCTATTTTTGTAGTTTACTGTATTTTTTTAATCTTTGTACTGCTGCCACAGAACAACAAATTTCACATCGTACAAGTCACTGATAATAAACCTGATCTCTGAAGCTGTTGGAATTGAGAAAGTTCTGTGAAAATGTTCTGTCATCGCAAGGTTCTGTAACCATAGGAAACATGTCAGTAAATCTTCAAACTGTCAGAGGCGGTGATGGGCGTCCTTGCTGAGGAGTAGCAATTTCAATTAAGCTGAAGGTTCTAACAAATTAACAAATGGAAGTTTGCTACAATTTCCCATTAAGTCTAGTAGTTGTACAGAAATAGGCCCATCAGCCCAACTCATCCATGCTGACCCACTGGTTTATTTACAATAATCCCATTGTTCTGCATTTGGCCCCTGTCTTTCCATTTGTTTCCTGTCCATGTACCTGTCTAAACATTTGAGCAAGAGTTGCTGCAGAAATGACGATATCCAGATTCACTTTTCACATGTACAGTGAGATGTGTTGTCTGCGTTAACAGCCGACACACCTAAGGATGTGCTGGGGGCAGCCCGCAAGAGCCACCACACATTCAGCGCCAACACAGCATGCCCACGATGCCCGGCGGAGCAACTAAACACAACCAGCAACAAAACAAAAGGAAAACAAGCCCCTTTCACACCTCCCACCCACCACAAGGTCAGTCCTCCAACTCTAGGACAGGCCTCCAGTTGCCAGTGTCTGTACTACAGACACTGTCCACCAAATTTTTTTGTACCATGGGAGTCATTGACAGGGACAGTTGTTTTACTGGTGCGAAGGTAATCATGAATTTTCCGGTTTGTGCTGAAAGGTCCTATTGAAGGTATTCATACTGCTCGTGGCCCTGGAGATCCAGGAACAGACCTAGTTATGCTGAGGATTCAGCAATGGATTTCCAAGTCATGATCCTCACACCTTTGATAACCTGTAACCCACCATATCATGCTTAACCCTCGTTATCTCATGATTTTGATGTCTGCTGTTTGGACTTGCATTTTCTAAAGGCCTTTGACAATGTGCCCCATACGAAGCTGCTAAACATGGCAAGAGCGCACGGGATTACAAGGTATTAGCATGGACAGAGTGGAAATAAAGGCGGCTTGGTTGGCTGCTGGTGAATAGTGGTGTTCTACAAGGGTCGGTGCTAGGACCACTTCTTTCCATGTTATAAGTCAATGACTTGGATAACAGAATTGATGGCCCTGTTGCCAAATTTGTGAACAATACAAAGATGGGTGGGCGAACAGATATTGTTGAGAAGAAAGGAGTTTGCAGAAAGACTTAGACAGGTTAGGAGGATGGGCTAAGAAGAAGCAGATGGAATATAGTGGAGAGAAGTGTATGGCTATGAACTTCGGTAGAAGTTCAAGTTCAAGATCAAGTTTAATTATCAAATAAAATAGCATTTCTCTGGGGCCAAGGTACAAAAAAAAATCCAGACAGCCTGCTGCACACTGCACGAAACACAGAGCACAAGTGGCACATATGGTTATGAATTTAAAAAATACAATCGCAAAGTGAAAAAAATAATGTAGTCCCAAGTTCCTTAGTGGCACGACTGGATTAAAGTTGTAGACTATTTTCTAAATGGAGAAAAAAATTCAGAAAGCAGAAGTGTAAAGCGACTTTGGATTCCTCATGCAGATTTCCCTAAATGAGTTGATGGTAGGGAAGGTGAATGCAGTGTTAGCATTCATTTCAAGAGAACTAGAAAATAACAGCAAGGATGTAATGCTTAAGCTTTATAAGACATTGCTCAGACCACACTTGGAGTACTTTCGAGCAGCTTTGGACCCTTTATCTAAGAAAGGCTATGCTGGCATTGGAGGGGGTCGAGAAGAGGTTCACAGAATTAGTCTGGGAACAAAAGGGTTAGTATATGAGGAGCATTTTATGGCCCTGGGCCTGTACTCGATGGAGGATACCATTGAAAACTATTCAATAGCGAAAAGCCTAGATAGAGTGAATGTGGAAAGTATGTTTCTTATAGTAGGGGAGTGTAGGAGCAGAAGGAACAACCTCAGAAACCGGAGAATCCATTTAGAGCATAGATAAGGAGGATTTATTTTTAGACAGAGGGTAGAGAATCTGTGGAATTCATTGTTATAGAAGGCTCCGGAGGCCCAGTCGTTGGGTATATTTAAAGCAGAGGTTGATGGGTTCTTACTTAGTCAAGGCATGAAAGGTTATGGGGAGAAGGCAGGAGAATGAGCTTGAGAGGGTAATAAATCAGTCGTGCTGGACTGACGGAGCAGACTCAATGGGCCGAATGACATAATCTACTCCCTTGTCTTACGGTCTTAGACATCTGCTGGTTTCCGTTCTCTCTGCCTGCGCAAGCCCTTCTGACTGGTTGGACTTGCAGGGTTTGACAGATTCCATGCAGTCCAATAGCTCTATCTTCCTAATTGTGCCAATACTGTAGATATAAAAATATTCCTTTGAATGGTTATGTCCATAAAAATTTGATTCCCTTTCACAAAAAATAAGTTGGAATTTTAACACATTCAACTTTATTTCTAAAGCAACAAAATTTAAAATTTTGCACTCCTAAAATGTATTTTGAATATGTTACTCAAGTACTGAAGTAGAGGATGTACTTTTAAAATGGGAGGGGGGGGGGGGAGAGATTTAATAGGAACTTGAGAGGCAGCATTTTCACACAGTAAGTGAGCAGGAAATGGAATGAGCTGCCATAGAGTGTTTTTCAGGTAGCTATAACAACAACATTTAAAGTACATGGACAGGTACATGGATAGGAAAGGTTTTAGACCGAATACAGGAAAAAGGGACTAGGTTAGATGGGAATCTTGATCGTCATGGATCAGATGGGCTGTAAGGCCTGTTTCCATGTTGTATCACTCTATGACTCAATTCTGCTTGTGTCATGGAACATCTAAAATAGACCTTTCTAACTGGGCCGGACAGTCTGTTTGGACACAGATACTTCTGGCCTTCAAGTATCACAGCTTCCTAATAGCCAGGTTGCATATGATGAGAGTTATCTCGCTTTTCAGAGTTCAACTTTCTACTCCTGTTGCTAAAATTAAGTGAAAATGGTGTCCACAGAAATGCCTCCACATAAGGAGATAATTTAAAGAACTGTGCTTAATAGTCTTCAACAGCTTTGTGCTGAAATTTAACATTTAAACAATGAGCACCAGCTGATAGGTGATTGCAATCTATGGTTTTCTGTGTCTCATTTCACTTATCACACATCCCAAGCAAAGCAAATCGCACATTTATAGTTGAAAGCCCTTCACGCGCTCCATTTTGAATTCACTGGTTAAGGCATGTTATACTTCTTGACTGTTGTTTGGCAGAACTGTTTCATCTGCTTAAAATAAACTGGAATCTTGGAATTTGACAGGAATTTGTAAAACAATAATTCCCCGTGGTATTTTGGAAGTGGAGCAGCCTTCCGTCACATTGTCAGTTTGCTTGTAGGTTTCCTCCAGTGTCGACAGAAATGGGTAGTTCTCCGTCGAGCCCAATATGCAGAATGTATTTTTATACCTGTGCCGTTCATCAGCAGACACATTCTGTGGCAGAGCATTATAATTGGTCCTGACTTCCACTCCAATATATTGGCTCTGAATTCTTATGTTGTATCATTAACCAGTGATCCTTGCTGTGACATAGAACAGTACACCACAGGAACAGACCCTTCAGGCAAACTAATGAAGCTAATGGCACCTCATCCGTTCTGCCCGCGCATCTTTATTTTATTTTATTTATCGATATTGAGTGGTGGCAGGATGGGGATACGCCCCTACCAAAGCAGATGTAAGGTGCTCCTTCCCTCCGCTAGCCCATAGGTTACCCTTGGGCAAGGCGCTTAGCAACAACACCCCCCCCCCCCCCCACGATCAGGGTCACAAGAATCCATGGGAGCAGGTGGTGGACGGTCGTATGAGCAGCTGGTGCACATCACAAGTCCTGGTTATGTGACCACTGACACCAGGCAGACAATCTCTGAAGAGTATTGATAATGACCGGAGGCACCCATCTTGTAAAGACACTGCCCAGAAGAAGGCAATGGCGAACCACTTCTGTAGAAAACTTTGCCAAGAACAATCATGGTCAAAGACCATGATCACCCACGTCATACGACACAGCACATGATAATGATGATTAGCAATGTTGTGCCGTAACAGGCCCTAACCCCAACAAGACCACACCTATGTTACACCTATGTGACCAATTAACCTACGAACCCACATGTCTTTTGAGCATGGGAGGAAGCTGGAGCACCCGGGGAAGACACACTTGGTCACAGGGAGAATGTATAAACTCCTTACAGACAGCAACAGTCGCTAGTCGCTAGAGCAGTCGTAGCATCAAGCTGACTTCTAGGCTCCTGTACCGCTCCGCATGGTCCACATTCAGAATCAGAATACACTGACATATGTTATGAAATAGTATTGTTCTACAGCAGCACTACCGTGCAATACATAAAATACTGTAAATTACAATAAGAAATATATTCTTGAGGCATTGCCTTTTGAAGAGGTTCTCGGTGGTGAGGAGGCTCGTGCCCATGATGGAGCTGGCTGAGTTTGCAACCCTCTGCAGCTATTTCTGATCCCGTGGAGTGGTCCCTTCATACACCCTCGCTCACTCTGTACTCCATTCTCCCCAGTTCCCAGTTGGATTGATTGGAAAAATGACTGGACATTAGGAATAGTGTGTGGATCACTGTCTCCCATACTCTGCAGCATCCTCTCCATGCTCTCGTGCCTAAGAGCCTCTTAAATGCCTCTCTCGTATCTTGAATATAGAACAGTACAGCACAGGAACTGCGTTGTGTGGTTCCGCACAACAAGCCAACCCAAAAAGTAATTAAACACCTAAACAAACTAATCCCCTTTGCCTGTGAAACTTCATATCTTCCATTCCCTGCACATGCATGTTCCAATCTAAAACCAGCTTTGTATCTGTCTCCACCACCACCATTGGCAGCATATTCCAGACACACATCACTCTTTGTGTGTAAAAAATAAACCTGCCCCACACACATCTCCTTTGAACTTTCCCACTCTCACCTTAAATCCATGCCATCTGGCATTAGACACTTTAGACTTTGGCACCTGATGTGGATCCGTAACTGGCGACATTCACAACTGGGCCATGTTCTGACATGGGTCTGTTGGTAAAGAACGGCAACAAATCATTTCAAAGATGTGACATAGGATCAGAAGATGTTGAATCCTTGTGGGTTGAGTTTAGAAACTGCAAGGGTGAAAGGACCCTGATGGCAGTTATATACAGAGCTTCAAACAGTATCTGAGAATGAAGTTTGGTACAGAGGAGGTAGGAGGTAGGAGTGGAGAATATGCGGTGAATTTTGGTACAGAGGAGGTAGGAGCAGAGGTTGCAGAGTGAATTTTGATACAGAGGAAGTAAGGTTCTGTGTGAACAGAAAATGTCAACATGGCAATTTTATGTTGATCCTTGGAAAGTAGAGACAAGATTTTAAAATTATTCCTGGTTAATAGAAAGTTAAATAATGAACAACGAGCAGAGCCAGATGATGGTGATCCAAAGGTTTTATTGTATTTTAATATTTCACATATGTATCTATTCCGTATAAACAGGATTTAGGACATTGTTCAGTCTTACCGTGTGTTAGAACATCAGTGGGAGGTAGGTATAACACTAGTGTGAAAATAACATTCTAACTAACTCTACAAAGTGCGGGGTGATCAAAGTGGCAATGTGTCCCGCTTCCCAAAGTATGCTCGTCACTTTCTATTGCCTCTGTTCCTTCAATCCCACTGAATGTGTGGGAAATTTCAGCTTGAAGTTGGGGACAGAGGTGTAGTGATTTGGGGCTTGGAATTTCCTGATCTTGATGTCTGAACCAAGTACCAAGTTAACTCTGCCTGGGAATCAGGCAGACCAAGGCTTCGATAGACTTTCAAAGGCAGCCCAGTCCTCTGAATGGCCCAGAGGAGTCTCAGCCCAAAACGTCAACTATTTATTCCCCTCCACAGACGCTGCCTGACCTGCTGAGTTCCTACAGCATTTTGTATGTGTTGCTCTGGATTCCCAGCAGCTCCAGAATCTTGTGTCTCTAATGGCCCAATAGCCCATCCCTGTGAGGTCTTTGAATATAATTTTATATCTTTCTGAGATATAAAAATTATTGCACATTATTAATAAAATTAATTATAAAACAGATTAAATTGCTATGGAAATAATGGAGAACATTTAATTAAAAGAGTAGAAATGAGATAAAAAATCACCTTCCTCTCTGTCTTGACCAGAGGTTTCTTTGTAATTACTAGCTACAGTCAAAATGACTCAGCCTGGTGTTTCTGTTTGGGGAAGGACCAGAGGTATTTCATCATCCAAATCAGCCAACACCACTGCCGTGTGTCTAAAATCTGTGATCCTGCATCAAATCTCTCTTTAGTATTCAATTAATCAACTCATTCTGAATGTGATTGTGTGAATGAGTAGTGAACTATTTGTCTACAGATAAAATGTTTAAGTTCCAACACTTGGCAGTGAATGAGGAAGTTTTTGTTAATGGAAGGACATTTGAAACCAGTTGAACCTTTCCCATTTCTAAGTTTTCTGCATAAGGTGACTTGATATGAGGTGCCGCAATTAGTGCATTCATTGTTTCATAGATCCTTGAAGCATTACAGCAAGGATACAGGCCCTTCTGCCCAACCAGTCAATGCCCATCACAGTTCCAACCCAATTTTCTGCATCCAAACCCTGCCCCTCTATTTACCTAGTTTCTTAAATAAGGCTATTGTACTTGACTTAACCACTTCCTCAGGTGGGTCGTTCCATATATTTGTCACTCTCTGTGTGGAAAAAGTTACCCCCTAGGTCCCTTTTAAATATTTCCCCTCTCACCTAAAACCTATGCTCCCTAGTTTTTGACTCCTCTACCCTGGGCAAAAGTTACTAACATCCACCTGATCTATACTTCTCATTATTTAAAACATTTCTGTAAGGTCACCCCACATTCTCAGAGTTCACAGTTCAAAGTAAATTTACCTTCAAAATGCATTTACAAAATGGAGAAGATAACAGCATCTGTTAATCATAAGTTGGAACAATTTGATTCATACTGGGAAAAATAGTTTAACTACATAACACCTCAGAGGCCTGATTTTATTCTCACCAATCAATGAACATGTTGTTAAAAAAGATCACTCCCTACTTGTACACAGTTTTCTTCTTCTGCTTTTCTTCCTTTCCTCTCTTTTCTGTAAGTGTGTACCTCAGATAAATATTATGTGGAGATTTGTGGCATATATGACTATATGATATATATGTACCATAGCTGAAACACATCTTATGGAAACGCATTATCTTGTTTGACAATGAACTTCAATAAAAAATAAATGACAAAAAATACATATACAACGCTGAGATTTATTTTCTTGTAGGCATACTCAATAACTCCATAATAACTTTGTAACGCTCTGGAGGGCGGGAGGGTGGTGGGATGTGTTGGTGGTGATGGCATGGTTGACAGACTGCACCACCATTCCTAGTTTTAGAATGCTTTCATGGGATTATGGTGGGATGTTCAAGATAGTTTATTGTTACATTTTAGGTTGGGTCATACAGTTGTTTGTGGGTCACCCTGACTGTAACCGGGGTGTGTAATAATCACCTCCCCTGTCTGTATGCGACTGAGTGGTTTTCTCTCTGTTTTTGTGCTTGTCACATAAAACCATCAGCTGACTTAAACAAGCTTCTCTCGTCTGTCATCTTGGACCAAAGCTCGCCACAGTATTATAACCATAATAGAATTAATGAAAGATCGCACCAACTTGGGCATTCAACCAGCATGCAAAAGACAACAAACTGTGCAAATACCTTAAAGGGAAATTACATGCTGCAGATTGTAGTGAGAGTATTTCAAAAGAGGCATATTTAGAAATACATAGCCTGCTGAACATCGTTGTGGTTCACCGACGCCATTTTGCCAGGTTATGAAGAATAAAGACTTAGCCAGGTCAACCTCTCCCTCTAAATCAGGTCCTCTAATCATGGAACATCCTCATAAATCTTTTCTGCACTCTTTCCCGCTTAATCACATCCTTTCTATAACAGTTGAACCAAAACTGTGCACAGTACTCCAAGCGTGGCTTCACCAATGACTTATCCGACAGCAAAATAACGTCACAGCTCCTGTACTGAGTGCCCTGACTGATGAAGATCACCATGTTAAACACCTATTCACCACCCTGTCGACCTGTGACGCCGCTTTCAATTAACTAAACACTCGTACTTCTGCAGAAATTTGAACCAAACCTTGCTGATGGTCTTTGAACTTCATAAAGTGATCATATTGACTTTTTTTAAGGAAAATATTAACATTACCTGCCAGTCCATTTATTAGGTGTTACCTATCTGGAAGAGCGTTTGAGACCTTGTTGAACTTTATCAGCTCTGTTCCGCTCCTCGAGTGAAATCCCTCGCAAGCGTAACGAAAACCATATGGGCGCGGTGGACTCAACTTTGTGCATGAGACCAGTTTGTAGTCACTTCAGTAAAAGCACTGCAAAGATTTATTCTGCAAAGATCTCCATTAAGTATTATTAGTTCAAGAGTAGTGAGCAGCTCGTCATCTCTGACAACATGCTGCAGATGACCACCGAAATCAAATATTACTGGAGTAAACAAATAAAATACCAACAATTATTCATAAAAGAATCTGTATATACAGTACAAGCAAAAACAGTATGCAATGCACCCCTCTCTTCTGTTTGTACAAGTCTGCCTTTGATGTTACTGTCTAGTTACTGAGTTAAGAAGGCTTGGTGAAACGTGTTTGAATTGGAGATAATGAGCGCACAAATGCTGAGGTTGTACTTTGGTGATGTTACTTCAGCACACTGATGCCTGGTTTGAAATTCCTCTAATCCCTTTTTATTGAAGCTACCAACTCATCCAAAATAAATCGGATCGCACCTTCGTTAATCAGCTGACAAAGGGATTTCAAACAAATGTTTTAACCATCTGTTACGATTGCACAGAGCCATTTTCAATTTATAGTCTGGTTTCTGGCGGTGTCTTTCTGTGTCGCTGGTGGTGGTTTTAAATTTAGCAGTAAAACCATGGTTTACTGCACACAGTGTGAGTCAGATTAGTTGTGATAAATGAGGGAGGGCTGAAATCTATTCACTCACCAACACATTTGTAACAGTGCAGATAACTGCAGGCCAAAACAAAGAAATAGTGTATTTGAAACTCTTTGTATGAGTCAGGGTTCCTGGCTAACCTTCCACTGTGGGACAATTCCCTTACCTAACATATGCCTTGTGAATGCACTCACTGTCATCTACCCTCAGTGGCCACTTAATTTGGTACACATGTACACCTGCTCGTTAGTGCAAATACCTCATCAGCCCGTTATGTGGCAGCAACTCATTGCATAAAGGCACACAGACATGGTCAAGCAGAAGAAATGTGATCTAAGTGACATTGACCATGGAATGATTGTTGGTGCCAGATGGGGTGATTTGAGTATCTCAGAAGCAACTGATATCCTGGGATTTTCATGCACAACCGTCTCTAGGGTTTACAGAGAATGGTGTGGAGAACAAAAAAAACATCCAGTGAGCAGCAGTTCTGTGGGCGACAATGACTTGTTAATGAGAAAGGTCAGAGGGGAATGGCCAGAGTGGTTCAAGCCGACAGGAAGGGGTCACTAACTCAAATACCCATGTGTTGCAATAGTGCTGCACAGAAGCGCATCTCCGAATGCACAACATGTCAAACATGAAGTAAGAACATAAGAAATAAGAACAGGAGTCAGCCATCTGGCCTGTTGAGCCTTCTCCGCCATTCAATAAGATCAAGGCTCATCTGGCCATGGACTCGTCTCCACCTACTTCCCTTTTCCCCATAAACCTTAATTCCCCTACTATGCAAAATCCTATCCATCCTTGTCTTAAATATATTCATTGAGGTAGCCTCCACTGCCTCATTGGGCTGATAATTCCACAGGTTCACTACTCTCTGGGAAAAGCAGTTCCTCCTCATCTCTATCCCCTAAATCTACTTCCCCAAACCTTGAGCCTATGTTCCCAAGTTCAAGTCTAACCTACCAGTGGAAACAACTTTCCTGCCTCTATCTTATCTAGACCTTTCATAACTTTATACGTTTCTGGAAGATCTCCTCTCATTCTTCTGAATTCCAGCAAGTACAGTCCCAGGCGATTCAATCTCTCCTCATAGTCTAACCCTCTCATCTCTGGAATCAGCCCAGTGAATCTCCTCTGCACCGCCTCCAAAGCCGGTACATCCTTCCTGAAATATGGAGACCAGATCTGCACACAGTACACCAGGTGCGGCCTCACCAGTACCCTGTGCAGTTGCAGCATAAGCTCCCTGCTCTTAAATTCAATCCCTCTAGCAACGAAGGCCAACATTCCATTTGCCTTCTTGGTGGCCTGCTGCACCTGCAAACCAACCAGAAGTGGATGTGTTACAGCAGCAGAAGACCATGAACGTACACTAGGTGGCCATTTTATCAGGTACAGGAGGTAACTAATAAAGTGGCCACTTAGTGCATATTTCAGCTCTGAAACAATGTGAACAACTCTCTGGTATCTCCTGCAGTTAAGGATCCAGACAAATCTAGAGTGGTTCATTAACAGACAAAGGATTTTCTGTCCCTCATAAGCAAGATGTAACACATGTCTTCAACAGGCCGGCCAAGCAACACCGACTCAACAGTGCCCACCCAGGGCCCGGTCAGGACGACTCAATCTTACATCTCTTTACCGCCTGGGTCCATGGACCAAGAATCAAGTTCTGGAGGCAATTTGAGTGCAACTATACTTACAGTCTAGATGAAGTGTCTTGACCTGAAACATCAACTGTCTATTTCTCTCCGTAGATGCTGACAGAGTTCCCTCACCATCTTGTGTGTCGCTCCAGATTCTGGACTCCTGCGACTCCATCTTAACTGCCTCTGACATCATTTGGCTCAGTGTGGCTGAAACAGGAATCAGAACCAGTCTTATCATCACTGACATATGTTGAGAAATGTCTTGTTAGTGACAGCTGTACATTGCAAGGATATAAAATTGCTATACATTCCAATAAATAAATAAATGGTGCAAAAGGGAAAGAATGAGGATGTGCTCATGGACCATTCAGAACTCTGATGTCAGCTGGGAAGAAGTTGTTCCTGTATCATTGAGTACAGGCTTCTCGATCTCCTCTGCTGTGGTGGAATGAGAAGGTGCCGTGCCTTGGATGGTAGACATCTTTAATGATTGATGTTGCCTTCCTAAGGCATCACTTCTTGAAGATGTCTTTGATGGCATTCCGGTTGGGGTTTAAGGGCATCATGAGGAACCACTCCCATAGATGGAATCATATCTTGTCAAGGGAAGGTGGGTGTAGGAGTTGGCGGTCTGGATGTCACTGCAGGATTTCTCCAGGGCAGTGTCCTGGGTCCAACTGTCATGAGCTGCTTCATCACTGACTTTTCTTCTATCCGTAGGTCAGAAGTAGGAATTTAACCTTTCTAACTGGGGTCGCACGGTGCCCTGCTCGAGGGAGAAGCATCTTTTCATGGTGCAGGACCAGCTTCATTATTTTTTGATGTTCATAGATAATTCAGCTGAGTCATGGAACTCCTGGTTTAAAATGGTGTTTGAGCCACAACCTCTCATAGAGTCATAGGACACTACAGCACAAAAGCAGGCCCTTTGGCCCATCTAGTCTGTGCTGGACCATTAACTGCTTAGTCCCATCGACTTGCACTTGGACCATAACCCTCCATATCCATCCCATCCATGCACCTTTCCAAATTTCTCTTAAGTGTTGAAATCAACCCAACATTCACTACTTACATTCACAGTTTGTTCCACACTCTCACCACCGACTGAGTGAGGAGACTCCCCCTCATGTTCCCCTTAACCATTTCTCCTTTCACCCTTAACCCATGAACTCTAGTGGAAAAAGCCTACTTGTATTTACCCTACCTATACTCTTCATAATTTTGTATCCGGCATCTATCTATCAAGTCTCCTCTCATTCTCCTGCGCACACTCCAGGGAATACAGTACTAACCTATTCAGCCTTTCCCTATAGCTCATCGACGTCTGCTCTCAGCACATTTAATGGTTAGATATGTTCCTGAAGAGCTGCAGGCCAACAAACCCCGTGCTGGGACTGTCAGACGTTTACTGTGAATCCATGGCTGCTGTTTATAGAGGGTCAACTTCACAGGGACTACTCATCCTATGATTTGCTCTTCATTGGGGCTGTTCTTCATTGTGACTGTTCTCCCTCAGGGCTAACAGAGAACAGTACAACCCTTAATTTTTCAATCATTCATGTGCCTATCTAAGAGTCTCTTAAGTGTCCCAAAAATATCTGACTCTACCACCATCCTGGCATTCTCCACTCTCTGTGTACCAAAAATGTCCCTCTGACATCCCCTCCCCCCCATACTTTCCTACAATTACCTTTGCTTGGCTGTCCACTCTGTGCATCTTATTAACCTCGTAAACGTTTACCAAGTCTCCTCTCATCCTCCTCCTCCCCAAAGAGTAAAGCCCTAGCTTTCTCAACCTATCCTCATAAGACATGCTCTCTAATCCAGGCAGCATCCCGATAAACCTCCTCTGCACCCTCTCCGAATTCCACATCCTTCCAATAGTGAGGCGATCAGAGCTGAACACAATATTCTGAGTGTGGTCTAACCAGGAGCTGGGATAGCAGGAGGTTGGAATAGAGCTGGAACATGACCCTTGAGTTCAGTTCCCCCCCGCCCCATCACAACTAATAAAGGCCAACACACGCACCTGAACAACCCTATCGTCTTGCATGGCAGATTTGAGGGATCTATGGATGAGACCCGCAAAATCCCTCTGTTCTTCACATGGCTCAGATTCCTTCTAATATTCTGGCTCAAGATCGACTTTCCAAAGTGTATCACTTCGCACTTCGCTGCGTCTGCCACTCCTCAGGCCGGGTGCGGCTGTTCCTCACAGGAGCCAATCTCCATTTCCCTCTGTCCATTGTATAAATGACAACTATCAGTAAGCCTACACGTTTCAGAAAATCCAGCAGTAAACGGTGAAGTTTCAGCCATGCACCTTTTACTCAGCTCACTAACGTTATTGAGGGATGGCCCTTCCTGTGTGTTTATTCAGGACGTAGAGCATGTTCAACTAATGCTTGCGTCTGAACTCACAGTATGTTGAGCGTGAGCTGGGACTCACATTGATTGTTTCCATGTTTGGAATTCACAAACATTTACTATTACACAGGCATCGGTATGCAAATACTTGTACATTTTGATATGCGTGCTTTTGGTTAATACAGAAACACAGGGAAGTTTTAAAACCACCTCTTCATCATTTCCACATTATTCCCTTTTAGTTGTTTTATCAGATACAGGTTTGTGACTGAGTTTAATCAATCAATCATCTTTGAGTTATTTGATTGTGGCTTCAAGATCAGGACAATACATCTCCAATTGCTTCTGTCATAATTCTCTCTGGTCATTACTTAAATAATGCTCGTAAATAAAATATACGGTCTCATTAAGAATTTATTGCTTTTAGATTTAGTTAGAGATGCAGCATGGTAAGAGGTCCTTCTGGCCCAACAAGCCCATGTCGCACAATTACACCCATATGACCAATTAACCAACTAACCCAGATGCCTTTGGAATGTGGGTGGAGATCGGAATATCCAGAGGAAACTCCCGTGGTCACAGGGAGAACGTGCGAACTTCTTACAGTCAGCGATGGGAATTGTACCCAGGTTGCTGGTGTTGTAAAGCATTACACTAACTACCACACTACCGTACCATCACCACCTCCTCAAAGAAAACGCAAACAGCAAATAGACTGCGTTGGAAGATAAAACTCAACTGTTGTTTAGAAACTCGGGAACGTGGCAGTTCTGGCACTGGCTGCAGGAAGCTGTGGGATTGCAGGTTTCTGACATGGACACGCACCCGGAACAGATGGACGTGCAGAATCCTGTCCCCTGCCTGTCTGCCTCCTGAGTGGAATGAGCTTGGACTGATTTATTCTTTTGTGAGCAGGTTAAAGGCAGAGGAAGGGCTGAGCCACTGCTTATCAGCGCAAGGACGCCAGTCACCCAGCAGCTGCATTCAGACAGGATCCCGCTCGGACACAACATTCCCGATAAAGTGTACCTCATCCACCATTCCTGACTGGGATTCAGGAATACCAAACTGGCCTTGGGAAAGGGTTTAGTTTTGGCAGGAATCTATAATCAGCTGTATCAAATCTTTACTCAATAGGAACACCACCAAACAATCGTGTGCCCTCCACTTATACTTAGACCAGTCAGGCCTGATTTTAACTTGGGACGGGGTTGGATGTGTCACCAGGATGAATGGTCATCCAGCCTGACATTGCCTACTTGTGTTAGAGAGTTTTAGTCCTTCAGCTGAGAGTTAAACTGTTGATGAGGGAGTCCGAACGTACTTCCTCAGATAAAGGACCTTACAAATCTGCAGGCTGTTCTCCAAAAAACGTGTGGGTGCTGAATCTGACTGCGTTTTGTTCAGTAAGGATGCTCAGGAATGGAAAAGTGTAGAGAAAGTGGTAGATAATGCCAATCCATCACGGGAAAAGCCCTTCCACCCCCTGATGAAGGTCCTGTTGAAGGGTCTCAGGGTGAAATGCCAACTGTTTATTCATTTCCAGAGATGCTGCCTGACCTGTTCAGTTTGTGAGTGCTGCTCTTTGGCATATTGGGTGTTTGTCAGACTTTGTGTATCGATTTTCATAAATTCGATCGTATTTCTTTGTTTCCCTGTAAATGCCTGCAAGAAAATAAATCTCAAGGTGATATATAAGTTCAAAGTAAATTTATTATCAAACTGCGTATATGTCACCATATACAACCAGAAGATCCATTTTCTTGCAGGCATTCACAGTAGGACAAAGAAATACAATGGAATCAATGAGAAACTACACACAGATAAAGAGTGACAGGCAACCAATGTGCAAAAGGAGTCAAACTGTACAAATGCAAAAATAAATAACGATAATATATAATAATAAAAAATAAATAAATAGATGGACAGAATGAATGAATGAGTGATACTGAGGACAAGAGTTGTAAAGCCCTTGAAAGTGAATCCATAAGTTATGGAAGCAGTTCAGTGTTGAGGTGAGTGAAGTTATCCACGCCAGTTCTGGAGCATAACGGCTGTAGGGTAATAACTGTTCATGAACTGGTGGTGTGGGACCCATGTCCCCTGTACCTCCTGCCTGATGGTAGTAGTGAGAAGAGAATGTGGCTGGGATGGTAGGGGTCTTAGGTGATCGATTTTGCTTTCTTGAGGCTGCGCTCCTTGTAAATGGGCTCCAAAACAGGGAGGGTTTTTTTCCTGTGATGTACTGGGCTGTATCCACTGCTTTCGTAAGCTTTTCTGTTGTTTGGCACTGGTGTTTCATGGGTGTTTTATAAACATACTTGGACTTTGACTTGAGGGCAAAGGAGTGTAAGTGAATTACAGTGAAGACCTGGCAGGATGGAACAGGCTCAGCGGGCTGAATGGCCTCCTCCCAGGCAACCAATAGTCATTGCTGGATGCATTACCTGTGCCACTGCAACACCTGGGGAGAGCTCCTTCACAATTCACCAGCTGGACCAGTACCCTGCAGTTATCATCAGCTGGTAGTGAGGACAAGTTCAGTCAAGGGGGATGGTGGATGCTATTTGTTTATATAGTTAGAGATACAAAACAGTAACAGGTTGTTTCAGCCCAGGGAGTCTGTGCTGCCCAATTACACCAACGTTCAGGATAATTCTGTCATAGTTCTCTCTGGTCAATTCTTAAATAGTGCTTGCAAATAAAAGATATGACCTCATTAAGAACTTATTCATTCTTCTTATTCTTTATTTAGAATTACACCATGTACCTCTAAATAAACAGGCTCAAAGAGCTCGTGCTGCCCAATTACAACCATGTGACCAATGAACCTTCTATCCCGTACGTCTTTGGAATGTGGGAGGCAACTGGAGCACCCAGAGGAGTCCACATGGTCACGGAGAGAGCGTACAAACTCCTTACAGTCAGTAGCAAAAATGGAACTTGAGTCACTGGCGTAGTAATAGTGTTATTCTAACTGCTCAGCTAACCCTTTGAAAAATATTTTTGGAAATATTTTCAGAGATTATGTTTCCTACCAACAGTTATTTGGGCTAGGCATAGCTCAAATACCGTCTACAAATTTGTTGACAATGCAACCATTGTTGGTAGAATCTCAGGTGGTAACGAGAGGGTGTACAGGAGTGAGATATGCCAACTAGTGGAGTGGTGCTGCAGCAACAACCTGGCACTCAACGTCAGTAAGACTAAAGAGCTGATTGTGGGTTTCAGGAAGGATAAGACGAAGGAACACATACCAATCCTTATAGAGGGATCAGAAATGGAGAGAGTGAGCAGTTTCATGTTGCTGGCTAGATCTCTGAGGATCTAACCTGGTCCCAACATATCGATGTAGTTATAAAGAAGGCAAGACAGCAGCTATACTTTACTAGGAGTTTGAAGAGATTTGGCATGTCAACAAATAAACTCAAAAACTTCTATGGTTGTACCATGGAAAGCATTCTGACAGGCTGCATCGCTGTCTGGTATGGAGGGGCTACTGCACAGGACCAAAAGAAGCTGCAGAAGGTTGTCAATCTAGTCAGCTCCATCTTGGGTACCAGCCTACAAAGTACCCAGGACATCTTTTGGGAGCGTTGTCTCACAAAGGCAGTATCCATTATTAAGGACCTCCAGCACCCAGGGCGTGCCCTTTTCTCATTGTTACCATCAGATAAGAGATACAGAAGCCTGAAGGCACGCACTCAGCGATTCAGGAACAGCTTCTTCCCCTCTGCCATCTGATTCCTAAATGGTCATTGAATCTTTGGACACTACCTCATTTTTTTAAATATACAATATTTCTGTTTTTGCACTTTTTCTTAATCTATTCAATATATGTAATTGATTTACTTTTTTATTTATTATTATTACTGTATTACTTTTATTTTATTTATTATATATTTTTTTCTCTGCTAGATTTATTATATATTTTTTTCTCTGCAGTATTGCATTGAATGGCTGCTGCTAAGTTTACAAATGTCATGTCACATGCCGGTGATAATAAACCTGATTCTGATTCTGTGCTCCTTTTCTTCCTGACCTCGAAGCCACATTGCGTAGGAGAATTTTACATATGGGAATACACAATCGGTCTCCTGTGTGTCTGACTGGCAGCTCCTTCGGTGAACATTAACCCAAGGGCTCTTCTCCACTTGATCTGGTCTTCCACAAAGCTGGCAGCTACTCTGACTGGATTTGCTTCAGCATTGACTCTTGTACCCTGACGTAGCTGATATACAATGGTCATGGTCTATTACAAGAATTCACACACAGGCTAAGTCAATCCTTAAGAGAGAGGAACAGGATTAGGCCATTTGGTCCATTGAGTCTGCTCTGCCATTCCATCATGGCTGATTTATTTTCCTCCCCAACCCCATTGACACCCTTTAGGCTTTTGCAAATGAAACAAAGTGAGCCATTTTATGTTTAATGAAACCTGCAACATATTTTATTGAACTCCAAAACCTCAACACAAAAGTGCGCTAAAAATCTTTACGTAACAATGTCATCACATCAGACCAGCCTCTTAAAGCAAAACCCCAACTCAACGTCAGTGGTTGTGAATTATATACATTTCTCCTGCTTACGTTACCCTACACCCTGACTCATTAAGAACCTATCATACTCTGCTTTAAATGTACCCATTGCCACAGCTGTCTGTGGTAACGAGTTCCACAGATTCAACACCCTCTGACTAAAGAAATTCCTCATCTCTGTCATGGATCCCCAGCTGTAGGAAATATCCTCTCCCAGGTCACTCTATGTTGGCCTTTTAATATTCCATAGATTTCAATGAGATTCCCCCCCCCCCCCCCACCCCCGTTGTTTTTCTAGGAGCCATCAAATGCTCCTCAACACTTCCATTCCCAGAATCTTTCACATGAACCTCCTCTGATCCCTCTCCAATCCCGGCACATATTTTCTTAGATAAAGGGCCAAAAACTGCTCACAATACTCCGACCAATGCCTTATAAATCCTCAGCTTTACATCCTTGCTTTTATATTCTAATCCCATCGAAATAGAAGTAGACTAGAACACTGAGAACTAGAGTGGAATCAAATCTCTCATGCTCCTGGGGCACCGTGTAAGACGGTACAAGCTAGAAAAGCGCTTTGTCTCCTCACTCCAAAGAATACTGTTAGCAGCTCAACGTCCGTTTTCACCCTGTGCTTTATAACCCGAGTTGGTTTTGACTTTGAATTGAGTGGCAGGTTCATTACATCTCAGTGCAGCACATAAGCGCTCTGTGAATTGAACTGATTACCAAGGTTTCTGCGAGACTGGGCACATTCCCAAAGATTCCTTGAGCCCATCCTTTGAAATATAATGTTCATTCATCCCGCTGCACTGACTGGGTCAGTAAACTTGGACAGATCCGCAGTACACCTGACGTTCCTGCAGTTTCAAGGTGAAATGATACCCCTGTGGCTGCGGGCGCACAGACAGACTGGAAATCATCGTGCTCAGTGAGTTTCATCCACTAATTCGATTCTTTTGTGATCATTCAGTGAGAGACAGCTACAGATGAAGTTACTTGCTTGAGTAATTTCCTTCACATGTAGCTTGAACCACTCAGTTCCCTATAATGTCTTGGTGGAAAAAAATGTTCAGAGATGGTCTGGAATTTTAATGCGCCAGTATTAAGGTATTTCAGTTACGAGGGATCATTATTGTATGATAATGTTTTGCAGAACATAGAAGAGTACAGCACAGGAACAGGCCCTTCAGCCCACAATGTTGTGAGAAACCAATTAAATGAGTAATCAATCGGCCAACTAAACTAAATTTTTCAGCGCAAACACGAGGAAATCTGCAGATTGCTGGAAATTCAAGCAACACACACAAAATGCTGGTGGATCACAGCAGGCCAGGCAGCATCTATAAGGAGAAGCGCTGTCGACGTTTTGGGCCGAGACCGTTCGTCAAGACTAACTGAAAGAAAAGATAGTAAGAGATTTGAAAGTGGGAGGGGGAGAGGGAGATCCAAAATGATAGGAGAAGACAGGAGGGGCAGAGATGAAGCTAAGAGCTGGTAAGTTGATTGGCAAAAGGGATACACAGCTGGAGAAGGGAGAGGATCATGGGAAGGGAGGCCTAGGAAGAAAGAAAAGGGGAGGGGAGCACCAGAGGGAGATGGAGAGCAGGCAAGGAGTGATTGTGAGAGGGATAGAGAGACAAAAGAAAAAAAAGGGAAAGTAAATAGATAGATAGATAAGGGATGGGGTGAGAAATGGAGGGGGGCATTAACGGAAGTTAGAGAAGTCAATGTTCATGCCATCAGGTTGGAGGCTACCGAGACAGAATATAAGGTGTTGTTCCGCCAACCTGTGTGTGGCTTCGTCTTGACAGTAGAGAAGGCCATGGATAGACATATCAGAATGGGAATGGGATGTGGAATTAAAATGTGTGGCCACTGGGAGATCCTGCTTTCTCTGGCGGACAAAGCGTAGGTGTTCAGCGAAATGGTCTCCCAGTCTGCATTGGGTCTCACCAATATATAGAAGGCCACACAATGTCCATATCCTTCCAGTTTCCTCAGATTCATGTATTTATCTAAATGTTTCTTAGAAGTTCCTAAAGTGTCTGCCTCTATCACCACCCCAGACAGCACATTCCAGGCACCCACCCCTCTCTGTGTAAAAATACTTGTCCCTGTCAATTCCTTTGAGAGTACTCTCTTTCACCTTAAATTCACTGCCCTTGGGTATTAGACCTTTCAACCCTGGGAAAAAAAATACTATTTGTCTACTCTATCTATGCCTCTTATAATTTTATAAACCACTATTAGATCTCCCCAGAGAAAACAACCCAAATTTGCTCAACCTCTTATTATGGCACATGCTCTGTAATCCAGGGAGCATTCTGTAAATCTCTTTGACTTAAACCTCTGACATTGGATGTGTTTTCATTAATTCAAACTTCAACAGGAAATTTTACTTTTCTTCCTTAATGCCAATTTCAGATTCGATTCAAATTCAGTCAGGATCTTGGAGATAGAGTCTCAATAAAGCTATTGCAATTACTCAGTAGAATTAAAGCGGTGATGCGTGCAAACGTCATAGTGTGCCCTTGATCAGACCTTTGACCTTTTGAGGTCAATCTTTATTGGTGACAGCACATCAGCTAGTGATCTAGCTCACTATAGTCCGTTGTATGGCAAGGAATCTATAAGACAATGGTATAGACATAACCTATAGTGACAGCTATCAATAACTGCAGAGAAATCTCCAGAGGTCGGTGAGGATCATTATAGATATTAAATCAATCATAGTTACTTAACAGTGTGGTAAGCTTCATTGGCAGGGGGAATAACCCAATAGAATAGAGTCAGAGAGAAGTACAGCACAGAAATGGCCCTTTGGCCCATCTAATCCATGCCAAAACTATTTACGTTGCCTGCTCCCAATGACTTGCACCTGGACCATAGCCTTCCATATCCCTACTATCCATGTATCTATCCAAACTTCTCTTAAGCGCTGAAATCGAGCTTGCGTGGACCACTTGTGCTGACAGCTCATTCCACACTCTCAGACCCCTCTGAGTGAAGAGATTTCCCTTCATGTTCCCCTTAAACTGTCCACCTTTCACTCTTAACCCATGATTTCTGGTTGTAGTCCCACCCAACCTCAGTGGAAAAAGCCTGCTTGCATTTACCCAATCTATATCTCTCATAATTTTGTAAACCTCTATCAATTCTCCTCTCAAACTTCTACATTCTAAAGAATACAGTATTCTGACCTATTCGATCTTTCCTTATAACTTGGGTCCCCCCAGACTTGGCAACATCCTTGTCAATTTTCCCTGCACTCTTTCAACCTTGTTTGCATCTTTCCTGTAGATAGATGACCAAAATTGCCCACAATACTCCAAATTAGGCTTCACCACATCTTGTACAACATTAACATTCCATCCCATTTTCTGTACTCAATTCATTGATTTATGAAGGCCAGTGTGCAAAAAGCTTTCTTTACGACCCTATCAAGCTGTGATGCCATTTTCAATAAATTTATGTATCTGTATTCCCGGATCCCTTTGTTCTACCACACTCCTCAGTGCCCTACCATTCACTGTGTAAGATCTACCCTTGTTAGTCTTACTAAAGTGCAAAAACTTGCACTTGCCCGCCTTAAATTCCATCTGCCATTTTTCAGCCCATTTTTCCAAATGAAGCAGATCCCTCTGCAAGCCATGATAGCCTTCCTCACTGTCCACTACACGCCCAATCTTAGCATCATCCGCACATTTGCTGATCCAGTTAAGTATATTATCATCCAGATCATTGATACAGATGACAAACAACAAAGGATCCAGCACCGATCCCTGTGGCACACCACTAGTCACGGGCATCCAGTGAGGGAGGCAACCCTCTACTACCACTCTCTGGCTTCTCCCACAAAGCCAATGTCTAATCCAGTTTGCTACCTCATCCTGAATGCTGAGTGACTGAACCTTGTTGATCAGCCTCCCACAGTCAAGTGCCTTAGTAAAGTCCATGTAGACAGCATCCACTGCCTTGCCTTCATCCTCTTTCCTGGTAACTTCCTTGTAAACTCTGGAAGACTGGTTCGACATGAACTACCACGTGTGAAGCGATGATCCTTAATCAGTCTATGTCTATCTAAATACTTATATATAGAATACTTTCCAATACTTCCCCACAAATGAGGTCAGACTCACTGGATATAATTTCCTAATTTATGTTTAGAGCCTTTTTGAAAAGTGGAACAACATTGGCTATCCTCCAATCCTCTGGTACATCTCCTGTCGCTAAGGATGTCTTAAATATCTCTGCTGGAGCCCCAGCAATTTCTGCACTTGCCTCCTACAGGGTCAGAAGGAACATTTTGTCAGGTCCTGCATATTTAAAAAAATACAAAAAAATACCAGGAGCAAGGGGAGCCCATTCAGCATCTTAAACCTGTCCCACTGCTCAGTGAGATTACAGGTGATTAGCCCCAGGCCTCCCTCAGCTTCCCTCCCCCTTCATCATTTTTCCATGGCCCTCAGTTCTCAGAACATTGTCGGAAAAGCAAAAAAAAAATGCACATGCAGGAAACATGAAACTAATAACAGGAAAAGCTATAAAAGTTCATCATCAGGTAGCGTCTGTGGAGAGAGAAGCATTGAACACTTCCCATCTACAACTGTCCATCACAACGAGCAAAGTGAGAGGTAAACACAGGTTTTCGGTGGGAAAGATAGTGGGTGTGGGATGGGTAGAATATTAGGAATGTCTATGATAGGATAAGAGGAACTGGCTTAATGGTACCAGTTGTCAGCTCTCTATAGATGTACCATAGAAAGCATCGTATCTGGACGCATAATGGCTTGGTACAGCAACTGGACAGCACAGCACAGAAACCAGCTTCTGCTCTATAGACTCAGTCTACACTTCCCGTTGCCTCAGGAAAGCAGCAAGCATAACCAAGGGTGCCATTCTCCTTCATTATTCTCTCTTCTCCCTTCCTCCAATGGGCAGCAGATACTAAAGCTTAAGAAGGGCAGCTCAAAGACAGCTCCTGCATGTTTGGACTGTGGGAGCAAACCAGAATACTCGAAGGAAACCCATGCAGTCACAGGGAGAATGTACAAACTCCTTACAGGCAGCGGCGGGAATTGAACCCGGGTCACCTGCACTGTAAAGCGTTGTGCTAATCACTATGATACCTTGGCGCCTCTCGTTGTACTTATGTATGGTATGATCTGTGGAGATGTTATGCAGATGAATCTTCTCGCTGTGTCTCAATACTTGTCACAATGATATCCTAATTATCAATGCCTGTGGAAAGTGGATCTTTCAGGTGAGGATCTATCTCCACCTTCCATTCTGTTTTACTTTTCCTCTGTGTAGCCTGAACCTGCAGGGCATGCTCCAGTCAGAACCAGCTAACATGATCATAGTACTTCTCCCACCTAATGCACGAAGTTACTCCATCGGAGGAACTCCTGGCGTCACCCACAGCTTCTTGCTGCCCAAACCCTTTCTACCTCCACAGAGGCCGTCTGATCCAATGGACGTTTACAATGGTTTCCGGTTTGTTTTGAAAATGTATCTCTCTCCTTTGTAGAGATCTCTGTCGACATACTGTCCACAGCCCTCTGCGATAGCGACTTAGATTTGGTTAATTGTAGATTTATTTATCACATCTACATTGAAATGTGTAGTGAAATGTTTCATTTGTGTTAGCATCCAACACCTCCAAAGCTGTGCTGGGGTCAGCCAGGTGGTGATATCACGTGCAATTACGTGCCAGTTCCTGATTGGACAGCACTGAGCATGTGCGGGGTTTGCCAGAATGTATCAGCATGTGGCAGGGTTAAGATGTGTTTGTTTATTTCTGAAAATAGAAGTTCTCTAATTCTTCCAGAATATGATTTTTTTTTGTTAACCCATGGCATGTTTAAACAGAAGTAACATAAGATGGTGTTAGAAGTGCTTTTGGAAGAATAATACGGGAGAATCGAGAATCGAAGATAATCGAAAAAAGAAGAACAGTGATCGGTGAAATGGAAGGCTTACGACCCCCACAAAAACTGCAGCTGACTGGGAATGTAGTTGAGGATTGGAGGATCTTCAAACAACAGTTTGAAATATAGTTATCGATGATTGATTATGAAGAAAAGTGGACAAAACCAAAACGGCAATCCTGCTCCATGAATCCGAAATGATGCAGTAGAGGTATATAATAACATTGTCTTTGAAGATGGAGATAATTTAAATTTAAAGTTGATAATGGACAGATTGAAAGTACTTTTTATACCGAACCGTAATGTGATGTGAGCGGCATTTGAAAAAAAAGTCACGTGATCGCTATGCGCGGGAACACAGTCCACATCTGTGTTTCGCATGTGGCAAACTTTGTGTAATGCCCAGGGCTATCGGCTTGTGTATGTCTAGGGGAAAATCCGTCCACCCGCCAAACTGTGTCTGCCGTTTGCGAGGATGCTGTGAAGTTGCGAAACAATATAAAAAAAGAAAAAAAGGCGCCAGAACTTATCAGAGTTCAATCAATTCGTGCACAACTGTTGGAGTTCAATTATCGAAGCCTTCAGTCCAACATTCGATCTTCTCTGAGCTCCTTGACCCGCCACCTGGGACCAACCACTGTGGTCGACCAGAGCGCGTCCAGCACGTCCTTCCTCTTCCGTTCTCCTCCCAAAACTCCCCCGCAGTCACCCCAGCTTCCCACACATACAGATAGAACAACATTGCTTCCATTGGTTAGTTCCTCCGTTATCAATAATTATAACCCAAACATTCCAACTAAACAGAGCATTATCTCATCAGTTACCAAACAAAGAAGCAATTTCATTTGTTATAACGCTACAGAGAAGCCATTTTATGTATGCAGTTAACAGTTAACATTACAGTAAATAATCTGAGAACCCTGCATTTGTTACAACTGTGGTAAGTTTAATCATTTTTCATGCTGTTGTAGAAGTGGAATGAAGGAATGTGAATTTACTTTACTTACTTACTTTATTGTCACCAAACAATTGATACTAGAGCATACAATCATCACAGTGATACTTGTTTCTGCACTTCGCGCTCCCTGAAGTACAAATCGAAGTAAATATAGTAAAAATTTAAATTATAAATCATAATTAGAAAATAGAAAACGAATAGAACAAATAGAAATGAAACAAGTAAATACAGTGATTGAAGATGAACATGTGGAATTTTATATAGATGCGCTTCATGAAAGTGCTGACATGGAGAATATAAAAGCAGTAGCTGCAGTGTCTGAGACAACCAAACGGGAGGCAATTGATGATGTGAAAAAGCAATGGCAGGAAGAGGTTGCTTCAATGCAAGCGATAATGAAAGAGACACTGAGAGAATATGAGATTTAGTCTCATCACCAGCTAGAGCAAGAATGCTCACAGTGGGCACAGTATAAGTAAGAAATGAAAGGACAAGTAACGGAACTGAGAAGTTTTATTGAGATGATGAAGTCTCAGCATAAAAAAGAGATTACACAGTTAATGAATGAATTAGATGAAGAAAAGAAGATCCGTATTTCATTCCAAATGGAAGTGGAAGGAATTAGGAAAGATACAGTCCAAACAGAAGCAGGGAAGCAGATTGCTGAGGAGGATAGCGTGAACTGCTTGCCTGAAATTCCAGATTCTAACCAGGAGACGTGAGAGTATACCAAAAAGTTTAGTTGAGATACATGAAGAAAAGCTTAAAGCAAAGAAGAAAAAGTAGAAGCACAAGAAGAGTCATGGCTCAGATAGCGAAGAGCCAACTTCAGAGTTTCAGTTAGCTGATATAAATTTGTTTATTGGTTAATGTTATTATTTGTTTTTCTTTTTAAGGAATAGAAGATGTGATTCCTCAGAGATTCAGTTAACAGATGTAGACGAGACAAAAGATGTAAACAATAACAAGTAAACCCACAGAGAGACTGATTGAGACTTGTTGAATTATGTATTTGTTTTGATTAATGTTGTTCTTTATTTTTTTCTTTTTAAGGAAGGGAAGATGTGGTGATATCACGTGCAATGACGTGCCAGTTCCTGAGCATGCGTGGCATTGCCAGAATGTATCAGCATGTGGCGGGGTTAAGATGTGTTTGTTTATTTCTGTAAATAAAAGTTCTCTAACTCTTCCAGAATATGGTTCTTTATTGTTAACCCACGGTATGGTTAAATAGAAGTAACATAACAAGCCACACATTCTGGCATAAGATAGGATGACCACGACATTCAGCAGAACCACAGATAACAAAACAAAACAGAATGTACCACGCACAAAGCAACAGCTGCTCAACAAGACCTCACTTCCACCACAGTCCTTTAGGATCTTATGATACGATCACCCCTCATTCTTCTAAACTTCAGAGAATACAGATCCAGCTTCTGATTCCACTTGTGACGGGGCAACCTCACATCCCAGAAGTTAGCTTGGTCCATCTCTTTGAGACTATCTCCCATGTTAATGTCTTTTAAAGAATGTGTCCACTTAGGTGATCCATGGCCCACAGGTGACTTCACCAGCACCCTGTTCAATTCAATAATTCCCTGCTTCCAACCTCTAATCCCCCTGCAATCAGGTCCCATGTGCAACTAACATTCTGGCAGACCATTTGTCCGCCAGAGAAAGCAGGATCTCCCAGTGGCCACACATTTTAATTCCACGTCCCATTCCCATTCTGATATGTCTATCCATGGCCTCCTCTACTGTCAAGATGAAGCCACACTCAGGCTGGAGGAACAACACCTTATATACCGGCTGGGTAGCCTCCAACCTGATGGCATGAACATTGACTTCTCTAACTTCCGTTAATGCCCCTCCTCCCCTTCTTACCTCATCCCTGATTTATTTATTTTTCCCCCTCCCCTTTTTGTTCTCTCTGCCCTTCACTCTGCCTGTTCTCCATCTCCCTCTGGTGCTCCCCTCCCCCTTTCCTTCTCCCTAGGCCTCCCATCCCATGATGCTTTCCTTTCTCCAGCTCTGTATCCCTTTTGCCAATCACCTTTCCAGCTCTCAGCTTCACCCCACCACCTCTGGTCTTCTCCTATCATTTCGCATTTCCCCCTCCCCCTCCTACTTTCAAATCTCTTACTATCTTTCCTTTCAGTTAGTCCTGACGAAGGGTCTCGGCCCGAAACATCGACAGTGCTTCTTCATATAGACACTGCCTGGCCTGCTGTGTTCCACCAGCATTTTGTGTGTGTCTTTTGATAACCTCTTGTCCTTAAAGTACAAGATCATCTCTGGCTCTCTATACTCCCGTCAGTCGAAATCTCTCTCCATTTATATGATTGCCTGTCACCAGAGTGCATGATCTCTGCACTTTCCCACAGTGGAACGCTGCAGCTATGAAGCTGTTGGTGTAATGTGATTACAGCACGAGGGACCCAGGTGCAATTCCTGTTGCTGTCTGTAAAGTTCTCTCCGTGACCTCATGGATTTCTTCCAGGAGCTCTGGTTTCCTCCCACTTTCCAAAGATGTACAGGTTAATAAGTTAGTCAGTCTCATGGGTATAATTGATCATGTTGGACTAGAAGAGCCTGGTACTGTGTTGAACCTCTAAATAAAATAAAAATAAACTCCATTGCCACACTTCCACCCACTCACTCAACCTATCTGTGCCCTACTGCATAGTACCGGTCTCCTCACAATATCCTCCCACCAATCATCTACACGCTGCCTGACCTTCGCATTACCGCTGACTGCACCTTGCCACAATGTGTAGTTAAAACTACTTTCTTTACTAATTTACACTCAGTGGCCACTTTATTAGGTACACCTGTACACCTGCTCATTAATGCAAATGTCTAATCAGCCAATCATGTGGCAGCAATTCAATGCATAAAAGATGCATAAAAGCATGCAGTCAGGGTCAAGAGTTGTCAGTCTAAACTTCAAATGTGATCTAAATGATTTTGACAATAGAATGATTGTTGGTGCCAGACAGGGTGCTTCGAGTATCTCAGAAACTGCTGGTCTCCTAGGATTTTCATGCACAACAGTTTCTAGAGTTTACAGAATGTTGTGAAGAACAAAGAAAACATCCAATAATCAGCAGTTCTGTGGGTGAAATTGCCTTGTTAATGAGCAAAGCCAGAGGAGAAGGCTGGAATGGTTCAAGCTGACGATAACTCAAATAACCACATGTTACAACACTGGTGTGCAGAAGAGCAGATATGAATGCAAAACTCTTCAAACCTTGAAGTGGATGGGCTACTGCAGCAGAAACCCATAAACATACAGTCCGTGGCCACCTAATAAAGTGGCTCTGGTGAATGTTCCACTCTCCACTGCCTGTGACTCTGGTGAACATTCCACTCTCCACTGCCTGTGGCTCTGGTGAACGTTCCACTTTCCACTGCCTGTGGCTCTGGTGAACGTTCCACTCTCCACTGCCTGTGGCTCTGGTGAACGTTCCACTTTCCACTGCCTGTGACTCTGGTGAACGTTCCAGTCTCCACTGCCTGTGGCTCTGGTGAATGTTCCACTCTCCACTGCCTGTGACTCTGGTGAACGTTCCACTCTCCACTGCCTGTGGCTCTGGTGAACGTTCCACTCTCCACTGCCTGTGGCTCTGGTGAACGTTCCACTTTCCACTGCCTGTGACTCTGGTGAACGTTCCAGTCTCCACTGCCTGTGACTCTGGTGAACATTCCACTCTCCACTGCCTGTGACTCTGGTGAACATTCCAGTCTCCACTGCCTGTGGCTCTGGTGAACGTTCCACTCTCCACTGCCTGTGACTCTGGTGAACGTTCCACTTTCCACTGCCTGTGACTCTGGTGAACGTTCCAGTCTCCACTGCCTGTGGCTCTGGTGAACGTTCCACTTTCCACTGCCTGTGGCTCTGGTGAACGTTCCACTTTCCACTGCCTGTGGCTCTGGTGAACGTTCCACTCTCCACTGCCTGTGACTCTGGTGAACATTCCACTCTCCACTGCCTGTGACTCTGGTGAACATTCCACTCTCCACTGCCTGTGGCTCTGGTGAACGTTCCACTTTCCACTGCCTGTGGCTCTGGTGAACGTTCCACTTTCCACTGCCTGTGGCTCTGGTGAACGTTCCACTCTCCACTGCCTGTGACTCTGGTGAACGTTCCAGTCTCCACTGCCTGTGGCTCTGGTGAATGTTCCACTCTCCACTGCCTGTGACTCTGGTGAACGTTCCACTCTCCACTGCCTGTGACTCTGGTGAACATTCCACTCTCCACTGCCTGTGGCTCTGGTGAACGTTCCAGTCTCCACTGCCTGTGGCTCTGGTGAACGTTCCACTCTCCACTGCCTGTGGCTCTGGTGAACGTTCCACTCTCCACTGCCTGTGGCTCTGGTGAATGTTCCAGTCTCCACTGCCTGTGACTCTGGTGAACGTTCTCGTGCTCTGCCTTGGTATATTGTGAACTCCCCATCCTGCGCTGATATTTGACCACACTTTGTTTGGTTGTTTTTGGGAAGAGAATAGAGACGGTGAAAGGGCCCTTTAGCCATGGCCGCTATCATGCTGAGTTCAGGCCAGTACTGGGATCCTGAGGTCAGTTTTTCTAGCAGAAGAAACACCGACGACCTGGGCAGCAGGCCCAATTCTCTGAGCAGCTGCGATTGAGGGGAGGTTAGTCTAGGAAGCACCAACTCATTACATCTTCATAAAATGTAATTAACTAAATGATTTCATCCAATGACATAACGTCAGTATTGTGGCACACTCTACACCAGTTACTTGTGCTGCTTTACCAATGGAATAACATACTTTGCACCACATCCTTACTGACATTAACGAAGTACAAGATAGAATTGAAGAAGGAGGAATAAGGGAAGTAGGATGCGAGGAGACTTGATAGAGCTGCACACAATGATAAGAGACATAGATCGAGTGGACAGCCAGAGACGTTTTCCCAGGACGGAAATGAGTAAAGCAAGAAGACGTAATTTTAAGGTGATTGGAGGAAAGTATAGGGAGGGTGTGAGAGCAACGCTCAAAATGCTGGAGGAACTCAGCAGGCCAGGCAGCATTTGTGGAGGGGAATAAACAGTCAACATTTCGGGCCGAACAAAGGGGAAGGAGCCAGAATAAAAAGCTGCGCAGAGGGGAAGAGGTACAAGCTGGCAAGTGATAGGCGAAGCCAGGTGAGGGGGAAGGAGGGTGGGTGGGGGAGGGAGGATGAAGTGAGAAGATGGGAGGTGCCAAAGACAGCTTCTTCACGGTGTGCTGAGTGTGTGGAACGTGCTGCTAGGGGTAGTGGTGATGTATTAGGGATGTTTAAGAGACTCTTAGACTCTTAAACAGGCACACAGATGAAAGAAAAAAAGAGGATTGTTTAGGAAGGAAGGGTTAGATTGATCTTGGATTGGGCTAAAAGGTCAGCATAACATTATGGGGCGAAGGGACTGTTCTGTGCTGCACTGTTCTATGTTCTGTAATTAAAACAAATTGTACAAAGTAAATAATTTCACAAATTATATCCCATTTTAATTAACATGATTAGTCATAATAATCTCTAGTAGTTCTATTGATATTTAATAATTTGAATCATATTTAATATAATATTCCATGTTACCCTGCAGATCCAAATCTTGACCTGTGGATGGCGATAGAGAGCAGACTAATTTCTATACAAAAATGAACACTCCGTGGAGTTAATAAAATTTCTAATATTCCCCACCATCGAGGACATCTTCAAGACTTGGTAGAGGGTGGCATCCATCACTAAGGACTTTCACAATCCACTACTTGACCCATTGGGGAAGAGGTGCAAAAAGCTGAAGACTCGCACTCAAATGATTCAGAAACATTTCCAAATAGACCTTGATCCCATGAACACTACCTCATTTTCCCTTTTCCTTTGAATTATTTAATAATTTTTGCAATTTTTACTAATTTCATGTCTTTGCACTGTCCTGCTGCCACAAGACAACACATTTCCCATTGCGGAAGTCAGTGACGATAAACTTGATTCTAATTCAGTAATTACAAACCTTTGGACTAGTTTCCCGAAGTTTCTTGATCACATCATTGGCACTAAATCCAATGACTTAGCGTAAATTCCAGGCAGCTCCTCTCTAAATGTTCGGATGGTCGTGGGTTGGACCTCAGAGCAACACTGAGAGATTCAATCCAGTTCTTCTGCAGAAACTTGTGAGGACTATTCTAGAAGAGCAGCTTCTCTTCTGGTCAAAGTTCAAAGTAAATTTATTATCAAAGAACATACACGTCACCCTATACAACCCTGAGATTCGTTCTCTAGTGGGCATATGCAGTAAATTGAGACACCTTCAAACAACATCCCTCGAGCAGATTACCCATTGTTTCTCTTGCTGCTCTTTGTGGAGGCTCTATGCAAGGAATTTTTTAAAGGGTTTCACTATTGGAATTGGAATTGGTTCATCATTGTCACATGTGCTGAGATACAGTGAAAAGCTTGTCTTGTATATTGTTCGTACAAATCAAATTATTACACAGTGCATTGAGATAGAACAAGGTAAAACAATAACAGAATGTGGAAAAAAGTGTTGCAGTTAAAGAGAAAGTGCAGTGCAGGTAAACAATGAGGTGAAAGATCATAGCAAGGTAGATTATGACGTCAGGAGTCCAAGTTATCATACTAGGGAGCCATTTAATAGTATTATGAAAGCCGGGTAGAACTGGTCCTTGAGCCTGCTGGTGCATGCTTTCAGGCTTTTGGATCTTCTGCCTGATAAGAGAAGGAAGAGAAAGCCCAGGACTGGTAGGGTGCTTGATTAAAGTCCACAATAAACAGGTGATTGAAATTGAAGATCAATTTGGTAACACATTACTTGTCAGTCTTTAATTTTAAATCTAAACATAGAAGGCTATTTTGATGACACCATATCTTTGATGTCTTAACCCTATCTTTATGGCCAAGTCTGCAGATGATGCGAAGATAGGCGGAGGGACTGGTAGTATTTCGGAAGCAGGGAGTCTGTAGAAGGATTATGACAAATTGGGGGAATGGGCAAAGAAGTGGCAGATAGAATAAAGTGTAGGGAAGAGTATGGTCATGCAGTTTTGTAGAAGGAGTAAAAGCATAGACTATTTTCTGACTGGGGAGAAAATTTTAAAAATCAGAGGTGCAAAGAACTTTGGAGTCATCATGCAGGATTTCCTAAAGGTTAACTTGCAGGTTGAGTCAGTCGTAAGGAAGGACTAGAATATAAAAGCAAAGATGTGATTCTGAGGCCTTATAAGGCATTGGTCACACCTCACTTGGAGTATTGTGAGCAGTTTTAGGCCCTTTATCTTAGAAAGGATGTGCTGGCATTGGAGAGGGTCCAGGGGAGGTTCACAACAATGATTCTGGGAATGAAAGTGTTAATGCATGAAGAGTGTTTGATGATTCTGGACCTGTACTTGCTAGAGTATAGAACAGGGGATCCCAACCATTTTTATGCCATTAATACCATAAAGGCCAGGTTGGGAACCCCTGGTTTAGAGGAATGAGGGAGGATCTCAATAAAATCTATTGAATATTGAAAGGTTCAGATAGAAGGGACATGGAGAGAATGTTTCCTATGGTGGGGGGGGGGGGTCTAGGACCAGAGGGTACAGCCTCATAATAGCAGGATGTCCTTTTAGAACAAAGAACAAAGATGAGGAGAAGTTTCTTTAGCCAAAGAGTAGTGAATCTGTTGGATTCGTTGCCACAGACGGCTGTGGAGGCCAACTCATTGGGTATATGTAAAACAAAGGTTGAGAAATTCTTGATTAGTCCAGGCATTGGATGTTTTGGGGAGAAGGTAGGGGAATAAGGTTGGGAGTGATAATAAATCTGCTACAATGGGATAGCAGAGCACACTTGATGGGCTGAATGGCCTAATTCTGCTCTTATGTGAGAAAAGGTTTGACTGTTGCTCATCTATTCATTTGACCTTTATGAAACAGAAATAGAAAAGGCAATTGATTAGTTCCTTAACTCTATTTGGATTTGGATGCTTCTCCCAGGATTTTCAGGCAATTTAAGGAAACACCTGGATCTCGTGAACATTCCATACATCATCCTTTCAATCGTTTCTAATTGCGGAACTGCTATTAAGACCAATCACTTTGATCAATGTCAGACCCTCTCCCTCCCATGTTTTCCTTGTGGTGTTAGTGTCAAATACACAGTCTGCAAAACTGCAGAAAATTAATGAGGTTGCTTAAAATGGGGCTGCCTTTGGGGGTAAAAGGCCCTGACCGTGTGAGTCACCTGTGGCTGTGATGCTCTGGATTTGCTGCTGACATCAAAATGTTATCCATCGGAAAGGCGCCCCAGTGTTGGGAGTGTTGTTTTTGCACCATTTATTAAATCCTGGACTGAAGTCCTGCCACCAAATTAAATGGTTGTTATGAAAGATCAATCTTTCTTCCAAGCAGAGTGACCCAATTAACCCCGAACGATTATCCTGTCCTCAGATGCTCAACATCAAAGCACTGAACAGGAATCGAGATGGACGCAAGGACAACTAGAGCTGAAAAGCAGAGGCTTCGAGGGATCTCCACAAGTTCTGCAAGCTCAGGCAGTGTCTGCGGCATGACCAGTGTGCTTTCTGCTTAGAGTCATAGAAGGTAGAAACAGGCCCTTCTGGCCATTCCAGTCTGTGCCGACGTGTTATTCTGCCTAGTCCCATTGGTGCTCACCTGGACTACAGGCCTCCAAAACCCTTTATCGATGTAATATTACATTAAACCCTCATCCACCTCGCCCATTGGCAGCTCACTCCAAACTCTCTGAGTGAAGCAGCTCCTCCTCGGGTTATCTTTAAATATTTTACCTTTCACCTAAACCCATGACCTCCATTTTTAGTCGCACGCAGCCTCAGGGGGAGAAAAAAGCCGGTGAGTAATTACCCTATCTATATCTCTCATAATTTTTGTATACCTCTATTAAATCTCTCCTAATTCTCCTACGCTTCAGGGGAAAAAAAAACTGTCTTAACCTATGCAACCTTTCCCTATAACTCAGGTCAAGTCCTGGCAGCATCCTCGTAAATTTTCTCTGCACTCTCTCAATCTTATTGACATCTTTCCCCTAGGCAGGTGACCAGAACTGCACACAATGCTCCACATTCAGCCTAACCAACATTTTATACAACTTCAACATAACATCCTCATTCCTGTACTGAGACCTCTGTTTTATGAACGTCAATGTGCTAACAGCTTTCTCTACAAATACATCTACCTGTGACACCACTTGAAGAATTACAGATGTGTATTCTACGATTCCTTTGCTCCACTGCACTCCTCAGTGCCCTGCTGCTCAGTGGGTAAGTCCTACCCCTGATTTGGCCTCGCAAAGTGCTACACCTCACACTTATCTGCATTGAATTCCATTGGAAGAGTATTGTGAGCAGTTTAAGAAAAGATGTGATGGCATTGGAGAGGGTCCCGAGAATGAGCCCAGGAATGAAAGGGTTAACATATGAGGAGCATTTGATTGCTCTGGGCCTATATTCACTGGAGTTTAGAAGAATGAGGGGGGGATCTCACTGAAACCTGTGGAATATTGAAAGACCTAGACAGAGTGGATGGTTCCTATAGTAGGGGAGTCTCGGACCAGAGGGCACAGATTCAGAATAGAGGGGCATCCATTTCGAACAGAGAGATCACTTCAGCCAGAGGGTGGTGAATCTGTGGAATTCATTGCCACAGGCGGCTGTGCAGGCCACGTCACTGGTACATTAAAGAAGGAGATTGATAGGTTCTTAATTAATCAGGGCATCAAAGGTTCTGGGGAGAAGGTGGGAAAATGGGTTTGAGAAGTTAATAAATCAGCCATGATGCAATGGCAGAACAGATTTGATGGGCAAAATGGCCTAATTCTGTTCCCATCTTTTATGGTCTTATGGTCTTATAGAATATCTTCCATCTCCAGACCATGGCCTGGTATATTATGATGAAGGTTGTCGCAACTAAGGAGGCCATTCGATCCATCAGGAGCATGCTGGCTCTATATAGTAGTATGTGCTTCACTGAAGAATGTGGCTGGAGAGATTGTTAAATCGGGAGATTGTTCCAGCTCACCAGACTGTCCTACCACTCCAGTGTCCAGTGAGATCATGGCCAGCTTACACCCTAACTCAGTAAATTTTACTGTCCTTGTAAAGCAAAATCCATTGATCCTAGCCTTAGATTGACCAATTGCACTGACATCGTCTAACTTCACAATAGAACCCTTCCTACCAACGACAACTGCACCAGTGATGGTTGTTTCAACTGCCTTGTCAATTAACCCAAACTCTCTGGAAAACAGTTGGTGTTCAAAGTAGTTACTAAAAACAGGAAGATTGTGGGCCAACATCATTGGCCAATGGGCCTGTACTGTGCTGTAATGTTCTATGCTCTATTACAGTGATGAACAGGATGTCTATAATGTGACCTTCAACATGGAAACAGGTCGATCCCACAGCCCTCAGCCATAGGTTACGTCATGTTATTCTTAATGTTTACTATCTGATAATGAAAATATCCCAGCCAAAGTAACCCTGCACATCTAGATCATCTACTTCATGTTTTCATTGACGCAGAGTTATGCTACAGTCTGTCCCTCTGGATCCCATCCTCTCAGTTCTCCAGGACCATGTGCTGAGCTATGGTCTTCATGTGAGCGTTAACCTTCTGGTTCCTCCAGCGAGCCTCATCTGTGGGCTGAGATTCGCTCCTCAGATATGGGGTTTCCTCCTGTATGTAACCTGAGGTGTGGGGTGTCTTGTCTGATCTGCCTAGTGTCTGTCTACAGTGAGTTGCACAGCGTCTGACCCTGTGGAGGCAACAGACCTGCCTTTGCCACTTCAGATCTCCGCCTGCACCTTTTCCTGTTTGCCGAGGAACCTTGGCATATTGATCGATCAGTTGTGCAGCCAATCGATCTGCCAACTTAGAGGCCACCTTCACAATCTGACCATGATCCCATCTGGTGTGGTGCAATGTTGCTTGGTTTCGGCCGGACTCCCCGACTCCACAAATAATCTGACCTCTGGCAGTGTAATCTTTAAATCTGTGGTGACTCCCTTACCTGTGGACAGTCTGAGCTTTATTCTCCCTGTTCCTGGTTGAAGTGACCAGCTGAAGATGGTTATTCCTTCATACAACAGTAGGAAATAGTAGTAGCAGTACTGCGATCACTCGAGCTGAGCCTGATGTTCTCCAAAGGGGTTGTCTATTGGTGGGTCCTCATGGTTGTAGAGGCCGATCTGAGATCCACAAAACCGGGATGTTCGGGTGGATTCTTTTAACAGAGAATGCCTGTGTGTAACTTTATTAACATGGGGAGGCTGAGGCATGGACAGCTACCACATAGTCCTTGACAGATGGGATTCAGGGTCCAGTGGAATGGAATGAATGACATCTAGAGTTGTGTACTTAATATTTCAGTAATATTCTAAACGTATTGTTTGATTGTGCCGGTGAAAGGTAAAAAAGGTTACCTTTCTATGAGAAAGAAGCAAGAAATTGGGATTATTTGGAGAGCTCTCTAAATGAACTAGCACAGGTTCAGTGTACTGAATGGTCCCCTTTGCTATAGGGGTTATACTGAGAGCATCCTGAGCAGCTGCATCACTGCCTGGTTCGGAAATTGCACCATCTCAGATCGCAAGACCCTGTAGCGGATAGTGAGGTCAGCTGAGAAGATCATCGGGGTCTCTCTTCCAGCCATCATGGACATTTACACTACACGCTGTATCCGCAAAGGAAACAGCATTATGAAGGACCCCATGCACCCCTCATACAATCTCTTCTCCCTCCTGCCATCTGGGAAAAGGCTCTGAAGCATTTGGGCTCTCACGACCAGACTATATAACAGTTTCTTTCCCCAAGCTATCAGACTCCTCAATACCCAGAGCCTGGACTGACACCTTGCCCTACTGTCCTGTTTATTATTTATTGTAATGCCTGCACCGTTTTTGTGCACTTTATGCAGTCCAGTGTAGGTTTGTAGTCTAGTGTAGCTTTCTCTGTGTTTTTTTTATTACGTAGTTCAGTCTAGTTTTTTGTAGTGTCATGTGACACCATGGTCCTGAAAAACGTCGTCTCATTTTTACTATGCACTGTACCAGCAGTTATGGTCGAAATGGCAATAAAAGCTGACTTGACTTAACTGAATGCTCACAGGTTTGTTGGTCAAACAGTTAAAGGATTTGAAAGTTTTTATTTTATTTTAGTGACCTCATTTAGGAGCTGCTGTTGTCAGATCACAAAAGGGTTGGGCACAAATCAAGAAGGCAGCAATGACCTGAAGGACCTGATACACCTTCAATAATTCTCCGAGACGTGAGGTGAGATATCGGCTTTAATTGGCTGGAAGAAAGAACAAGCAGCAATTGACCACCACACTACAGCCTGGAGACTGAGGCCGGGGCTGTGTCTCCAATCGCCTTTATACCGGGGTCCGTGGGAGGAGCCACAGGAGCAGTCAGCGGGGGGGTCGTCCAGACAGGTATATGTAGTTCACCACAGTAACCAAAACCTTCTTCTCATTACTACCATCTGAGAGAAGGTACAGGACCCTGAATTCACACAGCCAACATTGAAGAAACTGCTCTTCCCCTCCGTCATCAGATTGCAAACAGTCTGTGAACCCATGGACACTACCTCAATATTTAGTTGGTTGTGCACTATTCAGTCTTTTGTTTTAATATATTATTAGAGTTTATAATAAATGTTAGATATTACTGCAAAACAACAGATTCCACAACAGGAACCCATGAACACTGCCTCAACATTTTGCAGCCACACACAAAATGCCGGAGGAACTCAGCAGGCCAGGCAGCATCTATGGGAAAATGTGCAGTCGACGTTTTGGGCCGAAGCCCTACAGCAGGGCCGGAGCAAAAAAGCTAAGGAGTAGATTTAAAAGGTGGGGGGAAAGGAGAGAGAAAAACACAAGGTGATAGGTGAAACCGGGAGGGTGAGGGATGATGTAAAGAGTTGGGAAGTTGATTGGTGAAAGAGAATCAGGGCTGGAGAAGGGGAGTCTGATAGGAGAGGACAGAAGGCCATGGAAGAAAGAAAAGTGGGGAGCAGCACCAGAGGGAGGCGATGGGCAGGCAAGGAGATAAGGTGAGAGAGGGAAAAGGAGATGGGGAATGGTGAAGGGGGTGGAGGCATTACCAGAAGTTTGGGAAATCGATGTTCATGCCATCAGGTTGGAGGCTACCCAGACAGAATATAAGGTGTTGCTCCTCCAACCTGAGTGTGGGCTCATTTCAATAGTAGAAAAGACCATGGATTGACATATTGGAATGGGAATGGGAAGTGGAATTAAAATGGGTGGCCACTGGGAGATCCCGTTTCTTCTGGTGGATGGAGCGTAGGTGCTCGGCGAAGTGGTCTCCCAAGCTACATAGGATCTCACCGATATACAAGAGGCCACACCAGGAGCACCGGACACAGTAAATGACTCCGACAGACTCACAAGTAAATTGTTGCTTCACCTGGAGGGACTGTTTGGGGCCCTGAATAGTAGTGAGTGAGGAGGTGTAGGGGCAGGTGTAGCACTTGTTCCACTTGCAAGGATAAGTGTCAGGAGGGAGATCAGTGGGAAAGAATGAATGGACAAGAGAGTCACGCAGGGAGCAATCCCTGCAAAAAGCAGAACGGGGCGAGAGGGAAAGATGTGTTTGGTGGTGGGATCCCGTTGGAAATGGCGGAAGTTCCGGAGAATTTGTGCCGTGCTGGTAGCTGAGGACAAGAGGAACCCTATCCCTGGTAGGGTGGCGGGAGGAAGGGGTAAGAGCAGACGTGCGTGAAATGTAAGACATGCGGTTGAGGGCAGCGTTGGTGGAGGAAGCGAAGCCCCTTTCTTTGAAAAAGGGTACATCTTCTTCAATCTGAAGTGAAAAGTCTCTTCTCGAGAGCAGATGCAGCGGAGGCAGAGGAGTTGAAAGAAGGCGATGCTGTTTTGACCGGTAACAGGGTGGGAAGAGGTAGAGTCCAAGGTAGCTTTGAGAGTCTAATAGACATCAGCAAATATGCTGTCTCCAGAGACAGAGACAGTGAGATCAAGAAAGGGGAGGGAGGTGTCAGAAATAGACCAGGTAAATTTGAGGAAAGGGTGGAAGTTGGAGGCAAAGTTGATGAAGTCGACAAGCTCCACATGGGTGCAGGAAGCAACGCCAATGCAGTTGTGAACGTAGCGTATGAAAACTGAGGGACCGATACCAGTGTACTCTTGGAACATAAACTGTTACACATAGCTGACAAACAGGCAGGCATAGCTGGGGCCCATGCGTGTGCACGACGGAGGAGAGTGGTAGTGGAAGGGAACTGGTTAGGTCTGGTGTCCGGAAAGAAACGGAGAGCTTTGAAGCCTTCCTGTTGGGGTTTGAGGTGTATAGGGACTTTTGCTTTCTTTTTGCACGACTTAATTATTTTATATATTTCTTCTCATAGATTATATTTTTTTAAAATGTATTCCAGTGTGCTGTTGCCACTAAACAACAAACTTCACAACATACATCAGTGATACTAAACCAGATTGTGATTCACTCAAGGCCGTGCACAGCAACAAGTCAGTGTGGTTCAGCAGCTGATTGCAGCCAGCCCGGTCCACTCCCCGTACCCCACAGCAAGAGCAGAACCTAACGTTCGTAGTCTGCACACACTGCAAACACAACCCTCACAGAGACTGGGAAAACTCACTGCCTGTTGGAGGAAGTAAGTTAGCAGGTGGTAGCAATTGAAACGGGGAAAAAAAAGGGACAAGATTATTTCATTATGGAGCGTAAGGGAGAAAATAGATGTGACAAATTTGAGAGTTTACATGAAACTGGGGACCTTGACAGTGAGGCATAAACACAGACAGTCAATTGCAGGTCTGTAATGTAGTTTTTAGCAATTTACTTGTAGCGCTTTGCTTTGTTTTACCTGATGTGAACTCTCCCATGGCAATGGCTACTTCATTACTGTTACACTCACTGCCAATGACGTTTTCCACTTGCGTTTTGGTGGAAATCAGACAATATTACTCTAGCTTGGGTTGTAACCACAGAAGGTTTAGTGCTGAATGATAGATGCTGTTTATTTCCAAGCTAGAATGTGGAATTGCTGGAACCTGTTTGATGAATTATATTTTCACTATTCTTGAGCTGTACAGCACCCACTGGACAGATTAGTTTTAAATCTCACTACTGCACTCAATAACTTCACCAAATCCAAATCTAATTTCTCCAACGATTTAAACCTCAAATGATAATTTCTTCTTTGTGATTCTGTGTCACAAATCACTGATTCTGAATAGAGTGCTACAAAGATCATACCTCAATTTCCTGTAAAGGTTATGATCTCCTGATTTGAGCACCATAGTCCTAATCTTTGGTAGGGAGTGGATCTAGTTTATCCGTGGTTTCTGGTATGGGAACGCCTGGATTGATATCTTTTGTAAAGTCTTCTACACAAAGTCCGTGACAGTGGTGACATACCCATTTAAGTTTTCCCTCTCTACCCCACTCTGCTTTCCACTGGGATTGTTTCCTCTGTGAATCCCTGGTCACACTTCCCCACGGATCTCCCACCTGGCACTGCTACACCTGTCCCTACACCTCCTCTCTGACCGCCATTCAGGGCCTCAAACAGTCCTTCCAGGTGAGGCAACCCTTCACTTGTGAGTCTGTTGGGGTCATCTATTACATCTGGTGCTCCCGGTGCGGCCCCCTCTACATCAGCGAGACCCGACGCAGATTGGGGGACCGCTTCGTCGAGCACCTCCGCTCCGTCCACCACAACAGACAGGATCTCTCGGTTGCCACTCACTTCAACTCTGCTTCACATTCCCATTCGGATACGTCCATACATGGCCTCCTCTACTGCCATGATGAGGCCAAACTCAGGTTGGATGAGCAACACCTCATATACCGTCTGGGTAGCCTCCAGCCTGGTGGTATGAACATTGAATTCTCCAACTTCCGGTAATTCCCTCGCCCTCCCTTCCCCCATCCCAGTTTCACTCTGCCTCCTCCTCCAGCTGCATATCACCTCCCTCATGGTTCTGCCTCTTTCTACTACCAATAGTGCTTTGCCCTTACATTCCTTCTTCACCTTTCCTGCCTATCCCCTCCGCGCTTCCCCTCCCCCACCCCTTGATCTTTCCCTTTACTGGTTTTTCACCTGGCACCTACCAGCCTTCTCCTTCCCACCCTCCCCCCACCTTCTTTATAGGGCCAGTGCCCCCTCCCTCTTCAGTCCTGACGAAGGGTCTCGGCCCGAAACGTTGACTGTTCGTTTCCACGGATGCTGCCCGACCTGCTGAGTTCCTCCAGCGTGTTGTGCGTGTTACCCATTTAAGTTGGCTGCTGAGTCTTTGAATATGGACCAGTCTACCAACTCAAAGCCATCACGTAGAGTCTCATGTGTTTCCCCAGACCAGCACTGTAAAGCTTTCTACACTGGATTATCCCATTTCAGTTTCTGTTTATACACAGGTGGAGGTCTCCTGGTATGATAAGATGGTCTATGACACTACGACGTTAATATCAAAGGTCAGTAATCATTGCTAGTCATAGACATAGGGTCATGAAGTTGTTCAACAGAGAAATAAGCTCCTTGGCCCATCATGTCTATTCTAACCCCACTAACCCTGCATTAATTCCATATCCCTCTGTGCCCGGCACATCTAGAACCTATCCACCACTGTTCCCTATAAGCTATGTGGGTGCACGAACACGCAGTAACTGGAATGTTCCTACAAACACAGCCTTTGTTGCCACGCAACTGGAATTTTCTTTTATATAATTTTGAAATCCATGTTAATGTAATTCTGAAATGCCTTGTAATTAATTATGTGTTAATGAATGTATGTCCATAAATGTTCTAAATAATCAACTTACCACAGCCTTTACTTCAAACTATTTTACAGCTCCAACGTACTTACATTGTTGGTATTTATGAAAACAGTCGTAGACAAAGTGTGTCTCCACAAAATCATTCAGTCGTCTGCAAAGTTGAAAATTCAATGTTCAAAGTAAATTTATTTTGAAAGCACATATATGACACCATATACTATCCTGAGATTTATTTTCTTGTGGGCATACTCAGTAAACTCATAATAGAATAATAACCAGGATTGAATCAATGAAAGACTTCACTAACAGAAAATTACTGTATAGTCACACTTTTCCTCGGATAGCCTGCAACTTCCCTTTTGGATCTGAGCTGTTGAACTGACTGTACGGCCTGGCAGTTTTGTAGTTTGAACTGAAGTCTCAGAAGTGCAGGACTGTTGCGGCATGATGGGTACATGCTGAGCTGGGGCGGCAGGTCCCGGGCCCGAGAGCAGGAGTAAGCCAATGTCTGGCCGTCGCTGGAGAGGACATGGAGGCAATTCGATGCAGCAGGATTGAGGTAGGGGAAACGGAGGCGATGCAGGGCCCAAGAGTAAGATCCTGGGCCAGAAAGGCATTTTAAAATCAGAGAGCCTGGGTCCGAGAGCGAGGAAGGACCCGAAGTTTGGATGCTTTAAGTGCCAGGCCAGATTGAAAAGGTCAGGGTATCGGGGCTGGAGGTGAGGGACAGGCTGGTTCAGTTCGCTGCTCCGCGAGGTTTACTCATCTCTGCACTGAACTGAGACTGTGGACTGCGACCAGTGGCTCTCGAATCGGTTGCAGTGGTGACTGGCTGTGGACTCACTTTCGCAAACTTCCCTTCTACACGCTATTTGCCTGCTTTTATTGTTTGCACTATTGTTTTTTTTTACACTTTGGATGTTGAACTGTCTTCGTTTTTTTAATGGGTTCTTTTGGGTTTCTTTGTAAGGAGATGAATCTCAAGGTTGTATATAATATACATACTTTGATCATAAATGTACTTTGAACTTTGAACTTTGTACCTTCTTCCTGATGGCTTCCTGGGTGATGAAGGTCCCTGAAGATGGATGCTGCTTTCCTGCAACAACGCTCCATGCAAATGTCCTCAATGGTGGGGAGGGCTTTACCCAGGATGGACTGGACCGAATCCACTACGTTTTGTAGGATTTTCCCTTCAAGGGCATTGGTGTTTCCGTACCAGGCAGCCAATCAATGTACTCTCTACCACACATCTAAGAAGTTCATCAAGGTTTTAGATGTCATGCTGAATCTTCACAAACTCCCAGGGAAGTAGAAGCACTGTAACGCTTTTTTTGTAATTGCATTTACATATTGGGCCCAGAGCAGGTCCTCAGAAATTATAACACCGAGGAATTTAAAGTCACTGACCCTCTCCACCTCTGATCCTCTGATCAGCACTACGATGAAAACATTGCCTCAAAAACACCACAGTAGTCCTGTAATTTCAAATTTGTTTCTGAGAAAGTTAAGACTGGTTCAATTAAGACGTTCATTGATATGCTGAACTGTGTGCTTCAAAAGGAAGAATTTGAAGAAGTGTCATTTCTTATTGACATGATTGGAACATTTCAAGCTTCTAGTGCTGACTGCAAATGTGGATTCAGTTTTATGAATTCAATCAAATGTTAATGCAGAAACAGACTATTTGGATGAGCTAATGAGGATTAAGACATATCCTCCATCTGGATGTGAAATTAATCTGGACAGTATTTATCGACAAGGGATTTGTAATAAAGATTGATGAGAAAAAGTTTACGAAACATGAAAGATTTGTTTACTGCATTTTATTCTGCCCTTCAATTAATATTGTAAATAAAATCAAATGTATGTGATTTTTCAAATTTAATTTTGAATATTCATAGAATGCGTATTACAAAAAAAATTGCCACGCAGTTTGCAGGCCGTTTAAAAAATTACTGCTCCGAGCAAAGGTTGGTTCGCGCATCTGTAAAAAAAAATTAGAGGGAACGTTGCTGTCCAGATGGCTTTTAAATATTATTACTCTTCCTGCCTCCACCACCTCCTCTGGCAGCTCAGTCCAGGGACCAAATACTCCTTGTGTGAAAATTTTACCCCTACCCTGGGCAACAGACACAAGCTGTCAACCCTACTCAGGCCTATCATAACATTATACATATCAATTGACCCTATAACCTACTTTACTGTGGCCTAGCAACTTGACATTTACCTGCACTGCACTTTCTTTGTAGCTGATACACGTCATTCAAAGTTCAAAGTAGATTTATTATCAAAGTACATACATTTTCTTGTGGGAATATTTTTTAAATCTATAGAATAATAGCCATAGCAGAATCAATGAATGATCGCCTGACCTTGGTGTTGAACCAGAGTGCAGAAGAGAACAAACTGTGCAAATACTAAAAGAAAGAAATAATAATAATAGATAAAAATAAGCAATAAGCATTTGTGCACATGAGATGAAGAAGTCCTTGAAAGTGAGTCCATTGGTTGTCGCAACACTTCAATGATGGGGCGACAAAGCGGAATGAGATTATCCCCTCTGGTCCTGATGGTTGAGGGGTAACTACTGTTCCTGATCCTGGTGGTGTGAGTCCTGAGGTTCCTGAACCTCCTTCCTGAGGGCCACAGCATGAAGGAACCATGACCCGGGTGGTGGGAGTCCCTGCTGATGGTTGCTCCTTTCCTGCCACAGTGTTTCATGTAGATGTGCTCAATGGTGGGGTGGGCTTCATCCACGGTGGACTGGGCCATACCTGCTACTTTTTATAGGATTTTCCATTCAAGGGTATTGGTGTTTCCATACCAGGCAGTGATGCAGCATTGATATACTCTCCACTACACATCGATAGAAGTTTGTCAAAGTCTTAGATTTCGTCTATATTCTGAATTGCTTTACCTTGTTCTTCCTCAGTGCACTGTGTGATGTTCTGATCTGTATGGATGGCAGTTCTCACTGTACTTCAGTACATGTGACAATAATAGACCAGTTTCCCAATTTATCTAGTAGAATGGGATGTTTTTTGGATTAATGCTGTGGTTACAGCAGCTGGCTAATGTTTACAGAGGGAGAGGACACTGATCGTTTATTCCCAGGGATACATCCTCTTTGAGAAACAACGTCCACAGCCAAACTGGAACTGTTCGTGTTTATTTTCTTTACCCTGACTTTAAATAGAAACTTTCCCTTACTTTCTGTCCCTTTTATAGAGCCATATTTTTGCCTTTTTAAAATGATTATTTGCGTGAGTCGAACTCAGTGGACCAGCAGATTGGAACAAGCGCTTGCGATCAAGATGTTTCTCAGTGTTTAACAGCCCATGAATTGTGGGAGAATCTGATTTATTTCACCGACATGGAATCTGTTGGAACGGAGAGCCAGGGAATTAGAGCATTTTGTTCTTCTAATGGCATTAAAATGAAAGAGACCTCTTCTGATTGGCATTAAAATGAATGCTGGTTTCAGTGATGGGGAACACATGTTACTGGGTCAGGATGACAGTGTTATGGCTAGTGCAATCTCTTTACAGCTTCAGTGATCGCCAATCAGTGTTTGATTCCTTCTGTCGTCTGTAAGGAGTTTGAATGTTCTCCCTGCGACTGTGTGGGTTTCCTCCGGGAACTCTGGTTTCCTCCCACATTCCAACGACATACAGATTAGGGTTAGTGAGCTGTGGACTTGTGATGTTGGTGTCGGAAGCATGGCGATTCCCCGGCACATCGCAAACATTTCACTTATGTTCCGATGTACATCTGACAAAGCTAATCTCTAAACTTGTTAAAAAATTAAAGGAAACCATCAAAGTCTTTAGAAAGTAGCATCAACATGTCTGGTGAGAAACTGACAGCAGCCAGTGGAATACGTGGAATAACTCTGTGCCTGGCTGTAGAATTCCCCGGCGGGAATCTGCGGCAGAAAGAATGCACTTGCACCTGTACTGTATCAGTCACATCAGGAGCTTGAAATCAGATGAAGAGCGGACTTAACTCTTCAGCATCTTGTGTATGTTCCTCTGGACTTCCGGAATCAGCAGAATCTCATTTGCCAGCAGTGTGTTGATCGGAGGAAACTGATATCTTTGTACCGACTCTGAGGTGTCAATCTGGAAAAGATTTCCTACCTCAGAACGGTAATTGCCTCAATCTCCCAGCATCCAACCAACAGTTGTTAATATCATATAAGCAATAAAAGCTGGAGATATTCTGTGGGACAGGCAATGTCTGGGAGTGGAGTTACAGAATATATACATACCGCTTATTTATTACAGAAAGTAGGTGCCCTACAGGGAGATTTGCCAAGGGATGGATAGTGTTGATCTTTCTCCATGCTCAGAAATTACTCATCAAACAAGCGATTAGTAACTGAATAACTAACTTTGAACAGCAATAATGTCCCCGGCACAAGTGGAAGCAAAATAGCTGATTCGTATAAAACAGCACACCTCCAAATAAAATTAACCCACAATTACTAATACTCTGCCGTTCGTGGTGAGAATAGGAACGAGAAGAAAATGTTAAACGGCTTGTGTATATTTGTTAGGATTAAAATATGCATCTTCGTTGAGTTTCCAATGCTGTAACGTCAACCTGTCTGCCTAAGGGAGCAATAAAGTGATCGAGTTGCAGAATCAGACTGTTGCCTTTCAAAGTGGTAACACACTGCTCCTAGACTGGGACCAGAAGGAAACTGGGGCTTTAGTTTTGCCTCCCACCCTCTCCATATCACCTTAATTAGAACAGAGAACATTACTTCACAGCACAGGCCTTATTGTCCACAGCATTGTGCCAACCTTTGAACCTGCTCCATAACCCCTCAGTCCTACACAGCCCATAATCCTCCATGTTTTTATCATCCATGAGCCTATCTAAAAGTTTTTTAAATGTCCCCAAGGTATCTACCTCTCCCACCGCCCCTGACAGGGCATTCCACTCACCCACCAGTCCCTGAAAAGAACTTACTTCTGACATACCCCCCCATACTTTCTTCCAATCACCTTAAAAATCATGCCCCCCCAGGGACATGTCTTTGGCTGTCTACTCGATCTATGCCCCTTATCACCTTGTATATCTCTATCAGGTTGTATATGGTGACATATATGTACTTCGATAATAAATTTACTTTGAACTTTTCACTACCAACTCACGTGACATCTTCTTTCACTCCAAAGAGAAAAGCCCTAGCATACTCAACCTTTCCTCATAAGACACGCTCTTTAATCCAGGCAGCATCTCGGTAAATCTCCTCTGCAGCCTCTCTAAAGATTCCTATATTGAGCTGACCAGGACTGAATACAGTTTTCCAAGTGTTGTCTAACCAGGGCTTTATATAGCTGCAACATTACCTTGTGGCTTGTGAACTCAGTGCCCCAACTAATGAAGGCCAACACACCCTACGCCTTCTTAACCACCCTGTGAACTTGAATGGCAACTTTGAAAGATCTGTCCTTCAGACAATTAGATCCGGAGTGGAGCCCCTAAGGCAGTTGGACATCATTGAACATCCTTCCCGCAGCTCCTGCAGCCAAGCTGGTGCCAAATATATTGCTTCATAAGCTTTCCTTTGGACTACACTGGTGAGTCTGAGAGGGGGATCTTGACGAATGGGCATCTCAGGATCTCCATGCCTTCTGCCCAGGCTTGTGATGATGATCATCGTCACCCGTCGCCCTTCGAGATAGATTGATGCCAACCACCACTCTGGTGTTACACTAGTCAGCACGTCGCATGCCCGGTTTCCCTACCAGGCTGATATTAATCACTCATCAACAATGGGGAATAGTGATCAGTGAACAGGGACAGCACGGGGAGTCCTTTCAGCCCATCATGCCTGTGCTGACCATGAGGATAATCTACCCTTATGTCATCAGCCTGCGCTCAGTCCATACCCCTCAGTTCCTTGCCCCTTTATTCACCTGGTTAAATGGTTAATGTCTCTTCCCTCAGCCTCCACCCCCAAGCCCTACCCCCAGCACTGCATTCTACCACTTCACTGTGTAACAATGTTTTGCCACACATCTCCTCTAAATTTTACCCCACCCCCTTCTCTCCTTAGAGTTATGCCCTCTAGTATTTGACATTTCCACTCTGGGAAAAAGTCTCCATCAGCGTATAATTTTATGTGCTTCTATCTGGTCTCCCCTTCAGAGAGAAAAAATAGTACAAATTTGTCTAATCTCTCTTTATGGATAATACTATCTAATCCCGGCAATATCCAAGTGAACCTCTTTTTCACCCTTTCCAACACTTCCACATTTTTCCCGTAATGTGGCATTCAGAGTTGTACACAATGTGGCCTAAGCAAAGTTTTATGTAACACCCAGAGCCAATGAAGGCATGTGTACTGCAGTAACCCACACAAAATGCTGGAGGAACTCAGCAGGTCAGGCAGCATCTACAGAGAGGAATAAAGAGCCAACATTTTGGGCCGAGACTCTTCATCAGGATACCCTATGCCTTCTTTAATGCTCTATCTACTTGTATTCCCACTTTCAATGAGCTGTGCACCTGCACCCCAACATCCTTCTGTGCATCAATGCTCCCGAGAGTTTTACCATTTACTGTATAATTTTCTTCTTCATTTGACTTTCCAAAGTGCAACACCTCACAGCTGTCATATTCCTTTCTAATTCCTCGACAGGCTTCCTCACTGTCCAGAATCATGTATGACATTGATACTGTCAGCTGACAGTCCTGTTCCTGTACTGTTCTTTTGTTAACAAGCTTGGTGATCAAATACTTTACGGACTACAATTGATTTTGTGTGCTCAAATTATCAAAATCTGGTTTAATATCTCTGGTATATGTCAGGATGTTTGTTAGTTTTACAGCAGCACTACACTGACATACATGAGAAATGAATACAGAGAAAAAATTGAATTACATTATACATGTGTCTATTAAATGGTTAAGTTAAAATAAGTAATGCAACAAAAAAACAAATAAAAACGTGGTTCATGGCTTCAATGTCCATTTAGAAACTGGATGGCAGAGGGGAAGAAGCTGTTCCTGAATCACTGAGTGAATCACCTTCTTGACGGTAACAATGTGAAGAGGGCATGTCCTGGGTGGTGGGAGTCCTTAATGTTGGAAACTGATTTCCTAAGGCACCGCTCCTTGAAGATGTCCTGGATACTATGAGGCTGGCACCCATGTTAGAGCTGACAAATCTTATGAGTTTCTGCAACTTACTCCAGTCTTGTGCGGTGCTCCCCTCCCCACCACACCAGATGGTGATGCAGTCGGTCAGAATGCTCTCCATGGTACATTTGTCGAAGATTTTGAGTGCTTTCATTGACAAACCAAATCTCCTCAAACTCCTAATTTAATATAGCTGCCTTCTTCAAGTCAAGTCAAGTCAGGTCAAGTTTATTGTCATTTTGACCATAAACTGCTGGTACAGTACACAGTAAAAATGAAACAACGTTCCTCCAGGACCCTGGTGCTACATGAAACAACACAAAACTACACTAGACTATGTGAGACAGCACAAGGCTACACCAGACTACTTAAAACAACATAAAAACTGCACTAGACTACAGACCTGTGTGACAAATTGCAAATTGCAGTGGGTCCAGGTCCTTCCTGAGACGGGTGTTGATGCTAGCCATGACCAACCTCTCAAAGCTTCTCATCACAGAAGATATGAATGCAAATGGACAATAATCGTTAAGGCAGCTCACATCGCCCTTCTTGGGCATTGGTATAATTGACGTCCTTCTGAAGCGGGTAGGAACTTCCGACCGTTGCAATGAGAGATCGAAAATGTCTTCGACTACTCCCGCTAATTGGTTGGCTCAAGTTTTCAAAGGCTTTCCGGGTACACCATTGGACCCTGCTACCTTGCGAGGGTTCACCCTCCTGAAAGACAGCCTGACATCAGCCTCCGAGACAGAGATCACAGGGTCACCAGATGCTGCAGGGATCCTTACAGCTGTGGTTTTATTCTCCCTTTCAAGGTGAGCGTAAAAGTGTTGAACTCGTCTGGCAGTGTGGCTTCGCTGCCGTTCACGATGTGGGGTTTTGCTTTGTAGGAAGTGAAGGCCTGAAAACACCACCAGAGTTGACATGCATCCGATGTCACCTCCAACCTCTCTCGGAATTTGTTTCTTGGCTCTCGGAATTGTGTCATTGTGTTTAACTATTTCCACTAACTTCATCCCCCTGGAGAGCTCACCCTGTTTCCTGAGGGAAGTGTTTCCGTGACGTTGGTGCTCCCTGCTCCTCTTGGTGTTTGCTCTACAATGGAGTATTTGCCATGGGTTACAGACCTGCCTCATCTCCCATTTATTATCCCTTGCCTGCTAATCACAAGCTTTTGTTGAAGGCACGAGCTATCCAGTGCTTAAGGTTTTGCGGTTCTGCAAATTTAGTTTGCCCAACCAAAGTCCTTGAATTTGGAATGCTGAATGCACAGAGCAAGAACTAAGTCCTCATCCATCAAACTGGATTCAAATTAACCTGATTCACAATTTCTTAGCCTAAGCAACCTCAACTTGAATAATCACCTCAGCAAATAATCAGAGCTTCCAAGATGGATGTTTTCTATTTGGGTTTCAAGGACAATTATTGTTCTGCATTCAGCCTCTGAGAAAGATTGCTGGGCATCCATTTTATTTCAGAAAAGCGATGATAGAGCATAATTCATTTTTCTGCCTCTCTGTTGAGTGGGCCTCCTTAATGTGACTCCAGGTTATAAATGGATTGAGACTGAGCTATCAGAATTTTCAAATAGTTCTGTTTATTGCTGCAGAGAACACATTGATAGGCGGTTTGAAGATCCATTTCCTGGTGAGTTCCTCCTCACATATGTTTGTATTTACATAATAATGTTATTAATGGGGTCCCAAAGCTGTCTAACAATACCTCTATTACCTCTCCTGCAAGCCTGCTGGGTGAATTTACAGATCTGTGTGAGTCATACCGAACATCTGTCCTGCGTTAAAGGCTCTAGCTGGCCGAACAGCGTAGGCCTGGAATTGTCATCAACGGTCAGAGAAGTTAGTGGCATAGTGGCAAAGCTGTGCCCTTTTTGCCCAGGCTGGCCTGGGCCATTGATGTAAGGTGGCCTGATTTGGAGCCCAAATGGAGTAACATAGAACATAGAGCATTACAGACCATTCGGCCCACCATGTTGTTCTGACCCTTTAACCTACTCCAAGATTAATCTAACCCTTCCCTCTCACATAGCCCTACATTTTTCTTCCATCCATTTGTCTATCTAAGAGCCTTTTAAATGTCCTTAATGTGTCTGGCTCTACCACCACCCCTGGCAACGCGTTCCATTCACCAACCACTCTTTGTGTACAAAGCCTACGTCTGACATCTCCACTAAACTTTTCTTCACTCACCTTAACTTGATGTTTTGGCCATTTCGGTCCTGAGAAAAGGTCTGTCGCTGTCCACTCTGTCTGTGCCTCTAATTATATTGTACATCTCTATCAAGTCACCTCCTTCACTCCAAAGAGAAAAGCCCTAGCTCACTCAACCTATCCTCGTAAGACATGCTCTCTAATCCAGGCAGCAGCCTGGTAAATCTCCTCGTAACATGCATGAGATACATGAGGTTTCTGGTTCACAAACACACTCCAACAATCCATAACACCCACTGGCCTACAGGTAAGTCCTGTCTATGATGAGATAACTGTTTTGGAAGTAAATGGCATTTCTTCCTGATGTCTCACTAGATCTTCCTGTTGTATCCCAGTGACAGTTCTTATTTCACTGAGTGAGGTTGTGTTGCTTCTAGTAATGGCAAAGTGCAGTGAATAAGAATCATGGGAAGATGCTCACACCTAAAACAGATCATATCTCCCAAAACATGCAAAATGCTAAAGGAACTCACACGTCAGGCAGCATCTATGGAGGGGAATAAACAGTTGTTGTTTTGGGCCGAGACTCTTCATCGGGATTGTGACTTGGTCTGACATGTCAGAATCAGAATCAGACTCATTTGAATGCCCGTTCCCCTCCGTAGATGCTGCTGGCTTGCTGAGTTCCTCCGGCATTTTGTGCTAACGATTCCCAGCATCTGCAGAATCTCTTGTGTCTAAGTTTTCGCACTTATTCTCCGGGCTGCTTGTGAAAGCGGAATGATTTGCAGCAGAGGCTGGTGTGGGAAATGTTTGAGAATGAATGGATTGATGTTTGAGGTTCCACTGTTTAACTCTTCAACTAGGCAGGATGGCCCATCCTGTGGTGATACATAACCACATCACATGTACAGTATAATCACATGTACAGCCAGAATGGTCCATTCTGTGGTCACGGATAACCGCATCACATGTGCAACCAGAACGGCCCATTCTGTGGTGACATAGAACCTATATTCTGCGTGTTCTTTGTACCTATGTGCTAATGACAATACTGTAAGCAAGTGTTACAAATGTCCCTGTGCCTTGACGTTTTGTGCATATGACGATAAGCGCAACCTGAGCTAGTACTAGTGCTTAGCGAGAATAGCAATGAAGTAGCCCTTCCCGCAATGGCTTGCATACTCCAATATCATTCATTTCCTTTCATGAACCCATACCTGACTGTTTATTTTTCTTGTGGGTATTTTTCTTTTGTGAAATGTTGATGAGTCTCCTGGTTTATTATTTCCACATGTGCTTTGTGCGTTAGGAGCCACGCAGAAATGGCCTTTGATCAGGCGCAGGGGAAAATATTTGTGCAGTAAGGGACAGCTATTGATGCAGTGGAATACGAGTCAGGAAAAACCACTTTCAAACAATATCTCTGGTTAACATCTTGTGCGCTGAAGCTACACAGTAGGAGATTTTCCTTTGTTTATTGGCCTCTCAATTCTCTACAGTGAAACAACATTCCAACACACCGTAGGAGTAGAAATCTAAGGCACCTTGTTTTAATGGTGTGTGCGTTGTTTCAGCTCTGCATTGTTCTGGCCTTGCACCCATCTGGGAAAACAAAAGTGTCCTTGGAGGTTTCTGTGTATCTGACTTTAGATTAAATTGGCGAGTGTCAGAAAGCAATCAGATATTTCATTGTTGGCTAGTCCTCCCAATCGATATCCCATTGCAAGAGGATTAAAGGGCAAGAGGCTAGCTCTACAGGGCTTTATTGAGAACACACCTGGACTACAGAGTACATTCTAGTCCCTGTATTCAAAGGCTGATAAACTTGCCAAAAAGATTCAATCGATTAATTCCTGGGTTGAAGGATTGTCTGATGAGAAAAGATCAAACAGATTACTTCATTGCACTTTAAGAGAATGAGAGGAGATTGTCAAGGTCAAAGTATATTTATTATCAAAGTATGCATAGGTCCCAGTACAGGAGATACTGTAGAGCAGCACACATAAAATGCTGGAGGAACTCAGCAGGTCAGGCAGCATCTATGGAAAGGAGTAAACCGTCGACATTTCAGGTCGAGACCCTTCGTCAGGACTGGAAAAGAAAGAAGAGAGGTCAGAGCAAGAAGATGAGGGGAGGGGAGGAAGAAGTACAGGGTGGTAGGTGATAGGTGAAACTGGGAGAGGGGGAGGGGGTGTGATGTAAAGAGCTGGGAAGTTGATTTATGAAAGAGATAAAGAATTGGAGAACAGGGAATATGTTAGGAGAGGATAGAATAGAAGAAAGGGAAGGGTGAGGAGCACCAGAGGGAGGTGATGGGCTGGTAAGCAGATAACGTAAGAGAGAGAAACAGGAATGCGGAATGGTGAAGGGGGGGTTGTGAAAGTTCAAGAAATCGATGTTCATGCCATCAGGTTGGACACTACCCAGACAGAACGTAAAGTATTGATCCTCCAACCTGAGTGTGGCCTAATGGCGGCAGTAAAGGAAGCCATGGACTGACAAGTAGGAATGGGATTGGGGAGTCGAATTGAAATAGGTGGCTACTGGGAGATCACACTTCTTCTGGTGGACGGAGCGTAGATGCTCGGCGAAGCAGTCTCCCAATCTACGTCGTGTCCACCGATATACAGGAGGCCACACCGGGAGCATCGGATACAGTAGATGACCCCAACAGACTCACAGGTGAAGTGTTGCCTCACCTGGAAGGACTGTTCAAGGTGCTGAATGGTAATGAGGAGGAGGTGTAGGGGCAGGTGCAGCACTTGTTCCACTTGCATTAGATCCCCTTCTTCTAGCCCTCTATTTCTTTCTCCAATCAACTTCCCAGCTCTTTACTTCACTCCTCCCCCTCTCCCAGTTTCACCTATCACCTACCACCTTGTACTTCTTCCTCTCCTCCCTCCGCCTTCTTACTCTGACCTCTCATCTTCTTTCCCTGTCCTGAAGAAGGGTCTCGGCCTGAAACATGGACTGTTTATTCATTCCCACAGATGCTGCCTGACCTGCTGAGTTCCTCCAGTGTTTTGTGTGTGTTGCCTCTGATTTCCAGCATCTGCATATTTCCGTGTTTGAGATACTATGGGGGATTGATCAGGAAGATGTTTCACCAGAAAAGGAGTCATCCATTTAAGGAAGGGATGGTAAATAGACTTCTGGTCCTCTGGAATCCTCTAGCCCGAACACCACTGTCAACGTGACTGGCAATGTGATCACTGACGGTGGTTAAGGCTGAGATATGCAAATTTTGAGCAATAAGGAAGTCGAGAGTTACGGGAGTGGGAGAAGAATGGAGCTTAGCCCAGGATCAGACTAACCATGAAACAAAAACAGGAATGTCAGAAGAACTTGCCCAATCCAGCAGCAACTGTGGAAAATTGGTCAATACTTCAGCTCGATAAACCTTTCTCCAGGATTGAGGAGGATAAAAGGCAAACTAGTGTAGGAGGCATAGAAGATGGGGAGTGCCATTGTGCACAAAGGGAATGTCAGCAATGTAGCGAAACGACGAACAGACATTGAAACAAGATATGATAAAGATTACCTTTATTTGTTTCATTTACGTACATCGAAACATTGAAATATACATGCAACGTTTGCGTCAGTGACCAACACGGTCCGAGGATGTGCTAGGGGCAGCCGGCAGGTGTCCCCATGTTTCTGGCACCAACATAGCATGCCCCACAACTTATTAACCCTGACCCTCACGACTTTAGAATGTGGGAGGAAATCAGAGCACCCAGAGGCAACCCACACAGTCACAGAGAACATACAAACTTCATACAAGCAGCAGCGGGATTTGAAACCCGATCTGCGATCGCTGTGCTGTAATGTTTTGGGCTACTGTGCTGGTTGGGAATGGGGAGTTCAGCTTCTTTGTCCATGTAATGCGTTGATAATGGAGCCCGAGGAACGTTCTAGTGCCTGACCTACTGGGATGCGTTAAACAAGCCAGGGTACACACATTAAAGAAAAGGGGGTGAGAGGAATGACGAAGAGAAAAGACCAATCCTATACAATCAGGAAGAACAGGCTAGTTATCAGAAGTTGGAGTCTCATCATCTCCTGCGGGAGGTACTGTCCTTCGATCTTGCACCGAACCTCATTGTAATGGTGCAAGGCATCACGGACAAAGAAGCTGGAGCGAGGAGGAGATTGTGAATTAAAGATCAAGGATCACCTTTATTCGTTGAATATATTTACATATATTAGGAGTTTGCTGAGATGTGTTGATGTGACACACAAAAAAACAACAACATTCTCTTACTGTAAAGAATAAAGGATTTAAGTTAGAGGCCAACGCCACGGGCAGCCAAAGGCTCAGGGTCACCCTGCGGACTGAGTGTTGATTCTCCACAAAGTGTGTTGGTTTTCTCCGATGCACAGAGGAGACCACAACGTGAGCGGCGAGTGCAGTGCACGGGGTTGGAAGTCCGAGTGAGTTGCCGCTTTACTGGAAGGAGGGTTTGGACTCTGGGTAGTGGGAGGGTGCTGCTTGTCGTCTGGCTGTGCGGGAGGGTGCCATGGGACAGGAAGTGGTGGGTGGGGTCCAACGAGCAGTCACAAAGTGAACGGTCACTGTGAAAAGGGAGGAGATGAGAAAGTGCCACTAGTGGACCACGTTGGAACTGGAGGACGTGGACAAAGATAATGCACTGGATGCAAAAGTGAGGACTTGGGGAATTCTGCCCTGTCAGAGAGGGGATGAGGCCGGATAACAGAAAACAGAGAGAATGAGATTGAAGGAATGGCAGAGGGATGCCATGTGCCAGAGAAATGAACAACGCACAAATCTCTCTAAGTGGTAATGCAGATAATAAGACTTCAGCAAACCCACCACAGGTTCCATTTTCTGAGGGACACAATTCAAAAGCCGAGATGTTCTGGTCTTCACATGTGGCTCAGATACTGAGCCCAATGGCACCATTTCTACTAACAGAGTACTGGCAGCCTAAGATGAGTTGCTTTGGGCAGATGGGGGCTGTCAGGCAAAGTTGACAGCTCATCTAGGAGACTCTGATCCCAAACGTCCACTGCCTTGTGGCTGTACTCATTCATGGGGAAGGCTTTGGGATTAAACCCTGAGGAAAAATCCGTAATTGGAGACCCTAAGGCAGTCCTACATTGAGTTTAGTGCTGACTGGCAGCTCCTTCAACACTGCTGGTGCCAAGCTGTCATCGGTCTCTGCTGTTGCTTTGGATTCATCGACTGTGTGGAGAGAGGGAGTCTGCTGCACGGGCAACAGATTGCTCTCCATGCTGTACTGCCCTGGCATATCGACATAGACAGCTGTGACACAAAATCCATGGTTGCCGTTGACCAGCAGAAGGCTTGATCCTGTAAAACGTTCCCATCATTTGATTAAACAGCCATTGAAATGCAGTAAGTGATTCTGGTCACTCTATTGTACAAAGAATGTGCAGACATGGACAGGAATGTCACCAAGGATTAAACTCACGTCCATCAGCAAACAATGAGCAGGAAACGCTCTTCATTACTGAACAGAGAAAGTTAAGGGATGGTCTATTGGAGGCCTTTACATTTTGAAAGGTTTTGATCACGGAATGGTTAACGATTGGAAGGGAATTCCCCTCTGTGGTGTCCATACAGGCAAGAAGAATCTCCTCTCCCCCACCCTCTCTGTACAGCATCACCGATCCTTGTGAGGTCCTTTTTCTAAGTCAGTGTAAGTGCCTCTGCAGAGACTTGATGGAAAGCCCGAGGCTAACACTCCAAAACCGCTCTAGGAGGTGGCTGCACTGTCAGAGGTACTTCATTCTGGTGAGATGTTTAACTGATTGCTTTTTCTGAAGAACAGGGGAGCTTTCCCTGGTGTCCTAATCAGTCCTTAACTTTGAGATACAGTCCTTTCAGATGGAGATGAAGAGAGTGCTTTCACTATAAGTGAAAGTAAAAACAATGCAAGTGCTGTTCAGCTGAAGCAGGGTGTTGGTGTAATAGTTAGCAGAATGCTTTACAGTGCCAAAGATACAGGTTCAATTCCTACCCCTGTCTGTGAAGAGTCTTTATGTTCTCCCTGTGACCGTGTGGTCTGGTCTTCCTCCCATATTCCAAAAATAAGTATGGGTTAGGGTTAGTGAGTTGTGGAGATGCTATGTTGGCACTGGAAGCCTGACCACACTTGTAGGCTGACCCAGCACCTCCTCGGGCTGTGTTGGTTGTTGACACAAATGACAAGTGACAGGTAAAGGTAATCTCTAATTGGCAGAAAGTGCTGGAAACACTCAGCATGTCGGGCAGCATCCGTGGAGAGAGACACAAAACTAATGCCTCATTTGTCGACAGTTCAGAAACATGATTAAAATCAGGTTTATTATCACGGACTTATGTTTTTTGCAGCAACGATAGCGTGCAAGACATAAAATAGAGTGACGAGAGTCCTTGACCAGGATGGCTTGGACCCAAATGTTGGAGTATCCGTGGCAAGGATGGATATGTGGTTCTAAACTGGATTGAGAATCTGAGCACAAAACAAACACTAGACAAAATCACAAGTAGGCTTCCAATTGAGCACCAAACCTGCAGATGTTCCTTAAGTACTTGGCATTCAAAACATGAGCACCAATTAGCAGGACCGTCCTGAACACTGAAAGGGGCTAAGTCAGCGGTCCGTACACCGGGGAGTTTGAACGTCAAAATCCTGGAAGCTGGCGCGGTTGGGGGCATCTTGAAACTATAAACTACAATCAGAATATACACTTAGTGCTACTTTAGGTTCACCTGTACACTGGCTCGTTACTGCAAAGGGACCAAAGGGTCTCCTGAGAGCGGCAGTTCTGTGGGCGAAAATGCCTTGTTACTGAGAGAGGTCAGAGGAGAATGGCCAGACTGGTTCAACTAGATGGGAAGGCAACAGTAACTCAAATATCAGAATCCCGGTGACTCAAAAAACCAGGTGTTACAACAGTAGTGTTGAAAGCACAACTCGTCGAACCTTGATGTGGATGGACTACAGAAGACGATATGGGGGTCAGCTCCAGCACCGAATAAAGTGGCCACTGAGAGTAAAGATGCAGTGCAAAAAGAGAACAAAATAATCAGCTTGTGATTATTGGTTCATGGGCCATACAGGAATCTGATTGGTGGGAATCTGAACTGTATCAGACATGTAGCAAGAAATTACAGAGAGGATATGGAGAATCATTTGTCCTACCCCACCCCCCCCCCCCCCACCCCAGAGAGTGTGGGATTCCATCATATACACTGGCTGAAGAAAACAGTCCCAATGCAGTTCACACATGCCCAGGATGGAGTAGCAGAGGCTGGTGTTGATCAAGTCAGATGGGAAAGTTTGTAAAAGGAGTGAGTGATGAACTGTTCGGGTGCACAGGAAGAATCAGTGTTGTTTGTTTAACAAACTATAAAAGTTTACTATAAAACTAACAAAAATTACACAAAGCATGAGCATTAAGTACTTACAAAAAAGTTAATAAATTCAAATTAAAATCTGATTATTGCTGTCTATAAAACAGTCAATCCCATGGGGTACGCATCACTCCTGGAAATTTGAGCTTTCCTGCAGTTCTGCAGTCTTTTGCTGGAACTCTGTCGTTGGTTTGCACAAGGGGCCAGTACTTGGAGACAGCATGCTCCCTCTCCAAGGACAGCTGGGGACGAAGGTATCCTCAGAAAAGGAGCAGGCAATCGGCCCTGGTAGAGCCCTCGACCTTCCACCGCCGAGACCTGTGAGTGGCCCATCTTGGCCAGATGCAAGAGCAAGCCCATCAGTGGATCCTTCTCGCAACCTGTCCCCTTCCGTACAGTGTGAATGGCTTGTGTGGACAGGAAGGGTCAGTGTTGTCTGTAAGTGATTCTGATTACTCTATTGTACAAAAAACGTGTGGACATGGACTCAAGGATTAAACTCCCGTCCATCAGCAAACAGTGAACAGGATGCCTCCTCTTCTTCTTCACCCTCTTCCTTCCTTTCTCTTCAGCCTCTCCACCTCTTCCCACCTTCCCCTCTTTTCCCTCTTTTTCTCCCCTTCTTTCCTTCTCTCCCTCACTCAGACCCTCTCCCCTCCCCCTCTTTCTGTCTCTCCCTCCCCTCTTTTCCTCTCTGCTGTCTTTCCCTTTCCCTCTATCTCCCCTCTCCCCTTCCCTCTCCCCCTCTCTCGCTCTCTCTCTCTCTCTCTCTCTCTCTTGCTCTCTCTCTATCTCTCTCACCAGGTGTAAGTGCTAACTAATTGCCCCCCACCTCCTTTCACAATGTTTAACATTCTGTTATCCTTTGTGAAGTGCCAAAGTCACTCCGTGCAGTTTGGGAAGTTTGTAAACAAATGCTCCTCTTGCGCAATCGGACTCCAGCTTCAAGTTGTTCTCAGAACTGGCTGGCATTGTCCCACTGTGAAAATGCTGTCGAAATTCATCCCCAAATAAATTTGAGCTTTTCTGCAGTTCAGTGGTCTTTTGCCGGAACTCTGACGTTGGCTTGTACAAGGGGCCAGTACTTGAGCAGCTGACGCACTTCACAGGGGGTCCCATGATGGATGGTGCTGAGGACAGTAATGAGGCTGAACACAGGCAGGGAAGCCAAATGTTTGCTTACAAAGGCGAGAGCCAGGATTCGAGCTGCTGTGAAAATCCTCATGAGGGCTTCCTCACTGATAACATTTCTGTTGTGTTCTTGGGTAAATATTTGCCTTTCCACTCCAGTATTTAAGCCTTATCTGTTTAAATTTTCATTATCTAGGCTTTACCTAAAGATAAGGAATTAACTGTATCAAATTCCTTCTTCTTCTTCAGTTTCTACTTGTTCCACCTATCACCTCCCACCTTGCTTCACCCATCACCTGCAAGCCTGCACTCCAACCCCTCCCTCCCCCTCCTCCACCTTCAGGCAGGATGAAGATGATGCCCTGGAAAAGGATTCTGACTAGCTCTCCTGTCTGTGGCTCCCATAATTTCATGCACTTCTTTAAGCCCCTCTTCTGCGCCCTCATCAAAACCTCCACATCCCTCCAGTAGTACGTGGCCAGAAACGCAGAGAATACTCGGTGTGATCCGACCAAGTGGAGCAATACGTGCAGCGGCTCGTGTGACGCTATAATGACGCCAGTGACCCAGGTTCGATCCTGCTGCTGTCTGTGAGGTGGTTATACACACTCCACGTGAATGGTTTCCACCGGCAGCTCCAGGTTCCTCCCACATTCCAAAAGACGTATGAGTTGGGGTTCATAAATTGTGGGCATGCTACGTTGGCACTGGGAGCATGGTGACACTTGCAGGCTGTGTGCAATTCATCCCCCGACTGTGTTGGTCATGGAATGCAAATGACACATTTCACCGTTCGTTTCAATGTTCGTTCGGTCGTTATGAGCCATGTCCTTTGACGTAGGTGATCATGGTCTTTCTATGACCACGACTGTTCTTGGCAAATTTTTGCCATTGCCTTCCTCTGGGCAGTGTCTTTACAAAACGGGTGACCTCAGCCATTATCAACACTCTTCAGAGATTGTCTGCCTGGCGTCAGTGGTCACGTAACCAGGACTTGTGATATGCACCGGCTGCTCATACGGCCATCCACCCTGATCAGGGGGGCTAAGCAGGTGCTACACCTTGCCCAAGGGTGACCTGCAGGCTAGCGGAAGGAAGGAGCACTTTATACCTGCTTTGTTAGAGATGTATCTCCGCCCTGCCACTCACAGTTCTCATGTACTTCTGACAAGTAAAGATAATGTTTCTTCCTTTCTCCCAGCTATATACAACCAACCAGTTATGTGTCATCTGGAAACCCATAAATCATTGATCTGCATAACAGAGTCAGAATCAGGTTCATTATCGCTGCCATGTCATGAAATTTGTTGTTTTACAGCAGCAATAGAAGAAAATTACTGTCAGTTAAAATAAGTAACATATAGAAAATGGATCAAAAAGAGAGCAAAACAGTGAGGTGGTGTTCATGGGTTCATTGTCCATTCAAAAACCTGATGACGGAGGGGAAGAAGCTTCTTCTGAAACATTGAGTGTGAGTCTGCAGGCTCCTGCACATCATCCTGATGGTAGCAATGAGAAGAGGGCATGTCCTGGATGATGGGGGTCCTTAACGATGGATGCTGGCTTGGTGAACTTTGAAGATGTCAAATGCGGGTGAGTCTAAGACCAGAGGACACAGCCTTAGAACAGAGGATTATCCACCTAGAATGGAGATGAGGAGGAATTTCTTTAGCCAGAGAGTGGTGAATCTGTGGAATTTGTTGCCGCTGGTGGCTGTGGAGGCCAAATCATTGGGTATACCTAAGCCAGAGGTTGATAGATTCTTTATTAGTCAGGATATGAAAAGATACGGGGAGAAGGCATGAGATTGGGGCTGAGAGGGAAATGGATCAGCCATGATGAAATGGTAGAGCAGACTCGATGGGTCAAATAGCCTAATTCTGCTCCTATATCACATGGTCTGATGATTTTAGTGCTTGATGTTAGGGAGGGTTGTGACAGTGACGGAGTTGTATGAATCTACAGCCCTCTACAGCCTCTGTGTAGTGGGGCCTCCATGCCAGGCTGTGCTTACATTGATAGAGTGTTCTCAGAACAGTCAGCTCCATTGCTGTGGTGAACTACATAAACCTGTCTGGACACGCCCCCCCGCTGACTGCTCCTGTGGCTCCTCCCACTGCTCATGTGGCTCCTCCCACTGACCGTGGCTCCTCCCACAGACCACATGTCTGGACACGCCCCCCTGCTGACTGCTCCTGTGGCTCCTCCCACGGACCCCGGTATAAAGGCGATTGGAGGCACAGACCCTTCCTCAGTCTCCAGGATGTTGTGTGGTGGTCACTTGCTGCTTGTGCTTTCTTCCAGCCAATAAAAGCCTACCTTAACCCACGTCTCCAGGAGTTATTGATGGTGCATCAATTGCCCTTCCCTTCTTTGACTGTTTCTAACTAGTACATATCCAGGCACAAGTCTGAGGGCTTTAATTACACAGGTTTCTTGCCCTTGGTGTGGTATGTTCATGATCTGAGCTGGTCACTGTGCATTGAAGGAGACACTTGGTAACTGGAACTCTTCACTATTTTAGTTTTTTAAAGTTAGTTTGAGGAAAATATAAGTGGTAATGCCATATTACATGGAGAGTGGAACACACTATCAGGACTGATGGTAGAAGCAGATTAATTAGGGGCATTTAAGAAACTCATACAGGTAGATGGAGGAGAGAAAAATGGAAGGCAATGTGGGATGAAAGGGTTAGATTGATCTTAGAGGGTTATAAGGTCAGCACAACATGGTGGGCCGAAGGGCCTGTACTGTGCTGTAGTGTTCTATGATCACATCAGAATCAGATTCATTCATTTATCACATGTACATCAAAACATACTGTGAAATGTGTTATTTCCAATAACAATCAGCACCGAAGGATGTACTGGGGGCCGAGTGCAAATAGAGTTACAGAGGGTCAGAAGTACAGCACAGAAACAGGATATTTGGCCCATCTAGTCTGTACCCCCTCACTTTCCGGTGCCAACATAACATACCCACAATGCTCGGCAGAACAACACAGAACGCTTCATTAGTTAGTGTGAAGGATTGGGAATTGCTCATATATAAAGGCAGGTGAATTCAATGTCAGAAAGTGAAACAGAATGAGACAAAGCGATTTTGGAGTGAGGGAGAAGAGAAATATGAAGACATCAAATAATGACAAATGTCCGAAGCCTTTTCTTTATTTATTTCAACATTTTTTCCCAACGCGGCTGTAAGTGGTTGCATGAAAGCACTAACTCTGCAAAGCTCATTTTCAGTGGATGATAGGCTGACTTTCAGTAATCATTGTCACAGTCAGGGTGGTTGGGCTGGTAGGGATTCACACTCAGCGAGTTTTGTTTGCCTCAACAATATGAACATTCTAACTTCACACCATTGATGTCTGTCAGCAGGGAACTGGGCTGTTTGTGAAGTTAACGATGGAACAGGGTATCAGCTTTCAGATTCTCTGTCTTTAACCTTGCTTTTGCAGCTTGTCTAAAGCTTGCCGAAATCGAGCTTTTGAGCTGCCTGTAAGCGTTGTGGTACAATTGAAATTTTTGCAAATGTGAACGGCGTTTGGCCTAATATTATCTGATAATTGTTCCAGAGGGCATTTCAGTGTGTATTTTACAGAGCCTGAATGATCAATTACTACAGTGCTTGTGACTGCCTTGGGGACAGCCAATATGGAAATTTAAAGGAGTCTTACACTACATCTAAATCATTGACAATTCAGGGAGAGATTGATCCTCGCCTTTGGTTGTAAGGATGGGGCGTTCTCTTGAGAAACAGACCTGCAAGATTAAAGAATCTACACACCTTCTCAAAAATAAACTCACAAGGAAACGGCATTTATTTTCACTCGGTGCTGAAGGTATTTCATCAGTCCCCAGTACCGAGCTATAATGAATCAATTTGCCCAGTGTAGGTGTCAACAGCAAAGGGGTGCGAGGGGTGTCTGTCAGACCATAAGAGATGTACAGGATAAGATGTACATATTTTTTCTAAAATTGTTTTAGAAAGTGGGCCATGGGTTGCACCAGAACCAGGCAGTCACTGAGTGTGGCTGACACTGGATTTTCAAACCGATAGTCAACGCACCAATTCCTCTATCAGTGAAAGACTGCCGAGGTTATAGACATGGATGAGCAGAGCCACCCATTTAATCCACGCACCCCTCCCCCAGATGGATTAGCACTGGTTAATGAACCTTTGTCCCCACCCCTCACCTCTCACCTTTCACCCCTTCGCTCTTTGCTCCCTCACCCTTGATTCCTCTCACTTTTCTTCCCCACCTTCAAGGTCGAAGTTGATAAATTTATTATCAAAGTACGTTTATGTCACAACAGAGTACCCTGAAATTCATTTCACCCTTCATAGCCCTTATCTTTCATTCCCCCTCTCACATTTCACTCCCACACTAATCACTCACCCTCTCACCCTTCACCCTCCTCAACCCTCATCCTTCCCCCAATTCTCACCCATCATCTGCAATATCACCCTTCTCCCCGATCTTAGACTCACTTCTCACCCTCCTCAGCCCTCACCTTTACCCCAAATCTCACCCCAAATATCAGCCTTCACTCCCTCATCCTTCACTCACTTCTCACCCTCCTCAACTCCCTCATCCTTCTCTCCCACTCTCACCCCTCACCCTCCTCAGCACTCTCATCCTTCACTCCCACTCTCACCCTCCTCAACCCCCTCATCCTTCTCTCCCACTCTCACCCCTCACCCTCCTCAACTCCCTCATCCTTCTCTCCCACTCTCACCCCTCACCCTCCTCAGCACTCTCATCCTTCACTCCCACTCTCACCCTCCTCAACCCCCTCATCCTTCTCTCCCACTCTCACCCCTCACCTTCCTCAACCCCCTCATCCTTCTCTCCCACTCTCACCCCTCACCTTCCTCAACCCCCTCATCCTTCTCTTCCACTCTCACCCCTCACCCTCCTCAACTCCCTCATCCTTCACACCCACTCTGCCCTCTCACGCCCCCCACCTTATTCACAGCCAGCACCAGCACCACCACCATCACACCATTTGCTTTCTCTCCTTCACCATCTCACCACCCCCCACACCCCAGCATTTCTCAGTTTGCAACATTATGCTGCTTGTGATCATTGATGAAGATTATCTGGAGAATGTCCCTCAAATTGAGGGAAGCATTTTCTCAGAAAATGTCTCTGTTTTTTGACCGAGAGGTTGTGGATGCTGATCTCTCCCTGGGAGAGAAGGGAGCAGATGTATTTGATTCAGTCTGCTCCAACTGAATATTTAATTAAACCTTCCTTCGATCAAATGGTAATCTGGTCAATTTGCTCTTTCTTACCGTTGTAATGACCGTGGTTATAAGCTTCATATTGGACTGTTTTGTTAATTACAGTAAGTGAAGCAATTGATGACTTGTTAACAAGGTCACCCCGGCGTTTAGTAGCAGAATGATGCAATGCTGCTCAAGGGCAGGGCAATCAGCTGGAAACGTGTTTCCCCAGCTCCTATTACACACAAACTTAGAGAATAATTTAATGCCCCAATCCCCAGGGTCACAGGCTCATCAAAACCAACTCTGATTTCCAAATGTTAATAAAGGCTCATATGAGTCACTGTCATTATAACCCAATTTGTGACCCCAATCATTATTGCAGAACTTTTGCAAACTTTAAAGATTAGCTTCAGATTAGCTTTATTTACGTCCCATGAACATCGAAGTATTGAAACATGCAGAGAAATGCATCATTTGCACCAAATCAAATCAACAATAAACCGCAGAGAGACATGGACTCATCTCAGCACATCACACTCCCCTCCATGGACTCTGCCTACACTTGCTGAATCAAAAAAGCAGCCAGCATAATTAAAGACCCCACCCACCCTGGACATTCTCTCTTCTCCTCCTCCCATCGGACAGAAGATAAAAATGCCTGAAAGCACATATCACCGGGCTCAAAGACAGCTTCCGCCCCATTCTTATCACACCAGTGAATAGTTCTCTTGTGCAATAACGCAGATTCTTGACCTCACAATCCACTTTATGATCTTGCACTCTATTTTCGGCCTGCATGGTACTCGCTCTGTAGCTGTTACGTTTTACTCTGCACTCCGGTACTGTTTGAACTTGCTCTGCCTCAGTGCACTGTGTAATGGTCTAATCTGTATGAAGAGTATGCAAGACAAGCTTTTCACTGTATCCCAGTACATGTGACAATAATAAACCAATTCCAATTCCAGCTCCAACCTTTGTCAGCATGGGTATTTTGGGTCAAAAGATCTGTTTCTATGTCGTATGGTTCTAACCCTTTCTAGCAGAGTAAAACTGATGCATTTTGTTCTATTCTTAACTTTCAAAAGTTCTTGCTTGAATCACAAATGGAGCTCTGTTTGTTTGAATAGTTTTCAGGTGCTTTATAAATATTTGGATAAACTTCTCCAATACATAATTCTCCAGAAGTATATTTGGATATATTTTTTGCTGATATAAAATTGAAGTTAGAACCTGACCTGAGGAGATGTGTGATTCTTGGATTCCCAACACATTTTACAAACCATTAGGATCTCAGTGTGGTTCAGGCTCTAGGGTACCCTGAATAGAAGTTCTGGCATGGAAACAGGCAGTAGCATGAAGTTGGATCGGAGACCAGTGCCAGTAACTTCTGGCTCTGCTGGATGTGGAGAGTGAACTTTTCCAGAGTGTCGTCAGTTTTAGACAACCAGGTCGTGCCTCCAGCAAGGAATGGTCCTTGAATTCACCCTCGACCAGACCATCTTCCTCCCTTCAGTGTTTACTTTTCCTGTGGATCTTGAGGCACTGCATCTTCAGTACAATTTTGGTCAGCTACTTTGTGGGTGAAACATGTGTGCAGTGGCCAGAAATACCTCTATGGAATATGACCACATTTCACTTTACAGCTTCATATCAGTTGTTGTTTACTTTAGGAATCAGACTGTCTCTGGCAACGTCAGCATTTATTACGCATCCCTTGATTGCAAGGTCATTTTAGGAAGCACAGGAGAGTCTACCACATTGAGTCTGTGGTCAGATGTGGGTCAGAATAGACAAAGACAGACTCACTCCAATCTCATTTCATGACATCATTGCTGAAGACTGGTTTCTGTTTATTTTTAATTTTCTTCTTAACTGAATTTCAATGCCACAATGATAGGACTTGAACTTGAGTGCCAGGTTGTTAGTCAGGCATCTGGTTTATGAGTTTATTCATTCAACTACTGAACTACTCCCACTCTCTCTGCTGAGAACTTCCTGAACCAATGATTCCTAATGCTTTAGTTCATTTAACACACTACCTAGTGACTAATGACTAACTATTTTATCCGTAAACAACACAGCTACTTTCCTTCAACAGATCAGGTGTAGATGAGGACCTTTATGAGGTCCTAATACATCATTTTCACACCAATTGGAGTTCACAACCAGAACTTCATGGAGATAGTTAGAAATTCTTCAAACAAAGTCTTTATTCCTGAGTAAAGGGATCTCTACTGGGAAATGTATCACCTGCACATAAAGGACGGGTTACCTGACGGAGACCAATATCCTTATGGGCAGACCTGTTAGGGTAAGTTTAAACGAATTTGGCATGGGGATGGGAACAGGAGTGATAGGGCTGAGGATGGAGCAGTTAGTTTACAAACGGAGGTAGTGTGTAGTGAGACTGTCAAGAAGGACAGGCAGAGGGAAAAACTGCAGTCAGTGGGATGAGTTGTAGTGTAACATGGAGGGAAAATCGAAAATGGTGATGGATACAGGACTGAAGGTGTTATATTGAACGCACGCAGCATACGGAATAAGGTAGATGGTCTTCTAACAGAATTAGAGATTGGCTGACATACTCTGGGCATCACTGAATCATGGCTGAAAGAAAATTATAGCTGGGAACTTAACATCAAGGGATACATATTGTATTGAAAGGACAGGCAGGTAGGCAGAGGGGGTGGGGTGGAAAATAAATCATATACTTACAAGGATGTGACATAGGATCAGAAGATGTAGAATCATTGTGGGTAGAGTTAAGAAGCTGCAAGGGGAAAAAGACCTAGATTGGGGTTAAGAAGAGAAAAGATTAAGGTAAAGCTCGCCAATAATATCAAAGAGGATACCAAGTTCTTTTCAGATATATCAAGAGTAAAAGAAAGGTGAAAGTATATATTACACCACTGGAAAATAATACTGGAGGGGTAGTAATGGGGAGGCAAAGAGATTATGGACAAACGCAGTAAGTATTTTGCATCAATCTTCACTGCAGAAGACACTCACATTGAGACAGAAATTTGAGAGTGTCGGGGCATATGTGACTGGAGAAGTTTTTTGTGAAGCTGGAAGGTCTGAAAGTAAGTAAGTCACCTGGACCAGATGGAATACACCCCAGGGTTCTGAAAGAGGTAGCTGAAGAGATTGTGGAGGCATTAATAATCATCTTTCAAGAATCACTAAATTCTAGAACTATAGGACAATTAGTCTGACTTCTGCATTTGGGAAGATGTTGGGCTCCATTATTAAGGTTGAGGTTACGGGCATCGGAAAGCACAGGCTAACGTAGAGGAATGTCCATTTAGAACACATTCATGGTGGAATGGTGGAGCTTATTTTGTGAGCTGAGTGGCCCTGTTCTGCTCCTCTGTCTTATGGTGTTAAAGTAGTACAGTTTGTCTTTAATCAAAGATCAGACACCTTCACAGATCTTAGGGGATTATTTTCTTTTCCTTGATGACAATCAGGAGTCATAAATTGAGCAACTCATTTGCTCTTTAAAGTGCTAAATAAAAAAGCATTATTTCTGCAGTTTAATAAACTCTCCCCCCTACGCCTAAGAACTTCACATGAAATGAATCAGTCATTGTGAGTGAGTTCGTACACAACGCTAGAAGAACTCAGCAGATCAGGCAGCATCCGTGAGAAAAGAGTAGCCAACGTTTCGGGCCGAGACCCTTCATCAGGAAGGATGGTTTAGCTCATGGTTTAACCCAAGTATTAGGAAGTGTCTGAAAACTATTGTACCGTGCTCCCACCTTCCGACAAACACCTCGATCCCTCTGTACTTCATCCACCTCCAGTCTCACCATACTTATGTAGAAAAGAGTTCGTCTTTCACTTCCTGATATCTCAAAGTTCAGGGCCTCACACTTTCCCACATCTACCAAACTTCTGCTCACACACTCTATGTACTTATATCCTGATGCCGAGTCCAAATATGCTCATCACAGTGGGTCCTCCCATCTGTTTTCATGTCAACTGCAACCAGTTCAGTTCAGATCTCACACGGTGTGAAAAAGAGCAAAGCTAAAACTGGAGTGAAGGTTCTAACTAGATCATGGCCGGTTTTGATAAACTGAGAAGTGAATGAGAAAAAGTGGATTGAAAACAGATACTTAAGATATATAAGTGGTAGAAAATTGGGAAATATCTCAGAAAAGAGATATTGAAGGTTTGGATAGCTTGTCCACACAGAGAACAGGGAGGACTGCAGATCTTGACTCCCTAATGACGAGGTCCACACAATGTAAGGTCAGAAAAGGAAAGCTTGTTTAAGTTCTTGAGATGTCAATGTTGCAGAAATTTTAAAAGACTATAACAAGTGTAATTAAAAAGGAAAATAATGCAAAGAGTGGATGTGACAAAATATTGGCAAGTAAAATAAGAGAAGAGCAAACTATTTGGGAGTTACATAAAGAGCAACTGGGTGATCAGGACTAGAAATGGGTCAACTAGGGGGACCACATTGAACCCCATTGATAATTGAAGGGCCAAGATAGAGTGGACGTGGAGATGTTTTCTATTGTGGTGGAATCAAGGGCCAAAGGGCAGAGCCTCAGGATAGAAAGACACATCTTTAGAACAAAGATTGCGAGGAACTTCTTTGGCCACAGTGTGGTGAATCTGTGGAATTTATTGCCATAGATGGCTGTGGAGTCTAGTTATATTGTCAAATGTTGCGGTGAACGGCAGTAGAATGGGATTGAGAGGGATAATAAATCAGCCACAATGAAATGATGAAGCAGATTTGATGGGCTGCTTCTATGTCATTAGGATCTTAAAGTAGTACAATTTGTCTTTATTCAAAGATCAGACGCCTTCACAGATCTTTGGAGAATATTTTCTTTTCCTTGATGACAAATCCAAGAAGAATATAACACGTGTAATTGGAAAGGAAAGTAGGAATGCAAGGAGCAGACATGTCAAAATATTGGCAAGTAAAATAAGGGAAGAACAAGCTATTTGGGAGTTACATAAAGGGCAAGGGGATGATCAGGCCTAGAACTGGGTCAACCAGGAGGGGATCTCATTGAATCCTATGGAATACTGAAAGGCCAAGAAAGAGTGGACGTAGAGAGGATGTTTCTTATAGTGGGGGAGAGTGGGACTGAAGGACACAGCCTCAGGATAGAAAGATGTCCCTGTCGAACAGACATTAAGAGGAATTTCTTTAGCCTGAGGGTAGTGAAACGGTGGAATTTATTGCCACAGATGGCTGTGGCAGCTAAGTAATTGCGTATATTTAAGAGGGAGGTTGATAGGTTCTTGATTAATCAGGATGTCAAAGGTTACGAGGAGACGGTATGAGAATGGGGTTGGGAGGGATAATAAATCAACCATGATGGAGCTCACTCGACGGCTGAACGTCCTAATTCTGCTCCTCGGTGTTGCGGTCTTATTATCAACTGGAGGCCAAAATGGTTGTATTGGATGTGAGTGGTGAATGATGTGGGTAAGGTTTCATCAGTATTTTTGTCTCTCTGTTTTATAATGTTCCCTTACAGAAGCGCTATGTAAAATATGGAATGGGATAAATATGGGAAAATAGGAAGCATTATGGGTTTACAGCTTTCAAAATAGATAGTTACAAGGAACTGCGAAATATATGCCAAACTGTCAACAGGAAAAAGGGAAGAAATTGTAGAGATGGATAATTTTCCATTTCTCTTGAAGGATGGGGCACTGCACCACTGGTACCATTGTTGAAAACAATACCATAAGACATAGAAGCAGAATTAGGCCATTCAGCCCAATGAGTCTGCTCCACAATTTCTTGCTTCTCCCTGTAATCTTTGACACCCAGACTAATCAAGAACCTATCAACCTCTGTTTTAAATAAACTCAATTCTTAGCCTCCATCTATGACAATGAATTCCACCGATTCACCACCCTCTAGCTAAAGAAATTCCTCCTCATCTCCATTCTAAATGGATGTCCCTCAATTCCAAGGCTGTGCTGTCTGGTCCTGGACTCCCCTACTAAAGGAAACATTCTCTCTAAGTCACCCAACTTGGCCTTTCCGGCCTAAAAGAGAGAAATAATAAACCAAATCATTACATGGAAGTCTAACGCCTCCACATTCTCCCTGTAATGGGGTGACTGGAATTGTACACAGTATTCAAGTGTGATCTAAGCATAGTTTTGTGCAATTCCAACTGAGAGGATGTCTCTAGATTGAGCTGCTAGAGAAAGTGGTTGAGGTAGGTACAACAACAACATCTGAAAAACATTTGGATAAGCCCATGGTTAGGAAATATTTTGTGGGATATAGGTCAAACACAGGCAACTGGGACTATCTGAAATGGGCATCTTGATCAGCATAGATGTGTTGGGTGAAAGACTCTGTGTCCAAACTGTATTGCTCTAGGCTCTCCAATTCAGAGTGACGGAATGCATTCAGGGAATGCGATAGGTCAAGGGAATGGACAACAAAAGGGATTCCCCTACTCATTCTTCTAAACTCCAGTGAGTTCAGGCCCAGAGCCATCAACCACTCCTCGTACATTAACCCTTTTGGTCCCTGCATCATTCTTGTGAACCTCTGCAACGTCCCTGTTTACAGAACAAACAGGAAAGTGCATGCTCATTCACTGTGACCTCTGTGAATGGGTACATGATCCACATGTCCAGTCTGATGCCTGGAGGTACAGGTCCTGCAGATTCCCTGTTTAGCACCAAGCACATAACAGAATATCTATTCCTCGGTCTCCGACTGGCCCAATGTGTTGTACCATGCTTCTGTTTCCAATTTGCATGGGGATAACAAAAAAAAACAGAACCGAGGAGATGTCTCAGTTCAAGACTAGTCTACTGAAAGCTCAGTGAACTGAAACACTAGCTTTATTTATCTCTTCACAGAGGCTGACTGACCTCATGACCATTTCCAGTAATCTCAGTTTTTATTTCAGAATTCCTTCATCTGTGGTATTTTGCCCTAGACTTTTCAACTGATGCTTTTTTTTCCCATATTTTTCTCTTCTTATTTCAGTTTGCCACCCTCACCTCCAATAATGTTCAATATTTTGAGCACTCTTTTGTATTTCTTTGTATTTATTGTGAATGCACACAAGAAAACAAATCTCAGGAGGACAACCCTGGGTGGTGGGGTCCTCAATGATAGACGCCGCCTTTTTGAGGCACCGCTCCTTGAAGATGTCTTGGCTACTATGGAGGCTAGTACCTACGATGGAGCAAACTAATTTTACAACTCTCTGCAGCTTACTTCGACCTTCTGTAGTAGCCAGCCCACCCCCTCCCACCCCATACCAAAAGGTGATGTAGCCAGTCAGAATGTGCTCTACGGTACACCTGTAGAAATTCTCCAGTGCTTTAGGTGACATTGTAAATCTTCTCAAACTCCCAATGAAATACAGCTGCATTGATATGTCGGAACCAGGTTAGGTCCTCAGAGATATTGACACCCAGGAACTTGAAGCTGCTCACTCTCTCCACTTCTGCTCTCTCTTCTCACTGTTACCATCAGGAAGGAGGTACAGAAGCCAGAAAACACGTTTTCAGCAACTCAGGAATAGCTTCTTTCCCTCTGCTACCAATTTCTGAAGGGACATTGAAACCATGAACAGTACCTCTCTTTTTTTTAAATTTCTGTTTTTGCACTACTTATTTAATTACCTGTTTGATATACGTTTATATGCTTACTGTAATTCACAATTCCCCCCCCCCCATTATCATGTGTTGCATTGTACTGTTGCCACAAAGTTAACAAATTTCACAACATACACTCGTGATATTAAATCTAATTCTGATTTGTATAATTTGCCTGGCTCTGCTGTTGGTTTGGGCCCAAGTGTGAATTACTGGCTCTATCAATGGTAGGAGGGTCTAAAACTACAGAAGTTTGAGGTGAGAGTGAGAAGGTTTAAAAGGAATCTGAAGGGTATCATTTCTCACACAGAGGGTGATGTGTGTGTGTGGGGCAAGCTGCCAGAGGAAGGTTTATCTTGGGTACATTTACCAAAAAAGCTAATCTTCTTTAGACAGTTCTTTGCAAATTCTGGGTGGCAGAGGTGGAGGTGCATCTCCACCAAAGGAGGTGTAAGGTGCTCCTTCCCTCTGCTAGCCTGCAGGTCACTCTTGGGCCAGGTGCAGCACTTGCTTAGCCCCCTGACCAGGGTCACGTGAAGCCCTGGGAGCAGGTGGTGGATGGTCGTGTGAGCAGCTGGTGCACATCACAAGTCCTTGTTATGTAATCACTGACATCAGGCAGATAATCTCTAGAGAGTATTGATAACAGGTGAGGTCACCTGTCTTGTAAAGACACTGCCCAGAAGAAGGCAATGACAAAGCACATCTGTAGAAAAATTTGCCAAGAACAATCATGGTCAATCGACTATGACCACCTATGTCATACAACACGTCACATAATGATGAAGTCATAAAGACTGATAGGTGGGTACATGCTGCCAGGATGGTGGTGAGATTTACGAAACCTTTAGACAGACACATGAACAGGCAGAGAATGGAGGGATGAAAACCAAACGCAGGCTAAAGGAATTAGTTTAATTTGACATCACAGTCAGGGTCTCTTCCTGTGCTGAATTGTTCTATTCTTTTTTTTGTAATTTATTTTTTTATTGAAGTTCATCATCAAACAAACATTTCCATAAGATGTATTTCAGACATCTTACACATATATCATATTGTTCTATTCTAAAGATTAGCTTTATTTGTCACATGAACATCGAAACATCCAGCAAAATGTGGTGATCGTATCAACAGCTAACATATTCTGAGAAATGTGCTGGGAGTGGCCCATAAAGTAACCATGCATGCAGTGCCAACTCAGCATGCCCACAACTCACTAAACCTAACCCGTTTGCCTTTGGGACGTGGGAGAAAACCTGCACAGTCACGGAGAGAATGTACAAATTCCTTACAGAGAGCAGTGGGGATTGAACCCCAATTGCTGTTATGGTTTACTTAAATAGCAGCTGTTATGTACAGTATACAACCTGAAACTCTTACCTCTTCGCCACTGTGCCGCCTCACTCATTTGGATTGTACTTGAAGTACCGTGTGCAGTTCTGTTCACCACACTACAGAAGGATGTGCAGGCTTTAGAGGGGGTGCAGAGGAGGGAGAATGTATGGACAGCGGCAGGAATTGAGCTCTGATTGCTGATCGCTGGCACTGTAAAGTGTTATGCCAACCGCTATGCTATGCTGTATTTTTGGAAAAATATTGTGTGACATTAAGCACGTGTGTGTTCATAAAAATATCATCTGATTCATTTCTAAAAAGCTTTGAATTTCCCTTTCTCTCTTCATTTGCCAACAACTGGTGAATAGCTTTTAATAAATGAATCAAAATGTTATCAAGTCATTTAGAAGATACATTGAAGTTTGATGAAGATGTGAATTAAGACTTACTTCATCTAACCCAAACAATATTGCATTTATTTTCATTTGTCCTGTTGTATCTTGATGAATTTCTCTTTTTTCAAGTAGCAGACTCAAAATGAATCCATTATTGTAGCAAACCAGCCAAGGGCTATTGTTCACAGATCATTCACTAACCAGCGGTTAATATTGTCCTAAACAACTACAAAGTCCTCATTTAAAATCCTTCATCAGATGAGGAAGCAAAGTAGGTCAGTGAATGCATCGTGATTTTCACATGGTATTTTGGCGTTTCTATTGTACACATCTCTACTGAGTGGGGGCAATGTCCATGAGATAACGATGCACCTCTATATTACCCCGTTTGGGCCACCCCCTGGAGTACTGTGTTAAGTTTTGGTCGCCTCATTATAGGAAGGATGGGGAAGCTATAGAGAGGGTGCAGAGGAGACTTACCGGGACGCTGCCTGCTTAGAGAGCATGTCTTATGATGATTGGTTGAGCAAGCCAGGTAGGGATTTTCTCTTTGGAGCAGAGGTGACTTGATAGGCAAGATGCTGAGAGGCAGAGATTGTCTGGAGAGCCAGAAACTTTTTCCCAGGGCAGCAATGACCATTACCAGTCGATATCAGCTTAAGATGAGTGAAGGAAAGTTTAGGAGAAAAATGGTTCCTGGAAAGGATTTTTACAGTCAGAAAGCGATAGGGCCTGGGATGGTAGTAGAGACAGATGCATAGGGATGTTTAAAATGTTCTCAGATAGGCACATGAATGATAGGAATGAGCTGTGCAGGAGGAAAGGGTTAGATTGATCATGGAGTAGATAAAAGGGTCAGCACAACATTGTGAGCTGAAGGGCCTGTACTGTGCTGCAGTGTTCTCTGTTTTCTGTGCTAACTTAATCTGACAAATTTGGCACATCTAGATCAAGCACCTTTTCAATTTTTATACACTACCATAACGGCTTTAGCATTTCTGCTCAGATTGTTTGGTTGCATGAAGTAGTCACCCTTTGCAAAGTGATAAGAATGAATAGAACTTGAGGAGCAACTTTTTTGCCCAGTGGCTGGTCAGTTCATGGGCTGAGCTGTCAGAGGAAGTGGTTGAGGCAGGTGCATTAACAACATTTAAAAACGACTTTAACAGGTACATGGGTAGGATATGTATAGATAGAACAAGCCAAACACAGGCAAATGAAGCTAGGTCAGATGGGAATCTTGTTTAGCATTGACCAGTTTGGCCAAAAAGTCTATTTTCATACTGTATGCCTTGCGTGATCTAGGGCTTTTCTCTCGGAGTGAAGGCGAATAAGATGTAGCCTGATAGTGGTATACAAGCTGATAAGAGGCATATGTAGATTGAGTGGAAAGCCAGAGATATTTTCCCAGGGTGCTAATGGCTAATATGAGGGCATAATTTTAAGGTGATTTGAGGAAAGTATAGGGGGAAAGTACTGAGGAAAGTGAGGGGGGCATGGTGGAGATATGTCTCTACCAAAGAAGGTGTTAGATGCCCCTTCTCTCCGCTAGCCTGCAGGTCACCCTTGGGCAAGATGTACTACCTGCTTGGCCCCTCGATGAGGGTCACGTGGAGCCATGGGAGCAGGTGGTGGATGGCCATATGAGCAGCTGGTGCGTATCACAAGTCCTGGTTATGTGACCACTGAAGCCAGGCAGACAATCTCTGAAGAGTATTGATAATGGCTGGGGTCACCTGTCTTGTAAAGACACTGCCCAGAAGAAGTCAATGACAAACCAATTCAGTAGAGAAATTTGCCAAGAACAATCATAGTCATGGAGACCATGATCGCCCAAGTCATACGACATGTCACATAATAATGATGTCACACAACATGGCACATAATGATGATGACAATGAAAGGGGGATGTCAGAGGTAAGTTCTTTACACAGAGAGTGATAAGTGCATGGAATGCCCTGCTAGGGGTGGTGTTCGAGGCAGATACTTTAGGGACATTTAAGAAACACTTAGATAGGCAGATGGATGATAGAAAAATAGAGGGCTATGTAGGAGAGAAGGGGTAGATTGATCTTAGAATAAGTAAATGTGTTGGCACAACATCATGGGCCAAAGGCCTGTACTATTCTGTGACTCTGTGAAATGTGACAGTGTGCGGGCTGTTGAAGTGTGCCTTCCTTTCTCCGACTATTTCCTGACGTCCTCAGTGACCCTCTGGCTCTGTGATCACTGGCTCCATGTCCACCCAGTGAGCTACTTCCAGCACCTGAGCGAAGCTGCCGCTGTTGCTGCTCGTCCCACGTCTCCTCCCGGCGATCCGTAGTGCGCTGACACTGCAAACACTCTCACTTCCAGCTCCCCTACGCCCAAGTTAGCAGATGCAAACCACAGGGGGAGATTTGTCCATTGTCCAGATCCACAGAGTGAGGTCATCCAAACTAAATCCAAACGTAATTTTAAAAGGAGCGGGAAATCTGCTCTCTCCATTACCTTTACGCTTTAAATCTCAACTCTTCTGCAGAATAGCCATGCTCTCCCTGTTCAGAACAGGTGATTAAAGTGTGTAAACACTTGCAATCCCAGACTGACTGTAGGGATGAGATCATTTAGACTGAATGCTTCATGAGGTGGGTTGGGTCTCGTAAAATGACACCCTGTCAGTTCTGAATGGATAGATCCCCTGATTCTTCGTTCAGTGAAAGAAAAATCCCACCAACTACAAGGTAAACGTGCAGCAAGCAGCCTCACTAAGGTCAAATTCCAATTAAATGTATTTACAAAGTTCATTTATGTTACCATATGCACTCTTGAGGTTTATTTTTTCATAGAACTTAATAGGAAATCAAAAGAAATATAATAGAATTGATAGGGCCGCTATACATTAACAAAGCCTGATAACCAACCAACGTGCAAAAGGAGACAAATTGTGTAAAAATACAGATAGGTGGATAAACAAACAAATAAACGAAACTTAGAACATGAGTTGTAGAGTCCTTGAAAGGAAGCCTGGAGACTGTGGAATCAGTTCAGAATTGAGGTGAGTGAAGTTATCCACTCTGGTTCAGGAGCCTGATGGTTAGAGGGTAATAACTGCTCTTGCCTAAACCTGGTGACGTGTGACCTTTTAGCCTGGTTAAAGCTGACTTAACCTTTACTTGGGAAATAGAGTCATGGAGCACTACAGCACTCCAGCATCTGGTCAAAGCTGCACCACTATTTTCCTACTTCCATCAACCTGCACCCAGGCCATCGCCCTCCCTTCCCCTCCCATCCATGTACCTACCCAAACTTCTCTTATATGTTGAAATCAAGTCTGCATCCACTACTTGCAGCTCATTCCACACTTGCACGACCCTCTGAGTGAAGAAGATACTCCTCATGTTCCCCTTAAACATTTCACCTTTCACTCTTAACCCATGACCTCTAGTTCTAGTCTCTCCCAACCTCAGTGGGTATGGTTTAAAATCCCGGTTTCAGGTGGCACTACTGAAGTTGTGTGACAGCTTACTGGTAGTTCAAAAGGGAAGAAATGCCACTAAAAACATCATTAGTAACAGCTTGTGTGAGGTAAATTGTGGTAAACTATCACTGCAAATAATGAAGAGGCCAGCAGATGTAAAGCTGACTCAAGGGATGAGCCGTGCTGGTGCATTGCAAAGTCAGAGCGTTACGTGTTCGAAACAGTTTTGGAGACAGAGATTGAGTTGGATGGAATGAGCGATTCGGAGAGAAGTCGAGGTGAAAGAGTTTCATTGCTCTTCCATCTAATCTAGATGCGAGGTCGGATTGCTTTAAGCACTAAACTGATTTGGAGAGGTTGAGAACGGCTTCGGGCTGGGTGGTGAGGTCTAGGCCCAGAGCAAATTGTTGAGCAGTGAGGCCTAGGCCCCATATCTCTGGTGGTGAGGCCTAGGCCCAGCATGTATCACTGGGTGGTGAGCTCTAGGCTTGGACTGTATCACCGGGTGGTGAGGTCTAGGCCCAGCGTGTATCACTGGGTGGTGAGGTCTAGGCTTGGACTGTATCACTGGGTGGTGAGGTCTAGGCCCAGCATGTATCACTGGGTGGTGAGGTCTAGGCTTGGACTGTATCACTGGGTGGTGAGGTCTAGGCCCAGCATGTATCACTGGGTGGTGAGGTCTAGGCTTGGACTGTATCACTGGGTGGTGAGGTCTAGGCTTGGACTGTATCACTGGGTGGTGAGGTCTAGGCCCAGCGTGTATCACTGGGTGGTGAGGTCTAGGCTTGGACTGTATCACTGGGTGTTGAGGTCTAGGCTTGGACTGTATCACTAGGTGGTGCGGTCTAGGCCCAGCGTGTATCAGTGGGTGGTGAGGTCTAGGCTTGGACTGTATCACTGGGTGGTGAGGTCTAGGCCCAGCGTGTATCACTGTGTGGTGAGGTCTAGGCTTGGACTGTATCACTGGGTGGCAAGGTCTAGGCCCGGCGTGTATAACTGGGTGGTGAGGTCTAGACTTAGACTGTATCACTAGGTGACGAGGTCCAGTCCCAGAGCAAATCACAGAACAGCGCGGTCTAGACCCAGAGCATATCTCTGGCGGTGAGGTCTAGGCCCAGAGTGTTTTGTTCGGACCTAGTGCGCAGCACTACCTGGTGTTTGCACGATTTAAATGCCAGCCCAGATAGACTGGAAAGGCAGTGTGTTGAGACCAGAGGTGAGGGTTGGGCCAGTTTCACTCACTCTCCCACAATGTTCACTCCTCTCTCCACAGTGCTGAGGCCGTGAGACTTCTCCCACTGTTACACGCTTTGTTCCGTGAGCTTCACTACAATTTGCCCTACTACATAATGAACAGAGGCTGAGGCTTCCAGCCTAGTTTGGTTGCTCCTGGGATTCGGAGTCTATCGACTCAATTTGGTTCAGAATGTTGTTGTTTACTTCTATTGTTTGCATGGTTTGTGGTTTTTTCTCTTTTTCTGCGCATTAGGTTTTTCATTTTTCAATGTTTTCTGGGGGTTTCTTGCTTTATAGCTGCCTGTAAGCAAACAAATCTCAAGGTTGTAGGATTTATGCATACTTCATTTATAAATGTAGTTTGAACTTTGAATCTTTGGAAAAATGTCTGCTTGTACTTACTCTATCTACGTCCCTCATAATTTTGTATAACTCTATAAAATTTCCCCTCATCCTCTTACATTTTAGGGAATAAAGACCTGATGGATTCAACCTTTCCCTATAACTCAAGTCCTCAAACCTTGGCAAATTCCTTGTAAATCTGTTCACAAAACACAGATTCACATTCCAGTATTATACTGGTACGGATGGTCCCTTTTGGTGCAAGCTGTGCCCCACCTGTGACCAGATGGGTGGATGCGATCCCGTGGTTCTGCCTTACAGATAAACACTGGCTCTGGGGGCTTACTGATGTAGACCTCCAACATCTCACCGGATAATTAACACATTTTCTGGGGATTGGGATCATAAGCTCCGTGACTGCAAGTTCTGATGCTGATTAAGGGATCTCTCTGCATTGGATTATTGAGCATAGGAAGTTCAGTGTAAGAGTTTACATTTGGGATAAAGATCCTTCTAAAATTACAAAATCTTTAAAAATGGAAAACAATGTTGAGTCGATATTGGCACTGATTTGTTAGTTTCATCACAGCAATAAATAAAAGCAGAGTGAAGAATATAGAACTTAGGACATAGAACGTTAGAGCACAGTGCAGGCAATTTGGCCCCCAATGTTGTGCTGACCTTTTAACCTATTCTAAGATCAATCTAACCCATCCCGCTCACATAGCCCTCCATTTTTCCATCATTCATGTGCCTATCTATGAGTTTCCTAAATGCCCCTGAAGTATCTGACTCTACCACCAACCCTGGCAGTGTTCTATGCACCCACCAATCTCTGTGTAAAAAACATACCTCTGTAATAGACAATCGTGTGTTATATTGACAGGATAAGAATCAGAATTGGGTTTATGATCACTAAGGTATGTTGTGAAATGCATTGCTTTACAGAAGCTGTACAGTGCAAGACATAAAAATTACTATAAGCTACAGAAAGGAGTGAATTCTACAAAAGAGGAGTAGAGAGGTAGTGTTCTTGGGTTCATGGGCCATGATATCTGATGGCCGAGGGGAAGAAGCTGTTCCTGAATCATTAACTGTGTGCCTTCAGGCTCCTGTCCCTGCTCCATGATGATCGTTAAGGATGGCAGTGCCGTGCACGTAGGCACTTAAAGTGCATGGGCCATGATGAGGCAAGTTGGGAGATAAAGAATTCAAAAATTCATCCTTCAGTGTATGGGGTCTGTTCAGGAGTCTGATGACAGTGAGAAAGAAGCTCTCCTTGAGCCTGGTGACATGTATTTTCAGACGTCTGCATCTTCTGTCCGGTGGGAGGTGGGAACGAGAGAATGTCTGGGATGAGGGCGATCATCTTTTATGTTGGATCATTAGTTACGTCTCCTTAGGCAGAGGGAATTGTGGACAGAGGTAATGGAGGGGAGGTAGTTGGTGTGATAGACTGTGTCCACAACTCTGCAATTTTTATGGCTCTTGGACAGAGCAGTTGCCATACCAAGCCGCAAAATGTCTGGGCTGTGTTCCCGTTTCCATTGACATTGCCTGATCTGCCGAGTTCCTCCGGCATTTTGTGTCTGTTGCTCTCGATTTCCAGCATCTGCAGAATCTCCAGTGTTTATGTGTGCGGAGAGGATAGTTTCGATAAAGCTTCAGTAAAAACTGGGGGGGGGGGGGGGGTGGGTTATCTGGATGGTGATGTTGGACGTTGAGCTCGAGCGGTAGGCCAGGGATCTGGTGTAGGAAGGGTTAGCCGCAAGTAACAACAACCTGAAAGAAATACAACTGTACCAGGTATGGGTTAGTAAAAACCCACTGAGATTGGGTCATAGTACCAATCCCGTATTCCAGAACAGGCTGAGGTAGTATTCTGTCTGTAGTGTAGCAGAGCACAGAGGGTGTGTTAAACCAGATGGTACAGGAATAATTACAGAACGTATGACATAGAAGCAGATCATATGATCAAACATGTCTGTACTCTACCAGAGGTTCCTTGGCTGGTTTATGGTTTGGTTTGAGTTCATGCCACGCTGCATAATTTGATCAAATTGTAAAAGCTGGCCAACACAGCCGAAATATTTTGCATTCAGTTATGTTGTCGATTAAGTTCACTAACCATGAGTGAAAGATCTTGAATGTGGAATGAATCGAAGGTGAAAGATGAACAGTTCAGAGGCTCTAACACCACTGTACAATGAGTCTACCTCAGATTCTTGTAAAATACATGCAGCCTCCATGCTACCAGTCAGCACATAACTAGAGTCTGCAACCGAACCATCCACAGATATTGGTTCTGTTCTTTCAGATCGATAGAGGAATGAGTGACACTTTGATTTTATGACAAGCCTGAATGCAATTAATAAAGAACAAGGGCAGTCATTGCCCTTGGAGCAGGAGGCAGTGGACTGGCAAGGATCCTATCCCTCTCTGGGGGCCAAGATCGATGAAAGGCCAGTGAATCCGTCAGCCATTGATTATATTACAACTTGACCGTTCTCCAGGACTGTAATTTATCAGCTACCGTGTGTTCTGTTGAATGTCTGAGAAATAAGGCATAGGATGTGGACATTCGGTCAACACTGATCATGCTAGTCAACATGGATGATTGGTTTGCCCTATTTCCCTGCCCTTAGCAGGTGGTGTTTCAGATGTTCTTCAAATCCCCTATAAACCATGGGGAGGTGTTTCTGCTCCTGCACCTTCTCATGGGTCCCTACCCAGCGACTTCCTCACCGGGAGGCCGCAGATTGGAAATAACATCTCCTCCTCACTGACAATCACAATTGGCGCACCCCAGGGATGTGTGCTTAGCCCACTGCTCTACTCTCCCTTCACCCATGAATGTCTGGCTAGACATAGCTCGAACACCATCAATAAATTTGTTGAATGACACAACTATTGTTGGCAGAGTTTCAGATGGTGATGAGGAGACAGGCATACAGCAGCAAGATGAATCAGCTGATTGAGTGACCTTGCACTCAATGTCAGTAAGACCAAAAAATTGGTTGTGGACTTCAGGAGGGGGAAGTCGAGGGAACACACACCAGTCCTGATCAAGGGATTAGCAGCAGAAAGGGTGAGCCCCTTCAAGTTCCTGGGTATTAACATCTCTGAAGATCTATCCTGGATCGTACATATTGCTTCATCACCCCGTTCGATACAGCCCACAACAGTGGTGTTATCAGCAAACCTGTATATGGCATTGGAGCTGTGCTTGGCCACACAGTCATAGGTGTAAAACAAGCAGAGTAGGGGGCTAAGCATACATTTCTGTGGCACGCCTGTGCTGATAGAGATTGTGGAGAAGATGTTTTTGCCAATCTCACCTGACAGGGGTCTACAAGTGAGGAAATCTAGGATCCAATTGCAAATGGGGGTATTGAGGCCCAAGTCTTGGAGTTTACTGATTAGTTCTGGGGGGGTGATGATATTAAATGCTGAGCTGTAATCGATAGAGAGCAACCTGATGTATGCACCTTTTCTACAGATGTACCATGGAGAGCATTCTAGCTGTTTGCTCCACCATCTGGCGTGGAGGGGGTAACTGCACAGGATCAGAAAAAGCTGCAGAAAGTTGTATACTCACCCAGCTCCATCATGGCCACTAGCTTCCCCAGCATCGACACAGTTCTGGCTGGACCTCCCTGTTCTAGTGTGGTGTGTCTCAGTCAGTAAAGGCAGGGATCATAAATCCTGAGTTTGGCTTCATCACGGCCATGAACTGACACGTCAAACTCAAGTTCCCAAAATGAGCAACACCTCATATTTTGTCTGGGTAGCCTCCAACTTTCAATAATTTCTCCCCCTCCCTGTTCTCTCTTTTTCCATTTAGCATTCTGCTTACCCTAGCTTCTCTTCTCTTCACCTGCCTATCACTACCCTTAGTTCCTCTCCTCCTTCCGTTTCTTCCATGGTCCACTGTTATCTCCAGTTATATTCTTGCTTCTTCAGCTCTTTTCTTCTTCCACCTATCCACGGCTTCTCACTTCAACCCCCTCTCTTCCACCCGCCTATCTTTTCCCTCGCCTGGCCTCACCTAATACCTGCCATCTTGTACTCCACCTCCTCCCCTCCACCATCTTTGTATTCTGGTTTCTATTTCCTACCTACCTAGTCCTGATAAAGGACCTTGCCATGAAACGTTGACTGTTCATTTCTCTTCATAGATGCTGCCAAATCTGCTGAGTTCTTCCAGCATCTTTTGTCTGTGTTACAGTATGCACCCAACCACGCCAGCCTCCAGGGCTTAGAAACACTGATTCTCCAGAGTATGGATAGCTGGCACAATCCCGGTAAAGATTCTGGTCCGCTCCGCTAATTGACAGCCATGTTTTGGCACCAAGATTTTGGTTTTTAAAGAGCACCGGAACTCAGCTTCAGTGCTCAATTGTCAGCTCAACTTTGGTTCAACCTGCGATTGTGTTTAGGATTTCTTTCTCAATAAGTCTCGTCAGATTTTCATCAAGCATTTAGTCAAGAACCCTGTCCTCGTCTCAGTCTCTAAATCGTGTCTCGATTCTAGTCATGGATACACCAATGCTTGGGTCCTTACCACCCTCACCTAGGTCTCTCCTCATAGTGCGTTTCTCAAGATTTCCAGCATCTGCAGAATCTCTTGTGTTTATAATCAAGAGAAATTCTATTGAACCCATCAGAGGAACTTCCAATATTCCTCTACTTTTTAATATCACCTAGTTACCACTGCCTTTAATTTTAACTGCGATTGTAATTAGTAATAGTCTCCTGTCTGTATCTCAGGGTCTGATGATTACTTTATGATTTGGCCACAAGTTTATCCCCAGCGGGATGAGATTGTTGTTTGTAAAGCCAATACAATCTCCCAAAAGAGTGAGCCATATATGGTGAAAATCTAGGGCATATTTGAAGAGAACTCCAATTATCATGGGAGATTTTCATGGGCAGATGAGCTGGATGAACCAAACTGACATGGTCTCTGAGAAGACTCTGTGTGTCAGCAATTTTCTCTTACAGCATTGTTATGTAGGAGCAGACTACTTTAGATGTGCTCATGAGTAATGATATAGGATTATTAAAAAATCTTAAGCACAAGGAAGTCTGCAGATGCTAGAAATCCAAATCAACCACTCACAAAATGCTGAATGAACTCAGCAGGTCTAACAGCATCTATGGGGAGGAATAAACAGTTGACGTTTCAGGGCAAGACCCTTCTTCAGGACTGGAAAAGAAGGGGGAAGATGCTAGAATAAAAAGGTGGGAGGAGGGAAAGGAGGATAGTTAGAGAGTGATAGATGAAGCAAGGTGGGTTGGAAAGATAAAGGGCTGGAGAAGAAGGAATCTGATAGGAGAGGAAAGTGGACCAAAGGACAAAGGGAAGGAGGAACGGTGCTAGGGGGAGGTGATAGGCCAGAGTGGGGAATAGAAGAAGAGGGGAGTGGAAGGGAATTTTTTTTTACCGGAAGGAGAAATCGATGTTCGTGCCATCAGGTTGGAGGCTACCCAGAGGTAATAGAAAAGGTGTTTCTCCTCTTGAGGGTGGCCTCATCTTGGCACAAAGGAAGGCCATGGAATGTTGGAATGAGAATGGGAATTGGAACTAAAATGTTTGCTGTCCATAAAGGCAATAAAATCTACCAAAAGAGTGAACCATATATGGGGAAAATCTCGGGCATATTTGAAGAGAACTCCAGACGTTATGGGAGATTTTCATGGGCAGATGAATTGGATGAACCAAACTGGCAAGATTCTAGAAGTTCCACTTTTGGTGGATGGAGTCGAGGTGCTCAATGAAGTGGTTCCTAATTTACGATGTGTCTCACCAATGTTGAGGAGGCCGCGTTGGGACCGCTGGACAAAATAGATGAACACGACTGATTCGCAGCTGAAGTGTTCCCCTCACCTGGAAAGACTTTTTGTGGAAGATCTCGTGGTCAAAGGTCTCCCAGAAAATCATGGCCGCAGTATGATAGAATTCCAGATATAGTTTTAGAATGAATATCACCAAAATTGAACCATTATCTTCAACTTAAATACTGGCAGTTTTAATCAATGTTCAAAGTAAATTTATTATCAAAGTATATATGCAAAAGTTCTCTGAACTCTGGGCAGGTCCCGGCAGAGTGGAAGATGGTGAATGTCATGCCACTGTTCAAAAGAGATATAGGCAAAAGGCAGGTAACTGTAGACTAGTTAGTTTAACATCTGTAGTTGGGAAAATGCTTGAAGCTATCATTAAAGAAGAAATAGTGAGACATCTGGAACGACACAGATCCATTAGGCAGACACAGCATGGATTCAGCAAAGGCAGGTCCTGTTTATCAAACTTACTGGAGTTCTTTAAGGATACAATGAGTGCAGTGGATAGAGGGGAACAAATGGACATTATTTACTTGGATTTCCAGAAGGCATTCGATAAGGTGCCACACAAAAGATTCATCCATAAGATAAGTATGCATAGTGTTGGGGGTGATGTATTAGCATGGGTAGAGGATTGATAAACTAATAGAAAGCAGAGAATTGGGATACACGTGTGTTTCTCTGGTTGGCAATCAGTGGTGAGCAGTGTGCTGCAGGGGTCGCTGCTGGGCCCACAACTATTCACAATATACACTAACGATCTAGAAGAGGGGACCAAGTATAATATATCTCAGTTTGCTGATGATACTAAATTGAGTGGAAAAGCAAACTGTACAGAAGATACGGAAAGTCTGCAGAGAGATATAGATAAGTTAAGTAAGTGGGCAAGGGTCTGGCAGATGGAGTACAATGTTGGTAAATGCGAGGTCATTCACTTTGGAATGAAAAATGAAAGAGCAGATTATTACTTAAATGGTAAAAAATTGCAGCATGCCATTGTGCAGAGGGACTTGGGTGAGCTTGTACATGAATCACAAAAGGTTAGGTTGCCGGTGCAGCAGGCTATCGAGAAGGCAAATGGAATGTTGCCCTTCATTGCTAGAGAGATTGCATTTAAGAACAGGGAGATTATGCTGCAACTTTATAGGGTACTGGTGAGGCCGTACCTGGAGTACTGTGTGTAGTTCTGGTCTCCTTACTTGAGGAAGGATATACTGGCTTTGGAGGTGGTCAAGAGGAGGTTCACCAGGTTGATTCCAGAGATGAGGGGGTTAGACTCTGAGGAGAGATTGAGTCGCCAGGGACTGTACTTGCTGGAATTCAGAAGAATGAGAGGGGATCTTATAGAAACATATAAAATTATGTAAGGGATAGATAAGATAGAGGCAGGAAAGTTGCTTCCACTGGTAGGTGAGACTAGAACTAGGGGACATAGCCTCAAGATTCAGGGAAGTACATTTGGGATGGAGTTAAGGAGGAACTGCTTTTCCCAGAGAGTGGTGAATCTGTGGAATTCTCTGCCCAATGAAGCAGTGGAGGCTACCTCAGTAAATATATTTAAGACAAGGTTGGATAGATTTTTGCATAGTAGGGGAATTAAGGGTTATGGGGAAAAGGCAGGTTGGTGGAGATGAGTCCATGGCCAGATCAGCCATGATCTTATTGAATGGCAGAGCAGGCTCGATGGGCCGGATGGCCTACTCCTGCTCCTATTTCTTATGTTTTTATGTTCTTAAATGTTACTATATACTACCTTGCGATTCATTTTCTTGCAGGCATTTAAAAAGCAAATTTTTTTTTGAAGTATTGTGTCTAGTTCTGATCACCTTCTTACAAGAAAGATCGCAATAAGATTGAAAGAGTACATAGAAAATTTACAAGGGTGTTGCCGGGACTTAAGGAAATGTCGAATAGGTTGGGATTTCATTCCCTGCAGCGTAGGAGAATGAGGTGAGATTTGATAGAATTATCAGGGGTTTATATTGAATCAATACAGGCAGACTTTTTCCACTGAGGTTGGGTGAGACTAGATTTAGAGGCCATGGGTTAAAGGTGAAGGGTAAAACATTAAAGGGGAACCTCAGAGGGAACTTCTTCACTCAGAGGGTGGTGAGAGTGTGGAGCAAGTTGCCAGTGGGTGTGGTTTTGATTTCTATGTTTAAGAGAAGTTTGATAATTACATGATAGGAGGGACATGGAGGTGCAGGTCGCTATGACGAGGCAGAATAATGAACTAGATGGGCTGAAGGTCCTGTTTCTGTACTTGTGGTACTCTATGACTCTAAGTCCCCAGTAAACATTAAATCAACACTCATCATCATCACCACGTGCTGTGTCGTATGACCTAGGTGATCATGGTCTATAATCAGGCTTTTTCTTGGCCAACTTCTCTACAGAATTGGTTTGGCATTGCCTCCTTCTGGGCAGTGTCTTTACAAGACGGGTGACCCCAGCCATTATCAATACTCTTCAGAACCTGTCTGCCTGGCATCTGTGGTTGCACAATTAGGACTTGTGTTATGTACCAGCTGTTCATATGATCATCCACCACCTGCTCAACATTAGCCGGGATTATTCTTCCAATTTCATAACATTTCAAAGTTCAAAGTAAATATATTATCAAAGTACATATATGTCACCATATACAACCCTGAGTTTCATTTTCTTCTGGGCATAGTCCATAATAGAATAATATCCATAATAGAATCAATGAACGACTGTATAAACATTTATTCAAGTCAATTCTAACTTGTTTCAGTACATAATTCATTTGAAAAACTTGGGGTAAGGGCCATAATTCTTTGGAATTTGATTTGAATCATTTTAACTCACATCTGACATAGAATGTTCCAGTAATACCGGACTAATCAATATTTTGATTGGTGTTACAGTATTATTACTCCACAAAGGAATTCACACTTCCTTTGTAAACAAGATTTGAGTTGTGTTTATCGGAAAACTATTAGTTTGTAGAACACAAAGATTGGCTTCATCTCTGTTGACTTCCAGCTTAAAGCAGTCAATTAGGGTTAAACAGTAGTCAGTGAATCAAAGAACTGGCTCCTCCATCACATAGTCCTCCACCTGCTAGAGATGTCCTTGGGAAACACACAAACACTTCACTCAGTGGGTTTAACGACTCTAACATGTGTAACTGGTTGGTTTTATTATCCATGTCCTAATCTTTGTACTTTTCTCTTGTTTACGGTGTGAGTCCCTGAGGCTTAGCCACTAATTGGCCCAGTTTGATAACTGTTTGTTCAGGAGAATTGGTAACAGGGGAAACCTGCTCAAAGTGAGAGCAGGTCATCAATCTCTTGGTTGACGTTCTCCAGTGTTGTATCTGCACTGAGTGAAAGGGCGTCAGCTGCTGAGCTACGAGGGGTCCATTTGGCACCTGATGTGGAGTTCACTGCAGGTTGTAATGTGAAATTTTGTCATTTATATAAATGATTTGGATGACAATGTTGTTAACACAGCTCGTACACAGCGCATAAACAGGCTGGTCAACCCATGATGTTAGATTCCTAAATCTCCTCTGCTTGTACATAATCCAGATCTCTGCATTCCCTGCATATTCAATCAGGTATCTTTCCAACAACCTTGTAACCACCCACTATCCTATCCTATCTACTTCCACCACTTCTCCCAGCAGTCTGGGACCCATCAGTCTCTGTGTAAGAAACTTGCCCCACACATCTCCTTTAAACTCTATTCCCCATCTCATTTTAAAGCAGGGGTTTCCATCCGGGGGCCCATGGACCCCTCAGTTAAGGAGTCCATGGCATAAGAGAGGTTGTGAATCCCTGCTTTAAATGCACGTCCTCCAGTATTTAACATCTCTACCCTGGGAAAAGAACTAAGTTTGCAGATAGCCACCACTGGTGGTGTAGTGCACAGTTAAGAAGGCTGTCTAACTTTATGATAGGATGAAGAATGGACAAGTGTGGATGGTTGTCTGTTGGTTAGTTACACCATGACAGGCTTCACAGTAAACAGTAGGGCCTGGAGAAAATTCCAGAACAGTGAAAGCTAGCAGTGCAGGCACGTAGCTTCCTGAAAATGAGACACAGGTAGACAGGGTGGTGAAGATGGTGGTTGGCATGCGGACCTCATCAGTCTAGGCATTGAGTACAGGAGTTGGTATATCACATTTCAGTTCCTCATCTCGCTGGAGAGAACATTGTGTGCAGTTCCGGTCAGCTCGCAACAGGAACACGGTCATTAATCTGGAGGGAGTGCAGGACAGATTCACCAGGATGTTAGCACAACTAGACAACTTCAGTTAAACTTCAGTCACTGGAACTCGGAGGCTGATAGCAGGTTATAAAATCACGAGAAGAGTAGATAAAGTGAAAAGTCATGATTGTTTCCTGAGGGACGAGAGTCCAAATCTTGAGAGCATAGGGTCAGAGTGAAAGGGGAAAGATTTCCAAGACACTTGAGGGGTGGTGGGGATGTGGAACAAGTTGTGAGGGGGAGTCTGTAGAAGCAGGTACAATTACAATCTTTAAAAAGATGTTTGGACGGGTGCAGGGATAGGAAATGTTTAAAGCGGATTATGGGCGAAATGCAGCATATTGAGCTCTCTCCATAGCCTGGATGAGCTGGGCTACATGGCCTTTTCCATCCTATATGACTCCATAACTCGATGGAGCAAATATGATGGAGATGAAGGAACCAGAAGAGTCGTTACAGAAGGCAACAGAGAAGCAAGTGGTTGTGGTTATTGACCTATCCCCTGAGATACAGGGAAGAGCCAGAGATTGATCATATGAAGAAAAGATTGATCTCTCAGTCAGAGAAAAGGAGTGAGGGATGGAAATTGGTCTTGTGACTAGGTCACCGAGATGTTTACTGTTTAATGATCCCCTGTGTTGCACATTACATGCATTTTGAATTATATTTTATTAACTTATTATGGTAATATTTTGTTTTATGTGCTGAGTGAGATATATGTTTTGTGGGTGGACTGCGATCCGGAGGAATGTGGTTTTGTTTGGTTGTACGGTCAGATGACTGTAAACTTGAATTTGAACATAAAATCACCAAGTTCTGTATGAGTGTGGGACGTGGTGTTCGTGCAGTGTTGACTGAGTTGAGGCAGGGGTGCAATTAGCACTGATCAACACAAGGATTCTCAAACATTCGTACATTACAACATAGAATGTGAACAGAATCGGATTCAGGTTATTTATCACTGGCTTGGCAGACGTGAAATGTGTTATTTTGCAGCCATGGTACAGCGCAAAGACGTAACAAATCACTGTAAATTACTAAAACAAATCAACCATTCAGAAATCTGATGGTGGAGGGGAAGGTGCTGTCCCTGGCTGATGTTCAGTGCTGGGGTTCTACAGCAGGGGCAGGTATGAGGAGGTGTCTGAGAGCTTGCGTTATGGCTTCTGCAAGGCAGGAATCAGTTCACTAATCCACAACAACACCCCCTTTGTCAGCAGGTTCATTGACAATATTGGACTCGGTCTTCCATGTGTAGAATCTTTTACGTTCAGGGGTGGGTAGGTTAGAGTGGTACAGTGGATCAGTTCTGGAGCTGAATCAGAATTAATAAAAATTGAAAGAGAATTTTAAAAACTGCAGATTCTGGGAATCTGAGATAAAAACAGAACATGCTGGAAACACTCAGCTGGTCAGGCAGCAGCTGTGAAGAGAGAAACAGAGTTAGCGTTTCAGGTCAAAGTCTGTTCACTATTTCTGACAATCAGTTTTTAATCTGAAAAAAAAACACAAGAGGTTCTAGAGAAGCTGGAAATCCAGAGTAACACACACTAAGATGAGGCCACCCTCGGGGTAAAGGAGTATAACCTTATATTCGGTCTGGGTCGCCTCCAACCTAAAGGCATGAATATCAATTTCTCCTTTTGGTAAAAAAATTCCCTCCCCCTCCCTTTTTTTTCTATTCTCCACTCTGGCCTTTTCAATCTTCTCAGTTGCCTATCACTACCACCTGGGTTACCTCCTCCCTCCTTTTCTCCTATGGTCCACTCTCTTCTCCAATCAGATTCCTTCCTCTCCAGCCTTTTACGATTCCTACCCACTATTACCTTCTAGCTATCCTCCTTCTCCTCCCCCAGCCTTTTTATTCTGGAGTCTTCCCCCCTTCCTTCTCAGTCCTGATGAAGGGTTTTGGCGCAAAACATCAACTGTTTATTCATTTCCTGTGACTCTGCCTGACCTGCTGAGTTCCTCCAGCATCTTGTGTGTGTTGCTTTGGATTTCCAGCTTCTGCAGACTTTCTCTTGTTTACACATCTGAAGTGCTAACTTTGCATCTCTTTTTCGTGCATTTCTGGCATGAGCTAGTTGTGGAAATTCTGAGCCAGAGACAATGTTTAGTTTTATATTTATGCTCTTTTCTCACTGCTGCCATCAGGAAGAGGGTACAAGAGCCTCAGACCTCGCACCACCAGGTTCAAGAACAGTAACTACCTCTCAACCATCTGGCTCTTGAACCAAAGGGGATAACTACACCCATTCTATTTCTGGCGTTCCCACAACCAATGGTCTCACTTTAAGGACTCTATCTCGTTATTTCATGCTCTATCATTTCATGTTATTTCACACTCGTTATTTATTGCTATTTATTTATATTTGCATTTGCACAGTTTGTTGTTCATTGATCCTGTTTACAGTTACCGTTCAGTAGATTTGCTAAGTACGCCCGCAGGAACAAGAATCTCAGGGTTGTATGTGGTGACATGTATGTACTCTGATAATGAGTTTTACTTTGAACTTTCACTCCCATCAAATATGTTGGGATAAAATGAATTATTAATAGAACTGATAAAGCTGGCAGGCATCAACACTTCTAACCCACCAATTTGTTTGTAGGGATGCAGGCTCTGTTGTATTAACCTTCCAAGCTCCATGTAAATTCAGAACTCTTGTTTTGGTAGTTTCAACTGGTTTCTAATAAACGTGTATGAACAAAACCAAACCCAGCCTGAATCAACACCGACACTCTGAGGGAAATGTCCATCATCTAGGTCAGAGGAGTGGTCAGTGTAAAGCTGACACAAACCAACATCCGGAGGTCCTTGGTCAGGGCCGAACTAAAATTATCCCTGTTCCGTGATGGGCGAGGAATCTATGATCAGCATTTAACCACATTCTGTGGCTATTGGTGTGGATATTTATCATATTACTCAAATACTACTGGAATATTAAATGCACAACAGATGGGTGTTCAAGTCTACTCAAAGCAGCTGGGAAATTAACTCTGATTGATTCAATAAAGGTAGAATATAAACAAAATGTTGGTGTCAGTAACTGTGATGGTGAAGCATCTCTGTTGGTTTAAACAATCACTGTTCCTCTGAGAAGCAAATGCCCTTACTTGCAGTGTCACATGCCTGGCTCTTCCCAGCCCTCTGAAACAGACGATAAGTCATTCTGTTCAGGGGGTAGGCAGAGATGAACAAAAAGACTACCCTTATCAGTGACAGCCAGATACGGCGACCAGGTAAAACACGGGTGCCAATAGTAACACAGCTGCTGATAGAATCTCAGATGGTGACGAGGAAGTGTACAGGACATAGATCAACTGGTCGAGTGGTGTCACAACAACAACCTCGCACGCAGTGGCCAAGGAGTTGACTGTGGACCTCAGGAAGGGGGAGTTGCAAGAACACAGATTGAGGGGCCAGTGGTAGAAAGGTGTCAACAGCTCAGAGGATTGTCGTGGGGCGAATGAAGAAAGCACGTGAGTAATTCTACTTTGTTTGGAGTTTGAGGAGATTTGATGCATCGCCATTGTTAAGTTGATACTGAAACACCCAGACAGAATTGTTTATGTGACTGAGGTGGGTGCTTACCACATTTGTTGCATTAAGTGGAAATAAACTACATTTTAAATAGAATTAATAGTCCAAAGATCTGCTGGGTGAGATTCTTTTCTGTGGCACCCTTTAATTGTGGAATGGGTTGCAATGCAGAATGTAACTAACACCAGCTCTTTAATCTTCTGGGTGGGATAAAGCCTGACTTTGGAAGGAAAGCATTAAACAGATGGAGTTATTCATTTTCCTTTTTTGGAGCTTCTGTGTGTCCTGTTTGCCTGGTTGCACTTTGCTTTTCAAACAGGCTGTGAGAAAGTATGAAACTTTAAATCTGAGCTATGACCTGGGGAGAGTTGAAAGGGAACGATTCACTTAGGGCCTTGCAGGAATTTCAGCAGATTCCTTGAGGTTTTTATGGACTTAGTTTCCAGATCCGCAAGTCACTGAAGATTCTTCACGTGAGAAGTATGTCTCAAACTTCGCCCTCCCGATTCTCCAGGCCTATTCATCAGAATTTTCCCTATTTGAAATATTTGCTTGGACGGTTTTTATTTTTGGAGTAACGTTATGTTATACAGAGGTCTGCAGAGTTTAATCAAACACGCCCGTCGAGTGCCAACATCAACAGCTCTCAGAGTCCAGATAAAGGTTTGACTTAGTTACCCCAAACACTACACCAGCATCACGTGTAAGCAACCCCTTTCATACCATTGATAAGTACAACCTTTCTAAACACCTTTATCATTTTAAATAAATATTGTAAATGTTTGAAACAGTTCTAGATGAGTTTGATTAACATAAGAGGAGTATTTGATGGCACTGAGCCTGTACTCACTGGAGTTTAGAAGAGTGAGGGGATCTCATTGAAGCCTATCAAATATTGAAAGGCCTACATAAGAGTTTACATGGAGTGGACATTTCCGAATTGTGGGATAGTCTAACCCCCAGGGTCGAGGTGCAGAGTTGAGGAGGGATTTTTTTAGCCAGAGGGTGGTGAATCTGTGGAATTCATTGCCACTGATGGCTGTGGAGCCAAGCCATTGGGTATATTTAAAGCAGAGTTTGATAGTCTCTTGATTAGTAATGGCGTCAAAGTTTACAAGGATAAAGCAGGAGAACGGGATAATAAATCAACCAGGGAATGGAGGGGGAGAATCAATGAGCCACAAGGCCAGTTTTTACTCCATGTTGCACCCAGATTGCAGGCTTTAGATCGTAGATGGGTGACCACCAGGAGAAGTAAGGGGGGTAAGCAGTCAGTGGAGGGTTCCACGTTGCCATTTCCCTCAGCAATAAGTGTACCCTTTTGGATACTGCTGGAGGGGCTGGCCTATTATGGCTCAGCAGTAGCAGCCTGGCCAGTGGCACTGTGGCTGGCTCTGAGTTTCAGAAGTGGTAAAGGCAGATGGTGCGATAGTGATAGGAAACTCGATAGATAGGGGGATGGCCATGACAGAGACACCTGGATGGTGCGTTGCCTCCCAGTGCTAGGGTCCAGGATGTCTCCGAGAAGCTGCAGAAGATTTGCAAGAGGGAGGGAGAGTAGTCAGAGGTTGTGGTGAACACTGGCACCAGTGGTATAGGTAAAAAGGTGCAGTGAGAATAGGGAGTTAGGGAAGAGAATAGATCAACACCTCCATGATAGTAATCTCTGGATTACTCCCAGTACCACGTGCTGGCCAGGGCAGGAATAGGATGATAGTACAGATGAATGAGTGGCTGAGGGAGAGGTGCACTGGGCAGGGTTTCACATTTCCGGATTATTGGGATCTCATCTGGGGAAAGGACTAGTTACACCTGAACCCAATGGGGAACAAACTCCTTATGAACAGATTTTCTAGAACTGTTGCGAAGGGTTTAAACTAAGCTGGCAGGGGGATAGGAACTGGAGTGATAGGGCTGAGTATGGGGTAGCTGGTATACAAGTCAATACAGTGTGTAGTGAGACTGTGAGGAAGAATAGGGCAAAATTCCAGTCAGTGTAACAAGGGGGGGGGGGGCAAAACTGTAAAGTGTGATGAACACAGGACTGAAAGTGTTAAATCTGAATGCATGCAGTATACAGAATAAGGCAGATGATCCAGTGGTGCAGTTCGAGATTGGCAGGTATGTTGTGAACATCACTGAGTTGTGGCTGAAAGAAGATCATAGTTGGGAGCTTAACATCCAAGGATGCACATTGAATCGAAAGGACAGGCAGATAGGCAGAGGGGTGGTGTGGTTTTGTTAGTAAAACATGAAATCCAATCCTTAGAAAGAAATGACATGAGATTATTAAATGTACAATACTTGTGGGTAGAGCTAATAAACTGAAGGGTAAAAAGATGCTGATGGGAGTTATATACAGGTCTTCAAACAGCAGCTAGGATGTGGGATATAAATTACAAAGGGAGATAGAAAAGGCACGTCAAAGGGGCATTGTTAGAATAGTCATGGGGGATTTCATTATGCAGGTAGATTGGGAAAATCAGGTTGGTGCTGTATCATGAGAGGGGATTTGTAGAATGCCTACAAGGTGACTTATTAAAGCAGCTTGTGGTTGAGCCCACTGGGAAAAGGCAATTCTGGATTGGGTGTTGTGTAAATAACCAGGTTTGATTGGAGAGCTTAAGGTAAGAAGAACCCTTAGGAGTCAGTGATCCTAGTATGATGGAATTCACACTGTAGTTAGAGAGAAAGAAGATAAAGTCAGATGTATCGGTATTACAGTGAAGCAAAGGCAACTACAGGAGTATGAGAGAGGAGCTGGCCAAAATTGATTGGAAGAGGACACTGGCAGGAATGACCGCAGAATAGCAATGGCTGGAGTTTCTGGGCGTAACTCGAAAGCTGCAGGAGAGATACACCCGAATGATCAGGAAATATCTTAAAAGTAGAATGAGGCGATGTGGCTGACAAGGGAAGTCAAAGACAGCTTAAAAGCAAAAGAGAGGACATATACTGGACCAAAAATTAGTGGGACGTTAGAGAATTGGGAAGTTTTTAAAAACCAACAGAAGGCAACTAAAAAGGCCATAAGGAAAGAAAAGATGAAAAATGAAGGTAAGCGAGCCAGTAATATAAAAGAGGATGCCAAAAGTTCTTTGAGATATATTAAGAGGAAAAGAAAGGAGACCACTGGAAAAAGACTGCTGGAGAGGTAGTAAGGGGGAACAAAGAAATGGCAGACAAACATTAAGTATTTTGTGTCAGTCTTCACTGTGGAAGAAACTAGCGGTATGCCATAAATTTGGGAGTATCAGAGGGTAGAAGTGAGTGTAGTTGCTGTTGCTAAGAAGGTGTTTGAGAAGCTGAAAGGACAAAAGATAGATAAGTCACCTGGACCAGATGGACTACACTCCAGGGTTCTGAAAGAGGTGGCTGAAGAGATTGTGGAGGCATTAGTAATGACCTTTTATGAATCACTAGATTCTGGAATGGTTCTGAAGTTCTGGAAAATTGCAAATGTCTTCACTCTTTAAGAAAAGAGGGAAGCCAAAGAAAGGAAATTTATAGGGCTGTTAGCCTGACAATGGTTGGGAAGATACTGGAGTCCATTGTTAAGGATGAGGTTTCGGGGTACTTGGAGGAACATGATAAAATAGGCCAATGTTAGGATGGTTTCCTTGAGGGGAAATATTGCCTGAAAAATCGATTGGAATTCTCTGAGGAAATAACAAGTAGGATAGATAAAGGAGGATCAGTGGATGTTGTTTGCTTGGATTTTCAGAAAGCCTTGTTCAAGATATCGCACATGAGGCTGCTTTACAAGATAAGAGCTCCTGGTATCACGGTAAAAATACTAGCATGGATAGATCATTGGCTGATTGGCAGGAGGCAAAGAGTGGGAATAAAGGGAGCCTTTTCTGATTGGCTGACAAGAAGTAGTGGTGCTCCACAGGGGTCGGTGTTGGGACCGCTTCTTTTCATGTTGTACGTCAGCAATTTGGATGATGGAATTGATAGCTTTGTGGCTAAGTTTGCAAGTGACACAAAAATCGCTGGAGGAACAGGTAGTGCTGAGGAAGCTGGGAGGCTACAGAAGGACTTGGACAGACTGGCAGAATAGGCAAAGAAGTGATAGATGGAATATAGTGTTGGGAAGTATATGGTCATGCGCTTTAGTAGAAGAAATAAAAGAGTAGACTATTTTCTAAATTGAGAGAAAATTCAAATATCTGAGGTGGAAAGGAACGTGGGAGTATGCATGTAGGGTTCCCTAAAGTTTAACCTGCAGGTTGGATCAGTGGTGAGGAAGGCAAATGCAACGTTAGCATTCATTTTGAGAGGACTAGAATATAAAAAGAAGGATGTAATGCTGAAGATTTATAACACACTGGTGAGGCCTCACTTGGAGTATTGTGGGCAATTTTGGGCCCCTTATCTAAGAAAAGATGTGCTGACATTGAAGAGGATCTAGAGGAGGGTCACGATAATGATTCTGAGAATGAAACTGAGGAGCATTTGATGGCTCTGGTCCTGTACTCACTGGAGTTTAGAACAATGAAAGGGGGGAGGGGTGGGAGGAACCTCATTGAAACCTACTGAATATTGAAATGCCTGGAGAGGCATATCTATGGAGGGGATGTCTTGGGCCAGAGGGTACAGCTTCGAAACAGAGGAATGTCCAGAGATGAGGAGAAGTTCTTTAGCCAGAGCATGGTGAATTCATGGCCATGGATGGCAGTGGAGGTCAAATCATTAAATAGACGGTTGATAGGTTTTTGATTAGACAGGGCGTCAAAGGTTGTGGGAGTAGATATGAGAACGGGGTTCAGCGGGATAATAAATCAGCCATGATGAAATGGTGAAGCAGATTCTCTGGGCCAAGTGTCCTAATTCTTTTCCTCTATCATGTACTTAAGTAAGTAGAGTTTGCCTTTATAAAAGATCAATAGATTTCAATAGGTGCATTTAATGTCACAGAAATGTATACAGTATACATCCTGAAATTTATTTTCTTTGCAGACATCCATAAAAACAGAGGAGTGCCCCAAAGAATGAATGACAATTAAAACATTTGAACCCCAAAGCTCGCCCAACTCCCCCTCCCACACACAAGCAGCCCCAGGGCAACAACCCACCTCCTCACCCCCACCAGTAAAAAAGGCATCAACACCCTCCACTGAGCACTCAAGTGTGCAGCAAAGCATCAATAAAGACACAGACTTGAGGTACCCCAAACACTACTCGTTCACCCGATAATTCGACATACCACAGTCTCACTCTCTCTCTCCCCCCCCCCTTCTCCCTCTCTTCCTAATAATGGAAAAAGAGATGTCCCTGTTTCACAGCGAGAGGGGAGTCACTGGTTTACAATGTTAAAAGTCGCTTTTTCTGAGCTCTGCGCCTGGAGAGTTGGCACCAAAAAGACACAGGTGTGCGAGCACTCAGCCACCGGCAGCTGATCCGCTACTCCCGGTAATCTGTGTTCTCTCGCAAGGCTTCAGTCTGGGGCACCGGCCTAGAATCAGCTCATCCCTGGAGCCACGAAATACCAGAACCGTGAAGGTGTGCTCGTCTCCCAGGCTGTGTCCTTGGGATATCAAAAAAACGGCCGGTCATGACACCCTGAGAGCGGGTCCCATTCCCGCAAAGGACCAAAGTCAAAGTGTAACTCCGGGTCAGGGTCTTCAAAAGAACCTTAAAAAGGAAAAAAAATATCAAAGATAGAAATAGAGCTGTTTCTAAAGATGCAAACAAAGGAGTCGCCATTTAACGCCATCTTAACTTCGCCCCTCAAGTCATAAGTCATGAGTCATAAATTGAGGGACTCTTTTCCTCTTTCCTCAATCCTTCCTCAGGGACTTATCGCACACACCAACCTCCCTTCCTCAGGGACCTGTGCAGGCAAATTTCTTCATGTCTCCTCAGTTACAATCTGAGGAACTGTGCTGAACATGTGAAATCAATCCCCTCACTAATCTTTAATTGAAGAGCCATTGAAAGCACCCCATCTCAAATCAAATCACAGCACGTTTAATTAACATTCAACCATACCTAGATACAGTCAAATGAAACAGTGTTCCTCTGGGGCCAACATGCAAAACGTACACAGCACATTCAATATTCAAAAAAGACATATATCGTCCAAGAACCTGAGAGGCATGCCCCACAAGTTGATGGTATAGTTCTCAGCAAATCAGTCTGTCATTCCACCAATTGAACTCTGGAGGGCAGCACCAATGGGAGAGACCAACCTGCAACTGAGCACAGATGCCACTCTACACTGTCTCCGCGGAGAGTCTCCTCACCTGGACAGCAGCAGTAGGCAAGCCCGTGGCCTGAGGCCTCGTCCTCGCTACAACCAGGCCTAGGTAGTCCCATGTCACCTGTCTCTCCACCAAACAAGGAAAACATGCTGCAGCATCTTCCATTATCAATGTCTAACAGGGTCTTGTGATCGCAAGAGAAACGTCCAAGTCAATCACCCATGGTAATACTGCATGCCACCTTCGCGCACCAACTCTTGCTGCCTGCTTTCGAGTAGCAGCTAGCAACACAGTCTGCACCCATGCCAGCTCCTCCGAACCCACAGCCGGCTCCTCCGATCAATGAGCAGCTCACTGATGTGGAGACCTGCTGTACCCAGAGTTCTTGGAGAACGGTATAGACTTATGATAATAAAACAGACATTAAAAAAGAAGAAAAGCACCTTTGGTTGGCCGCCGAGAGGCTGCTGTGTCCAAACGCGCTGCCATCTTACTGGAAGCAAGATGGCGGCATCACGGCTGGATGTATCATGGCAACTGCTCTGCCATAAGCACTAGAAACTGTAGAGAGTTGTGGACACAGTCCACCACATCACAGAAACCAGCCTCCCCTCCGAGGACTCTGTCTTCCTCAGTAAAGCAGTCAGCGTAATGAATGACCCCACCCACCCCAGACGTTCTCTCTCCTCCTCCCTCCCATTGAGCAGGAGATACAAAAACCTGAATACCTGTACCACCAGGCTCAAGGACAGCTTCTAACAGACTATTGAATGGCTCCCTAGTACGATAAGACAGACTCTTGACCTCACAATCTATATACCTCATTATGATCTTGCACCTTATTGTCTACCTGCACTGTACTTTCTCTGTAGCTGTTACACTTTATTCTGCATTCTGTTATTGTTTTGTCTTGTTCGACCTCCAAGCACGGTGAATAATCTGTTCTGCAGGACCGATTCAGATTCCAATTCTAAATTCAGTAACATTGTAATTCTTGTCCAGGAGAGCAGCGGCTCCAAGGAGCTGGTGTGAAGTCTGATTGTTTTTGAATCTGATGAGGCAGTGTTAACTTTGTGCCTGTGTGTGTGCACAGTTGTTAAGGCTACCGATACTGTAGCCTTGGAAAGTGTTGGTGAGTGATCAACCAACCAAAGTTGTGGGCAGAGTCACCTTGGCCACCCGCAGCAGCCACTGGGTTGTTACTGTTTTTCCAAAGCTTTGACTTGTGGAAAAAACTGGCTTTGGCAGTGAGGCAGTTTTCAAATTTGTTGAGAAAATCCAAGGCTTTGTGGTGTGCGTGTGTGTTAATATTGTCATGATTCTTCTGCATGATGTGTCCGTAGCCAATTCCTAAATGCTGGCTGGATTATTAGGCTCTTTGTGTGCTGTGGGAAATGGGGTTATGATGTCATGGTGAGGTTTTTGCAGTCAAAGGCATTGAGTCTCACTTCTGGCTCATTCCATCTACCCCTCCCTATCATTGCCATTTCTTCCAAAACCTCAGATTTCCTCTGCTCTCCTCATGCCAACCTCTGAGTTGTTCCTAATTTTCTTTGCTGCTCCACTAACTGTGAGCTCAGCCGTCATGGTTTGAAGCTCTCTCCTTCCCCTCTTCTCTTTAATACACTCCCTTGCACCAACTTCTTAAACCGAACTTGTAGAAATTTGTAATGTAACATTATGTGCCTCGGGGTTTATGTTAGTTTGGTACCACTCTGATGAGCACATCAGGAGGAGTTGGATTCTTAGTAATGTTTAGGATTGGAACATCCTGAGCTCCAGTTTCTAAAGCCCCCGTCTCTATCCTGTTTATCTATATTAAACATTTTATATTGTCCTTATAAAGCAGCACTTGAATCTAAATTTACTTTTAGATGGGACCAGAGTGAAAGTGCTGAAGATAAGGTACTTGGTTTACACGTGGAAGCAATGTGTAGTGAGACTCCAAACAAGGAGAGGCTGCTGATAGGGCAAAATTGCAGTCAACAGGAAAAGCTGCAATGTAAAAGGTGGACAAAATCAGAAAGGATGAACACAGGAGTGAAGATGTTACATTTGAAAGCGTGCAGTATACGGAATAGATCGATGAACTTGCAGCCCACTTACAGATTGGTAAGAGTAATACTGCATGTATCCCTGAAAGAAGATTACAGCTGGGAGCTTAAAATCCAAGGAAACACTTTGCATTGAAAGGACAGGCAGGAAGGCAGAGGGGGTGATGTTACTCTTTGTAAAAAATAGAATTAAATCTTTAGGCCTGATTTTATTCTCACAAATCAATGAATATATTGTAAAAAGAGATCACTCCCTACTTGTACATAGTTTTCTCCTTTTGCTTGTTCTTTCTTTCCTCTCTTTTCTGCAAGTGTGGACCTCAGATAAATATTATGTGGAGATTTGTGGCATATATGACTATATGATATATATGTACCATAGCTGAAATACATCTTATGGAAACGTTTGTTTAATGATGAACTTCAATAAACAAATAAATTACAAAAAAAAAGAAAGAGGTGACATGGGATTGGAAGGTGTTGATTCATTGTGGATAGAGCTGAGGAACTGCAAGGGTAAAAAGACCCTGATGGTGACCCCAACAGTGGTAAGGATGTGGTCTACAAGTTACAATGAGTGATTGAAAATGCATATTAAAAGGGAAATGTTACTGGAGTCATGGAGAATTTCAATATGCAGGTAGATTGAAAAAAGAATCAGTTTGGTGTGGGATCTTAAGAGGAGGAAATTCCAGAGTGACTACAAGTTGTTTTTTTTGGAGCAGCTCATGACTGAGCCCACTAGGGGATCAGCTATTCTGGACTGGGTGTTGTGCAATGAACCGGGATTGATTAGAGCGCTGAAGGTAAAAGATCTATTAGGGGTGAGTGATCATAATATGATTGAATTCACCCTGCAATTTGAGGAGAGGCAAAAATCAGATGTATCAGTATTATAATGGAGTAAAGGAAATTATAGAGGCATGAGAGAGGAGTTAGCCAGAACTGTTTGGAGAAAAATACTGACAGGGATGATGGCAGAGCAGCAATGGGTAGAATTTCTGAACACAATTCAGAAGGCACAGGACATATACATCCCAAAGAGGAAGAAGTATTCTAAAGGCAAGATGACACAACCGTGGCTAACAAGAGAAGTCAAAGCTAACATAAAAAACAAACAGGGGCATATTATAGAGCAATATTTAGTGGGAAGTTAGAGGAATGGGAAGCTTTTAAATACCAACAGAAGGCAACAAAAATAGTCATTCAGAAGGTAAGCTAACCAATAATATTAAAGAGGATACCAAAGGTTTCTTCAGATACATAAAGTGTAAAAGAAAGGCAAGAGTGAATATCGGACCACTGGAAGGCAATGCTAGAGAGATAGTAGTGGGGGACGAGGAGATGGTGGGCAAACTGAAGAAGTATGATGACATTAGCAGTATGGTGGAACCTATAAGGTGTCAGGGGTCATGAAGTGTGTGAAGCTACCATTACTTGGGAGAAAGTTCTTGGGAAACTGAAAGATCTGAAGGTAGTGAAGTCATCTGGACTAGATGATCTACATCCCAGGGTTCTGAAAGAGGTGGCTGAAGAGATTGTGGAGGCATTAGTACTGATCCTTCAAGAATAACTAGATCCTGAAATGATTCTGGACGACTGGAAAATTTCAAATGTCACTCCACTCTTCAAGAAAGGAGAGAGGCGGAAAAAATGAAACTATAGGCCTGGCAGATTGACCTCAGTGGTTGGGAAGATGCTGGAGTCGATTGTCAAGGATGGAGTTTCGGGATACTTGGAGGCAGATGAGAAAATAGGCTGTAGTCAGCATGGTCTCCTCGAGGGAAAATCTTGCCTGACCAATCTGTTGGAATTCTTTGAAGAACTAACAAGCAGAATAGATTAAGGAGAATCAGTTGATGTTGTGTACTTGGATTTTCAGAAGGCCTTTGACAAGGTGCCACTGATGAGGCTGCTTAACAAGCTATGAGCTCATGGTATTAGAAGAAAGCTTCCAGAATGCATAAAGCAGAGGCTGATTGGTAGGAGGCAAAAAGTGGGAATAAAGGGAGCCCTTTCTGGTTGGCTGCCAATGACTAGTGGTGCTCCACAGGGGTCTGTGTTGGGACCGTTTCTTTTTATGTTATACATATGTCAATGATTTGGATGATGAAATTGATGGCTTTGTAGCATAGCTTGCAAATGATATGAAGATGTGTGAAGGGTCAAGTAATTTTGAGGAAGTAGAGAGATTACAGAAGGACTTAGACAGATTGGGAAAAGAAGTGGCAGATGAAATAAAGTGTTGGGAAGTATATGGTCATGCATTTTGGTAGAAGAAATGAAAGTGAAATGCAAAGGGATTTGGGAGTCCTTGTGCAGGAGTCCCGGAAGGTAAATTTGGAGGTTGAAATGTGGTGAGGTAGGCAAATGTGATGTGTGCATTTATTTCAAGCAGACAAGAATATAAAAGCAAGGATGTAATGTTGAAACTTTATAAAGCACTGGTGAGGACTCATGTGGAGTATTGTGAGCAGATTGGTGCCCCTCATCTTATAAAGGATCTGCTGAGACTGGAGAGGGTTCAGAGAAGTTTCATGAAAATGATTCCAGGATTAGATGGGTTGTCATGTGAGGAGCATTTGATGGCTCTGGGCCTGTATTCACTGGAATTCAGAAAAATGAGGGGTGACTGAATTGAAACCTATTGAATGCTGCAAGGCCTTGATAGAGTGAATGTGGAGAGGATCTTTCCAATGGTGGGAAAGTCTAAGAGTGAAGGACACAGAATAGAGGGGTATCCTTTTAGAATGGAGATGAGGATAAATTTATTTAGCCAGAGCAGTAAATCGGTGGAATACATTGCCAAAGGCAGCTGTATATTTAAGGCAGATTCTTGATTGGTCAGGGCATGAAAGGATACCGGGAGGGAGGAGGGGTGGGGAGGTGGCGTCGCAGGGAGTGGGGAAGGCAGGAGATTGGGGCTGAGAAGAAAAATGGATCAGCCATGATGAAATGGTGGAGCATACTCGATGGGCCAAATGGCCTGATTCTGCTCCTATGTCCTATGGTCTTTTATATATTCATTAATTGGTTTATTCTTTTTTTATTTTTAATTTAGAAAAACAGCACGGTAACAAGCCCTTCTGACCCAACGAGCCCGTGCTGCCCAAATACACCCATGTAACTAATTAACCTACTGACCTGAATGTCTTTGGACTGTGGGAGAAAACCAGAGCACCCGGAGGAAACCCGAGTGGTCAGAGGGAGAACGTACAAACTCCTTACAGACCATAGTGGGACTCGTACCCAGGTTACTGGAGCTGTAATAGTGTCACGCTTACTGCTGCAGTTCCACGCTGCCCCAATGTTGTCTAGTCGATTGGGAGAATGGGGGTGACCACAGAGGGAATGATGATCTGGGAGGTGGAGAGACTTTAGGCCCAAGTTGGAGGATTCAGAAGGGAGATAGGGGCTGGATGGATTTCAACTGGGGGACAAGCTCCTTAGCTCAGAGAGCTGCGAACCTTTGGGAGTGTCTACCCAAGACAGTGCTCTGCCGTTGAGTCTGTTAAGGCTGAGGCAACAAACAATCTGTTGGAGGAACTTACACAGTGTGGAACAGGCACTTCTGACCCACCAAGATGCGCCCAGCAACTCACCGATTTAACCCTAACTGTTGAGCAGCATCAGTGAGAGGAAAGGAATTGTTGGCGTTTTAGGTGGCAACCCTGCACCATGACGAGGCAGATGTATGTTTGAACGTTGAGGGAATCACAGATGTAATGGAATTGATGATGAGGCACTGAGTCAGCAGTAACCTCGGTGAAGGGTGGTGCAGTTTCAAGAAATCATGGGCCAGTTTACCTCCTAACCCTTCAGTTCTTCAACTGAAATGACCTGCTGTAAAAAAGATCATGAATAATTCTTAAAGGGAAAAATACAAGGAATACACAGAGAAGTGGTATTTGTGGTCTGTGAATCACTGTGACAAGGATGGCTTGAACCCAAATGCTGGATTATCCAAAACAAGGATTGAGATTCTGTTTCAAATTGGATCAAGAACTGAGCACAAAACAAATGCCAGGCAAAGTCACTAATAAGGCTTACGACTGAGCTCTGTACCACAGTTCAGGTGTTCTGTAAATACTCTGTAACCATGATTACCAATTCGCAGGACTGTCCTAAACCCTTAATGGGGTTGTGTCAGCTATCCATACTCTGGGGAGTTTGAGCTTCTAAGTCCTAGAGCTGGCGCGGTTGGAGGCTTCTCGTAACGGGATCCCCTCCCCTGACGGTCCAGGCTGCTGGGAGAGGCAGTGATGGCAATCGTGGATGTGAGCTGGATCCAAGATGTCTCTTTCAGGCACCCAGCATCACTCCTCAGGTCTGAATCCTTCCCAGTCCATGAGGTATTGCCAAATCCCTTGAACAGGATGTGAGTCCAAAAGTCTTTCCACCGTGAAGACCTGTCCCACTCAGTAAACCTGGGTGGCATCCGGGCTGATGGTCATAGGGCTAAGGAACTGGTGCAGACAAGTTTTAATTTTGAAATATGGAAGATAGGATTAATCTTTAGGGTTCGGGGAGCTGCAAGGTGCAGGTCGCCAGGTTTACTTCCCTCAGGATTTCAAAGGGTCCAATGAACTTGGGTGCCAACTTTTTAGATTCCACTCAGACAGGCAGATCATGACTGGACAGCCAGACTGTAAAACAGGTCCCTGTCTTGTCTTTCAGTTTGCCTTCATCTCTGTTTTCCTGGCAGAGTCCAACAAAATCTCTCTTGCCCTAATCCATTTTTGTTTGCAGCATTGGACCGCAACCTCAGCCTCTTGTTCCAGAAAGAGAGACGGAGGATAACCAAACTGGCACTCACACTGTGCCATCCCATGCTCCGAATGCTGTAAGGTGTTGTGGGTGACCTGTGCCCACATCAAATGATCACACCACTCACCCGGTCTTTCCAAGGCCAGGCATCTTAGGGTCATTCTAAATCCTGGTTGGCCCACTCCATCTGGCCACTGGGCTGCAGGTGAAACCTAAAGGAAAGGCTTGCTGATGCCCCTATTAGTTTACAGAATGCCCTTCAGAAATGTGATGTGAATAGTGAACCACGATCGGAGACAACGTCCATCGGGTATCTATGGATCCTGAAGACCTGGTCCAGGACAATCTCGGCCATCTCCACCGAAGATGGGAGTTTCTCCCAGGCAATGAACTTGCAGGCTTTTGAAAACGGATCGACAACTACAGCGATGACCGACTTCCCCTCGGATGGCAGGAGACCCATGACAAAGTCCGTGGAGATGTGTGCCCAATGTCTTTCTGGAACAGGTAGTGAGTGGAGGATGAAATTCCTGAATGTAAGCCAGGGTCTTGGGGTCAGGCCAGACAATAAAAGGGTTCTGGGCCCCCTCTAGCCAGCGAGGGCATTCCTCTAAAGCTAACTTAACTGCAAGGAGCTCCCAATTCCCGATGTCATAGTTTGCCTCTGCCGCGGACAACCGCCTTGAAAAGAACGCGCGTGGGTGCAGTTTATTGTCCGAAGATGTCTGTTAAGACAACGTTGTACCTACCCCGACATCTGAGGCATCCATCTCCACGATGAAGGGAAGGTCCATGTTAGGTGCAATCAAAAAACGAGAGCTGTCATGAACTGCTATGTGAGCTGTGCGAAAGCAGCCTCCATTTCAGTCTTCCAGACAAGAGGACCGTGGATTTCTAGTTAGTGCCATCAGCAGAGCTGCCACTGAGCTGAAGATCCTGATGAACTTCTGAAAGAGGTTAGCAAACCCTAGGAATCGCTGGACTTGTTTGACACTGGATGGTGGTGGGCAGCCTGGGTCTTGGTAGGGTCCACCGTGATATTGCCGTTATAGACAATAAAACTCAAAAATAAAACCGTCGTCAGGGTTTCACATGGCTTCTCCAGCTTGACAACATCCATTGTCTAGAAGCCTCTTTAAAATGTCCCTGAAGTGAGCAACGTGCTCCTCCATGCACTTTGAGAAGATTAGAATATCATCCAAGTAGACAAAGGCATACTAATGAAGAGTATCCTGGAGCGAGTCGTCTATAAAGGCCTGGTAAATGGCCGGGGCATTCACAAGGCTGAGGGGCATAACCTGGTACTCGTGGTGCCCTGTCAGTGTATTGAATACAGTCTTTCACTGATCACATTCCCTAATACAGACCAAATTGTAGGCACTCCGGAGGGCTAATTTTGTGAATACCCTCAATCCTCGGAGCATCTCGGAATCTGTATGCAAAAGAGAAAAACGGAATTGCAATTCTTAGTCAGGCTATTGGTTTAATATCCTGTAACCAATGCCTAGCTGTAAGCTCCCATCTTTCTTTTGTACAAAGAAGAAACCTGTGCCAGCAGGTGAGGCGAAGGGCCGAATGAAGCCCATGGCAAGAGCTTCCCTTATTTACTCCTCCACGGTGCTTGTCTCCGGGCTTGAGTGCACGAATAAATAACCCCACGGAGGACAAGTACCGAGCAGCAGGTCTTTGGCACATTCGTAGGATTGGTACAGGTGAAGAGTCGAGGCTTTCCATTGCTGAGGTCCTTCTCTAAGTCCTTGTAAACAGACGGGGTTTCAACCAGTTTGGGTGTTGCTGTCTCCTCCAGACCTTCCTTCGAGGACAACACCGAGACTTCTTTAGTGACAGGGGTGGTTCGACGAGCTTCAGAGTCTTTGAGCTCCCAAAGTTCATCCGTGGAAACAGTGGCCAAATCAAAGTCCAAATCCCCAGCTGTATCCACAGGCACAGCAGCGAGGCGTTACAGTGGGGTCTTGCATCCCGGGGAGTAGGTTTCGAAGATAGGTGTCTGCAGTTCCCCAGGCGGCTGCAGCTTCAGACATCTGGCCCGCATGTGACCTGCTTCCTGCAGTCAAAGCAGCAGCCTTGGATTGATGCTGCGACCTCTCATTGGCAGAGAGTCTAGTGCAACTGATCTGCACGGTTTTGATAGGATCTTGAACAGGCAATGGGCTGGTCATGTCCCGAGGCTGGGGAGTGGAACTGCAATGCGTAGGGACCGGACTCGGACTGGCCCTCTTCAACCTCCTGAAGAGGTCTCACTTTCGCTCTGCCAGACGAATATCAAGACAAATGGATTGATTGATCAGAACCTCCAAGTTCTTGGCTGGTTCTCCCAAGGCGTGGGATTCCTTCCGTTCATCTCGGAGTCCCTGACTATATAGCATGGCCAAGGCCTTCCTGTTCCAGCCACTTTCTTGGGCTAAGGTCTGAAATTCAATCGCATTGTTGGTTGCTGACTGCCATACTTCCCCCACCCATTGAATCTTGATCAGGGGTCTGAGGCTCGGCTGGCTCCAGTGGAGTTTTAGGACAACTTCCTCATGGTAGCCACGAATTTCTCTGAATCCAGGCAAATCTCCGACCTGCGTTCCCAATGCATGGTGACCCAGCCAGGGCTCTTCCAGTCAGAAGAGAGATAATGAAGGCCACCTTTCCACGCTCCACAGGGAACCGGGATGGCTGGAGTTCAAATACTAAAGAGCACTGGATGAGGAAACCGTGGCAAGAGTCTGGATCACCGTTGAATCTCTGCGAGGGCAGAAAATGGACTGGCTCTGCGGAGAGACCAACAGCCTCATACAAGCAACTGATAGATGGCACACGGCAACCTGGACGTCATGGCTCTCTAGGCTCTGTCTTGACTTTTTCTTGCTGTGGCTAGCCACAGCTGACGAAAGACTTTGATACCCTGCTGGGTCCATGTTGGCTCAATTATACTTTGACAAAGGTCCTTGACAAGAACGGTTTGGACCCAAATGCTGGATTATCTAAAGCAAGGAATAAAGACAGGGTCTCAAACTGGATCGAGAACAAAACAAACAATGGGTGAAATCAGTAGTCAGGCTTGCGATTGAGCAGCAAACATCATTCCAGGTGTTTCTTAAACACTCAATTTTTGAATCATGATTACCAATTAGTGGGACCGGCCTAAATCCTTAAAGGGACCGCATCAGCTATCCATACTCCAGGGAGTTTGAGCATCTAAATCCCAGAAGCTGGAGCAGTTGGAGGCTTCTCCTAACAATCAGTTAATCCTGCGTATTTGCACAGGATACAGGGATGTAAATGGAGCAAGAATGCAGAGCTGTGGGATGCAATAGGCCGTGGACGTTCCAGGCTGTGAATCACTGGAGGCTTCTTTATGTTCAACAAATGATTAGGAATATTTTTGTTTATTCTGAAAGGATTTTATAGCTAAAGTTGGGAAGCATTGCCAACAAGCATTGCATGTGAGATGCTGACAAGACCATATTTGGAGATCTGTGTGCGTTAACATGTTAGTTAAGGGAAAATATTAACACATTGGAGGCCGTTCATGGATTGGTTTTACTAGACTTCTTTGGGAGACGTTTGTTTTCCAGCGGTGGGCTCTACTTCTCCCTCAATCGCTCTGTGGGCAGTCATGGTCAGCGGGTAGTGCTGCTTCCTCCGAGCTCCAGTCCTGAGGAAGTAGAAATGCTAGTGAGCTTTTTTGGCTGTGGCATCAACATAAGACCATAGAATAGGAGCAGAATTAGGCCATCTGGCCCATTGAGTCTGCTCCACCATTCAATCATGGCTGATCCTTTTTTTTCTCCTCCTCAACCCCAGTTCCTGGCCTTCTCCCTGTAACTTTTGATGCCATGTCCAGTCAAGAACCTATCTATCCCTGCCTTAAATTCACCCAACAACCTGGCCTCCACAGCTGCATGGGGCAACAAATTCTACAAATTCACCACCCTTTGGCTAAAGAAACTTCTCCGCATCTCTGTCTTGAAAGAGCGGCCCTCTATCCTGAGGCTGTGCCCTCTTGTCCTAAACCCTCCCACCATGGGAAACATCTTTCCCACATCTACTCTGTCTAGGCCTTTTTAAACATTCAAAAGGTTTCAGTGAGACCCCACCTCATCCTTCTGAATTCCAACAAGTACGGACCCAGAGCCATCAAAAGTTCCTCATATGATAACCCTTTCATTCCTGGAATCACCCTTGTGAACCTCCTCTAGACCCTCTCTAATGCCAGCACATCTTTTCTAAGATGAGGGGCCCAAAACTGTTCACAATACTCAAGATGAGGCCTCACCAGTGCCTTATAAAGCCTCAACATCACATCCTGGCTCTTATATTATAAACCTCTTAAAATGGATGCTAATATGGCATTTGCCTTCCTCAGAATCAAACCTGCAAGTTAACTTTAGGGTGTTCTGCACAAAGACTCCCAAATCCCTTTGCATCTCAGATTTTTAGATTTTCTCCCCATTTAGAAAATAGTCCGCACATTTATTTCTACTACCAAAGTGCATGACCATGCATTTTCCAACATTGTATTTCATTTGCCACTTTCTTGCCCATTCTCCTAATCTGTCTGAGTCCTTCTGCATCCTACCTGTTTCCTCAACACCATCTGCCCCTCCGCCAATCTTTGTATCATCTGCAAACTTGATCGGACCAAGAGAGGCTAATGGTGGTGTTCACACCTGGGAACCTGAAGCTCTCAACGCTCCCAACCTCATCACCGTTGATGTAGACGGGAGCCTGAGCACTGACACGTTTCCTGAGGTTAATTACCAGCTCCCTCTCTTACAGTCTGCCGAAGTGGTGCCACTGTGTTGTTAAATGGTAGGACAAGTTTGAGAGGCCGAGTGGCTCACTCCTACCTCCACTTTGTATGTTTGTATATTTGTGCAGAGCCTCGCTGCTGTTCAAGTGTCTAATTTGTCCACTGTCCAGTGACTTTCTGCTCCTTTTCTGTGATAATCCTATTTCCATAATTGGACAACACGGTAGAGCAGTGGTTAACGTAACACTCTACAGCGCTAGCAACTTGGGTTTTCTTCCCACACTGCTTGTAAGGAGATCACCTGTTCTCCCGGTGACCGCATGGGTTTCTTCCGGGTGCTCCGGTTCCCTCCCACATTCCAAAGGCATACAATTATGGCTAGTGGGTTGTGGGCGTGCTGTGTTTGACTGGGAAGCATAGCGACACTTGCAGACTTCTCCCGGCTCATCCTTGGACTATTGATTCAAAGCATCACATTCCACTGTTTGTTTCAATGTACATATGACAAATAAAGGTAATTGTTATTAATCCTCAAACGCATAGTCCTGCTTCCAATGAAAGCAGAGTTGAAAGCCTGCATTTTATTCAGTGAAGGTGAAAGCTGAGTGTCGGGCACACGTTGGTGTTACTTTATCCTTTATTTTAACTGCCAGCTGCAATGTGCCAGAAATTTAAATCACCCCCTGAAACAGAATGGGTTTTATCCGCCACTGCTTCCAGCACATTGGCAACAGACTCTAATGAAATGGAAATGTAGATGAAGTGGAGAACTGCTGAATAAATGCATTTTCTGTGCCTTTAATAACCTCACATGGCCTTGCCAAAGACGTGCTGTGGGTGTTGACAGGCACACTCTATATTTCTTGAGCCTTGCAGTTCAGAGGGAGTTATATTTCCAAGGAGTTTCCTTGGCTTTGAAGCAAGCTTTGTGACAGTATGTTTTACACAAGCGATTAAGATTTCAGGGGAACGTCGGTTAGCTGCCGAGTGGAATGGGGCAGTGCCGTGAACTGGACACTCTGCCCACTACTCCAGATCTTCACACACACATACAAGAGCCCCAACGGAGAGAGTTGTCAGGGCGAAAGTTACAGTGAAAATGCTCTCAGCCGCTCGGTGCCCGCACTCAGCCGATGTCCCCAGGATACGAAGGAATTCCCCACCACCCAGAGCTGGAATAATTTAGCAATGATTGTAAAGCAGGGCTGCAGATGTAGGAAGTAGAGATTAAAACAGTGAAAGTCAGAATTCTGGGGGTGGGAGGGAGGAGGTTGATCACTGAGTGAAAGAGTCATACAGCAGTGAAACAGGCCCTTTGGCCCATCTGGCCCATGCTGACCTTAGTGGTCCTCCCATGATTGTTCAGTGCACCTCCCTGTCTCAGACTGGGCCGATAACCACATTTACAGATTCTTAGAGTCATAGAAAAATACAGCACAGAAACCGGCCTTTTGTTGTGCTGAACCATTTAAATCGGACCACAACCCTCCATACCCCTACCATCCAAGTACCTATCCAAACTTCTCTTAAATGTTGAAATTGAGCTCGCATGCACCACCTACACTGGCAACTCATTCCACACTCTCACGACCCTTTGAGTGAAGAAGTTTCCCCTCGTTTCCCTTAAACTTTTCACCTTTCACCCTTAACCCACGACCTCCAGTAGCAGTCCCACCCAACATCAGAGGAAAAAGCCTACTCGCATTTACACTATCTATACCCCTCATAATTTTGAATGCCTCTATCAAATCGCCCCTCAACCTTCTAAAGAATACAGTCCTAACCTATTAAATCTTCAGGTCCTCCAGACCCAGCAATATCCTCATAAATTTTCTCTGTACTTTTTCCCCGCCACCTTCAGACGTCTGAACGCCATGAGCCTCTGGACTCTACCTCATTTTTCCTCTTTCTCTCACTGTTCATTTATTTTTGTAAGTTATGTTAAATTCATGCTGTGCTCTTTATTGCTGCTGCAGAACAAATTTCATGTCATAAAGGCCAATGATAATAAACCTGATTCTGAATAGAGAGATCCAGTTCAAGATTATTAATGTGGGTGCACATCGTCAGGGTGCAAATACCATAGAACGATCGTTTTACAGTAACAGCACAGTTACAAACTGGACAAACAAGGGTTAATATAAACTTACTTAACTTATACATAACCTACATGAGCAAATAAGCATCAGAACAGGGAGGGATGGAAGAAGGAGCACACTTTGTAGTTACGGTGGAATTAATAGCGTTAGGGAAACGGTGAATAGTTTAAGACTTTATTCCCAAGAATGGAGATCAAATACTGTCAAGAGTAAAGAAGTCAAAGAAAAACCCAGGAGATGCTGTGAATGTTGTCTCTTTGTGACTGATTCAAAGATTTTGCCAGGGTGCCAGCTCACCAGCTGTTGTACCTTCCAGATACCACTGTACTTTTCCTACAATTAATTAAAACACCTTGACTGCATACAGGTGATCTCTGCTTAACTAATTACGTGACTTCTGAAGCCAATTGGCCACACCAGTGATGATTTGACATGTCATATTAAAGGAGGGGCAGTGAATACTTATGCAATCAATTATTTTGTGTTTTTATAATTAATTTAGATCACTTTCTAGAGATCTGTTTTTACTTTGACACTAGAGAGAATTTTTCTGTTGATCAGTGTCAAAAAAGCCAAATTAAATCCCTCGTGCTTCAGTGTTGTAAAGCAGGGGCGGGGAGGTGAATACTTTTTATAGGCACTGTTGAAGCTGTCCTCGAGCCTGTTGCTGCAGGCTTTCAGGCCCAATCTTCTGCCCAATGGGAATGCGAAGGAGCAAGGATGTCTGGGGTGAGTGGGGGTTTTTGATTATATTGGCTGCTTAGATCAAAATTGAACCTGAGCCAATTAATTTCTGACATAGGAGATACTGTAGTACATAGAATAATATAATTGAAGTACTGGCCCTTCAGCATATATGTTGTGCCGACCGGTTAAGCTACTCCAAGATCAATCTAACCCTTCCCTCCCCCATAGCCCTCCATTTTCCTGTCATCCATGTGCCTGTCTTAAGGGTCTCCTAAATGTCCCTAATGTATCTGCTTCTGGCAGTGCATTTGAAGAACCCACCACTCTTTGTGTGAAAACTTAGCTCTGACCTCCCCCCGCCCCACATTCCTCCAATCACCTTAAAATTATGCCCCCTGGTATTAGCCATTTCTGCTCTGGGAGATAGTCTCGGGCTGTCCACTAAATCTCTGCCTCTTTGTCACCTTGTGCACCTCTATCAAATCACCTCGCTTTGAACCTATTTCTGATCAATACCACTTTGAGAATGATATTACCATTCTCAGTGGCAGAGATGCAGACGGGCCTCAGCTTAAGCAAACCTTCCCTACAGTTACGAGCAGCATAGTGAGCACTCAGCCGAGACCTTAGCCAGAGAAGGTGATTCTATAGGACAGAATTCTCATTGTATTAATATTAATGGAGCCCCAACGCTCACCAGGGGAGACCCCGTTCCCAACTCAGCATCGGTCTGCAATTTCCTGGGCCCTCTGCAAACAGCAGCAATTTTGCCTCAGCTCTTTACAAAGTACAAAGTGTGATGAACTGAGAAATATGTCCCCTCTTGATAATTAGAGTAACGGAGTTGTGGAGTACTAAGGCACAGAAACTGGTCATTCCAGCCTGTGCTGAACTGTTACTCTTTTGAACAAGTACTGCACTGAAAACACTCAGAATAGTTAAAATTAATGCTAATTTTCACTCAACTTACATTTATTTATTTAGAGATACAGCATGGAAAAGGCCCTTCTGCACCAACAAGTCACTCCGGTAGGCAACCAGTGATTTAACCCTAGCCTAATCACTGGACAATTTACAATGACCATTTAACCTACTAACCAGTATATCGTTAACCACTATGTTGCCATGGTGCCTCCTGGTATTTACTGGGGACATAAAGCTGTAGGGCCAAAGAACACTACTGCACAGAAACCGACCTCACCCATCTAGTCTTTATTAAATCGTTATTCTGCCTAGTGCCATCGACCCACACCTGGACCACAGCCCACCATAACCTCGGGTCCTCGAGTTCCAGCAACATCCTCGTAAATGTTGCTGGCATTCTTTCGGTCTCATTAATACCCTTCCTGTAGGTAAGTGACTATTCTGTCACATTCAGTTCCAAAGGTCGCAGTTAAGTTATTAAGGAGATGCAGGTGCCATGCTGATTAAATGATCAGATCGTTTCTAGCTACAAGTGTAAAATTGTGCATCCTGATTTTAGGGTTGGAGTTCTGGAGGATTGTATCTAATTCTGGTTGCCCCATTATAGGAAAAATGCTCTAAAATTATTTAAGTCTGTTTGAAAAGCACCTCTGATTATCAGAGGTATTCAAAAACACCTTATAGTTTCTAACAACAGTGATTTCTGCAGTTAGACCTTGGTAATAATGAGGAAATGTTCTTTCTTTATTCTGTATAAAACCTATAAAGTGTGTTGTGTTACTTCATGGTCTGTTGTTGATTGAGACCTCAGATGCTCTGGGACTTCCAATTGTCCTTGCCCCATCCACTCTGCACCTCAGAGTCCCTCCATTGAGGCTTGGGAATATGCCTTTCCCTCCCAACCCTATTCTGTAGTTGTTATAATTCCTTGTTATTTAATAGCCACTGTACAACTCAAAACATCTGGAAATTAGCTTAATATTGCAAGAAATAACTATTGCAGTCAAACTAAAGCACTAAGTCTGTTTATACAGCAATAAAAACATTCACATCCTTCATGTTACAGATTTTTTTAAGAAAAAGTACATCTTGTTTATATAACTGTTGTAATTGTGAGATGTCTGTATTTGGGAGGTTAGTTTGACCAGAAATTGAGAATACCTGACATTTGAGAGGAGCAGATATTGTAACTCATACTACCCGAACTGCAATCGATCCATGGAGAACGAATGAAGCCAAGGAAAAAATTAAGATGAATGGAGCAAAAGAAGGATGAAGCAATGTGGCTGGCCATTGGATGCCCGTGACAGTATGAGGGACAATGTGGCTGGCCATTGGATGCCTGTGACAGTATGGGAGACAATATGGCTGGCCATTGGATGCCTATGACAGTATGAGGGACAATGTGGCTGGCCATTGGATGCCTGTGACAGTATGAGGGACAATGTGGCTGGCCATTGGATGCCTATGACAGTATGAGGGACAATGTGGCTGGCCATTGGATACCTGTGACAGTATGGGAGACAATGTGGCTGGCCATTGGATGCCTATGACAGTATGAGGGACAATGTGGCTGGCTATTGGATGCCTGTCACAGTATGGGGGACAATATGGCTGGCCATTGGATGCCTGTGACAGTATGAGGGACAATGTGGCTGGCCATTGGATGCCTATGACAGTATGAGGGACAATGTGGCTGGCTATTGGATGCCTGTCACAGTATGGGGGACAATATGGCTGGCTATTGGACGCCTGTGACAGTATGCGAGACAATGAAGGAATGTGAAAAAAGATCTAGTGTTTTACTAGCCTATATAATGAATAAACTCTTCTCAGGCTTCCAGCCGGGTACAAGTATCGATTTTAACCGACGTTTTGATGACGGACTCTGCCATCTTCATCAGGGATCATCGAAAGGTTAGTTGGAATCGATACCTGTACCCGGGTGGAAGCCCAAGAAGAGTTAATAAAGCAACTTGTCTGGCCTTTGGACACCTGTGACGGCATGGGAGACAATGGCCTGATGCAGAGTGCTGGGGTAATGGTCCAGAGGGAGGTATGAGGATGTGCCTGAGAGCTGACGTTTACTCTTTTGGAGATAGAGGTCAGTTTAGCACACCACAACGTGCATGCCCTTGTCAACAGGTTTGATGTCAACATACACTTGTTGTGTTTTTAATTTCAGATAATCAGCTCTTAACATTTCTAATTGCTTCCAGATACAAATCCTCTGCCAGAAACCACGGTCCCTACGCACATGCAACAAGGAAATGGATCGTCTGAGACTCAGCTGATAATTGTACACTGTAGACGTTAGCAATAATAATCACACTACATACTTAAAATGGAATTACGGTTTTGGATTTTTTTATTTCCTTAAATGCAGCTGTGGTCTTTACGTGTTGGCTATTAGATATGTTGCCCTGAGCAGTGGCTGCCTCCAATGCGATATTAGCCCACAGCTCAAGGAGAGGTTTGTGAAAAGATCTGAGAATGAGTGACCTTTCCCTGCGATGGCTGCTCACTGTAACGGTTATATCTCAAACAGAAAAGTGATTTATTCTGACTGATATAAAATCAATACATTAAAAAACAGCTTAGGAAATTTAATGGCTCAGAAATTTGATTGCAGAGCAAGTGCTTCTGCTGCATTTTCACAATCGGATTTTGGGGTCAAATTCTTGGCTGAATGTAATTAACTTTGATAGCACCTAGAGCTCATTCCTTGACCCACCAGGGGCAACTTCAACCTCTTTTCAAGTGCCCCACAGTGACAAATAATGTCAGGGGAGCCGGTTACCTTCCGGATTGTCAAGAGTCATTGACTTTCCCAGCATTAATTCTGTGGGATCACCAACATATGTCATGAAACTTGTTGTTTTGCAGCATCAGTACTGTATAAAACATAAAAGTTACCGTAGACTACAAAATAAATAAATAATGTGAAAGAAGAATAGGGAGGTAGCTTTCCTGGGTTCATAGACCATATCCGAAATCGGATGGCAGAGTGGAAAGAAGCTGTTCCTGAATTGTTGTGTGTGGGTCTTTAGGCTCCTGTTCCTCATTCCTGATGGTAGCAATGAGAAGAGGACATGCCCTGGATAGAACCAAGAACATAGAACAGTAGAGTACGGTTGATGGTTGGTGGTCCTTGTTGGTGGTCCTTGTTGATGGTGAGGGTCCTTAGTGATGGATGCCACCACATCTTCACTGGCTGTTATGCTTGTCTATACCCATCCCATGTGTTGGTACTGCTGCTGTGGTCAGTGCTCCCAGCTGCCAGATTCAGCCAGACACCTGTCAGCATACATTGGCTTCTGTTGGTGTGTGACTTCTGTGAATGCTCTCACTTCAGACACAAGGAAGCAGCATCCATCATCGTTTATTTATGTAGAGGCAGGAAAGTTGCTTCCACTGGTAGGTGAGACTAGGACTAGGGGACATAGCCTCAAGATTCGGGACAGTAGATTTAGGATGGAGATGAGGAGGAAATGCTTTTCCCAGAGTGGTGCATCTGTGGAATTCCCTGCCCAATGAGAGGCTACCTCAGTAAATATACTTAAGGCAAAGTTGGATAGATTTTTGCATTGTAGAGGAATTAAGGGTTATTGGGAAAAGGCAGGCAGGTGGAGATGAGTCCATGGCCAGATCAGCCACGATCTTGTTGAATGGTGGAGCAGGCTCGACAGGCCAGATGGCCGACTCCTGCTCCTATTTCTTATGTCCTTATTTATGGAGAAACAGTGAGGAACAGGCTCTTCTGGTCCTATGAGCTGCACCATCCAGCAATCTCCCTGATCATGGGACAATTTACAATTACCAACTAACCTATCAAGCTGTAGGTCTGTGGGCTGTGGGAGGAAACCAGAGCACCCGGAGGAAACCCACACAGTTCAAAGGGAGAATGACCTTACAGGTAGTCAAGGACCCCCACCATCTAGGCCATGCTCTCTTCTCGCTACTACCATTGGGCAGGAGGGACAGGCATGTACAGTCCCACATGACCAGGCTTGGGAACAGTTATTATCCTTCAGTCATCAGGCTTCTGAGTGAGTATGGAAAATGTCAGTCACCTCAACACTGAACTGATTGCACAGCCTACAGTCCAACTTCAAAGACTCTACAACTCATGTTCTCTGCATTATCTGTGTATGTCTGTATTCATTTGTTTATTTATATATCTTTGTATTTGCATATATTGTCTTTTTTGCACATTGGTTGTTTGTCAGTCTTTCTGTGTAGTTCTTTATTGATTCTGTTGAACTCCACTGTTCTACTGTGAATGCCTGTCAGGGTACTTTACTCCCAATAGACTGATGGTTAAACATTGTCAGTTGTCTCCAAAGTTCCCATAGACACACAAAGTCCAAACTGTTCCAGGTCTAATTGTTACCACTGTACGCTCCCTTAGGTACTTGTACTGATGAACAAATAAATTTCCAGTCTGCTTTTCCTGAAGCATCTGCTAAGAGACAGGGTATAGCATGTGAAGAATTCTCCCACGAAACAACAGCCTTATAAATGTGCTTATAATTTAATAGAATGAGCAGAGAGATTCTCTGGCATTGAATGATATTCCACGTGTAGATGTCCAGCCCAAGGTCACCGGAGGAGGATGAAGGAGATGTGACAACGTTTCATTTCCCCTCCCCGTATGAGTTTAATCCACTTTTAATTTGGAGAGAGTGCACAAGACAATCTAATTATAGCAAGAAGCCATCTGGCACCTGATATAGGAGCTGACAAGGGTTGGTATAGTGTTCATCTAGCTGGCATGGTAATCAACCCTGAGCTGTGCCCGAATACAGACAGCTCCTGGACATCAACAAAACATGGATTCTGGTGAACCTTGTGAATGTGTGACTGATATTACTGTCCCAGTAAGTCCAGATTTCAAATTTTGCTGTTTTACCCTGTTGGGTACCTGTTATACAGAGTGAGATTTCTCTTTAATATATCATCGGACTCTCAAAGTCCCTAATGACCAGTAACTAAACTCTAAGATTCAATTACAGAGAGCCATCAGGGTAGTGATGGTATTCATCAATTCCGACCTAACGGAGCGCATTTTGGGTTGAAGTTATTTTCCACACTGCAGAAACTGAAATTAGTGATTGTAACTGTCATGTCTGTGACAGTGTACAAGCCTTAAACACATAAAGGACAGCTTATATCTGCAAGGCTGTGCAAGCAATCACTGCCACACTGGAGGCACAGACACCCACTGAAAGCTGGAAGCCATCGAGCTGACAAATTCTCTCCAACAAAGATGAGATTACAACCTGGAAAATTACTTAAACGTCCCACAACATTGGACAAGTGAAAGACCAATCAGTCGAATCTGAAGCTCTGTTCTGGCAGTTAACAGGCTTGTCTGCTGTGATCACACACATATTGCTTTCCATTAAACAGCGGTTCCTGAAAGTGACAAATTATCAGACAGCCCTTGAATTTACAACTTTTCCCATTTCATTCAGATTGCCAGAATAGCAAACTATGTTCAGGATTCTTTTTTGATAAAATCTATGATTAACTGGCACATGTTACAGTGAGGCTGCCTGCAAATGACAATTCTCATGTCCATAATTCTGATCTTTGGACATCAGAGAAATCAGAGATGTTTTTGAGAAAATCTTCATCTGCTCCCCAACTGGTCAAAGCTGCTCTTGGAATAACGTGTACTGTTCTGGTCACCACTCAACGGCAAGCATGTATTTTGTGCTGGAGAAGGTGCAGAGGTTCAGCAGACTGTTTCTTTGTTTAGAGGACGTGAGTTATGGGCAGAGATTGGACAGGCAGGATCAGAATCAGCTTCATGGTCACAGACCTACTGTATGTCAACTCGGCCATGGACAGGCCTTAGCCCGGCTGTGAAAGGAGAAGGGTTGGACGCGGGGCTGGCAATCCCATCCTGTAAAGACCCAGATCAGCAGAGACACCAGCTGAAGCTCCAAAGACTTCATCTCTCGGAGAGGAAGGATATGTATGAAGATGGGCAACACCTGGGCATAACTGGAACGATTGGCCAGGGCAAAATACTCGGGCAAGCTGCCGTCAGTGGCCTATGCCACAGTGTGGGTGACGGGCTTAAGAAGAAGAAGAATACTGTATTTTCATTGGTTGTTTTGCGGCAGCAGTACAGTTCAAAACATTACAAAATTACCAAAACTTACATTAATAAATACGTAATGCAAAAAGAGAGGAAAAAGTGAGTTAGTATTCAAAGATTTATGGTCCATCGAGAAATCTGATAGTGGAGGGGAAGAACTTGCCTCCGTGACTATTGCCCACCTACTGCGATAAAGGTTTTTGAGAAGATGGTGATGAAAAATATCAACTCCTGCCTAAGAAGTGACTTGGCTCCGCTCCATTTTGCCTATCAGCATAGTGAGTCAACAGCAGATGCCATTTCATTGGCTTTACACACAATCCTGGAATATCCAGACAGTATGCATACATAACGATGCTCTTCACTGACCGCAACTTGGCATTCGATACCATCCGCGTCTCAAAACTAACCAGCAAGCTTCAAGTCTTAGGCCTCAATATTTCCTTGTGCAATTGGATCCTTATTGCTTACATACAGATCCCAGTCAGTTCAGGTTGGCAACAGCATCTCCTCTACAATCTCCATCAGCACAGGAGCAACACATGCCTGTGTGCTTATCCCCCTGCTCTATGAATGCGAGGCTAATCACAGCTCCAGTGCCATATCTAGGTTTGCCGATGACACCACAGTCGTAGATCGATACAAAGGTGGACACGAATCAGCGTATTGGAGGGAGATTGAAACCACAACAACAGCCTCTTACTAAAAGTCAACAAGACCAAGGAGATGATCGGCTTCTACAGTTATATTAAAAGCAAGAGGATAGTGAGGGATAAAATTGGTCCCTTAGAGAATCAGGGTGGTCAGCTATGTGTGGAGCCGAGGGAGATGGGAGAGATTTTGAACGATTTCTTCTCTTCGGTATTCACTAAGGAGAAGGATATTGAATGGTGTAAGGTGTGGGAAACAAGTAAGGAAGTTATGGAACCTATGACAATTAAAGAGGTGGAAGTACTGGCGCTTTTAAGAAATTTAAAAGTGGATAAAGCTCCGGGTCCTGACAGGATATTCCCCAGGACCTTGAGGGAAGTTTGTGTAGAGATAGCAGGAGCTCTGACGGAGATCTTTCAGATGTCATTAGAAACGGAGATTGTGCCGGAGGATTGGCGTATTGCTCATGTGGTTCCATTGTTTAAAAAGGGTTCGAGAAGTAAGCCTGGCAATTATAGACCTGTCAGTTTGACATCAGTGGTGGGTAAATTAATGGAAAGTATTCTTAGAGATAGTATTTATAATTATCTGGATAGACAGGATCTGATTAGGAGTAGCCAGCATGGATTTGTGCGTGGAAGGTCATGTTTGACAAACCTTATTGAATTTTTTGAAGTAGTTACGAGGAATGTTGACGAGGGTAAGGCAGTGGATGTAGTCTATATGGACTTCAGCAAGGCCTTTGACAAAGTTCCACATGGAAGGTTAGTTAAGAAGGTTCAGTCGTTAGGTATTAACGCTGGAGTAATAAAATGGATTCAACAGTGGCTAGATGGGAGATGCCAGAGAGTAGTGGTGGATAATTGTTTATCGGGATGGAGGCCGGTGACTAGTGGGGTGCCTCAGGGATCTGTTTTGGGCCCAATGTTGTTTGTAATATACATAAATGATCTGGATGATGGGGTGGTAAATTGGATTAGTAAGTATGCTGTTGATACTAAGGTAGGAGGTGTTGTGGATAATGAGGTGGGTTTTCAAAGCTTGCAGGGAGATTTATGCCGGTTAGAAGAATGGGCTGAACGTTGGCAGATGGAGTTTAATGCTGAGAAGTGTGAGGTTCTACATTTTGGCAGGAATAATCCAAATAGAACATACAGGGTAAATGGTAGGGCATTGAGGAATGCAGTGGAACAGAGAGATCTAGGAATAACAGTGCATAGTTCCCTGAAGGTGGAGTCTCATGTAGATAGGGTGGTGAAGAAGGCTTTTGGAACGCTGGCCTTTATAAATCAGAGCATTGAGTACAGAAGTTGGGATGTAATGTTAAAATTGTACAAGGCATTGGTAAGGCCAAATTTGGAATATTGTGTACAGTTCTGGTCACCGAATTATAGGAAAGATATCAATAAATTAGAGAGAGTGCAGAGACAATTTACTAGGATGTTACCTGAGTTTCAGCACTTAAGTTACAGAGAAAGGTTGAACAAGTTAGGTCTCTATTCATTGGAGCATAGAAGGTTGAGGGGGGATTTGATCGAGGTATTTAAAATGTTGAGAGGGATAGATAGAGTTGACGTGAATAGGCTGTTTCCATTGAGAGTAGGGAAGATTCAAACGAGAGGACATGATTTGAGAGTTAGGGGGCAAAAGTTTAAGGGAAACACGAGGGGGTATTTCTTAACTCAGAGAGTGATAGCTGTGTGGAATGAGCTTCCTGTAGAAGTAGTAGAGGCCAGTTCAGTTGTGTCATTTAAGGTAAAATTGGATAGGTATATGGACAGGAAAGGAGTGGAGGGTTATGGGCTGAGTGCGGGTAGGTGGGACTAGGTGAGATTAAGAGTTCGGCATGGACTAGGAGGGCCGGAATGGCCTGTTTCCGTGCTGTGATTGTTATATGGTTATGTGTTATATGATTATTGACTTCAGGAGGAGGAAACCAGAAGTCCACGAGCCAGTCCTCATCAGGGGATCTGAGGCAGAGAGAACCAGCAACTTTAAATTCCTTGGAATTATTATTTCAGAGGACCAGTCCCGGGCCCAGCATGTAAGTACCATTACAAAGAAAGCATGGCAGCACCTCTACCTTTTCAGAAGTTTGTGAAGATTTGGCATGTCTTCTAAAACTTTGACAAACTTCACAGATATATGATGGAGAGTCTATTGACTGGTTGCATCATGGTCTGGTATGGAAACACCAATGCTCTTGTATAGAAAAGCCTACAAAATGTAACTGTTAATATCCCAGTCCATCACAGGTAAAGCCTCCCTTCCATTGACAGTCAATATGGAGCAATGTCGTAGGAAATCTGAATTCATCATCAAGAACCCCCACCATCAAGGCCACGATCTCTCTCACTGCTGCCATCAGGAAGAATGTACAAGAGCCTTAGGACCCACACCACCTGATTCAGGAACAGTTATTATTCCTTAACCATAAGGCTTTTGAACCAGAGGGGATAACTTCACTCAATTTCACTCGCTTCATCACTGAATTATTCCCACAACCTAAGGACTCACTTTCAAGGACTCTTCACCTCATGTTCTCAATATTACTTGCTTAGTTATTGTTATTATTATTATTATTATTTCTTCTTTTTTCTCTTTTGTATTTGCGGATTGTTGGTTTTTTACACACTGATTGTTGTCCATCCTGTTGGGCGCGGTCTTTCACTGATTTTATTGTGTTTCTTGTACTTACTGTGAATGCCCACAAGAAAATGAATCTCAAGTTTGCAAATGGTGGCATGAATATACTTCGACAATAAATATACCTTGAACTTTGAGCTTTGTTTCTTAAAAAATAAAGTGTTTGTGTTCCGGCTCCTGTAGCCATGAGAAGAGGACATCTCCTGGATGGTGAAGGCTGGGGTTGTTTTCACTGCTGTGTAAGATTATGATAGGGTAGATGATAACATTCTTTATTTTCCTGCAGTAGAGATATCAAATACAAGTGGGCCTAAGTTTAAGGCAAAAAGAAGGAGATTTGAGAGGAATTTGAGGAGGAAGATTTATTTTTTACGTGGAGGGTAGTTGATATCTAGAATGAGCTGCCAGAGGCATTGGTGGAAGTAGATGCAATCTCCATGTTTCAGAGGCATTAGGACATGAACTTGTATAGCCAAGACATAGAACAGGGGTTCCCAACCTTCTTCTATACCATGGAGCATTACCATTAACTGGGGGGGGGGGGGGGGGAGGGAGGTCAATGGACCCCTGGCTGGGAACCTCTAGTTTAGAAGGATATGGGCCTAATGGAGCAAAAGTGATTAGTTATTGTAAAATGGAGATGTATTGTCCGGGTGCATGTCGATGGGACTATGCAGAGAAACAGTTTTTCACAGGGTAGATGGGTCAAAATTCCTGTGTCTGTGCTGTAGTGCTCTATGACTCCATGATTCAACATGCAATACTGTGCAAAAGACTTGGGCGCATCTATATATACAGCTAGGTTGTTGAAGAGTTTTGCACAGTACTGTGTCAGATGGAGCAGACAACGGGTTTGTAAATCTGACTGGAGCAAGCAATGTTGGGAGTGGTGAGAGGGGTGTGGGACAGGTGCCAGAGAAGGAATGCCAGAGGTGGGGGGGGGTGGTGCAGGTTCAGACACACCCAACCCTGAGACACCAGGCAAGGTCATTTAATTCCAAATAATTGGTTTATTGATCATTACAGAATGTCTCTCTGGTACTTCCCGCTCCCTTCCCCTTTTTCCCAACCATGATTCCCCTCTCCCTGTCCCCTTCCCACTCTCTGTCCACAATAGAGACACCTATCAGAATCAGGTTTATCATCACTCACATATATCATGAAATTTGATTTTTGTTTGTGGCAGCAGTACAGTGCAATACATAAAATTACTGTAGTACTGTGAAAAGTCTTAAGCACCCTACTTATATACAGTATGTGTGCCTGAGGGGTTTGTACAGTATCATATGTGATGGGCCGAAGGGCCTATTACTGTACTGTATCATTTTGTGATTCCATATAAACCTGGGTTCTGGATCCCTCAGTCTGGAGAAATGTCAACTCGACCTTCTACCCATGAGAATGTTGTACTTTTCAGTGTGATCATTACCCATCCCTCCACACTCCGGAGTCTACACCCAGTCTGTTTAACCTCGCTTTATTGCCATTCCTGGTTCCAATTCAACGGAGCTGCACTGGAGCACAAGTGTAGAGTTTCTCCGACAGCGAGCCAGACCTGTACACACTGGTCCAGTTGCTCTCTTGTATAAAATGGACCAAGGATTCTCGAATCTCACCAAAACCCAACAAGAGCTACAACTCTGCAGTCTATGCAAGTCGGGAGACTTTTTACAGCTGTTAACAATTCACATTGCTTTTATCTTTCTTAAATTTATCATTGTTAGAAACATCTGGTGGGAAACAAAAACATAAAAATACAGATGTTGAAGAGGTGCATGAACATATGAGTAGCATTCACAGGGTGAATTGACACAACCTGGGAAAGGGAATGAAAAACTAGAGGTGCATAGGTTTAAGGTGAAAGTTGAACAATTTAAAAAGGATATGAGTCTTTACTTTTTTACCAGACGATGGTGAGTGATGACGCCATTGCCACCACCCTCCACCTGGCCCTAACCCACCTGGACAAAAATGACACGCACGTTCGAATGCTGTTCATAGACTTCAGTTCAGCATTCAACACAATCATCCCTCAGCAACTGATTGGAAAGCTGAGCCTACTGGGCCTGAACACCTCCCTCTGCAACTGGATACTAGACTTCCTGACTGGGAGACCTCAGTCAGTCTGGATTGGAGGCAGCATCTCCAACACCATCACACTGAGCACAGGGGCTCCCCAGGGTTGCGTGCTCAGTCCACTGCTGTTCACTCTGCTGACCCACGACTGTGTTGCAACACACAGCTCGAACCATATCATCAAGTTCACCGATGACACGACCGTGGTGGGTCTCATCAGCAAGAACGACGAGTCAGCTTACAGAGAGGAGGTGCAGCAGCTAACGGACTGGTGCAGAGCCAACAACCTGTCTCTGAATGTGAACAAAACAAAAGAGATGGTTGTTGACTTCAGGAAGGCATGGAGCGACCACTCCCTGCTGAACATCGATGGCTCCTCGGTAGAGATCGTAAAGAGCATCAAAGTTCTTGGTGTTCACCTGACGGAGAATCTCACCTGGTCCCTCAGCACCAGCTCCATAGCAAAGAAAGCCCAGCAGCGTCTCTACTTTCTGCGAAGGCTGAGGAAAGTCCATCTCCCACCCCTCATCCTCATCACATTCTACAGGGGTTGTATTGAGAGCATCCTGAGCAGCTGCATCACTGCCTGGTTCGGAAATTGCACCATCTCGGATCGCAAGACCCTGCAGCTGAGAAGATCATCGGGGTCTCTGTTCCAGCCATCACGGACATTTACACTACACGCTGCATCCGCAAAGGAAACAGCATTATGAAGGACCCCACGCACCCCTCATACAATCTCTTCTCCCTCCTGCCGTCTGGGAAAAGGCACCGAAGCATTTGGGCCCTCGTGACCGGACTATGTAACAGTTTCTTCCCCCAAGCTATCAGACTCCTCAATACCCAGAGCCTGGACTGACACCAACTTACTGCCCTCTACTGTGCCTATTGTCTTGTTTATTATTTATTGTAATGCCTGCACTGTTTTGTGCACTTTATACAGTCCTGGGTAGGTCTGTAGTCTAGCGTAGTTTTTTTTCTGTGTTGTTTTTACATAGCTCAGTGTAGTTTTTGTACTGTTTCATGTAGCACCAAGGTCCTGAAAAACATTGTCTTGTTTTTACTGTGTACCGTACCAGCAGTTATGGTCGAAATGACAATAAAAAGTGACTTAACTTGACTTGACTCGAGTGGAGGAGCTGCCCAGACGATGGTGAGTGGAGGAGCTGCCCAGACGATGGTGAGTGGAGGAGGTGCCCAGACGATGGTGAGTGGAGGAACTGCCCAGACGATGGTGAGTGGAGGAGGTGCCCAGACGATAGTGAGTGGAGGAGGTGCCCAGACGATGGTGAGTGGAACTGCCCAGAGGATGGTGAGTGGAGGAGGTGCCCAGACGATGGTGAGTGGAACTGCCCAGAGGATGGTGAGTGGAGGAGGTGCCCAGACGATGGTGAGTGGAGGAACTGCCCAGACGATGGTGAGTGGAGGAGGTGCCCAGACGATAGTGAGTGGAGGAGGTGCCCAGACGATAGTGAGTGTAGGAGGTGCCCAGACGATGGTGAGTGGAGGAGGTGCCCAGACGATGGTGAGTGTAGGAGGTGCCCAGACGATGGTGAGTGGAGGAGGTGCCCAGACGATGGTGAGTGGAGGAGCTGCCCAGACGATGGTGAGTGTAGGAGGTGCCCAGACGATAGTGAGTGTAGGAGGTGCCCAGACGATGGTGAGTGGAGGAGGTGCCCAGACGATGGTGAGTGGAGGAGCTGCCCAGATGATGGTGAGTGTAGGAGCTGCCCAGACGATGGTGAGTGTAGGAGGTGCCCAGACGATGGTGAGTGGAGGAACTGCCCAGACGATGGTGAGTGGAGGAACTGCCCAGACGGTGATGAGTGGAGGAACTGCCCAGACGATGGTGAGTGTAGGAGGTGCCCAGACGATGGTGAGTGGAACTGCCCAGACGATGGTGAGTGGAGGAGGTGCCCAGACGATAGTGAGTGTAGGAGGTGCCCAGACGATGGTGAGTGGAGGAACTGCCCAGACGATGGTGAGTGGAGGAGGTGCCCAGACGATGGTGAGTGGAGGAACTGCCCAGACGATGGTGAGTGGAGGAACTGCCCAGATGATGGTGAGTGGAGGAGGTGCCCAGAGGAAGCTGTTCAGGCAAGCACAGTATATAAAAGACTTTTGAGCATGTAGAGTGCACAGTTGGGAGAGGTTTTGAAGGATAGGGGCAGAAGGAGGGCAAATGGGACTGCCTTGGTGAATATCACTGCTGACATGAAGCTGGGCTGAAGGGCCTGTCTGTGTTGTATGAACCACAGCAAGGACTGAGATCAGAAGGATTTCAGATTAGGTGCTGTAGAGTTTCTGTGTGTGTGCATGTGTGCTCACTCACACTAAAGTCTGACAACACCAAATATGAAATTGTTCAGACAACGTTTTGCCAAGACACAACATTGTAATTAGACATGGCAAAATAAATAGACAAGCTCTACTGGTGAGCTTGTGGCACTTGTTTGAATGTTTCTACAATACCACTGCTGGTCGAGAGTGAGATTTAGTACTACCCCCTCTATATTCATCTCCTTATCCATCTCTCTATCGCCCTTTACTCTGTCTGTCTGTCTGTCTGTCTAAACCACACAAGATTCTGGAACTCAGCAGGTCAGGCAGCAGCCTGCGGGGGAGCTAGGTCGTCGATTTTTTGGGTCAAGACCTGTGTAAGTGTCTCAGTACAAAAAGTTGACTGTTTATTCATTTCCATAGATGCTGTCTGACCTGACCTGCTAAATTCCTCCAGGATTTTGTGTTTCTTTCTTTCCCACTCTCTCCCTCATCACCTCTCCCTCATCCTCATTCTCCCACCCCTTCTCTCCCCCTCTCTCTCCCTCCCCTCTCTCCCTCACCACCTCCCTCATCACCTCTCCCTCATCCTTACTCTCCCTACCCTTCTCTCCCCCTCTCTCTCCCTTCCCCTCTCATTCCCCTCTCTCTCCCTCCCCCCTCTCTCCCTCCCCCCCCTCTCTCCCTCCCTCCTCTCTCTTCCTCCCCCCCTGATGCACCATCAATAACTCTCTCTGAGACGTGAAGGCGAGATATCGGCTTTTATTGACTGGAAGAAAGAACAAGCAGTAGTTGACCACCATACTACATCCTGGAGACTGAAGGCCGGGCTCAGGCCTCAATCACCTTTATACCGGGGTCTGTGGGAGGAGCCACGGTCAGTGGGAGGGGCCACAGGAGCAGTCAGCAGGGGGGGGTGTCCAGACCGGTATATGTAGTTCACCACACCCCCTCTCTCTCCCTCCCTCCCTCCCCCTCTCTCTCTCTCTCCCTCACACTCCCCCTCTCTCTCCCCCTCTCCCTGGGAATCAGTCTTTGAGGTGTGTGAAAATAGAATTGGAATTAGTTTATTATTGTCACGTACTGAGAATCGAGCAATAATAATAAACCAGTAATAGTAATCTTGTTTTGCATACTGTTCATACAGATCAAGTTATTACACAGTGCATTGAGGTAATACAAGGCAAAACAGTAATAAATATTACTGATAGAGGTGTACAAGATAAATGGCATGGATAGAGTAAACTTTCAGCATCTTTTTCCCAGCGTGGAAATGGTTAATACGAGGGGGCATAATTTTAAGGTGATTGCAAGAAAGTATAGAGGGGATGTTAGATGTAAGTTTTTTTTATAGAGGTGTGGTTGTGTGGAACATCCTGCCAGGGACGTTGGTAGAGACAGATACATTATGGACATTTAAGAGACTCTTAGGTAAATGGATGATAGGAAAATGGAGGGTGGTTTGGGAGAGAAGGCTTAGATTGATCTTAGAGTAGGTTAGGGCATCACATCATGGGCCGAAGGACCTGTATTGTGCTGTAATATTCACTTGCATGGAGCGCTGAGGTAGAACAAGGTAAAACAATAACAATGCAGAATAAAGTGTAACAGTTACAGAGAAACTGTGTTCGGCATCCGTCTGCTTCAAAGGACAATGGGTGATGATGATCATCATCAGAAGCCTGGGCGCAAGGTATGGAGATCCTGAGATGCCCAGTTGTCAAAATCCCCCTCTCAGCCTCACCGGTGGAGCCCAAAGGAAAGCTTATGATGCAATACGTCTGGCACCAGCTTGGATGCAGGAGCTGCCGGAAGGATGTTCAATGACACCCAGCCGTCTTAGGGGCTCCACTCAGGGTATGCTGTCTGGGTTTACTCCCGTAGCCTTCACCTCTCCCGAGGCTGCCCACAAGGCAGTGGGGCTACTTGCCCGTAGCTGGGGATCTGGTTCACGAGCACCAGGGCGTGTCCACACACTGGTGGGCCTGAGTGCTATGTGTGCACGGGCCACACCTCCTCCCCATCCTCTAGTTCAGCCGGAGTCTGAAAAAAGTTCCGTTTCCGTGTGTCATCAGTGAGGAGGCACTACATGAGGCTCGCTGTCGGAGAGGCTGTGCACTGGCAGGGAGAGACTCACACGTTCAGCTCTCCTTTTTGCAAGACCGCTACCCAGTGGTGGAAGCCGAAAGTGAGAGCGATAAGCACTAGACACCACACATCACAACAACCATTCTGACACCACTGAGAAACTATAGTGCAGATAAACCATGAGATGCAAGATCATAACGAGGTAGATTGTAAGATCACGAGCCCACCTTGTTGTATCAGAACAGCAGAGGCTGAAAGTTGCAGGATTTCTCTCTGTGGGACATATTTCTTCGTGTCTATGACCTTGTCTTCCACAATCTGTTCAGCCGGGCAGGATAACGTTAGAAAGCATGGGTAGCCAGACCAAGTGAGTGAGGTCTGGCCAAGAGGACTATATCTGAACAGATGGCCATCGTTCAGGTGCCAGGGTTGATGAAGCGAGGAAATAATGGCACGTGGGGGCAGAGGAACGCCACGAGCCTTGGTATCTGTGCACAAGCGGCTCCCTTTTATATAGGAGAGGGCAGCAACAGCCGACTGAGCCCTACCTTGCAGGAAGCAATGGTCAAACCTCACTAAACATGGTAAAATAAAACATCAGTGGAGACCTCAGCACTGCCGGAGCTGCCCCCCCCCCCCCCACACACACACACACCACAATCAAGAGGTTTGAAACAGTAGTTATTGCTTGAACATGTTCCAGTGTCAATGGGGAAAGTGTAAATCCGCCTCCCAGCTCAGCAATTCTTTTACTCCAACAGCTGCAAGGCTCCCCCCAGGCCCATTCTTGTCTACAGTTGCTAAATTCTGTAACCAAAGACTAAAATTAGTGCGTGCAATTCCTTCCAAACTGAACATAGGTGGTGACCCATTTCGTTGAGATATTAACGTGCTTCAGATAAGGCGATGTCACATGAGATTGGCACTGGGAGTGGACTGGAATGTGGAGCTCAGAGCAGACGTGATCGTATTCAATGTCAGAACAGATTCCCAGTGCTAATTGACAACCTGACTACTGATTCCTTTGTGTGCTGCACGTTCGACTGCTGCAGCTTTGTATCAACACCTTTATCATCATACTTTAGGAAGTGAAGCCACCGATTTGTGCAAAGTGAGATTCTGCTCAGGAATGTGATAATGATGGGGTAATATTGGGTGATATAATGTGGTAATAGCCTGTACTCACTGGAGATTAGAAGAATGAGAAGGGATCTCATTGAAACCTGTTGAATGTTGAAAGACCTAGGAGAGGATGGTGGGGGAGTCTAGGACCAGAGCACACAGCCTCAGAATAGAAGGACATCCCTTTAAATGGAGATAGGAAGGTACTTCTTTAGTTAGATGGTGGTGAATCTGTGGAATTCGTTGCCACAGATGGCTGTGGAGGCCAAGTCATTGGGTATATTTAAAACTGAGGTTGACAGGCTCTTGATTAGTCAGGGCATGAAAGGTTACAGGGAGAAGGCAGGGGAATGGGGTTGAGAGAGAAATAGACCAGCCATGATGAAACAGTGAAGCAGCCTCGATGGCCTTCTTCTGCTCCGATGTGTTGTGGTCTTGAGATCTTATCATGAACAATGTGATATGAACAGACAATATATCCTTTGGAATTGCTGATCGAGGATGTGCTATCTATCCATTTTCTTTACCTCTTAGGTTGTGTGATTCTGGAACTAGAGATCACAGGTTTAGGTTGAAAGGCAAAATATTTAAGGGGAGTCTGGGGGGGAGCTCCCGACCATTGAGTGCACTTACAAGGAGTTCTGCCACAAGAAAGTAGCATCCATTTTCAAAGGCCATGCCTGCTTCTTGCTACCACCATTGGGCGGGAAGGACTGGAGCCTTAGGTCCCACAACACCAGGTTCAGAAGCAGTTATTACCCTTCGACTATCAAGCTCCTGAACTGGTGTAGATAACTTCACTCATCTCAACACTGAACTGATTCTACACAGTTTATCTTCCTTTGCACATTGGTTGTCAGACTTTGTCTGTTTATCTATAGTTTTTCATTAAATTCTATTGCATTAATTTTCCTGTCAATGCCTGCAAGAAATGAATCTCAAGGTAGTATCTTTTGCCAATAAATTTACTTTGAAGTTTTTGAACTTTGAATTCTTTACTCAGAGAATGGTGTGAATGTGGAACAAGCTGCCAGAGGTAGTGGTAGATGTGGGTTCAATTGTAAACTTGAAGAGAAGTTTGGAGAGGTAGATGGAAGGGAGGGGCTTGGAGGGATATGGTCCGGGTACAGCTAGATGGGATTAGGCCGAAGGCCAGGTCGGCATTGGCTAGATGAGCTGAAGGGCCTGGTTCTGTGCTGTGGTGCTCTATGACTCTATGTCATGAACATGGAGAAAGAACTTTTCTGAGAGGGTGTGAACAGAAGTGTGAAGGATATTCAGTATACTGCGAGGGAGAGTCACATCACAATGGGATTGAAATGGCTTCAAGGAGACAGTAATAGATCCAGTTTATATCATCCCCTCAGTTGCCTTGGAGACCCTATCCCACTTGATTGGTGGGGAATGAATGGTCAAACGGTCAAAACAGACCTCCAAGCTGTAACATCAGCATTGTTTCTCACCCTACAGGAAGTGTACGATCCCACAGGCCTGGAGCCTTCATCTGCCCTACACAATGACAATTATTGTTTGTTCTTCTTGTGTGACCCCAGACACCACTAATAAAGTCAATGTTTATCTCCCTTCTCTAAATGACCCTTCAACTACATGCCATGCTCAGATGGTGTGGGAGTTTACCACAATCCAGTATTTTCCATTTATTTCGAAATACAGCACAGAGTACGCCCCCCCCCCCCCCACCATAGCAACCCCCGATTCAACCCGAGCTTAATCACAGGACAACTTACAATGACCGAGTAACCTACCGTCCAGTACGTTTTTGGACTGTGGGAGGAATCCAGAGCACCCGGGGAAAACCCAGCCATTCCACAGGGAGGACGTATTTACAGAGGGTGCCAGAATTGAACTGTAAACTCCGGCTGTCATAGCGCTGCGCTAACCGCTACTCTACCGTGGAGTGATCTTTATTACTATGTTTAAAAAAAAAACTGAGATGATTAATTGGATTTAAAGTCTACATTACGTGGTGGGATGTGAACTCAGTCCAGTTTTCAGGATTACTAGCTTGTTAGCTCCTACACTGACTGACCATCTGGACCTCATAACACAGGATGCTTAAAGCTTCGAACCAGCTTCTGAGCGAGTGAGTGCTTTTCAGGAGAGGCGAGGGCGTTATCACTCTCTCCTCCTCAATGTGTTTAAACTGGTCCTTGTGTATTGAACTCTGTCTTCACATACTCATTTGTATGAGAACAGCTTTAATGGAGTTAAACTTGCGGTTTGAGAATTTTTCAGTCGTTGTGCTTTATCGGTAAACAATTTGATGTCAAAGGCTCCCGCAGCTGGAGCTTGAGGAGGTGTTTCCTGTGTGAACAGATAATTATAATCGCCACACTCAGGAAGATTGCAAGTATGAGATACAAAACAGATATAACTATCATCTGTAGTGTTAACTCCATCCACCACAGTGCTTCAATGGAATCTGTTGGGGTAAGTCCGAGTTTGCACCAGATGAGGAAATATAGAGAATGTTACGAGTGTGAAACCAGCTTCACGCTCCTCAACACTGAACTGATCACCGAACACATCCTACAGTATAGACTCACTTTCGAAGACTCCGCGGCTTATGTCTCAATATTTTATATACACACACAAATACACATGTCCTTTGATAATAAAATTACTTTGAACTTTGAAAATGGACTTTGTCCATTTTCACCATATTACAGAGCAATAAATAATTCCTTGTTTAATTTTAAGACCTTAAGTTCAAGCAGTGTTTACAGAATTGCAGCAATCAGCGAAGTTTTGTAATGGGTTACTAATCATGGGGGCTGGATGTGGTAATGGAGGAATGCAGCACTGTGATGTTGATCCATCTTCCTCCTTACACCCTGTGGTGAACTCTGTTCCATCCTGAGGCTCCGGCATTCTGTTCTGTCTCTGCTAATCCCAGAAATCCCGGGCCCCATGTCCAAGGTTGTTGCTCTCTGATTCAATCTGCAGAACATCACAAAGGAATTTGAGAGCTAGGAGGAATATTCAGTACTCTGAGGATGAAGATCAACCAATACTGCTGATTCTGGAAGTTGGAAATAACAATGGAAAATATTGCAAGCGTTCAGTGAGACAATCAGGGTTTGTGGGAAGGAAATATTTAGTGGGGCAATCAGCATCTGTGGGAAGGAAATGCTCAATGAGGCAATCAGGGTTTGCGGGAAGGAACTGTTTAGTGGGGCAATCGGCGTCTGTGGGAAGGAAATGCTCAATGGGGAAATCAGCTTATGTGGGAAGGAAATCAAAAATAACATCTCAGCAATTGAAGACATTCTGCAGACACTGAAATCCAGAGCAACACACACAAGATGCTGGAGGAACTCAGCAGGTTTTGAGCTGATGTTTTGAGACAAGGCCTGATGAAGGGCCTCGTCCTTGAGTGGTTATTTCTGTCGCTAGGTGCTGCCTCATCTGGTGAGTTCCTCCAATATTTTGTGAATGATTTTTCAGGTCGAGGACCCTCTGAATATGGGAAGTAGACACATTTGTGTTTACTTGATTACACCTGATATTATCTTACACCAGGAGTCTTGATGAAGGGTCTATTGTTTATTTATTTTCCATAGATGCTCATGACCTGCTGAATTCCTGAAACATTTTGTATTTGTTGCTCTGGATTTTTAGCATCTGCAGAATCTTGGGTTTACCTTACCCCTGCCTTAGTCTGGTAAAATTTTGTAATACTAGCAACAAGAAGTGATCATGTTTTCAGTTGTGGCATCTTCATCAGTTCTGGAGGGAGTGAGTTTTGGATTCCCAGTCCCTTTTGGTGGAGAAATGTTTCCTAGTTTTACCACTGAGCAGGAGATGATTTAGCAAGCCCAGAGAGCCACTGGCTGAGGCCTCTGTAGATCAGTGAGGGAAGGTGAGTGCCAATCTGCACACTGATAGACTACATTCTGTAGTATCACACTGTGTGGTCTGGCCCACTCCTGCCCCAATCTGTCCCCCATCTAAACCACTCACTGCAGCAGATCCTGGAGGTGTGCCTCCAGAAATGGAGATGTGGCTGGATTTGTGAAAGAGGAATGAGACATTGGATTCGGTTAGAAAAACAAAAAAATATTTTGGATGTGGGAAATCCAAAATGAAATCAGTAATGTAGGAAAACAGGGAAACTTTTCACAGGAGGACAAATCCAAAACTTATTCTAATGCCTGATCTCTGACACATTTTGGTTCTGTTTGTTTTGCCCTGTTACCCATTTCCTTCTGAGTAAAGCATTGATTGGGACCCCAACTGCTCTCTGAAGGGGACACCAATGGCCTCAAATCTCCAAGAAACTTCTAGCCTTTCCTCAGTCTGGGAAGGAATTGTGTCCATGACCCCCCACCTTACTTCCAATCCCCAAACTGAGTAACTATTTTGTTCCTATTCACTCAAACAAACTTTTCATCATTTTAAGAATCTTCATTAACTCTTATCAGGGCTTCTCAGCTGAATGGGAAACCCACACAACAGCTTCCAGTTAGTCAAAGGAGCATCGTCAGAAGTCTGTTGGAAACAAGTGAAATGCACAGCCGTCCCTCCTGGGTGAGGAGAAGAGTGGGGACATTCCCAGCTCTGATTTCCACCGTTTCTCTCGCGTTCCGGAACTCTTACCGAGATTATTGTACAACTGTCCCTCCTGGGTGAGGAGAAGAGTGGGGACATTCCCAGCTCTGATTTCCACCGTTTCTCTCGCGTTCCGGAACTCTTACCGAGATTATTGTACAACTGTCCCTCCTGGGTGAGGAGAAGAGTGGGAACATTCCCAGCTCTGATTTCCACCGTTTCTCTCACATTCTGGATCTCTTACCGAGATTATTGTACAACTGTCCCTCCTGGGTGAGGAGAAGAGAAGACACACTCCCAGCTCTGATTTCCACCGTTTCTCTCGCGTTCCGGAACTCTTACCGAGATTATTGTACAACTGTCCCTCCTGGGTGAGGAGAAGAGAAGACACATTCCCAGCTCTGATTTCCACCGTTTCTCTCGCATTCCAGAACTCTTACCGAGATTATTGTACGAAGACACAGAACATAGAACATTACAACACAGTACAGACCCTTCAGCCACGATATTGTGAAGAATTTTTAACCTACTCTGAGATCAATCTAACCCTTCCCTCCATTTTTCTATCACCGGTTCAGTGTACTCAGCAACAATTGGAACAATATTCTCCCAGCATCTGTAAGCTGGCTGTGAGATCTTTCTCTTTCCTGTCTCTAGCTTTACACCTTTTGTTCACGGAGGGAAGACAAGGGGCAGCCATGCACAGCTGCAAGATGGTTGTATTTGTCAGTACATTCACAATGTGCTCTTTATTTACCCCACCATTCCTCCGTTGTCTCATCAATTACAGCTCCTGCCTCCTTCTCTGTCCCAGTCACGTGTACTTGCTTCCCATCCGGGTGCATGCAGGACTGCCTTGGGCTGTGATCTACTGTGAATGCTCACAAGGAAATGAATCTCAGGGTGGTATATCATAACATATATGTACTTTGATAGTACATTTACTTGGAGCTTTGAACTTGAACTACCTAGAGCTCTTCAAATGCATCCCACTATTCCAGACATCCACCTGTCTCTGAGCTTTAGGGTGGAATTGCTGTATCTGCCTCTTAGCAGTTAAATCTTACGAGGATAGGTTGAGTAAGCTGGGACTTCCGTCAAAGGGGCAAAGGAGGATGAGAGGTGACTTGAAAGAGCTGTATAAGATGACAAGAGGCATAGAAAGTGGGCAGCTAGGAATATTTTCACAGGGCAGAAATGACTGATATGAGAAGACATAATTTTAAGGCGATTGGAAAAAGTTTAGGAGGAATGTCAGCGACAATTTTTTTTTCACAGAGAGTGGTGGGTGCATGGAACACTCTGCCAGGGGTGGTGGTAGAGGCAGATAGGTTAGTGGCATTTAAGAGATACTTAAGTAGGCACATGGATGATAGAAAAATGGAGGGCGATGCAGGATGGAAAGGTTAGAGTGATCTGAGAGTAGGTTAAAAGGTCGGCACAACACTATGAGCTGGAGAGTGTGGTAGTGTGCTATACTGCTCTACGTTCCATGTTCTTCAGTAGGGCAGGAGCAGACAGAGTGAAGTGGCTGTCATGAAATATTCTATCTCCACACTAAACTGATCTTGTCCAAACGTGGATTCATTCAGACTATGTGTGAGCATTAGTTTAATTAGGTGTTATCAGCTTAATTAGTTTAGTACAGCATTGTGGGCTGAAGGGCCTGTTCCTGTGCTATTCTGTTCTATATTCTATGTTCAATGTTAACATTCTTTGGTGTTACAAACAAGCACTCAATCGAGGCACAAGGCTCCTAAATACATTTATGATGACCGACATCCCATGAGGCAGTGCGGCACGGCAGCAGCGGCCTTTCAGACCTGGTGCTACTTTAATTTAATTTTCTATTTTAAGTTTGATACACAATTTTCGATCAGGGCACATGGATAACAAAGCGGCTATCTACCATCGCCAGATACTACTACAATACAGAGATCGCCCAAAAACAAACCTCCACAAAGATCTGCTGGCTGAATTACGTGACGTCGGCTCGCTGAGGGGAACGGGCCTACAATCCTTGGACTTGCCTGATGCTGGGAGCCGGAGATGGAGACGTCAAAAGCGATGTGCGAGGAAGCAGAAGCGAGGTAAACGGGCAGGGGTCCGTGCCAGGCTAAAAGCAAACCCTAGCCGGCCGGCTCTCCCGTCCATTCTGCTTTCCAATGTCCGCTCCCTGGACATTAAAATGGACTACATCCAACTCCAACCTAATACTCGGCGGGAGTACAGAGTTTGCTCCGCGTATGTCTTCACAGAGACATGGCTCACTGATGGGATTTCGGACGCTGCCATCCAGCTAGACGGGCTAGCTTTGTTTCGTTCGGACAGAGATGCAGCTGTCTCCATCCGGTAAGACTCGCGGTGGCGGTGTCTGTGTTTATATCGACACGGAATGGTGTAAGAACTCTGTGCTGGTTTCCAGACACTGCTCATCGTTAGTGGAGTTTGTGGCAATTCGATGCAGACCATTTTATTTGCCACGGGAATTCACCTCTGTCCTTATATTCGGTTTCTACATTCTCCCCAGCGCTAATGCTAAGGAGGCGCTCTGTGAACTGTACGGGGCTATTAGTGAACTGCAGAACGCACACCCTGATGGTCTGTTTATTGTCGCCGGTGATTTTAATCACGCCAACCTTAATTCAGTGCTCCCCAAATTCCATCAGTATGTGGACTTTGCAACAAGGGGGGAGAACGCATTGGACCTGGTTTACACAAACATTCCCGACGCAGAGCCCCACCCCCACCTCGGTTACTCAGACCACATCTCTGTAATGCTAATCCCAGCATACAGACCGCTGGTCAGGCGCTCCAAACCAGTTCAGAAGCAGGTGAAAACCTGGCCAGCAGGAGCCATCTCTGCTCTTCAAGACTGCTTTGAGCACACTGACTGGCACATGTTCAGGGAGGCTGCAACCGATGGTGACTCTACCAACTTAGAGGAATACACAGCATCAGTGACCAGCTACATCAGCAAGTGCATTGATGATGTTACTCTGTCCAAGACCATCACTATACACGCTAACCAGAAGCCATGGATGACCGTGGAGGTGTGTGCGCTGCTGAGGTCCTGCGACTCCACCTTCAGAGCAGGCGACAAGGCAGCTCTAACAACAGAAAGGGCCAAACTGTCCCGAGTCATCAGAGGGGCAAAGCGTGCACATGCCCAGCGAATCCACAGCCACTTCCAGGACAGCGGCGACACGCGGCGCATGTGGAAGGGCATCCAGGACATCACCAATTACAGGACAACATCACCTGACTGTGCAGGTGATGCCTCCCTCCCAGATGCGCTGAATAACTTCTACACCCTGTTTGAGGCGGAAAATGACGTGGCGGCGAGGAAGTCCACCCCTCCTACAAATGACCAGGTGCTGTGTCTCTCCATGGCCGATGTGAGAAGAACCCTGTGCAGGGTCAACCCACGGAAGGCTGGTGGACCAGACAACATCCCTGGTAGAGTGCTCAGAGGACGTGCAGACCAGCTAGCAGATGTTCTCACTGACATCTTCAACATCTCCCTGAGCAGCGCCACCATTCCAACGTGCTTCAAGGCCGCCACCATTGTCCCCGTGCCGAAGAAGTCTTCAATGTCCTGCCTAAATGACTACCGTCCCATTGCACTTACATCCATCATCATGAAGTGTTTCGAGTGGCTCGTCATGAGGCATATCAAGACCCTGCTGCCCCCCTCACTGGACCCCCTGCAGTTTGCATACGTCCCAACCGCTCAACAGATGACGCCATTGCCACCACCCTCCACTTGGCCCTAACCCACCTGGACAAAAAAGACACATACGTTCGGAGCAAACACGAGGAAATCTGCAGATGCTGGAAATTCAAACAACACACACAAAATGCTGGTGGAACACAGCAGGCCAGGCAGTATCTATAGGGAGAAGCGCTACATCCGGATGCTGTTCATAGACTTCAGTTCAGCATTCAACACAATCATCCCTCAGAAACTGATTGGAAAGCTGAGCCTACTGGGCCTGAACACCTCCCTCTGCAACTGGATCCTAGACTTCCTGACTGGGAGATCTCAGTCAGTCTGGATTGGGAGAAGCATCTCCAACACCATCACACTGAGCACGGGGGCTCCCCAGGGTTGTGTGCTCAGTCCACTGCTGTTCACTCTGCTGACCCACGACTGTGCTGCAACACACAGCTCGAACCACATCATCAAGTTCACTGATGACACGACCGTGGTGGGTCTCATCAGCAAGAACGACGAGTCAGCATACAGAGAGGAGGTGCAGCGGCTAACAGACTGGTGCTGAGCCAGCAACCTGTCTCTGAATGTGAACAAAACAAAAGAGATGGTTGTTGACTTCAGGAGGGCACAGAGCGACCACTCCCCGCTGAACATCGATGGTTTCTCGGTAGAGTTCGTAAAGAGCACCAAATTTCTTGGTATTCACCTGACGGAGAATCTCACCTGGCCCCTCAACACCAGCTCCATAGCAAAGAAAGCCCAGCAGCATCTCTACTTTTTGCGACGGCTGAGGAAAGTCCATCTCCCACCCCCATCCTCATCACACTCTACAGGGGTTGTATTGAGAGCGTCATGAGCAACTACATCACTGCCTGGTTCGGAAATTGCACCATCTCGGATTGCAAGACACTGCAGCGGATAGTGAGGTCAGCTGAGAAGATCATTGGGGTCTCTCTTCCCGCCATCATGGACATTTACACTACACGCTGTATCCGCAAAGGAAACAGCATTATGAAGGACCCCATGCACCCGTCATACAATTTCTTCTCCCTCCTGCCGTCTGGGAAAGGGTTCTGAAGCATTTGGGCTCTTATGACCAGACTATATAACAGTTTCTTCCCCCTAGCTATCAGACTCCTCAATACCCGAAGCCTGGACTGACACCTTGCCCTACTGTCCTATTTATTATTTATTGTAATGCCGGTACTGTTTTTGTGCACTTTATGCAGTCCAGTGTAGGTCTGTAGTCTAGTATAGCTTTCTCTGTGTTTTTTTTATGATGTAGTTCAGTCTAGTTTTTTGTACTCTGTCATGTAAACCATGGTCCTGAAAAACGTTGTCTCATTTTTACTATGCACTGTACCAGCAGTTATGGTCAAAATGACAATAAAAGTTGACTTGACATGACTTGACATGCTGATCCATAACCTTGTAAAGAATGGCTTAATTTGTCACACCCTCATCGAAATATCAAAACATACAGTGAAATATATCATTTGCATCAACAACCAGCACAGTCCGAGGATGTGGTGGGGGCAGCCCACAAGTGCCGCCATGCTCCAGCCGCCCACATAGCATCCCCACAACTTACTGACCCCAACCTTTACTCCTTTGGGATGTGGGAGGAAACACGCGTGGTTCCTGGGAGAATGCGACAACCTCCTTTGAGACGAGGTGGGAATTGAGCCTCCATCTCTGATGCTGAAAGTGATATGTTAACTGTTATGCAAACATGCCGTTAATCCAGATTCAGTGCTTTAGCGACCTTTAGCTGGAAAACGGAGGCTCGGTGCTTGTTTCTGCCCTGCGCTTAGTGGATGAAGATGGAATTCCTAGTCAAGCATAGACCCAGCTGTTGTCCACTCAATCCAGAGTGATGCCCCCTTTTCCTGAATTGTTCCCCAGAACTTCACCAACTAGCTTTTGGCTTTGACCTTCATCTTATAGGCCCTTGAGTTTGAGACTGAAGATAGGCTCCCTCGGTGTGTGTCTGAGCCTCAACCAGCGGTTGAAATGACCAACCATCCTCAAGACAAAATTCCGATTTCAGATGAGAGATTCCAGGCTTTCTTCATCTGCAATTAATTATACTGGAGAAAAATTCCCAGAATCACACACCTCAAACTATATTTCTTCAAATGTTGTTCAGCGAACAGTTAATGATGGGAATTGAATGCTGTGCCCCTGTGATGCAGAATTCTGAAATTTTTAATTCAATCCTGGTGTGGATGTCACTGGCAAAGGTCAAAGATTCAGAGGTCAGCTACAAATCACCTGGCCAGACCAGATGAGCTCCCTAATGAACAGTGACAATCACATGTGCTGTGGTACAAGCTTTTCCTGCTGAGGAATTTACATCCAAGCCCAGCATGTCCCTGCTAACTGGATGAATTCACATTCTCAGTATTTTTATTTGTTTATTATAATATTTTTATTTTTTCTCAGCTCAAGCTGGTGAAATCTGAGGTACTGGCATAGCCAAGCTCACTCATTTCTCAATTGCTAGGATCCTTCGGACTGTTCTAGTGGTGTTTAGTATTGTGGCTTTCTGGAGATTTACATAAATATTGTTGTGTATGTCTAATTGTTTAATGCTATTGTGTGGTGACTTTGGAATGATACCAGCTGTAGATATTACTATTGGGACAACGTATACCCTATTCATGTTCCATAGTCTTTCAATTTCCTCTTTGAATTCAGCATATTTCTTGCGTTTTTCATTTACTGATTTCTGTAAGTTATGTGTGTTTGGAATGGCTATATCTAAAAAGTAGGTTGTTCTCGCCTGTTTATCCTGTGTTTTTATATTTGGACAGTTATTATGGATTGTCCTATCTGTAATAATGGATCAGTTGTAATATAATTTGTAGGATTCTGACTCTAAAACTGGATCACGCTTGTATTTATAGTAAGGTATAGCAAGATTTTGGTGAATATTGTTTTTGTGTAAATAATCAGATTGAGTTAAATTGTTGCAGGATCCTGGAATGTGTTGGATTGTTTCTGGAATTTTCTGCACTTACTGTCTTGAAATTTTTGTTCTTTTATTATGTATTTTTGATTTTTTGTTGTGCGTTAACCACCTGGTCCTGTGTTAAGAAACCCCTCTGCCTCTGAGAAGAGGTCTCCAACATCTACTCTGTCAACATCTACTCTGCTCAGATCATGGGGATGTCTTTCGTGGAGGGGCATGCTCTTCCACTGGTTGACTTTTTCTTCTATAGTGATAATTTCTTCATTTTTCTGGGTTCTTCTTTCATTTAAGTTTAATGACATGTACTTCTTATCAGAAATGCATGTGCGCACATTGAGTGTTGACTCCTGTTTTTGTTGATGTAACTATACCTTCAGAAGGTTTAACTGATGTGTAAATTTTTTTGTCTCAATATTCCTCTTCCTCCTTCTGTCCCAGGTAGTGTTAATCTAAGTGCATTCAAGTGTACATAGTGTTTTCTAAAATTTGTCATTTCAGTTCCTACTTCTGTCTTCGTAGATTTTCCATACCATATCGGTTTTGGACCATGATATTATGCTGAAAGAATATGTTATTATTGGTATAGCAAAAGTGTTCATTGCCTTTGTTATAGTTTTACTGTTGAGCTTTGTTTGACAGACCTTCTTCAGCCTTGAAGTAAATTCTGTTGAAAGTTTGCCCTTTATCACACTATGATCCATTTTCTTTGATTGTTGATATCCCAGATACTAATCTGTTTCATATTCATCCATCGGTTGTATTGTATCCTGATGCTCTGTTTTGTATTCTACTAGCTCTATTGCTCCTTTCTTTATGTTTAATGTTCTGCACTTAATCTAATTCAAAGTTTATGTTTATATTTTTAGAAAATAGTTCTACTATTTGAATTAATTACTTTAGCTTTACTGATGAAGGAGCTTATCATTTCAAATTATCATTGTATAGGTCTGTCAAGGTGTAATTCATTTAGTTTGCTCTGATTTGATACCCTGTTTTCATCTGATTCAATTAATTAGAAAGCAGGTTTAAAGTCAGACAAAACCACAATGGGCTTAGAGAGTCGTCTTGGAAAATGCCTTGGTTTTATTTTGATAACAGTGGTTGTTAATAGATAGGGTAATCATAGTATGCCAACATTTCATCAGATGTTGTAGGGATTTCACAAGTATTGAATGTAGTTTATATATATTAAGAACTTCTATTAACCATCCATGTAGAAAAGAATCAAATGCTTTTTGGTAATCAATGCTGCAATGTGAAAGGTTTCTGCTTTTCCTTCAGACTTAATTTAGAATTACAGAATCTTTCATCAGTTCTTTACATCCTTTCATACCCTTATGGAATCATTTCTGCACTTTTGTAAGTAATATTTTGGTTATCTAAGTGAGTGGTGATTAGTTTTGAGATGCACGATATTATAATTTTATATATAGTTTGTAAACAACTAATAGGGAGATATTTTGATGGGTCATTTGAGATTTCTCCTTTAGGTAAGAGATACATTTAAGAAAAGTTTGTCTAGGTACATGGATGGTAGGGGTATGGAGGGCTATGGTCCCAGTACAGGTTGGTGGCAGTAGGCAGTCTAAATGGTTCATCATGGACTAGACAGGTCAAAGGGCATGTTTCAGTACTGTACTTTTCTATTACACTATGACTGTGTTTTACCTTCTGTCAAAAATTTGGTCACTTCTTCAGAATTTTTAAGAAAATTGTTGATATGTATTAATGAGTATGGATGAAGGCAAGTAATTTTTTTATACCAATAATTGTGAGTATTATCACTGCCTGTACTTTTCCAGTTGTGGGTATTTTTTAATAACCTCTTTCAGCATATCCATTGTAACTTCAGGTATTTGCATCTCTTCAGTCATGTGTGTGTGTGTTCTTTTTTCCTCCCTAATCCAGCTTGCTTCTTGATTTTGTATCGCCTTGTTTGACCAGATATTAGACCAAAAGTTCATTATCTCTGTGTTTGTTAGTAATTTTGCACCAGGCTTGGTGACATTTTGGCATGTTGAATTTAGTTTCAATGTCCTGTATAAACCTTTTTCATTGTTTCTGAACGAAGGGTTCTGCTTTCCTCTTTTTTCTTCATTTCATGTATCTATTTAGTCTGATTTTGTATGCACCAAGTTTTTGTTTTAGTGTATCTATGAATTCTACATTGCTTTTGTTAGGGTGATGGTATCTTGTATTGACCTTATCCTTCCCTAGTATTTCCTTAGCTTTTCTCTTAACTTTCTTGCTTGGTTCATCCATTTTATACTCCATTACGTGGGCTATTTCTGCTCTTACATTTCAATTTTTTGTCAATCTCCTGCCGTTTCAGTGTTCTCCTATCTTTACTCAGTTTTGTGTGCCTCTATTTTGGAGCCATCGCCCTGCACTGCTGTTAATGCTGCACAGGATGTCAAATGTTTCAAGTTTTTTTATATTATTGTTATTATTATTATTTATTTACACAGTTTTTCTTCTTTTGCATATTGTGTATGTGTGTGTGTGTGTGTGTGTGTGTGTAGTTTTTCATTGATTCTATTGTATTTCATTGTTCTACTGTGAATGTCTGCAAGAGAATGAATCTCAGGGTTGTATATGGTGACATTTATGTATGTACTTTGATAATAAATTTACTTTGAACCAAATGAAACCAACCCTATCAGCCTGGATATGATCTGTGTTGCTCATTTCCCTGCCTCTTCATATTTCTGTCTAACTGCCTCTTAAATGTTGTTATCGTATCTGATTCTGTAACCTCATAAACCTGTCACTCTGAATAAAAAAAATTCCCTCAAACTTTTCCTCTTTTAGCTTAATGCCCTGCCGTCTAGTACTTAACATTTTCACCCCAGAAAAAAGACCGTGCCTACTCTATCCGTGAGTCTCATAATTGTATAAACTCCTGTCAGATCTTCCCTCGGCCTCCACCACTCTGGAGAAAACAACTCAAGTTTTTCCAACTTTTTCTTATAGCTGATACCTTCTAATCCAGGCAGCATCCTGATGAATCTCTTCATATCCTCCATACCCTTCCTGTAATGTGGTGACTAGCAGCCGCACACAATATTCCAAACCTGCTTTAACTAAAGTTTTACATACAGTAGCTGCAACATGGCCCTCTTATCTTTTTATGTTCAATGTCCTGACTGATACAGACAGGCATGACTACACTTTCTTTACTGCCCTTTCCACCTCTGTTGCATTTTCTGGGAGCTATAGACGTGCATCCCTAGATTTCTCTGTACATTAATGCTGCTCAGGGTCCTGCCATTTACCATAAACTTTCATCATACATTTGACCTCACAAAATGCAACACCTCAGACTATTCAGCCCCAAACTGTCCACCCGATCTATATAGTCAGCATGGTAATGTAACAGATAGCAATTCCTATAACACTTTTACAGTGACAGTGCCCTGGGTTCAATCTCTGCCGCTCGCTGTAAGGAGATAATATGCTCTCCCTGTTACTGCATGGGTTTCCTCCAGGTGCTCTGGTTTCCTCCCACATTCAGTGTGAGTTCGGGTCAGTGAGTTGTGGGGATGCTATGTTGATGCCAGAAGCACGGCAACACTCGCGGGCTGCCCCCAGCACGTCCTCGGACTGGGCTGGTCGTTGATGCAGACGCCGCATTTCACTGTGTGTTTCAATGTACGTGCTGTATATCTGAAAAATAAAGATAATCTTTAATCTTAACCTTAGATCCTGCTGAGGTAAACGGCCGATGTTTTCGGGCTGATACCCTCCATCAGAACTTGGCCCCAAATGTTGACTGCTTATTCCCTCCAGAGATGTTGCCTGACCTGCTGAGCTCCTCCAGCGTTTTGTGAGTGTTGCTCTGGGTTTCCAGCATCTGCAGAATCTCCTGTGTTTATACATTCTACTGTATCCTTCGACAAGCTTCCCTGTGATCCACAGCTCTATTAATTTCCATGTCATCTGCAAACCCGGCGTGTGAACTCACAGTTTCTGGTTTATTAACCAACAACTATACTAGTTGTGCTTTCTGAGTTATTTGGTCACCTTCCTATCTCTGTCCCGAATGGTTAATTTGCTACTTCTAGTCATCCCAACCAAGGGATGTCTTCTGTCATGCCTATTAGAATTTTGTACATTTTAATGAGGTCATCTCTCATTCTTCTAAAGTAAAGAAAACAGTGGCCTGGTCTGCATAATCTCTCAACATGTGATAAACCATACACCTCAGGAATTAATCAGATGAATGTTTGCTCAATCTCCTGTTGTTAGGTCAGGAGACCAGTCCTGAGCTCATGTTCCAGATGTAGCCTCACCAGGGCTCTATATAATTGCAATAATAAGTTATTGAAACAACACAGAAGTACAGTTAATCCGCTGTGAAACATGAACCGTGATTAAAAAAAAACCCCATAAGGTAAACAGGCTGAGATTTCTCTCTCTTTCTCTCTGCAGTGAATGGGAGGAATCTCTACCCAGGATGGAGTTAACAGCAGGCAGGAAGAGCACAAGGTGCATCAGTGTGGGTGACAGGATACAGACTCATCAGCGGACACGATCACTCATCAGCACAGCACCGGCGGTGCGTCAGAGCAGAGTCAGCTCAATGTCAACTCATTTTTACCGTGTAAGGAAGTCCGTAAGCTGGGAAATTACTTTCCCCTACTTGCACCTTTCCTGTAAGCAATGAAGCAATACTTTGGCAAGAGATATCCCAACTGGAAACACATTGAGAAGAACACCTCCACACCTCATAAAGAGCTCGCATTTCCAATCTGTTGTTTGTATATCTGGGGGAGGTCTGATTTGGAAAAAGCATCAGACTGACACGGAGATATTTATCAAGGCTTCCCAAATCAACCCATGTGGTCTGGTTCAGGTGGCCTGAATATTCAGAGTGGAATCCTCCACGAATAATGTCTTACATGATATGAGACGTAATGAAGAGCCCTCTTGTGCTAATGGCATTGCTCAAGATCTCAGCAGCTGTAACAGAAACCATAGATGTGCACCATGGGGACTGGTGGGACCGATGCACGTTCAGCACTGCGGCATCCAGGCTGAGGGCTGGTATTGGAATTGGTTTATTATTGTGACGTGTACCACGCTACAGCGGAAAACATTGTCCTGCAAGCACATCGTTTCAAATTATACACAGTTTGAGGTTGCAAAAGGGAAAAGCAATAACAGAATGCAGGACATGGTGTTGCAGTTACAGAGAACGCGCAGCGTAGGCAGTGAAGGACATCTTTATCATACAAGCGGTGCGTTCAATCGTCTTGATACCAGTGGGGTATGAGCTGTCCATGAGCCAGGTGGGACGTGTTTTCAGGCTTTTGCATCTTCATTCCAATGGGAGGGGGGGAGAAGAGAAAATGTCCAGGGTGGGTGGGGTCTTTGATTATACTGGCTACTTTTCTGAGTTGGTGGGAAGGGTAGGCAGAGTCCACGGAGGGGATGCTTGATCTAGTAATGAACTAGGCTGTGTCCCTATTTCTCTGCAACATTTTTGTGGATCTGGGCAGAGTAGTTGCTGAAAATTAATGAGGATCAATGGGAACATTCTAAATTTCCTCAGCCTTCCGAGGAATTAAAGGTATCAGTGAACGTTCCTGGCTGTGGCATCTATGTAACTGGACCAGGGTAAGATATTGATGACGAGCACAGCCAGGAACTTGAAGCTCGGAACCCTCCCCACCAAAGTACTGTTGATACAGACAGAGGACTGTACACCCTCCCACTTCCCGAAGCCTCTGATCAGCTTTCTGCAAATGAAACAGAAGTTCACTCACACATCTTCCAGACCCAACGACCTTCAGCCACTTCATCAATGATCTTTTGTTCGATCCTAGGTCAGAGGTAGTGATGTTCGCTGAGGATTGCACATGTACTGATAGATGACAATTAACATTAGCATCATTATTGTGTCCGGCAATGTTTGCTCCCAACAGATCATGACAGTGATGTAGCGATTACAATGTGTGAGGAGTTTGTATGTGACCGTGTAGGTTTCGTTCAGTTTCCTCTCATTCAGGATGGCTTGGTAGCATAGTGATTAGCATAGTGCTTTGCAATGCCAGTGATCAGTGTCCTGATGCAGTGTGTAAGGAGCTTGTACATGACATTGCTCCAGTTCCCTTCCATATTCCAAAGACATGTGGAATAGTTTTTAATAAGTTTGGGCATATTATGTTGACACTATTATGGTGATACTTTCAGGCTGGTCCAAGAACATCCCCTGACTGTTTTGAATATTGATGCAAACAATACATTTCACTGTTTGTTTCAATGTTTTGATGCACATGTGACAGAAAAAGCTAAACACTCACTCTCGTTATTCAATGGGATCGTCGTTATTGAAATTCCTATCATAAGATCCGGCCACGCTTCCAGCACCAATGTAGCGTGCCCTCAACTCACTAACCCAAACCCATATGTCTTTGGAGTGTGGGAAGACATTGGAAACCCACACAGGGAGAACGTACAGGGAAAACCGTGTTAGCAAGTCTCAAGAGGCACAATACTATTCAGGATAAAGCAGACCACAAGACTGAGTCCACACCCCTTCAGCATTCCTTCTGTCTCTGATATGGCATGATTGAAGGGTTCAAATGTTAAGTGCTGCGATATCAGGTTTCCAGTGGGCGAATGTTTGGTAAATGGATGATGCAAGTTTAACATTCTTGTCAAAAAACCCACATACAAAATAGGAACTATGAGTTTCCCCACCTCCCTCCCTTCATTCCATAGTCGCTGTCCTCTCCTACCTGGTTCCTTCTTCATTAGCCCTTTACCCTGTAGATGCCAACACACCAGGGCATACAATGAGGGACAAGAGACAGGTTTTACTGAACAAACCACAGGCTGCATCATGATTCTAAATAACTCTGGAATCAGAATGCTTCTCCCTCACCTGGTTTAGATGTTTCATTAGTTAACAGACCAGTTAAGAGCTACACACACAAAAAGCAAGTTAGGCACCAACTAAGGAGAGAAATGAACAATCAACATCTTCAGCCCTTTGCAGAAATTAGTCCATTTTACACCCATTCTTCGCTGAACTGCTTCTTCCATCATTTGGACTCGCCTATTACCCGTCGGTTCTTCCCTCACCTTATATTCCGGCTTCTTCCCCTTTCCTTTCCAGTCCCGATGAAGGTTCCTGCCCTGAAACATCAAGTGGAATTCCCCTCCATAGATGCTGCCTGACCTGCTGAGTGTGTTGAGTAGAAAGCAGGAAGATCATGGTGACCTGAGGTATGTTGTATAAAAGAGCAATGGAAGGAACTTTGGAAAGAGATCTGGTATGAATCTAAACAATGTTGCTTCAGTGAGTTAAAACTCATTGAATAACTCATTCAAAAAGACAGGAAAAGTATGATGGGCCAAGGGGTTTCCTTGCATCCTCTAACCAACATGAGAGGAGAGAAAGCCACCATTAGAAATGTAAAACCCACAATCAGTGAAAGATTGTGCCTACCCACAGCATGAACTGCACCGAGTTACATGGTAAAATATGAGGGACAGGGAGAGATCCCATTGTCCAGTGAGGAATGAGTCAAGTACCTGCCTTTGCACACTCAGTGAATACTGAGTCTATGCTCATGGTCTTCTGCTGCTGGTGTCCACTCACTGCAAGGTTTGACATGTTGTGCTTTGAAAGATGCTCTTCTGCACACCACTGTTGTAACATCCATATACAACATCTCAGTTACTGTCACCTTCCCCTCAGCTTGACCTAGTCTGGCCATTCTCCTCTAACCTCTCTCATTAACAAGATGCTTCTGCCCACAGAACTGCTGCTCATTGCCTTTCACACCAACCTCTGTAAACTCAGTAGAAAATCCCAGAGATAAGCAGTTTCCGTGATACTCAAACCATGCCATCCAGCACCAAGAATCATTTGTCACTTAGATCACATTTCTTCCCCATCCTGATGCTTGGTTTGAGCAGCAACCTCTCGACCAGGTCTACATGCATCTACGCATTGACTTGCTGCCACATGATTGGCTGATGAGATATTTGCATTAACGAGCAGGTGTACCTAATAAAATGGCCGCTGAGTGTACGTGTGTAGTTCAGTCATTTGTCAGGGACTGCTTATGTCCAAGGAAGGATCAGGTTGCCGAAGGCGTGACTCACTGGAGCCAGCCATTACTTTGGTGCTGTGATAGAGTGTCTGTGATCTCATCAGTAGTTTATTCATTCCTAATCAATGACTGTCACTCTAATTGACCACGGGGTGATCCCCACCCTTACCCCCAGATTCCATATGCAAATGTCAGAAATAATTAGAGAGAGAGGAAAAACGGGCTCTCAGCAGTTTATGGGAGTGTATTGAATGAGCATGAACAATTGTCTTCCCTGTAGATTACACAGCTAATTTTCAAGGATCACCTTTATTCACTAGATACATTAACATGTATTAGGAATTTGCTGTGTTGTTCAGCGTACAACATGCAACATTCAACAATTATAAAGAATGAAACATTATATAAAAATAAAGTTAGAAACACAGATATTGAATAAAATATGCATAAATGCATAAACAGCACTTTATATTTACAATGTAAACGGCATGATAAAAAGGGCTTATGGGTCACTGACTGAGGTAACAGGTAGAGAGGGGTGGGGCGGAGGCTATCCAGAGTGGTTGATCAGATTAACTGCCTGGAGAAGAAACTTTTAAGATGGCATGAAGTGTATGTTTTAATAACCTGTTTTACCCTCACCATGTAAGGTGTAAGTAGGTAAATAAATCAGGGTTTAATAGAAGAGTTCCCATCATATCGACATTGCATTATCCATGGGGTTTTACTCCTTCTGCTTGGCACCCTATCTCAGACCCTGCCACTAAGGTGAACTTTATTAGCTGCTCCCTGTCTCCCCATGATGGAGACTGGGAGTGTGTCAATCAAACCCATATCTCTGTACTCAGAGCTCTGTTCTCATCTTTTCTGCACTTAATTAGTCATGCAAACTCCACTGAGGATCTATCTATCAGGCAGGAGGTACAAAAGACTGAAAGAACGTACTACCAGGCTCAAGGACAGCTTCTATCCAGCGTGGTCCATTCAATGGTTCCTTGGCAGATATGATGGCCACACAGTCTACCTTGTTATGACCTTGCATCTTATTGTCTTCGTACACTGCACTCCCTCTGTGGCTGTTCCACTTTATTCTGCATTCTGTTATTGTCTCACCTTGTCCTTCCTCATGCACTGTGTAAGCAATTGATCTGTATGTAAGACAAGATTTTCACTGTACCTCAGTATATTGGACAATAATACAGCGATTCCAGTTCTGATTCCTGGTGTCAGCACCAGGCTCGTTGGGTCAGGGATCGGTGTGGGTGAGGCAGCGATGCCTCAGGGTGTGATATTCTACAAGTGCCACGAGATGGCGGATCTCAAACTTGGGAAAACTCTTTGGGCAGTACTTCATCAAGTTAACTGCACAAACTGCCTTTAGTGGCAACAAATCTGCCCAAGTTATTTAATGTCAGCAGACCCACCCTCTCCATCACTCCCTCCATCTCCCAGAACCCTACACCCCTCACCCACTCCATCACTCCATCTCCCAGCACCCTACACCCCTCACCCACTCCATCACTCCCTCCATGTCCCAGCACCCTACACCCCTCACCCACTCCATCACTCCCTCCATCTCCCAGCACCCTACACCTCACCCTCTCCATCACTCCCTCCATCTCCCAGCACCTTACACCCTCACTCACTCCATCACTCCCTCCATCTCCCAGCACCCTACACCCCTCACCCACTCCATCACTCCCTCCATCTCCCAGCACCCTACACCTCACCCTCTCCATCACTCCCTCCATCTCCCAGCACCTTACACCCTCACTCACTCCATCACTCCCTCCATCTCCCAGCACCCTACACCCCTCACCCTCTCCATCACTCCCTCCATCTCCCAGCACCCTACACCTCACCCTCTCCATCACTCCCTCCATCTCCCAGCACCCTACACCTCACCCACTCCATCACTCCCTCCATCTCCCAGCACCCTACACCCCTCACCCACTCCATCACTCCCTCCATCTCCCAGCACCCTACACCTCACCCTCTCCATCACTCCCTCCATCTCCCAGCACCTTACACCCTCACTCACTCCATCACTCCCTCCATCTCCCAGCACCCTACACCCCTCACCCTCTCCATCACTCCCTCCATCTCCCAGCACCCTACACCCTCACTCACTCCATCACTCCCTCCATCTCCCAGCACCCTACACCTCACTCTCTTCATCACTCCCTCCATCTCCCAGCACCCTACACCTCACCCACTCCATCACTCCCTCCATGTCCCAGCACACTACACCCTCACTCACTCCATCACTCCCTCCATCTCCCAGCACCCTACACCCCTCACCCACTCCATCACTCCCTCCATCTCCCAGCACCCTACACCTCACTCACTCCATCACTCCCTCCATCTCCCAGCACCCTACACCCCTCACCCACTCCATCACTCCATCTCCCAGCACCCTACACCCCTCACCCACTCCATCACTCCCTCCATGTCCCAGCACCCTACACCTCACCCTCTCCATCACTCCCTCCATCTCCCAGCACCCTACACCCTCACTCACTCCATCACTCCCTCCATCTCCCAGCACCCTACACCCCTCACCCTCTCCATCACTCCCTCCATCTCCCAGCACCCTACACCCTCACTCACTCCATCACTCCCTCCATCTCCCAGCACCCTACACCGCACTCTCTTCATCACTCCCTCCATCTGCCAGCACCCTACACCTCACCCACTCCATCACTCCCTCCATGTCCCAGCACACTACACCCTCACTCACTCCATCACTCCCTCCATCTCCCAGCACCCTACACCTCACTCACTCCATCACTCCCTCCATCTCCCAGCACCCTACACCTCACCCTCTCCATCACTCCCTCCATCTCCCAGCACCCTACACCCCTCACCCACTCCATCACTCCCTCCATCTCCCAGCACCCTACACCCCTCACCCACTCCATTACTCCCTCCATCTCCCAGCACCCTACACCCCTCACCCACTCCATCACTCCCTCCATCTCCCAGCACCCTACACCCCTCACCCACTCCATCACTCCCTCCATCTCCCAGCACCCTACAACCCTCACCCTCTCCATCACTCCCTCCATCTCCCAGCACCCTACACCTCACCCACGCCATCACTCCCTCCATCTCCCAGCACCCTACACCTCACCCTCTCCATCACTCCCTCCATCTCCCAGCACCCTACACCCCTCACCCACTCCATCACTCCCTCCATCTCCCAGCACCCTACACCTCACCCTCTCCATCACTCCCTCCATCTCCCAGCACCCTACACCCCTCACCCACTCCATCACTCCCTCCATCTCCCAGCACCCTACACCTCACCCTCTCCATCACTCCCTCCATCTCCCAGCACCCTACACCCCTCACCCACTCCATCACTCCGTCCATCTCCCAGCACACTACACCCGTCACCCACTCCATCACTCCCTCCATCTCCCAGCACCCTACACCCCTCACCCTCTCCATCACTCCCTCCATCTCCCAGCACCCTACACCCCTCACCCACTCCATCACTCCCTCCATCTCCCAGCACCCTACACCCCTCACCCACACCATCACTCCCTCCATCTCCCAGCACCCTACACCCTCACTCACTCCATCACTCCCTTCATCTCCCAGCACCCTACACCCCTCACCCACTCCATCACTCCCTCCATCTCCCAGCACCCTACACCTCACTCTCTTCATCACTCCCTCCATCTCCCAGCACCCTACACCTCACTCACTCCATCACTCCCTCCATCTCCCAGCACCCTACACCTCACTCACTCCATCACTCCCTCCATCTCCCAGCACCCTACACCCCTCACCCACTCCATCACTCCCTCCATCTCCCAGCACCCTACACCCCTCACCCACTCCATCACTCCCTCCATCTCCCAGCACCCTACACCCCTCACCCACACCATCACTCCCTCCATCTCCCAGCACCCTACACCTCACCCTCTCCATCACTCCCTCCATCTCCCAGTACCCTACACCCTCACTCACTCCATCACTCCCTCCATCTCCCAGCACCCTACACCCCTCACCCACTCCATCACTCCCTCCATCTCCCAGTACCCTACACCCTCACTCACTCCATCACTCCCTCCATCTCCCAGCACCCTACACCCCTCACCCACTCCATCACTCCCTCCATCTCCCAGTACCCTACACCCCTCACCCACTCCATTACTCCCTCCATCTCCCAGCACCCTACACCCCTCACCCACTCCATCACTCCCTCCATCTCCCAGCACCCTACACCCTCACTCACTCCATCACTCCCTCCATCTCCCAGCACCCTACACCTCACTCACTCCATCACTCCCTCCATCTCCCAGCACCCTACACCTCACCCACTCCATCACTCCCTCCATGTCCCAGCACACTACACCCTCACTCACTCCATCACTCCCTCCATCTCCCAGCACCCTACACCTCACTCACTCCATCACTCCCTCCATCTCCCAGCACCCTACACCTCACCCTCTCCATCACTCCCTCCATCTCCCAGCACCCTACACCCCTCACCCACTCCATCACTCCCTCCATCTCCCAGCACCCTACACCCCTCACCCACTCCATCACTCCCTCCATCTCCCAGCACCCTACACCCCTCACCCACTCCATTACTCCCTCCATCTCCCAGCACCCTACACCTCACTCTCTCCATCACTCCCTCCATCTCCCAGCACCCTACACCCCTCACCCACTCCATCACTCCCTCCATCTCCCAGCACCCTACACCTCACCCACTCCATCACTCCCTCCATGTCCCAGCACACTACACCCTCACTCACTCCATTACTCCCTCCATCTCCCAGCACCCTACACCCCTCACCCACTCCATCACTCCCTCCATCTCCCAGCACCCTACACCCCTCACCCACTCCATCACTCCCTCCATCTCCCAGCACCCTACAACCCTCACCCTCTCCATCACTCCCTCCATCTCCCAGCACCCTACACCTCACCCACGCCATCACTCCCTCCATCTCCCAGCACCCTACACCTCACCCTCTCCATCACTCCCTCCATCTCCCAGCACCCTACACCCCTCACCCACTCCATCACTCCCTCCATCTCCCAGCACCCTACACCTCACCCTGTCCATCACTCCCTCCATCTCCCAGCACCCTACACCCCTCACCCACTCCATCACTCCCTCCATCTCCCAGCACCCTACACCTCACCCTCTCCATCACTCCCTCCATCTCCCAGCACCCTACACCCCTCACCCACTCCATCACTCCCTCCATCTCCCAGCACCCTACACCTCACCCTCTCCATCACTCCCTCCATCTCCCAGCAACCTACACCTCACCCACTCCATCACTCCCTCCATCTCCCAGCACCCTACACCTCACCCTCTCCATCACTCCCTTCATCTCCCAGCACCCTACACCTCACCCTCTCCATCACTCCCTCCATCTCCCAGCACCTTACACCTCACCCACTCCATCACTCCCTCCATCTCCCAGCACCCTACACCTCACCCTCTCCATCACTCCCTTCATCTCCCAGCACCCTACACCTCACCCTCTCCATCACTCCCTCCATCTCCCAGCACCCTACACCCCTCACCCACTCCATCACTCCCTCCATCTCCCAGCACCCTACACCCCTCACCCACTCCATTACTCCCTCCATCTCCCAGCACCCTACACCCCTCACCCACTCCATCACTCCCTCCATCTCCCAGCACCCTACACCCCTCACCCACTCCATCACTCCCTCCATCTCCCAGCACCCTACAACCCTCACCCTCTCCATCACTCCCTCCATCTCCCAGCACCCTACACCTCACCCACGCCATCACTCCCTCCATCTCCCAGCACCCTACACCTCACCCTCTCCATCACTCCCTCCATCTCCCAGCACCCTACACCCCTCACCCACTCCATCACTCCCTCCATCTCCCAGCACCCTACACCTCACCCTCTCCATCACTCCCTCCATCTCCCAGCACCCTACACCCCTCACCCACTCCATCACTCCCTCCATCTCCCAGCACCCTACACCTCACCCTCTCCATCACTCCCTCCATCTCCCAGCACCCTACACCCCTCACCCACTCCATCACTCCCTCCATCTCCCAGCACCCTACACCTCACCCTCTCCATCACTCCCTCCATCTCCCAGCACCCTACACCCCTCACCCACTCCATCACTCCCTCCATCTCCCAGCACCCTACACCCTCACTCACTCCATCACTCCCTCCATCTCCCAGCACCCTACACCTCACTCTCTTCATCACTCCCTCCATCTCCCAGCACCCTACACCTCACTCACTCCATCACTCCCTCCATCTCCCAGCACCCTACACCTCACTCACTCCATCACTCCCTCCATCTCCCAGCACCCTACACCCCTCACCCACTCCATCACTCCCTCCATCTCCCAGCACCCTACACCCCTCACCCACTCCATCACTCCCTCCATCTCCCAGCACCCTACACCCCTCACCCACACCATCACTCCCTCCATCTCCCAGCACCCTACACCCCTCACCCACTCCATCACTCCCTCCATCTCCCAGTACCCTACACCCTCACTCACTCCATCACTCCCTCCATCTCCCAGCACCCTACACCCCTCACCCACTCCATCACTCCCTCCATCTCCCAGCACCCTACACCCCTCACCCACTCCATCACTCCCTCCATCTCCCAGCACCCTACACCCCTCACCCACTCCATTACTCCCTCCATCTCCCAGCACCCTACACCCCTCACCCACTCCATCACTCCCTCCATCTCCCAGCACCCTACACCTCACCCACTCCATCACTCCCTCCATGTCCCAGCACACTACACCCTCACTCACTCCATCACTCCCTCCATCTCCCAGCACCCTACACCTCACTCACTCCATCACTCCCTCCATCTCCCAGCACCCTACACCTCACCCTCTCCATCACTCCCTCCATCTCCCAGCACCCTACACCCCTCACCCACTCCATCACTCCCTCCATCTCCCAGCACCCTACACCCCTCACCCACTCCATCACTCCCTCCATCTCCCAGCACCCTACACCCCTCACCCACTCCATCACTCCCTCCATCTCCCAGCACCCTACACCCCTCACCCACTCCATTACTCCCTCCATCTCCCAGCACCCTACACCCCTCACCCACTCCATCACTCCCTCCATCTCCCAGCACCCTACACCTCACCCACTCCATCACTCCCTCCATGTCCCAGCACACTACACCCTCACTCACTCCATTACTCCCTCCATCTCCCAGCACCCTACACCCCTCACCCACTCCATCACTCCCTCCATCTCCCAGCACCCTACACCCCTCACCCACTCCATCACTCCCTCCATCTCCCAGCACCCTACAACCCTCACCCTCTCCATCACTCCCTCCATCTCCCAGCACCCTACACCTCACCCACGCCATCACTCCCTCCATCTCCCAGCACCCTACACCTCACCCTCTCCATCACTCCCTCCATCTCCCAGCACCCTACACTCCTCACCCACTCCATCACTCCCTCCATCTCCCAGCACCCTACACCTCACCCTGTCCATCACTCCCTCCATCTCCCAGCACCCTACACCCCTCACCCACTCCATCACTCCCTCCATCTCCCAGCACCCTACACCTCACCCTCTCCATCACTCCCTCCATCTCCCAGCACCCTACACCCCTCACCCACTCCATCACTCCCTCCATCTCCCAGCACCCTACACCTCACCCTCTCCATCACTCCCTCCAACTCCCAGCACCCTACACCCCTCACCCACTCCATCACTCCCTCCATCTCCCAGCACCCTACACCCCTCACCCACTCCATCACTCCCTCCATCTCCCAGCACCCTACACCTCACTCTCTCCATCACTCCCTCCATCTCCCAGCACCCTACACCCCTCACCCACTCCATCACTCCCTCCATCTCCCAGCACCCTACACCTCACTCTCTTCATCACTCCCTCCATCTCCCAGCACCCTACAACCCTCACCCTCTCCATCACTCCCTCCATCTCCCAGCACCCTACACCTCACCCACGCCATCACTCCCTCCATCTCCCAGCACCCTACACCTCACCCTCTCCATCACTCCCTCCATCTCCCAGCACCCTACACCCCTCACCCACTCCATCACTCCCTCCATCTCCCAGCACCCTACACCTCACCCTCTCCATCACTCCCTCCATCTCCCAGCACCCTACACCCCTCACCCACTCCATCACTCCCTCCATCTCCCAGCACCCTACACCCTCACTCACTCCATCACTCCCTCCATCTCCCAGCACCCTACACCCCTCACCCACTCCATCACTCCCTCCATCTCCCAGCACCCTACACCTCACTCACTCCATCACTCCCTCCATCTCCCAGCACCCTACACCCCTCACCCACTCCATCACTCCCTCCATCTCCCAGCACCCTACACCTCACTCTCTCCATCACTCCCTCCATCTCCCAGCACCCTACACCCCTCACCCACTCCATCACTCCCTCCATCTCCCAGCACCCTACACCCCTCACCCACTCCATCACTCCCTCCATCTCCCAGCACCCTACACCCCTCACCCACTCCATCACTCCCTCCATCTCCCAGCACCCTACACCCCTCACCCTCTCCATCACTCCCTCCATCTCCCAGCACCCTACACCCCTCACCCACTCCATCATTCCCTCCATCTCCCAGCACCCTACACCCCTCACCCACTCCATCACTCCCTCCATCTCCCAGCACCCTACACCTCACTCTCTCCATCACTCCCTCCATCTCCCAGCACCCTACACCTCACTCTCTTCATCACTCCCTCCATCTCCCAGCACCCTACAACCCTCACCCACTCCATCACTCCCTCCATCTCCCAGCACCCTACACCTCACTCTCTTCATCACTCCCTCCATCTCCCAGCACCCTACAACCCTCACCCTCTCCATCACTCCCTCCATCTCCCAGCACCCTACACCTCACCCACGCCATCACTCCCTCCATCTCCCAGCACCCTACACCTCACCCTCTCCATCACTCCCTCCATCTCCCAGCACCCTACACCCCTCACCCACTCCATCACTCCCTCCATCTCCCAGCACCCTACACCTCACCCTCTCCATCACTCCCTCCATCTCCCAGCACCCTACACCCCTCACCCACTCCATCACTCCCTCCATCTCCCAGCACCCTACACCTCACCCTCTCCATCACTCCCTCCATCTCCCAGCACCCTACACCCCTCACCCACTCCATCACTCCCTCCATCTCCCAGCACCCTACACCTCACTCTCTCCATCACTCCCTCCATCTCCCAGCACCCTACACCCCTCACCCACTCCATCCCTCCCTCCATCTCCCAGCACCCTACACCCCTCACCCACTCCATCACTCCCTCCATCTCCCAGCACCCTACACCCCTCACCCACTCCATCACTCCCTCCATCTCCCAGCACCCTACACCTCACTCTCTCCATCACTCCCTCCATCTCCCAGCACCCTACACCCCTCACCCACTCCATCACTCCCTCCATCTCCCAGCACCCTACACCTCACTCTCTTCATCACTCCCTCCATCTCCCAGCACCCTACACCCCTCACTCACTCCATCACTCCCTCCATCTCCCAGCACCCTACACCTCACTCACTCCATCACTCCCTCCATCTCCCAGCACCCTACACCCCTCACCCACTCCATCACTCCCTCCATCTCCCAGCACCCTACACCTCACCCTCTCCATCACTCCCTCCATCTCCCAGCACCCTACACCTCACCCACTCCATCACTCCCTCCATCTTCCAGCACCCTACACCTCACCCTCTCCTTCACTCCCTCCATCTCCCAGCACCCTACACCCCTCACCCACTCCATCACTCCGTCCATCTCCCAGCACCCTACACCTCACCCTCTCCATCACTCCCTCCATCTCCCAGCACCCTACACCCCTCACCCACTCCATCACTCCCTCCATCTCCCAGCACCTTACACCTCACCCACTCCATCACTCCCTCCATCTCCCAGCACCCTACACCCCTCACCCACTCCATCACTCCCTCCATCTCCCAGCACCCTACACCTCACTCTCTCCATCACTCCCTCCATCTCCCAGCACCCTACACCTCACCCTCTCCATCACTCCCTCCATCTCCCAGCACCCTACACCCCTCACCCACTCCATCACTCCCTCCATCTCCCAGCACCCTACACCTCACTCTCTCCATCACCCAACACCCCTCACCATCACCCCTTTCATTCCCCAACACCCTACACCTCTCGCATTCTTCACCCTCAATCCCATACCCTACACCCCTCATCCTCTACACTCCCCTCCCCATCCCCTCCACTTTCCATCCTCTCCATAATCCCTTTCATCTTCCAATGCCCTCCAAACCCCTCACACCCTCTTCCATCACTTTATTCTGTCCCCTCAACCGCCATCTTATCCAAGCCCCCACCCCCACTCCAGCCCCTCTTCTATGTCCTACTCTCTCCACCTTCCCAGTATCTCCAGCACTGCTCCACCTCCTGCACCACTGAAGCCAATCCAATGCACCCACATTACCGTTCTCTGCAACCACTACCCCCACTTCACCCTCCCCATTTCCATCCCCACCCTCTCCATCACATCCCCGTCTAGTCTGTCCATCTGAATAAGATGTTCCTTCATTTTAGGTTATTGAGTTCAGTTATTCTTATGAGCCAAGCCTGAGTGAGCTAGGGCTTTTCGCTTTGGAGTGAAAGAGGATGAGAGGTGACTTGATAGAGGAGTACAAGATGATAAAAGGCAAAGGTAGAGAGGACAGCCAAAGGCTTTTTCCCAGGATGGGAATGGCTGTAATATGAGAAGCATAAGGTGATTGAAGGAAAGTACAGGGGGATGTCAGAGGTCGTTTTTTTTCACACAGAGAGTGGTGGGTGATGGAACACACTGTTGGGGTGGTGGTAGAGGCAGATACATTAGGGGCATTTAAGAAAAGTTATTAGGGCATTAGGGGCATTTTAGATAAACACATGGATGATAGAAAAGTGGAGCACAATGTGGGAGGGACGAGTAAGATTGATCTTAGAGTAGGTTAGGAAGTTGGCACAACGTTGGGGCTGAGGAGCCTGTACTATGCTGTAACGTTCTATGTTGATTGTTCGATGTTATTCCATGTTTCTCAACTCCGGCTCCACAATTTCCTCCGGCAAGGAGGAAGAAGTGTGAGTTCACTCAAGATCTCACACCACATAGTGTAACATAAACATTTTCCTTAAAATAACACAAGCAGTGAAGTGGGAACTGTCTTCATACATCTACTTGATATTTCAGACTCCTTTGGGTGTAGCGGAGCATTGAGCTGCCAGAGGACGGCAATCAGACCGGTTTCTCTCCGCGGGGGCTGATCTGAAGAAGTTTGCCGGCCTTTTGTCCAGGGTCTGATTTAATTTCTGAGCTCTAGTGTTAGCCAGCTATTCTGTCATTTAGACGGGGGTAAGAGAGAAAGAGAAGGGGGAAGATGGAGGTCGAATTGGAATTGTCAATCTGATTAACTGTCCGGGGGAAGAAATGTTTATGATGTTGTGAAGTTATTTGTTTTAATACCCCTACAGCGCTTTCCAAAATGGAGCTTTTGAAAAAGGCAATTTGCAGGGTGGCTAGTATCCACAATAATTTTTCCTGCTGACTTGATTGTTCTGGAAACATGCGTGTCCTGCAATGATGGTAGATCCTTATTTGGGATAAGGAGGCTGGATATTCAGCATCGTACACGAACATGAAGCAAATGTGTACTATTCATGTAACATTACATTGCAAATGATGTAAAGATTCTCACTGTGAGTTACGTCATTCCTCTAACATCAGTCCACAGCTATGGATGGTCATTTCTCAGAGGGGAAAGTGTTCTGTTAGGATAAAGTCAAAGGTTCAAAGGCACAACTTCTTGTCAGAGAAACGTATACAATATACATCCTGAAACGCTTTTTCTTTGCAACCATCCACAAAAACAGAGGAGCGCCTCAAAGAATGAGCGGCAACTAAATGTTAGAACCCCAAAGTCCCCCCCAGCTCCCCCCTCCCGCACATAAGCAGCAGTGAGTGACAATCCCCTCCTCCCCCCACCAGCAAAAAAAAGCATCGGCACCCGTCACCGAGCACTCAAGTGTGAGCAAAGCAATAGTAACTTGCAGTTACCCCAAAGACTTTGCCTTTCACCTGATATTCGACATAACACTGGTTCTCTCTATCCCTAATAAGGGAAAGGGAGGTGTTCCCATTTTCCCAGTGAGTGGGGAGACATAACAAACAACTCTCTGGTTTACGATGTTAAAAGTTTGTTACATCGCTTTTTTTGAGCTCTGTGCCTGAAGACTGCAAAGATCCCTGGTTTCCAGGTACACAGTCGCAGATAACCCGACTGTCTCGACAGCACGCGGGTCTCCTGTCGTGACATCAACCCTCGATCTGCCTGTCCCCAGAGCCCCGAGATCCTAGGCTTCTGAATCCGAGCCGGACTCTTAGGCCGAAACCAATGGCCGATCATGGAACCCGGATTGGATAAAAGGTGCTTTTTTCTTAGGAGAATGAGGGGTGGCATTACAGAGATGTTTAAAATTATGATCAGCATCGATAGCAGTCTTTTCCACAGGAAAGGGGAGTCCAAGACTAGGGAGCGTAGATGAAAGGTGAGAGGGGAAAGATTTGAAAGGGTCCTGAGGGACAATTTTTCCATACAGAGGGTGGTGAGTTTATGGAATGAGTTTCCAGAGGAAGCCGTTGAGGCAGGCACAACAGTAACACTTAGGAAGCTCTTGGATAGGTACATGGAAGGGTTGGGCTTGGGGGATATGGGCTGAACACAGGAAATTAGAACTCTTGCTTAGTTTCTCCAGCATTTTGTGCATCTTGCTTGGAAATTGGGATTGGCAGGACATGCACTGCGATCAACATGGAGTGGGGGGCCAAAGGGTCTGTATACACCCCATATTGCTCTGTGACTAAAATAATAATTCTGCATCAATCTGTATTAATTCTGCATCAAGGGAGCGAGAGCTTTATTCTCTGGAGAGAAGGAGGATGAGAGGAGACATGATAGAGGTATACAAGTTATTAAAAGGAATAGTTAGAGTGGACAGTCAGTGCCACTTCCCCAGGGCACCACTGCTCGATACAAGAGGACATGGCTTTAAGGTAAGGGGTGGGAAGTTCAAGGGGAATATTAGAGGAAGGTTTTTTACTCAAAGAGTGGTTGGTGGGTGGAATGACTGCCTGAGTCAGTGGTGGAGGCAGATACACTAGTGAAATTTAAGAGACTACTAGACAGGTATATGGAGGAATTTAAGGTGGAGGGTTATATGGGAGGCAGGGTTTAAGGGTCAGCACAACATTGTGGGCCAAAGGGCCTGCACTGTGCTGTATTGTTCTATGTTCTATGTTCTAATCTGAAAGGTGTTAAATTTCTTCTAAAATGCTGTGACAGCATGTTGAAAAGTAATAAATCTTAACTGTAAGTATTTGTGGTATCACTGAACCAAACTACCTTGAGCTCATTTGTAAGCTTTTAAATGAAGCAGCAATTCATTCTGCAGTGATCTGAATCTGCTGATATTCAGAGATACCATCAGAGAACTGCAGAAATCATTAGTGATTCTCACTCATGGTTATTGGACCATCTGGACATTATCTTGTGAAGTGTGATGATCTCACAAAGGAAGGGGCTCCAATTCACATCTCTGCCATCACAGAGAGCATCCTCACATCAGCCGTTACTGTCTGGTTTGGTGCAGCATCCTCTCATGATATACAAAAGCTACAGTGATCTGTCAGGTCAGTAGAAAAGGTCATTGGCTACAATCTCCCGTTACTGCGGGACTTGCATATGTGTCCTGGACAAAGGTGCAATTAGAAAAATCATTGTGGACATTACTCACCCACCAAACTGGTTCTTCCAAAGTTTCCCTTCTGAAGGGCGCTATAGAGCTATAAAAACAAAAATGTTACACCATCTTAAAAGTTCTTTCCTCAGGCAGTGAATCTGATCAACCATTTGAGTTACCACCACACCCCACTCCATCTATTACCCCAGTCACTGCACTGCACTGTAAATACTTTAAACCACTCTTTGTAATGCTGTTTCCATTGTAAATACATGCTGGCATTTATGTATTTATACACATTTCCTTCCATGCCCATACTTCAACCTAACTTTATTATCCTATATATATATATATATATAGTTTTTACCATAATTCTTTTTTATATTATTCTTTATAATTGTTGATTTATTGTTGGTTGTATGTTACAGTCGAACCAACATGCCACTGCAAATTCTTGATACATAAGCCCATATAATCATAAGGCATTTACAGGTACATGTCAAATATTAAAAGGCCAAGATAGAGTAGATGTGGAGAGGATGTTTCCTATAGTGGGAGGGAGTCTAGGACGATGTCCATTTAAGATGTGGGGCAGAATTAGATCATCCAGCCCATTGAGACTTCTCTGCCGTTCCATCATGGCTGATTTATTATCCCTTTCAATCCCACTCTCCAGCCTTCTCCCTGTAACCTTTGATGCCCCGATGAATCAGGAACCTATCAACCTCCACTTGAAACATACTCAATGACTTGGCCTCCACAAATGTCTGTGGCAATGAATTCCTCAGATTCACCACCAGCTAAAGAAATTCCACCATATCTCTGTTCTAAATGGATATCCTTGTATTCTGAGGCTGTACCCTCTGGTCCTAGGCTTCGCCACTATAGGAAACATCCTCTCCACATCCACCCTATACAGGCCTTTCAATATTTGACATGTAAATGTATATGGTGAATAAACTTGATCCTTCATCCTTAATCCTTGGAATTATTCCAGTGTTACACAAAGGCACAGTGAGCAGCCCAGTAGAGAATCAAGAAATGAATGGGGAATGTGTGTGGGTTCTGAGAGAGAGTTACTGCCAGGGAAAGAAAAGGGAACTTGGAAAGTTTAATTACGGAAGTGTCAGGTTGCAAGAGCACAATTCAGAAAGAAGATATCGATCAGCCGTCTGGCTGACTTGGAGCGGTGATTTATTGGGAAATGGGAGATAATGCAGTTGCAGCACTTTTCCAGCAGCCAATAAAGTGGACAGTTTGTCTCTTCCAATTTCAGTCCACAATCTTCTGAGGAGGCAATTTTTTATTCTGTCAGCGCGTGCATTCTTCGGCAGCTCAGGCATTGTGCGAGTCAAGGTGACAGAGTTATCAGTGAGTGGCCATTAATCAAGTTCTGAGCAGGCTGCAGGGAGGCGACGTTATCTGCAAAGGGCCGGAGTTGTCCCCAGCTATTCCAATTGCTTTGCCATTCACTGCACGTGCAGCTGAAGATTTCAGAGCCAGTTAGACGCCAAACATAGGGCCCATGAATTCAGAAATGGGTGAATCTCTCCCTGTCACATTTCCTATGGCCGGGCAGTCTAGGACCAAAGGGCACACCCTCAGAATAGAGGCACATCCCTTTAGAACAGAGATGATGAGGAATTCCTTTAGCCAGAGGGCAGGGAATCTGTGAAATTCATTGCCACAGACGGCTGTGGAGAAAACGTCATTGGGTATATTTAAAACGGTGGTTGATAGGTTCTTGATTAGCTAACGGGGAGGAGGCAGGAGAATTGGGTTGAGAGGGATAATAAATCAGCCATGGTAGAATGATGAAGCAGAGTCGATGTGCCAAATGGCCTAAATCTGATCCTATAACTGATAGGTTTATTATTTTATGTCACAAGTCTGGAATATCGGGGAGGAGGTTCAAGATTCAAGTATGTACATAAGTGTAAAGGAAAATAAAATAAATGTTTCTCCAGATCCAATGCAGCAGAAGAAGTGCAATAAGATAAAGAACACAATAATAATAATAACAAAAACTACAATAAAGATAAATATGTCCATAAGACAGTTTGTGGTCTTTTTCACATTTGTTGTCCAACCCGTTGAGTGCAGTCTTTCACTGATTCTATTGTCTTTCCATTGTTTACTGTGAAGGCCTGCAAGAAAATAAATCTCAGGGTTGTATATGAGGACATATATGTACTTCAATAATAAATTCACTTAATACTTTGATAGCATATATACATGGATTGATTGCATACCCATAAAGTGCCACTAGGCACGGGAGTGTCTGTACATAGGGTGACTGGCAAAAAATGATAAGGTAATGGTGATGGAGGGCGTGGAGGGGTGGGTTAGTGGGTGGAGGTGTTGATCAGCCTTACCGCTTGGGGAAAGTAACTGTCTTAGAGTCTGGTGGTCCTGGCATGTATGTTAGATAGCCTCCTCCCTGATGGGAGTGGGACAAACAGTCCATGAGCAGGATGGGTGGGATCCTTCATGGTGTCACTGGCTCTTTTTTGGTACCTTTCTGTATACGTGTCCTTGATGGTGGGTAGGCTGGTTCAGTGAATGGAATCAAAATCAAAATCAGGTTTATTATCACCGGCATGTGTTGTGAAATTTGTTAACTTAGCAGCAGTAGTACAATGCAATGTAGGAAGAAAACAAATAGAAAATAAATCAATTACAGTAAGTATGTATATGCATATTAAATAGTTAGATAAAAATAGTACAAAACAGAAATAATATTAAAGAAGTAGGTAGTGTTCATGGTTTCAATGAATCGTATGGCAGAGGGTAAGAAGCCGTTCCTGAATTGCTGAGTGTGTGCCTTTAGGCTTCTGTACCTCCTTCCTGATGATAAGAAAGGGAAGAGGATATGTCCTGGGTGATGGGGTCCTTAATAATGGACGACACCCTTCTGTGGCACCACTCCTTAACGCTGTCTTGAATACTACAGAGACTAATACCCAAGATGGAGCTGACTGATTTAACAACTTTCTATAGATTCTTTCAGACCTGTGCAGTCTACACCCCCCCCCCCCACCCCCCGCATACCAGGCAGTGATGCAACCTGTCAGAATGCTCTCCATGGTACATCTACAGAAGTTTTAGAGTGTTGTAGGTGACAAACCAAATCTCTTCAAACTCCTAATGAAACATAGCCACTGTCTTGCCTTCTTTACAGGTGCACCGATATGTTGGGACCAGTTTAGATCGTCAGAGATATTGACACCCAGTAACTTGAATTTGCTCACTCTCTCTTCACTTGTGATCCATCCCTCTATGAGGATTGGTTTCTGTTTCCTCATCTTACCCTTCCTGAAGTCCACAACCTGCTCTCTGCTCTTACTGACATTGAGTGCAAGGTTGTTGCTGCAATATAGCTAATATATCTCGCTCCTGTACGCCCTCTCATCTCCATCTGAGATTCTACCAACAATGGTTGTATCATCAGCAAATTTATAGATTGTGAGCTATGCCTAGCCACACAGTCATGGGTGTACGGGGAGTAGAGCAGTGGGCTAAGCACACACCCCTGAGGTGCGCCAGTGTTGATCATCAGTGAAGGGGAGGTATTGTCACCAATCCGCACAGATTATGGTCTTCTGGTTAGGAAGTCGAGGATCCAATTGCAGAGGGAGGTACAGAGGCCCAGGTTCTGTAGCTTATCAATCAGGACTGTGGGAATGATTGTATAAAACGCTGAGCTATAGTCAACAAACAACATCCTAACATAGGTGTTTGTATTGTCCAGGTGATCTAAGGCCGGGTGAAGAGCCATTGAGATCACGTCTGAGATCACCTATTGTGACTTTAGGCAAATTGCAGTGGGTACAGGTCCTTGCTGAGGCAGGAGTTAATTCTAGCCACGACCATCCTCTCAAAGTATTTCATCACCTTCAGTGTAGGTGCTACTGGACGATAGTCATTAAGGCAGCTCACACTACTCTTCTTAGGCACTGGTATAATTGTTGCCTTTTTGAACCAGGTGGGAACTTCCAGCCGCAGCAATGAGAGGTTGAAAGTGTCTTTGAGTACTCCCGCCAGTTGGTTGGCACAAGTTTTCAGAGCCTTACCAGGTACTCCATCAGGCCTTGCCGTCTTGCTAGGATTCGCTCTCCTGAAAAAACAGCCTGACATTGGCCTCCAAGGCAGAGATCACTGGGTCATCAGGTGCAGCAGGGATCTTCACAGCTGTGGTTATATTCTCTCTTTCAAAGCAAACATAAAAGGAGTTGAGCTCATCAGGTAGTGAAGCATCGCTGCCTTTCCTGTTGTTGGGTTTCTCTTTGTAGGAAGTAATGTCCTTCAAGCCCTGACAGAGTTGACGTGCATCCAATGTTGCCTCCAACCTCGCTCGGAAATGCTTCTTCGCTCTTGAAATAACCCTCTCTAAATCATACAGACCTGGATACACTGGGCAGTTTTAACCACCTGTTGTAGAGCCTTTCTGTAAACCGCAGTGCTGTTTACGTACCATGCAGTGATGCAGAGTGTTAGGATGCTTTCTACTGTGCATCTGTAGAATGATGTAAGTATAGAAGAAAGGTGATTCTGCAGAATGCCAGACTGGCGACATTCAACCCCAGCTCCAGGAAGTTTGGGAGATGCAACATGATGTTGTGAAATGGTGACTTCAACTTGAAACATCTAATTAATTAGTGGAAAGACCTACTATCAATTCAACACACACAAATACTGGAGGAACTCAACAGGTCAACCAGAATCTATGAGCAATGATTAGGGACTCAACGTGAGCTACAAGCTGTCCATTTCCCTCCATAGATGCAAACTGACCTGCTAAGTTTCTCCAGTATTCTGTGTGTGTTGATCCAGATTCCAGCATCTGCAGAATATTTTGTGTATCTACAATAGATTGCAAGGTTGATGGATGAGCAGGGAATTGTGTCCGTGACCCTCTGCAGATTCTTGTGAGCATGGGTTGAGCCCCTAAGGGGTCCTTTACCAGTCTGGTGTCTCCAAGAATGTGATTTGACACAAATGACACATTTCACTGTACGTTTTGATGTAGTTGAGATAAATAAAGCTAATCTCTTTTAAAAAAAAACTTCCTAAGGATTGCACAATGCACTAGAAGAGTTCAGCACGTCGAACAGCATCTCCGTAGAGGAATTAACACTTGTCATCAGAACTGGAAAGGAAGGGGGAAGAATCCTCAGTAAGACTGTGGGGGGGGGAAGGAGAACAAGTTGGAAGGTAATAGATGAATCTAACCTCATAATGAAACTAATTGCAGGGTTGTATATGGTGACATAAAGTTATGCACTTTAAAATAAACTTGACTTTAAACTCGGAACTCTGAACTTAGGAGCCAGTTGAAGGGAGAACACTTGCTGACTTTTTCAATCCCATCCTGAACATTAGGTTGCCTGGGTAACAACAGTACTGGGTATGATGAGGGTGGGCCTCAGCCTTCCGATCATCTCTGTCTAGGGTCATTTAATGTGTACGTGTGTGGACAACAAGTCTGAGAGGTATGCTACAAGCCAAAGGATACACTGCCTCTTCCAAGCTCCCACTCCATTCCACTGTATAACAGCCAAAGGATGAGAGAATTCCAACCGGTTGCATCATTTTCTGGTTCGGGGGGGCCACTGCAGAAGATCAGAAAAATCCGCAGGAAGTCATCGGCTCAGCCAGCTCCATCATGAGCATTAACCTCCCTACCACTGAGAGCACCATCAGAAGCCGACGCCTCAAAAAGGCGGCATCCACCATGAAGGACCCTCAACACCCAGGACGCTGTTACCATCAAGGAGGAGGTACAGGAGCCTGAAGACACAACCTCAACATTTTAGGAAGAGCTTCTTCCCCTCCGCTTTCAGATTTTTAAACGGACAATGAGTCCACGAACACTACATCATTGCTTTGCCCAACTTAATTAATTGATTATAATATTCTGTATTATGATTTATACATTTGTACTATGTTTTATATATTCTCAGTCCAAGGAGGTAGGCAGATATGAGACCAACAGAAACACCTCTCCTCTCTTACTTCCCAGCTATTATATCAAGCAGCGTGCTCTGATAGCTTTTGGAATAGAAACGTTTTGGGATGGCACAGCAGCATACAGTTAGCACAATGCTATTACAGCACCAGCAATCTGAATTTAATTTCCACTGTCGTCCTGTAAGCCATTTGTACGTTCTCCCCATGACTGTGTGGGTTTCCTCCCACAGTCCAAAGACGTATGGGTTAGTAAGTTAGTTGTTCACATGGGTGTGATGGGCGCAGGTTCGTTGGGCTGGAAGGGCCTCTTACTGTGCTGTATCTCTAAAAAGAATGTAGTTGTTTCAGAGAAGTTGAACTTAAGCCAGCTAAAATACAGAGGATGCACAGCTAAAGGTCGTCCAGTGATTTAAGGAAGTTTATTTTATCTATTTATTTAGAGGGTCAGTGTGAATTAGGCCTTTCTGGCACAATGAGCCACACTGCCCAGCAACCTATCGACTTAACATTCACAGGACAATTTACAATGACCAATTAACCTACTAACTGAAATGTCTTTGGACGGTGGAAGAAACCCATGCATTTACAGGAAGGGCATACAAAACATTTTACAGATGGCACTGGAATTGAACTCCTGCCCTGAACTATACGAGCACTACAGTAACTGCCATGCTACCATGACACAGTTTTAGACTTCACTGGGAATTTACAGCAGTGGTCTGCTGCGAATAGGGTGAGAAGAGTATGAGATAGTGTTAGAGTGGATCAGTGCTTGTTTCCTGGTCAAGTGCAATGCTGAACCAAGAACGCAGCATACGCTTCTAGTGCATCTACCAGGCATGGGGAACTTATCGACAAGAATCACCAAGCTAATCAACAGAGACTGAATACTCTTCTCGCGCGTCTACCAGGGGTGGAGAGCTAACCCACAAGGATCTTTCTGTCAATCAAGAGGAAGGGTTTCGAACCAAAACATTAACAGTTCCTTTCCCCTTTTAGGCTCCTTATCTAAGATAGGGTGTGCTGGTACTGGAGAAGGTCCAGAGGAGGTTCAGAGGAATGAGCTTGGAATGAGAGGGTTAACATATGTGGAACACTTGATGGCTCTGGGCCTGTGCTTGCTGGAGTTTAGACGAATGAAGCGGGGTGTCATTGAAGCCTATTGAATTTTGAAAGGCCTAGATAGAGTGCATGTGGAGAGGATGTTTCCAATAGTGGGGGAGTCTAGTAGAGGGCACAACTTCAGAACAGAGAGACATCCATTTAGAACAGAGATGGGGAGGAACTTTTTTAGCCAGAGGATGGTGAGGTTGTGAGAATTTGATGCCACAGATGGCTGAGGAAGCCAAGTCATTGAGCATATTTAAATTGGAGGTTGATAGGTTCTTGATTAGTCAGGGAGCCAAAGGTTACAGGGAGAAGGCAGGAAAATGGGATTGAGAGGGATAATAAATCAGCCATGATGGAATGAGGGAGCAAACTCGATGGGCCGAATGGCCGATTTCCGTTCCTGTGTTTTATGGTCTTTCCCCCTACAGCTGCTGCTTGACCTGCTGAGTTCCTCCAGTTGATTGTTTATCGCTACAGATTCCAACTTCTGCTGTTTCCATCCATAAAAGCTATGTTTCACCTTCCTTGTTAAAATTAGATTATAACAAGTCTTCTTAACACATTCACGTTGATGAGAGTACTGTTAATAAAATCTACTGAAGCTAAGAAGCATTTATAGAGCATGTGGTATTGAGACCAAATAATACAGGAACAAATTAGTTTTTTTTATTAAATTAATGCTTTGAGTGCTGAAGGGAGATACAGGACCTCTGCCCATTATTTATATAACACAAGATGATATCCAAATTCTAATGAAAATTCTTGGCTCTGTTGTTTCAGTGAAACATTAATCTATTTCAATTAAAAGGATTATCCGTACCTCTTGGGGGGGGGGGGAAGGATTGTGTAAGCAAATTGTCACTTATGTGTTTATGTTCCAGGATGTGATTTGAGGCCAGAATTATTCAGAGGGTGGTAAATCTGTGGAATTTGTAGCCACGAGTGGCTGTGGAGGCCAAGTCATTGGGTGTATCTAAGGCAGAGATAGATAGGCATCAGAGGGTATGGGGTGATGGCAGGGGAGTGGGGATGACTGGAAGAATTGGATCAGCCCATGATTGAAGGGCAGAGCAGACTCGATGGGCAGAACGGCCTACTTCTGCTCCTATATCTTATGGTCTTATAATTCAGGTCATTCTGAAAACAGCATCAGATAGAAATTGTTGTGCGGTTCTGCAGATCTGTTCTCTGCGTAATACACCCTGTTGTTCTAGGTAAATGTATAGGATGTTGGTTTATATGCATTAATTTATTAAATATTGCTTTCTACTTAGCCGTGTGTTGCTTTTCATATTGAAAGTGATATATATTTACACGAGAATTAATCAAATGATTCTGAAGCAGAGGAGCTACAGATTTTCAGCATTGGAACAAAGCAAGTGCTTGAAAGGCTAAAGCATTTGACATAAGATAAACGACAGTAATTAATCCTGAACCTTTTGAGCTGGTGTGCCGGCAGATTAAGAATCGTGGTGGTATAATATCTGTAAAGTCAGTAGCAGCTCACATTCCCTCCATTAATCAAACGATGCAGGCATATTCTCTCACTGTACAGTGCAATACTGGGAACCTTCAGTGAAAAACCAACTTAAAGAGAAAACCACCCTTCTTAAAACATGGAGCAGAGAAGGGGGGGTCCTGTCCACCGGTCTCATCCATACCAGCCATGTTGCAACCGACACTAGTCCAACTTGCCCGCATTAGCCCCATGTCCCTCTACCTCTTTCCTGCCCAAGCAGCTTCTAAACATCGTCATTGTGTCTGCCTTCACTACAGCAGACTCAGTGAAGACTCGACAGGGTGAGTGGCCTAACTCTGCCTCTATATCTTATGGTCTAGTGGTCTTCACCAACTACTCTGGCCGATCATTTCAGATTCCAGAGACCTTTTCCCAGGGTGGGAGATAATTTTAAGGAGACTGAAGGAAAGTATTGGGAGGATGTCAGAGGCAGGTTTTTTTACATAAAGCGTTGTAGGTGTGTGGAACGCCCTACCAAGGATAGTGGTAGAAGTAGATACATTGGGGGTATTTAAGAAACTCTTAGGCACATGGCTGATAGAAAAATGAAGGGCAATGAGGGAGGGAAGGGTTAGATTGATCTTAGAGTAGGCTAAAAACTTGGAGCAACATGATGAGCTGAAGAAAGTGTACTGAGCTGTAACGTTCAATAACCACCACCCTCTGAGTGAAAAAATAGCTCTTCAAATCTTTAAATGCTGTTTCTCAACTCATGTGTCTGTTTCTGGATTCCTCTGCTCTGGGAGAAGAAAAGACCTCTATGCCCGTGCCCCTCATTTTTATAAATCTCTATCATCCCCTCTTAAACCCAAGAGATGCCGCAGATGCTGTAAATCTTGAGGAGCACAAATAAAATGCAGGAGGAATTCAACGGGTCAGGCAGCATCTCTGAAGAGGAATGAACAGCCGATGTTTCAGGATGTGACGCTTCATCTCTTTGAATCTATGTTTCAGTGAAACTAACCTCTGTCAATCCAATCTCTCCTCATGACAACAACCCTCCATTCCAGGTAACATCCTGGGGAATCTCTTTTACACTCTCTCAACTGTTACCACATCCTTTCTGTAGAGCGGTGGTCAGAACTGTACATAATACGCTAAGTGTGGTCTTTCCGATGTTTGAATAGCTGCACCTGATATCCCAGCTCTCATACCCTGACTTGGCCCATGAAAACAAGCATGCTGAATGCTCTTTTCACTTCCCTATCCCCCTATATCACTACTTTGAGGAAACTTTGGACCTGGACACCAAGCCCATAGTACTACTTCCATTAAATATCAACACTCCTAAGATTCCTGACACTTACTCGATTTGTCCGACCAGAATTTTATCTCCCAAGTTTATCACCTCACACTTGTCCAGATTAAATTCCGTCCTGACAAAGGGTCTCGGCCCGAAACGTCGACAGTGCTTCTCCCTATAGATGCTGCCTGGCCTGCTGCGTTCCACCAGCATTTTGTGTGTGTTGCCATAATTCTGTCTGCCTAGCTTTCCAGCTGATCCACATCCCAGTGAAACCTTTGACAATCTTCTTCAAGTATCCTTCTCCACCGATTCTCATGTTGACTGCAAACTTAGTAAGCAGAACACATTCTCATCCAGGTCATGTATATATGGTAAACAACAAAGGCTCCACATTGATCACTATGGACCATCACTTGTTACCAACTTCCCGTCAGAAAAGCACCCATCCATCACCACCACCGACCTCCTATCATCAGCCAACTTTAGATGTATTCACCAACATACCTCACATCCTCTGTGCCTTAGCCTTCTGATTCGGCCTACCATGAAGGAGTTTGTCAGAATTCTTACTAATATTCATTAAATCACATCTACTACTCTGCCTTCATCAACTTCCTGAGATTAGAAGGAGCCAATCCAACCTTATAAGAAACCTTCAACACATGAGACTCTGGAGAAGCTGGAAACCCAGAGCAACACACACCAAATGCTGGAGGATCACAGGACCTGCTTAAGGTCTCAGCCAGAGCTGTCAGGTGTTAAATCCTCTCTGTAGACACTGCCTGACCTGTTGAGTTCCTCCACCATTTTGTATATGTTACCCTCATAAGAAAGCTGCCCATTCTGTGAATCGGTCTCATAGTTTCACTGGGCAACTTCAAACATTGCATAACTCTTCGTTAAATAAGAAGAACAAAGCTGTACACGATGATCTCAGTTTGATCTCGCCATCATAATTGAAATTTAATATTCCTACTTCTGTATTCCAAGAACAAACGATGATGCTTTTAAAGGTACCTAATTACTTGCTGAATCCACTGTGCTGTGTGTAGGAGCCAACAGATCCCTTGTGTATCGCGGTCTGGAGCCTCTCGCCATTTGCATAACATGCCTTTTGTGAAAACTGGTCCTGCTAAAAACAGATAATCTCACATTGTTCTGTCTGCCAGATCTTTGTCCACAGATAGAACCAGACTCCATCGGTCAACAGCCCTTTGATGTACAGGTACTCATTTCAACTAACATTCTTACTTAATATTCATCAGTCATTTACATTAACTGTAAGCTCCCATACCTATATTTCCTGTAGATAGGTGACCAGAGGTTCCATAAGGTTGTTATAGTCAGGGGTCATAGTGGGGGATAAGCTCCCAGTAGCTATTAAATGCTCCCAACGGTGTGCATCTCAAACAGCCTCTGATAGCCAAGTCCAGCTCTTGGCCTTCATGTGTAGCTCAGCTACTAAGCTCAGAGGAACCATTTCTACTGACGGGAGAGAAACAAAGGCAGGTTACTGTTGCCTTTAAAACAGTCACTTCGGGTAGATGGAGATCATCACCTGTGGTTGGCACCTCACCTAGGAGAAGGTGAGTCCGAACCACCACTGCCCGATGGCTATACCCATTCATGGGGAATGCTCTGGGAGTAAATCCTGAGGAAAAATCCAGACCTGGAGATGCTAAGGTAATGCTAACTGGCAACTCCTGTGACGCCGCTGGTGCGAAATCGTATTGGTCTCGGTTGTTCCTTTGGATTCATCAGCTGTGTGGAGAAGGGGAACCTTCTGCGTGGGCACCAGCTTGCTCCCCATATCATACTGGCCCGTCTTGTGCATCAGTAGACAACTAGGATACAGCATCCATAGTCGATCCTAACCAATGGAGGGCCTTAAAAATATTTGAGGCTTGCAGCTGATCCCAGTGACACAACACTCACACAAAATGCTGAAGGAACTCAAGGAACTCATTTATGAAGGAGAATAAACAGTCGATGTTTCTGGTAGACCCTCTTCATCAAGACTGGAAAGGAAGGTGAGAGAAGCCAGAATAAGAAAGTGTGAGTAGGTACAATTTGGACATGTGGCGGTGGTAGCGAGTCAGGGTGAGCACATGATCCAAAAGTTGGAGAGCAGCAGAGATCAGCGAAAGGGAGCGGTGAGGAAGGGTCCAGCTTTATTCACCTGTCTCTGTTATCCATAGATGCTGCCTGACCTGTGAGCTCCTCCAGCATTGTGCGTCTGTAGCTCAAGATCTCCAGCATCTGGAGAATCCCTTGTGACTATTCCACACCACTCACTACTCATCAGCTATGGATGTAGAGAGAGCAGATCAACAGGCTAAGCACTCATCCTTCAGGTGTGCCAGTAGTGATTGTCTGCAAGGACGAGATATTATTTCAGACTGTGGTCTCCCAGTGGGGAAGTCAAGGATTTAGTTGCAGAGGGATGTACAGAGGCCCAGGTTTTAAAGCTTATTGACTAATACTGAGAGAATGATGAGAATTTTAAAGCTGAACCTTCTCTAACTAGGAGCATGTGGAAGTTAATGAGCGAAGGGTTATTGAACAGATTGGCTTGTTGCTAAGCCCTCACTCATTTTTGAAAATATAGCTTAATTTGACTGGAAGTGAATATTACAAATGCATGCTCTTCATGCCTCACCATTCAGTATAGCCATGACTGATCTACTCTGCCCTCAACTCCTCTTCAGTTGCCCATGACCTTCAGTTCCTCGATCCTTCAAATAGTTAACTATCGCCATCTTAAATCATCTAGTCATGCAGCCTCCACCACCCCCTGGGCAGTGTGGCTATGGCCATCAGGCTCCCAGAGCGGCTTCACTCACCTCAGCACTGAACTGGCTCCATGAATGGGCCCACTGTCGGGGACCCTGCGGTTAATGTCCGGTGTGTTAATCGCTTGTCTTTTTTACTGCTTGCACGATTTGCTCCTTTTATCACAGATTGGGTGTTTGACAGTCTTTGTTGTGTGGGTTTTTTTCATGGGTTCTATTGTGTTTCTTTGTTTTGTGGCTGCCCGCAAGAAGATAAATCTCAAGTTTGCATGCAGTTACTGTACATACTTTGATAATCAATGTACATTGACCTTTGATTAACCCCTCCCCCTCCCAGAAAAGACATTTCTACACCTCTGTTTCGAACGACAGGCTCCTTGTTCAGTAACTCTCTCCCTTGTTCAGGACTCTCCAACGTCCCAACTTAATGAAGAAAAATCTGGCACAGATGACGACATCTTTTGGAAGGGTAGTAATATGATAGGTTGGTGACTAGACACCTCTGCATTCCATCAGTAAAGAATCCTTTGTCGTTTGGGTTGTTCAACGATCAGATATCCCTGTGCTACTGGATAACACAAGACTGTTTATTATTGATGTTTCAGATTGAGCTCCTGCTAGGACAGACAGTGTTCACAGAATGCTGCGGATCTCAGCAGGTCAGGCAGGATCTATTAAGAGAAGTAAACAGTTGACATTTTAGTTCAAGACCCTTTTTCAGGACAGTCCAGGTGAAGGGTCTTGGCCCAAAATATTGACAGTTTATTTCCTTCCACAGGTGAATGATTGCTTTTTTTGATGAGCTGACAAGGGTGACTGATGAAGGTAGAGCTATGAATGTTGTCTACCTGAATTTCAGTAAGGCATTTGACAATGTCCCTCTTGGGAAGCTCATCCATAAGATTAAGATGTATGGGATCCATGGTGACGGGGTTTAAGATGGTGCTGGCGGCTAATAATACAAAGAAAACAAATAAAAACTTAATTAATTACCCTTTGTCTGCTAAACAATCACTGCAAACTTTCCTGCCAGAGTGGAGCTTTTGAACTGCCTGTACGACCTGGCATCTTTGCAGTGGGTACTGAAGTCTCGGAGGTGCAGGACGGCTGTGGTGTGGTGTGTGCGGACCGAATCGAGGTGGCGGAGTCCGGGCTGGGGAGTGGGGAATGGGCCAATGTTCGGCCATTCATGGACCCAACTTGGAGGCAATTTGATTTGGCAGAACCGAGGAGAATGGAGGCGATGCGGAGTCAAGGCAGCAGGGATCAGACCCAGGCCTGAGAGCAAGAAAAGATCCAAGGTTTGATCGACTTAAGCGCTGAGCCGAATTGGAAAAGTTGGATTCAGGCTGAATTGAGGTGGTGGGGCACAGGCCCGAGAACATATCGAAGCGGCAGGCTCCGGGTCAGATCGCAAGGTCTGAACGATGTAAACGCCAGGCCAGATTGTAAAGGACAGGGTGTCGGGGCCAGAGGTGAGGCACGGGCCAGTTCAAGTCGCTGCTCCTCGAGGTTTTTTCATCTCTGTGCTGAACTCCAACTCGTTACTCGGCAAGGTTTGCTCAACTCTGCACCAAACTGTGGCTGTGCTCTGCAACTATCACAGTGTGAACTGAATGCTGGCTTGTATATTTTCTTTCTTTTATTCTTTCTTTGGGTGTTTGACAGTCTTCTTTTGTTTTATTGTATTTCTTTGTTTTGAAGCTGCCTATAAGAAGGTGAATCTCTAGGTTATATAAGGTATACGTACTTTGACATTGATTTTGACTTTGAATTGGCTGTTTGGATTCAGAATTGGGTTGCCCATTAGAAGACAATGGGTAGTGATCAAAGGGACATATTCTTGCTGGAGATTTGCCATTAGCTGTGTTCTGCAGGGATCTGTACCGGGACCTCTGCTATTTGTGATATAAGTGACCTGGATGAAAATGTAGATGGGTGGGTTAGTAAGTTTACAGATGATATGGAGATTTGTAGTGTTGTGGGTAGCACAGATGACCAGCAAAGAATAAAACAGGATATAGACCAGTTGCAGAGACGGGTGGAGAAATGGCAGATGGAGTTTAACCTAGCTAAATGTGAAGTTTTGCACCTTGGTAGGTCAAATATAAAGAGGCTTGTTAAAGGCAAGATTCTTACCAGTGTTGATGGGCAGATGTTGTTGGGGTCCAAGTTCACAGCTCTCTATATAGGTTGATAGGGTGATTAAGAAGGCATGTGCCATGCTGGCATTGAGTTCAAAAGTCAGGAAGTTATGTTGCAGATTTATAAAGCTCTAGTTAGACCACATCTGGAGCATTGCATACATTTCTGGTTGCCTCGTTATAGGAAGGATATGGAGGATTTGTAGTTGGTGCAGAAGAGCTTGTTATAACAAGAGGTTGGACAAACTTGGGTTGTTTTCCCTGGGGCAATGGAGACTCGGGGGAGATCTGATAGAGGTTTATAAGATTCAGAGGCATAGATGGAGAAGACAGACAGCATCTTTTTCCCAGCATTGTAATGTCGTCTACCAGAGGGTATGCATTTCAGGTGAGAAAGGACCATTTCAAAGGGGATGTGAAAAGCAAGTCCTTTTACACAGAGTATGGTGGGTGCCTGGAGGATGCTGTCTGGGGCCGTAGTAGAGGCAGATACATTAGAGACTTTTAAGAAATGATTAGATAGGCACATAGAATGAGAGGAAAATTGAAGGATATGGGCATTTTGTAGGCAAAAGAGATTAGTTTAATTGGCCATTTGCTACCGGAGGAGGTGGTGGGATGTGATACAATCACTATGTTCCAGAAGCATGCAGACATTTGAACAGGCAAGATGTAAAAGAACGTGGCTCCAGTGCAGGCAGGTGGGATGTGTGTAGGTAGACAGGAAGTTGGAATGAAAGAAATGGGTGGAAGGATCTATTCCTGTGTTGTGTTGTTCTTTCTGTGCAGATGTATAGAAGTTTGATATGAAGGCATCAGTAGAAGGGTCTGTACCTGCCTTGTGTTGTTCTATATTCTATGTTCTGTGTGTGCAAATGGACAGGAAGTTGGCATGGAGGCAATGGGCAGAAGGGTCTGTTGCAGTGTTGTACATCTTTCTGCCTGTGATTCTGTAACAATGGAGGAAACTCGCTGCACTTTGTCTAAAACAGTCCCAGGGCATCATTTGCCCTCATCCCGGAGAAGTGCTTGGTCTCAGACCGTCAGCTGGATTGCTCCTGCAACAGTAAAGTCCTCCCTACGTTGGTGAACCATCTAACGTTCTGTGCTCTTTACTCTGACAATAGACGAGGTCATAACCTCCTGACACAGAAGGAAGCCTTCCCGATGCTGGCGGATTATCTGACATTGTGTGCTCTGCTCTCTGATGTTCAGCTTTAGCTCATGACTTCCTGTCACAGAAGGGAGCTGGCAGCAAACATCACATGGTCCATTATTGAAGAACTCACAGGTATATCCCCATTGAAACATTTAATGAACAATTTGTGTATTTTAAATACACCCTATCCTCGTTATATGTGTCTTCAGACAATACGGATTCACAGTTATACGGGGAACCTATTTCTACCAACGTCTCCTTATATGCGACCAAAACTCACAGTTATGCGAGGAGCACTGCTTTCCCACCAACACAAGTCACGTGCACGTGCCTCACAATCTCACTGTTGGGATGAGAAGCGCCACTTTCCTGCCAGTAGAAGTCAGGTGCGCATGCCTCACAAACTCACTCCCGCCAGTCTCGCATTGGTTTTGGCAAGGTGTGGATGTGCGATCTTGCGCTCTTAAACTTTTGTTGGTTTTACCTACGGTGCAGTGATTTCATGCTTCAAATACTTAACTACGCCTTCTAAGTGTCTGATGTCATGTCCTGGGCCATCAGCCGAGCGGCAGAGAACTGCTTTAACACTTGAAAAAAAGTTGAAAATTATAAACAGTGCGGCAACAGTTGAAGGTAACACAGCTCTGGGACGCTACTGCCAGGAACAGAATTTTGCCTTTAAAGTTCTTTTGTTGTTTGACAATGCGCCAACCCATCCTAAACATTTGGACAGCATTCATGCTAACATAAGTGCGTTTCCTGCCGCTTAACACAACATCACTGATTCAACCACTCAACCAAGGTGTGATCCACATTCAAGGCGTATTGTTTTACGGCGAACTATCTCTCAGATGCTGCAAGCAACAGACGATTTTGAAAATCCCGGGAGTTTACCAATGATGAGGGAATGGTGGAAATCGGAACACCTGGCGCAAATGGCGATGGACATGGACCCAAGTTTAGAATGGAGTCAGCATTTTAGTCGCTCTCTGCCGTCAACCCTTCTTCCCTACAAGCAAATTTATGCTGAAAAACAAAATGCTGCCAAGCAAACAACCCTCACCACTTTCTTCAAACCGGTGTCATCTCCTGCAGCCGGCAGTTCTAAGAGTTCTGTGAGTCTTCCTTCACCCCTTGCTGTGCTTGATATGATCCTGATGACCCACAACCATCTACCTTACCCATATAAAGCTGCCCGACACCACAACAACCACTCATCTCCCAGAGCGAACACACCTGCCACTGTTGGTGAGAACTGTACACCCTAGTATGTTAACTTTCTATGATTTATTACATTGAATATTACCTTAAATTGATGAAATGTAATACGAATGTCGCCTTGTGGTATTGCTTTTGTGTCGTATTGGTATGAAAATGTGAATAAATTACAGATAAAACATACTTAGGAAGTCCTCTGGAACGCATCCCTGTTTTCTGCATTTAAATAATTATTCACATTATGCGTCGACTGCGAGGAACGTATCCCCCGCATATAATGAGGATAGAGTGTACATCATTTGCATATTTTTCATGATCAACCATCCAGCAGCCATCAGGCTCCTGAACCAGAGTGGATAAAGTCTCTCACTTCAACACTGAACTGATTCCACAACCTATGGACTCAATTTCAGCTCATATTTTTCAGTACTATTTATTTATTTCTCAATATGATTTTTTTTTGTATCTGCACAGTCTTTTCTACATTTGGTTGTTTGTCAGTCTTTACATGTAGTTTTTCATTGATTCATTTGTATTTCCTTGTTCTACTGTGAATGCCTGTAAGAAATTGAATCTCAGAGTAATATACGGCAGTAGTATTTGGTACTTTTACAATAAATTTACAATGAAGTTTGAACTTTGAAGCAGGTGATAAATTCTGTTGCAGAGAGCTGACCGATGAGACAGGCAGGGACAAACCCTGTTCTGCCACTTCCTTTATTGATGGTACAACTTCAAACGAAGTGTTGGGAGACAAGTGTGTTGAGCTAATAATCCAAGCATTGCTCATCACCAGTGAAAAGTGATTCATCAGCGATGTGTGAGGAAGGTTTCCCTGAAAGTGATCTTCTGTAATACTACAGTTGCTGCAAGTTTGTGTATTTTCACCTAAATATATTAGCTCAGGAAAGAGGCTGTGTCATTTTGATTTATGAGGGTTTAATGCACTGGATGAATTATTCTGTTATTTAAACAATCATATTAACCTTTTTACTTCAGACAGCCAATGCTTTCTCGTAGGGCAGATCTACACAACAAGACTTATTCTGTCCCCTGCAACAGCCCGGATCTCCCAATGGTCAACAATTTTAATTCCATTTCCACACTGTCTATAGCATTCCTGTACTGTCACTCTGAGGCGAGGCACACCTTAGCGGAACAGCACATCATATTATTTTTGGTAATCTTCAAACTTACAGCATATAAGTTGACTTCTTTAACTTGGGGTCACCAATCCTCTCTGCTCCCTCTTTGTTTTTCCTTACCCCTCTGCTTCATCATTGCTTCTATTTCCCCTGCCCTGCCTTCTCCATCTGCCTATCACCCTCACATCCCTCCCCACCTTTTTCCATTTGTTTCATGGTCCACTCTCCTCTCCCGTCAGATTCCATCTTCTTCAGCCCTTTGCCAGTTCATCCTATAACATCGTTCTGACTCTCCACTCCCCACCTGCCTATCTCCACCCCTCACCTGGATCCACCTATCACCTCCCAGCTTCTTACATCATTCCAACTCTGCACTCCCCACCAGCCTATCACACCCTTCACCTAGATCCACCAATCAGCTGCCAGCTTTTTACATCATTCCCACTCTCTGTCCTTCACCTGCCTATCACACCCCTCACCTGAAGCCACCCATCACCTACCAGCTCTCGCTTCACCCCTTCCCTCCACATCAGTGTACTGGCCACCTCCCCTCTTTCCCATCCCGGAGTGCCTCGATCCGAAACGTGAACCATCCATTTCCTTCTGCAGCTGCTCCCTGACCTGTTGAGTTCTCCAGCTCGTTGTGAGTTCCTATTAATTTCTGCTTCTATTTGATTGTAGAATCTGTTTCCTTAATGCTGAGAAAGTGACAAATAGGATCATTTGCTGAAAGTGGGAAATCTGAAAATGTTTCGGCAAATGTGATTTTGTTTGTCTGATCTGAATACATTTTATTGTTTTAGCAGGCCGTTCAAACAATTCCAAAGGGGTGACTGTAGACCCTTCCAACTTCATCAACGATACACCGTAACCGACCTATGCTGTGAAAATTGTTGTTTTGTGGCGAGCAGTACTGTGTAGCACATAATAAAAGCACTATAAATTACAATACAAAGTCTATAAAAATTAAATTAAATCAGTAATGCTCAAAGAGAGGGAGAATAATGTAGTGAGGAAGTGTTCATGGATTCATCAGAATCGCGTGTTGTGGTATTTGTTAACTTAGCAGCAGCAGCAGTTCAATGCAATACACGATAATATAGACATAAAGAACTAAGTAAATCAATTACAGTAGGTATATATATAGTTTAGATTTAAAATAGTGCAAAAACAGAAATGATATATCTTTTTTTTAAAGTGAGGTAGTGTTATTGAGTTCAATGTCCAGTTAGGAATCGTCTAGCAGAGGGGAGGAAGGCTTCTGTACCTCCTTCCTGATGGTAACAATGAGAAGAGGGTATGTCCTGCGGGATGGGGGTCCTTAACAATGGATGTCACCTTTCTGAGGCACTGCTTCTGGAAGATGTCTCTGGTATTATGAAGGCTAGTATCCAAGATGGAGCTGACTAATTTTACGACGTTCTGTAGTTCCTTTCAGTCCTGTGCAGTAGCCCCCCACCCACCCGTACCAGACAGTGAGACGGCCTGTCAGAATGCTCTCCACGGTACATCTACAGAAGTTTTTGGATGCTTTAGATAACAAATCTCAGACAACTCCTACTGAAATATAGCTACTGTTCTTGCCATCTTTACCGGTGCATTGATATGTTGGGACCAGGGTAGATCCCGATGGACCGTTTAAAAAACTGATGATGGAGGGGAAGAAGTTGTTCCTAAAACACAGAGTGTGTGCCTTCATGCTCCTGTACCTCCACCTTGATGGCAACAATGAGTAGTTGTTGCTTTGGGCCAAGACCATCACCAGGTCTGTCTGTGTGTTCAGGTAATGTAAAGGGTTGGCGGAAATGGGAGTGGAACAAAAGGTGGAAAGGTAGTTCCTAGACATGAGGGGGTGCTACACGGGTGAAGAAGTGGGGAGAGTGGGAATGATGAAAGAATGTCACTCTATAACCCACACAGTGTGCACACGTGGTGACGGAGGGGGCATACTGCCTGCTCTAGGAACAGCAGTGTTTCCTAAAGATCTACAGTTCAAGAACTTACATTCCCTGTCCTCCAGAATCAAATAATCCCTTTTATGATGTTCCATGTTCAGGGAATGCAGATTCTGCTGATCTGGGGAAGTACTCAGCTTCCTGACTACTTCTCAATCTCTCCCTTTCTGGTTCAAAAAATACCTGGAGCAAGAAATGATGATGTCTGGTACCACATCATCCGAGTCTGTCGCCAACCAATCACAACGAGCTGTACAGTCTGTCGGAAGAGTGGACTGGGGTACTAACACTCTGACTGTCTGTCGGGAGAGTGGTCTGGGGTACTAACACACTGACTGTCTGTCGGGAGAGTGGTCTGGGGTACTAACACACTGACTGTCTGTCAGGGAGTACTCTCGGGTAGTAACACACTGATTGACTGCAAGGAGACTGGTCTGGGGTAGTAACACGCTGACAGTCGGGGAGTGGTCTGGGATATTAACACACTGACTGTCAGTCGGGAGAGAGGTCTGGGGTAGTAACACACTGACTGTCGGGAGTGTGGAAAGGGGTAGTAACACACTATCTGTCGGGTGAGTGGTCTGGGGTATTAACACACTGACTGTCTGTCAGGAGATTGGTCTGGGGTATTAACACACTGACTGTCTATCAGGAGTGTGGTCTGGGTTGGTAACACACTGACTGTCTATCGGGAGTGTGGTGTGGGGTAGTAACACACTGACTGACTGTCGGAAGAGGGGTCTTGGGTAGTAACACATCGACTGTCTGTCGGGAGAGTGGTCTGGGTGAGTAACACTGACTGTCGGGAGAGTGATTTGGGGTAGAAACACACTGACTGTCTATCAGGAATGTGGTGTGGGGTAGTAACACACTGACTGACTGTCGGAAGAGGGGTCTTGGGTAGTAACACATCGACTGTCTGTCGGGATTGTGATCTGGGGTAGTAACACACTGACTGTCGGGAGAGTGATTTGGGGTAGAAACACACTGACTGTCGGTTTGGAGTGTGGTCTGGTGTAGTAACACACTGACTGTCTGTCTGGAGAGTTGTCTGGGGAATTAACACACTGACTCTCTGTCGGGAGAGAGGTCAGGGGTAGTAAAACACTGACTGTCTCTCGGGAGAGTGGACTGGGGTATAAACTCACTGACAGACTGTTGGGAGAGTGGTCTGGGTTAATAACACACAGACTGACTGTCGGGAGAGTGGTCTGGGGTAATAACACACTGACTGTCTGTCGAGAGAGTGGTCTGTGGTAATAACACACGGACTGTTTGTCAGGAGAGTGGTCTGGGGTACTAACTCACTGACTGTCGGGAGATTGGTCTTGGTTAGTAACACACTTACATTCTGTCAGGACAATGGTCTGGGTTAGTAATACACTGACTGTTTGTTGCTAGAGTTGTCTGGGATAGTAACACACTGACAGTCTGTCAGTAGTGTGTCCTGGATAGTCACAGACAGACTGTCTTTCGCTGAGTTGTCTGGGGTATTAACGCACTGAATCTCTGTCGGGAGAGTGCTCTGGGATAGTAACACTCTGACTGTCTGTCGGGAGAGTGGTCTGGGGTAGTAACAAACTGTCTTTTTGGCGGGGTGTGTTCTGGGGTAGTAACACGCAGACTGTCTGTTGGGAGAGTGGTCTCGCGTAATAACACACTGTCTGTCTGTTGGGAGTGTTGTCTGGGGTATTAACACACTCTCCATCTGTCGGGAGAGTGGACTGGGGTTAAAACTCACTGACTGTCTGTCTGGTGAGTGTTCTGGGGTAGTAACAAACTGACTATTTGTCGGAGAGTGGTCTGGGGTAGTAGCAGTCTGACTGTCTGTCGGGAGAGTTGTCTTGGGTAGTAAAACACCGACTCTCTGTCGGGAGAGTGGACTGGGGTAAAAACTCACTGATTGTCTCTCTGGAGAGTGGTCTAGGACAGTAACACAGTGACTGTAGGTCAGGACAGTGGTCTGGAGAAACTACACTCTGACTTTTTGTCGGGTGTGTGTTCTGGGGTAGTAACACACTGACAGTCTGTTGGGAGAGTGGTCTCGCGTAATAACACCCTGACTGTCGGTCGGGAGAGTGGTCTGGGTTGGTAACACACTGACTGTTTGTTGCTAGAGTGTCCTGGATAGTCACAGACAGACTGTCTTTCTGGTGAGTTGTCTGAGGTATTAACGCACTGACACTCTGTCGGGAGAGTGCTCTGGGGTAGTAACACGCAGACTGTCTGTCGGGAGAGTTGTCTTGGGTAGTAACACACTCTCCATCTGTCGTTAGAGTGGACTGGGTTAGTAAAACACTGACTGTCTGTCGGGAGAGTGGACTGGAGTTAAAAATGACTTACTGTCTGACTGGAGAGTGTTCTGGGGTAGTAACAAACCGACTATCTGTCGGGAGACTGCACTGGGGTATAAACTCACTGACTGTCTGTTGGGAGAGTGGACTGGGTTAGTAAAACACTGACTGTCTGTCGGTAGAGTGTCCTGGAAAGTCACAGACAGACTGTCTTTCGCTGAGTTGTCTGGAGTATTAACGCACTGAATCTCTGTCGGGAGAGTGTTCTGGGGTAGTAACACATTGTCTTTTTGGCGGGGTGTGTTCTGGGGTAGTAACACACTGACTGTCTGTCGGGAGAGTGGTCTTGGTTAGTAACACACTTACAGTCTGTCAGGACAGTGGTCTGGGATAGTAACACACTGACTGTTTGTTGCTAGAGTTGTCTGGGGTAGTAACACACTGAATGTCTGTAGGTACAGTGTCCTGGATAGTCACAGACAGACTGTCTTTCTGGTGAGTTGTCTGGGGTATTAACGCACTGACTCTCTATTGGGAGAGCGCTCTTGGGTAGTAACACCCTGACTGTCTGTCGGGAGAGTTGTCTGGGGTATTATCACACTCTCCATCTGTCGGGAGAGTGGACTGGGTTAGTAAAACACCGACTGTCTGTCGGGATAGTGGACTGGGGTTAAAACTCACTGACTGTCTGTCTGGAGAGAGTTCTGGGGTAGTAACAAACTGACTATCTATCGGGAGAGTGCACTGGTGTATAAACTCACTGACAGTCTGTTGGGAGAGTGGTCTGGGATAGTAACAAACTGACAGTTGGTCAGGGGAGTGGTCTGGATTTATAACACACAGACTGTATGTCAGGACAGAGGTATGTGGAGTAACACACTGACTGTCTGTCAGGAGAGTGGTCTGGGGTAATGACACACTGACTGACTGTCGAGAGAGTGGTCTGGGGTAATAACTCACTAACTATCTGTCGGGAGAGAGTCCTGGGATATTAACACACTGACTGTCTGTCGGTAGAGTGTCCTGGAAAGTCACAGACAGACTGTCTTTCGCTGAGTTGTCTGGGGTATTAACGCACTGAACCTCTGTCTGGAGAGTGATCTGGGGTAGTAACACTCAGACTGTCTGTCGGGAGAGTGTTCTGGGGCAGTAACACGCAGACTGTCTCTTGGGAGAGTGGTCTCGCATAATAACACCCTGTCTGTCTGTCGGGAGAGTTGTCTGGGGTATTAAAACACTCTCCATCTGTCGGGAGAGTGGACTGGGTTAGTAAAACACTGACTGTCTGTCGGGAGAGTGGACTGGGTTAGTAAAACACTGACTGTCTGTCGGGAGAGTGGACTGGGGTTAAAACTGACTTACTGTCTGTCTGGAGAGTGTTCTGGGGTAGTAACAAACTGACTATCTGTCGGGAGACTGCACTGGGGTATAAACTCACTGACTGTCTGTTGGGAGAGTGGACTGGGTTAGTAAAACACTGACTGTCTGTCGGGAGAGTGGACTGGGGTTAAAACTCACTGACTGTCTCTCTGGACAGAGGTATGTGGAGTAACACACTGACTGTCTGTTGGGAGAGTGGTCTGGGGTAATAACACACTGTCTTTTTGTCGGGAGTGTGTTCTGGGGTAGTAACACACTGACAGTCTGTTGGGAGAGTGGTCTTGGTTAGTAACACACAGACTGTCAGTCAGGAGAGTGGTCTAGTGTAATAACACTGTCTGTCGGGAGTGTGGTCTGGGATAGTAACACACGGACTGATTGTCAGAAGAGTGGTCTGGGGTAATAACACACTGACTTTTTGTCGGGAGAATGGTCTGGGGTAGTAACACACTGACAGTCTGTCGGGAGAGTGGTCTCGCGTAATAACAGAAAGATTGTTAATAAAAAGATTTAAAAAGGAAGAAAGAAAGAAAGATTGACTGTCGGGAGAGCGGACTGGGGTAGTAACACACTGACTGTCTGTTGAGAGAGTGGTCTGTGGTAATAACACACGGACTGTTTGTCAGGAGAGTGGTCTGGGGTAATAACACACTGACTGACTGCCACGAGAGTGGTCTGGGGTAATAACACTGACTGTCTGTCGGGAGAGTGGTCTGGGGTAATAACACACTGACTGTCTGTCGGGAGAGTGGTCTGGGGTAATAACACACTGACTGTCTGTCGGGAAAGTGGTCTGGGGTAATAACATACTGACTGACTGTCACAAGAGTAGTCTGGGGTAATAACACACTGACTGTCTGTCGGGAGAGTGGCCTGTGGTTGTAACACACTGACTGTCGGTCGAGAGAGTGGTCTGGGGTAATAACACACTGACTGACTGTCGAGAGACTGGTCTGGGGTAATAACACACTGACTGTCTGTCGGGAGAGTGGCCTGTGGTTGTAACACACTGACTGTCTGTCGAGAGAGTGGTCTGGGGTAATAACACACTGACTGACTGTCGAGAGACTGGTCTGGGGTAATAACACACTGACTGACTGTCGGGAGAGTGGTCTGGGGTAATAACACACAGACTGTATGTCAGGACAGAGGTATGTGGAGTAACACACAGACTGTCTGTCAGGAGAGTGGTCTGGGGTAATAACACACTGAATGTCTTTCGGGAGAGTGGTCTGGGATAGTAACACACAGACTGTCTGTCATGAGAGTGGTCTGGGGTAGTAACAAACTGACAGTTGGTCAGGAGAGTGGTCTGGATTAATAAGACACAGACTGTGAGTCAGGACAGAGGTATGTGGAGTAACATACAGACTGTCTGTCAGGAGAGTGGTCTGGAGTAATAAAACACTGAATGTCTTTCGGGGGAGTGCTATGGGATAGTAACACACGGACTGTTTGTCTGCAGAGTGGTCTGGGGTAATAACACACTGTCTTTTTGTCGGGGTGTGTTCTGGGTTAGTAACACTCAGACTGTGTGTCGGGAGAGTGGTCTCGCGTAATAACACCCTGACTGTCTGTCGGGTGAGTTGACTGGGGTATTAACACACTCTCCATCTGTCGGGAGAGTGGACTGGGTTAGTAAAACACTGACTGTCTGTCGGGAGAGTGGACTGTGGTTAAAACTCACTGACTGTCTGTCTGGTGAGTGTTCTGGGGTAGTAACAAACTGACTATTTGTCGGAGAGTGGTCTGGGGTAGTAGCACTCTGACTGTCGGGAGAGTTGTCTGGGGTAGTAAAACACAGACTGTCTGTCGGGAGAGTGGTCGGGGGTAGTAAAACACTGACTCTCTGTCGGGAGAGTGGACTGTGGTATAAACTCACTGATTGTCTCTCTGGAGAGTTGTCTAGGACAGTAATACACTGACAGTCGGTCAGGACAGTGGTCTGGGGTAACAACACACTGTCTTTTTGTCGGGAGTCTGTTCTGGGGTAGTAACACACTGACTGTCTGTCGGGAGAGTTGTCTGGGGTAGTAACACACTGACAGTCTGCCGGGAGAGTGGTCTGGGAGAGTAACACACTGACTGTTTGTTGCTAGAGTTGTCTGGTGTAGTAATACACTGACTGTCTGTCGGGACAGTGGTCCGGGGTAATAACACACTGTATGTCTGTCGGGAGAGTGGTCTGGGGTAATAACACACTGACTGTCTGTCGGGAGTGTGGTCTGGGGTAATAACACACTGACTGACTGTCACGAGAGTGGTCTGGGGTAATAACACACTGACTGTCTGTCAGGAGAGTGGTCTGGGGTAATAACACACTGACTGTCGGGACAGTGGTCTGGGTTAATAACACACAGACTGACTGTCGGGAGAGTTGTCTGGGGTAGTAACACACTGACAGTCTGCCGGGAGAGTGGTCTGGGAGAGTAACACACTGACTGTTTGTTGCTAGAGTTGTCTGGTGTAGTAATACACTGACTGTCTGTCGGGACAGTGGTCCGGGGTAATAACACACTGTATGTCTGTCGGGAGAGTGGTCTGGGGTAATAACACACTGACTGTCTGTCGGGAGTGTGGTCTGGGGTAATAACACACTGACTGACTGTCACGAGAGTGGTCTGGGGTAATAACACACTGACTGTCTGTCAGGAGAGTGGTCTGGGGTAATAACACACTGACTGTCGGGACAGTGGTCTGGGGTAATAACAAAAAGACTGACTGTCGGGAGAGTGGTCTGGGGTAATAACACACTGACTGTCTGTCGAGAGAGTGGTCTGGGGTACTAACTCACTGCCTGTCGGGAGATTGGTCTTGGTTAGTAACACACTTACATTCGGTCAGGACAATGGTCTGGGTTAGTAATACACTGACTGTTTGTTGCTAGAGTTGTCTGGGATAGTAACACACTGACTGTCTGTCAGTAGTGTGTCCTGGATAGTCACAGACAGACTGTCTTTCACAGAGTGGTCTGGGGTAATAACACACTGTCTTTTTGTCGGGGTGTGTTCTGGGTTAGTAACACTCAGACTGTGTGTCGGGAGAGTGGTCTCGCGTAATAACACCCTGACTGTCTGTCGGGTGAGTTGACTGGGGTATTAACACACTCTCCATCTGTCGGGAGAGTGGACTGGGTTAGTAAAACACTGACTGTCTGTCGGGAGAGTGGACTGTGGTTAAAACTCACTGACTGTCTGTCTGGTGAGTGTTCTGGGGTAGTAACAAACTGACTATTTGTCGGAGAGTGGTCTGGGGTAGTAGCACTCTGACTGTCGGGAGAGTTGTCTGGGGTAGTAAAACACAGACTGTCTGTTGGGAGAGTGGTCGGGGGTAGTAAAACACTGACTCTCTGTCGGGAGAGTGGACTGTGGTATAAACTCACTGATTGTCTCTCTGGAGAGTTGTCTAGGACAGTAATACACTGACAGTCGGTCAGGACAGTGGTCTGGGGTAACAACACACTGTCTTTTTGTCGGGAGTCTGTTCTGGGGTAGTAACACACTGACTGTCTGTCGGGAGAGATGTCTGGGGTAGTAACACACTGACAGTCTGCCGGGAGAGTGGTCTGGGAGAGTAACACACTGACTGTTTGTTGCTAGAGTTGTCTGGTGTAGTAATACACTGACTGTCTGTCGGGACAGTGGTCCGGGGTAATAACACACTGTATGTCTGTCGGGAGAGTGGTCTGGGGTAATAACACACTGACTGTCTGTCGGGAGTGTGGTCTGGGGTAATAACACACTGACTGACTGTCACGAGAGTGGTCTGGGGTAATAACACACTGACTGTCTGTCAGGAGAGTGGTCTGGGGTAATAACACACTGACTGTCGGGACAGTGGTCTGGGGTAATAACAAAAAGACTGACTGTCGGGAGAGTGATTTGGGGTAGAAACACACTGACTGTCGGTTTGGAGTGTGGTCTGGTGTAGTAACACACTGACTGTCTGTCTGGAGAGTTGTCTGGGGAATTAACACACTGACTCTCTGTCGGGAGAGAGGTCAGGGGTAGTAAAACACTGACTGTCTCTCGGGAGAGTGGACTGGGGTATAAACTCACTGACAGACAGTTGGGAGAGTGGTCTGGGTTAATAACACACAGACTGACTGTCGGGAGAGTGGTCTGGGGTAATAACACACTGACTGTCTGTCGAGAGAGTGGTCTGTGGTAATAACACACGGACTTTTTGTCGGGAGAATGGTCTGGGGTAGTAACACACGGACAGTCTGTCGGGAGAGTGGTCTCGCGTAATAACAGAAAGATTGTTAATAAAAAGATTTAAAAAGGAAGAAAGAAAGAAAGATTGACTGTCGGGAGAGCGGACTGGGGTAGTAACACACTGACTGTCTGTTGAGAGAGTGGTCTGTGGTAATAACACACGGACTGTTTGTCAGGAGAGTGGTCTGGGGTAATAACACACTGACTGACTGCCACGAGAGTGGTCTGGGGTAATAACACTGACTGTCTGTCGGGAGAGTGGTCTGGGGTAATAACACACTGACTGTCTGTCGGGAGAGTGGTCTGGGGTAATAACACACTGACTGTCTGTCGGGAAAGTGGTCTGGGGTAATAACATACTGACTGACTGTCACAAGAGTAGTCTGGGGTAATAACACACTGACTGTCTGTCGGGAGAGTGGCCTGTGGTTGTAACACACTGACTGTCGGTCGAGAGAGTGGTCTGGGGTAATAACACACTGACTGACTGTCGAGAGACTGGTCTGGGGTAATAACACACTGACTGTCTGTCGGGAGAGTGGCCTGTGGTTGTAACACACTGACTCTCTGTCGAGAGGGTGGTCTGGGGTAATAACACACTGACTGACTGTCGAGAGACTGGTCTGGGGTAATAACACACTGACTGACTGTCGGGAGAGTGGTCTGGGGTAATAACACACAGACTGTATGTCAGGACAGAGGTATGTGGAGTAACACACAGACTGTCTGTCAGGAGAGTGGTCTGGGGTAATAACACACTGAATGTCTTTCGGGAGAGTGGTCTGGGATAGTAACACACAGACTGTCTGTCATGAGAGTGGTCTGGGGTAGTAACAAACTGACAGTTGGTCAGGAGAGTGGTCTGGATTAATAAGACACAGACTGTGAGTCAGGACAGAGGTATGTGGAGTAACATACAGACTGTCTGTCAGGAGAGTGGTCTGGAGTAATAAAACACTGAATGTCTTTCGGGGGAGTGCTATGGGATAGTAACAAACTGACTGTTGATCAGGAGAGTGGTCTGGGGTAATAACACACTGTCTTTTTTTCGGAGTGTGTTCTGGGGTAGTAACACACTGACTGTCTGTCGGGAGAGTGGTCTTGGGTAGTAACACACAGACTGTCAGTCAGGAGAGTGGTCTATTGTAATAACACTCTGTCTGTCGGGAGTGTGGTCTGGGGTAGTAACACACGGACTGTTTGTCTGCAGAGTGGTCTGGGGTAATAACACACTGTCTTTTTGTCGGGGTGTGTTCTGGGTTAGTAACACTCAGACTGTGTGTCGGGAGAGTGGTCTCGCGTAATAACACCCTGACTGTCTGTCGGGTGAGTTGACTGGGGTATTAACACACTCTCCATCTGTCGGGAGAGTGGACTGGGTTAGTAAAACACTGACTGTCTGTCGGGAGAGTGGACTGTGGTTAAAACTCACTGACTGTCTGTCTGGTGAGTGTTCTGGGGTAGTAACAAACTGACTATTTGTCGGAGAGTGGTCTGGGGTAGTAGCACTCTGACTGTCGGGAGAGTTGTCTGGGGTAGTAAAACACAGACTGTCTGTCGGGAGAGTGGTCGGGGGTAGTAAAACACTGACTCTCTGTCGGGAGAGTGGACTGTGGTATAAACTCACTGATTGTCTCTCTGGAGAGTTGTCTAGGACAGTAATACACTGACAGTCGGTCAGGACAGTGGTCTGGGGTAACAACACACTGCCTTTTTGTCGGAGTGTGTTCTGGGGTAGTAACACACTGACAGTCTGCCGGGAGAGTGGTCTGGGAGAGTAACACACTGACTGTTTGTTGCTAGAGTTGTCTGGTGTAGTAATACACTGACTGTCTGTCGGGACAGTGGTCCGGGGTAATAACACACTGTATGTCTGTCGGGAGAGTGGTCTGGGGTAATAACACACTGACTGTCTGTCGGGAGTGTGGTCTGGGGTAATAACACACTGACTGACTGTCACGAGAGTGGTCTGGGGTAATAACACACTGACTGACTGTCACGAGAGTGTGGTCTGGGGTAATAACACACTGACTGTCGGGACAGTGGTCTGGGGTAATAACAAAAAGACTGACTGTCGGGAGAGTGGTCTGGGGTAATAACACACTGACTGTCTGTCGAGAGAGTGGTCTGGGGTACTAACTCACTGACTGTCGGGAGATTGGTCTTGGTTAGTAACACACTTACATTCGGTCAGGACAATGGTCTGGGTTAGTAATACACTGACTGTTTGTTGCTAGAGTTGTCTGGGATAGTAACACACTGACTGTCTGTCAGTAGTGTGTCCTGGATAGTCACAGACAGACTGTCTTTCACAGAGTGGTCTGGGGTAATAACACACTGTCTTTTTGTCGGGGTGTGTTCTGGGTTAGTAACACTCAGACTGTGTGTCGGGAGAGTGGTCTCGCGTAATAACACCCTGACTGTCTGTCGGGTGAGTTGACTGGGGTATTAACACACTCTCCATCTGTCGGGAGAGTGGACTGGGTTAGTAAAACACTGACTGTCTGTCGGGAGAGTGGACTGTGGTTAAAACTCACTGACTGTCTGTCTGGTGAGTGTTCTGGGGTAGTAACAAACTGACTATTTGTCGGAGAGTGGTCTGGGGTAGTAGCACTCTGACTGTCGGGAGAGTTGTCTGGGGTAGTAAAACACAGACTGTCTGTTGGGAGAGTGGTCGGGGGTAGTAAAACACTGACTCTCTGTCGGGAGAGTGGACTGTGGTATAAACTCACTGATTGTCTCTCTGGAGAGTTGTGTAGGACAGTAATACACTGACAGTCGGTCAGGACAGTGGTCTGGGGTAACAACACACTGTCTTTTTGTCGGGAGTCTGTTCTGGGGTAGTTACACACTGACTGTCTGTCGGGAGAGATGTCTGGGGTAGTAACACACTGACAGTCTGCCGGGAGAGTGGTCTGGGAGAGTAACACACTGACTGTTTGTTGCTAGAGTTGTCTGGTGTAGTAATACACTGACTGTCTGTCGGGACAGTGGTCCGGGGTAATAACACACTGTATGTCTGTCGGGAGAGTGGTCTGGGGTAATAACACACTGACTGTCTGTCGGGAGTGTGGTCTGGGGTAATAACACACTGACTGACTGTCACGAGAGTGGTCTGGGGTAATAACACACTGACTGTCTGTCAGGAGAGTGGTCTGGGGTAATAACACACTGACTGTCGGGACAGTGGTCTGGGGTAATAACAAAAAGACTGACTGTCGGGAGAGTGGTCTGGGGTAATAACACACTGACTGTCTGTCGGGAGTGTGGTCTGGGGTAATAACACACTGACTGACTGTCACGAGAGTGGTCTGGGGTAATAACACACTGACTGTCTGTCAGGAGAGTGGTCTGGGGTAATAACACACTGACTGTCGGGACAGTGGTCTGGGTTAATAACACACAGACTGACTGTCGGGAGAGTGGTCTGGGTTAATAACACACAGACTGACTGTCGGGAGAGTGGTCTGGGGTAATAACACACTGACTGTCTGTCGAGAGAGTGGTCTGTGGTAATAACACACGGACTGACTGTCGGGAGAGTGGTCTGGGGTAATAACACACAGACTGACTGTCGGGACAGTGGTCTGGGTTAATAACACACAGACTGACTGTCGGGAGAGTGGTCTGGGGTAATAACACACTGACTGTCTGTCGAGAGAGTGGTCTGTGGTAATAACACACGGACTGTTTGTCAGGAGAGTGGTCTGGGGTACTAACTCACTGACTGTCGGGAGATTGGTCTTGGTTAGTAACACACTTACATTCGGTCAGGACAATGGTCTGGGTTAGTAATACACTGACTGTTTGTTGCTAGAGTTGTCTGGGATAGTAACAAACTGACTGTCGGTCAGGAGAGTGGTCTGGATTTATAACTCACAGACTGTATGTCAGGACAGAGGTATGTGGAGTAACATACAGACTGTCTGACAGGAGAGTGGTCTGGGGTAATAACACACTGAATGTCTTTCGGGGGAGTGGTATGGGATAGTAACAATCTGAATGTTGATCAGGAGAGTGGTCTGGTGTAATAACACACTGACTGTCTGTCGGGAGCGTGGACTGGGGTTAAAACTCACTGACTGTCTGTCGGTAGAGTGTCCTGGATAGTCACAGACAGACTGTCTTTCACAGAGTGGTCTGGGGTAATAACACACTGTCTTTTTGTCGGGGTGTGTTCTGGGTTAGTAACACTCAGACTGTGTGTTGGGAGAGTGGTCTCGCGTAATAACACCCTGACTGTCTGTCGGGTGAGTTGACTGGGGTATTAACACACTCTCCATCTGTCGGGAGAGTGGACTGGGTTAGTAAAACACTGACTGTCTGTCGGGAGAGTGGACTGTGGTTAAAACTCACTGACTGTCTGTCTGGTGAGTGTTCTGGGGTAGTAACAAACTGACTATTTGTCGGAGAGTGGTCTGGGGTAGTAGCACTCTGACTGTCGGGAGAGTTGTCTGGGGTAGTAAAACACAGACTGTCTGTCGGGAGAGTGGTCGGGGGTAGTAAAACACTGACTCTCTGTCGGGAGAGTGGACTGTGGTATAAACTCACTGATTGTCTCTCTGGAGAGTTGTCTAGGACAGTAATACACTGACAGTCGGTCAGGACAGTGGTCTGGGGTAACAACACACTGTCTTTTTGTCGGGAGTCTGTTCTGGGGTAGTAACACACTGACAGTCTGCCGGGAGAGTGGTCTGGGAGAGTAACACACTGACTGTTTGTTGCTAGAGTTGTCTGGTGTAGTAACACACTGACTGTCTGTCGGGACAGTGGTCCGGGGTAATAACACACTGTATGTCTGTCGGGAGAGTGGTCTAGGGTAATAACACACTGACTGTCTGTCGGGAGTGTGGTCTGGGGTAATAACACACTGACTGTCGGGAGAGTGGTCTGGGGTAATAACACACTGACTGTCTGTCAGGAGAGTGGTCTGGGGTAATAACACACTGACTGTCGGGAGAGTGGTCTGGGGTAATAACACACAGACTGACTGTCGGGAGAGTGGTCTGTGGTAATAACACACGGACTGTTTGTCAGGAGAGTGGTCTGGGGTACTAACTCACTGACTGTCTGTCGAGAGAGTGGTCTGTGGTAATAACACACGGACTGTTTGTCAGGAGAGTGGTCTGGGGTACTAACTCACTGACTGTCTGTCGAGAGAGTGGTCTGTGGTAATAACACACGGACTGTTTGTCAGGAGAGTGGTCTGGGGTACTAACTCACTGACTGTCGGGAGATTGGTCTTGGTTAGTAACACACTTACATTCGGTCAGGACAATGGTCTGGGTTAGTAATACACTGACTGTTTGTTGCTAGAGTTGTCTGGGATAGTAACACACTGACTGTCTGTCAGTAGTGTGTCCTGGATAGTCACAGACAGACTGTCTTTCGCTGAGTTGTCTGGGGTATTAACGCACTGAATCTCTGTCGGGAGAGTGCTCTGGGATAGTAACACTCTGACTGTGTGTCGGGAGAGTGGTCTCGCGTAATAACACCCTGACTGTCTGTCGGGTGAGTTGACTGGGGTACTAACACACTCTCCATCTGTCGGGAGAGTGGACTGGGTTAGTAAAACACTGACTGTCTGTCGGGAGAGTGGACTGTGGTTAAAACTCACTGACTGTCTGTCTGGTGAGTGTTCTGGGGTAGTAACAAACTGACTATTTGTCGGAGAGTGGTCTGGGGTAGTAGCACTCTGACTGTCGGGAGAGTTGTCTGGGGTAGTAAAACACAGACTGTCTGTCGGGAGAGTGGTCGGGGGTAGTAAAACACTGACTCTCTGTCGGGAGAGTGGACTGTGGTATAAACTCACTGATTGTCTCTCTGGAGAGTTGTCTAGGACAGTAATACACTGACAGTCGGTCAGGACAGTGGTCTGGGGTAACAAAACACTGTCTTTTTGTCGGGAGTCTGTTCTGGGGTAGTAACACACTGACAGTCTGCCGGGAGAGTGGTCTGGGAGAGTAACACACTGACTGTTTGTTGCTAGAGTTGTCTGGTGTAGTAACACACTGACTGTCTGTCGGGACAGTGGTCCGGGGTAATAACACACTGTATGTCTGTCGGGAGAGTGGTCTACGGTAATAACACACTGACTGTCTGTCGGGAGTGTGGTCTGGGGTAATAACACACTGACTGACTGTCACGAGAGTGGTCTGGGGTAATAACACACTGACTGTCTGTCAGGAGAGTGGTCTGGGGTAATAACACACTGACTGACTGTCGGGACAGTGGTCTGGGGTAATAACAAAAAGACTGACTGTCGGGAGAGTGGTCTGGGGTAATAACACACAGACTGACTGTCGGGAGAGTGGTCTGGGGTAATAACACACAGACTGACTGTCGGGAGAGTGGTCTGGGGTAATAACACACTGACTGTCTGTCGAGAGAGTGGTCTGTGGTAATAACACACGGACTGTTTGTCAGGAGAGTGGTCTGGGGTACTAACTCACTGACTGTCGGGAGATTGGTCTTGGTTAGTAACACACTTACATTCTGTCAGGACAATGGTCTGGGTTAGTAATACACTGACTGTTTGTTGCTAGAGTTGTCTGGGATAGTAACACACTGACTGTCTGTCAGTAGTGTGTCCTGGATAGTCACAGACAGACTGTCTTTCGCTGAGTTGTCTGGGGTATTAACGCACTGAATCTCTGTCGGGAGAGTGCTCTGGGATAGTAACACTCTGACTGTCTGTCGGGAGAGTGGTCCGGGGTAGTAACAAACTGTCTTTTTGGCGGGTTGTGTTCTGGGGTAGTAACACGCAGACTGTCTGTTGGGAGAGTGGTCTCGCGTAATAACACACTGTCTGTCTGTCGGGAGTGTTGTCTGGGGTATTAACACACTCTCCATCTGTCGGGAGAGTGGACTGGGGTTAAAACTCACTGACTGTCTGTCTGGTGAGTGTTCTGGGGTAGTAACAAACTGACTATTTGTCGGAGAGTGGTCTGGGGTAGTAGCAGTCTGACTGTCTGTCGGGAGAGTTGTCTTGGGTAGTAAAACACCGACTCTCTGTCGGGAGAGTGGACTGGGGTATAAACTCACTGATTGTCTCTCTGGAGAGTGGTCTAGGACAGTAACACAGTGACTGTAGGTCAGGACAGTGGTCTGGGGAAACTACACTCTGACTTTTTGTCGGGTGTGTGTTCTGGGGTAGTAACACACTGACAGTCTGTTGGGAGAGTGGTCTCGCGTAATAACACCCTGACTGTCGGTCGGGAGAGTGGTCTGGGTTGGTAACACACTGAGTGTTTGTTGCTAGAGTGTCCTGGATAGTCACAGACAGACTGTCTTTCTGGTGAGTTGTCTGAGGTATTAACGCACTGACACTCTGTCGGGAGAGTGCACTGGGGTAGTAACACGCAGACTGTCTGTCGGGAGAGTTGTCTTGGGTAGTAACACACTCTCCATCTGTCGTTAGAGTGGACTGGGTTAGTAAAACACTGACACTCTGTCGGGAGAGTGCACTGGGGTAGTAACACGCAGACTGTCTGTCGGGAGAGTTGTCTTGGGTAGTAACACACTCTCCATCTGTCGTTAGAGTGGACTGGGTTAGTAAAACACTGACTGTCTGTCGGGAGAGTGGACTGGAGTTAAAACTGACTTACTGTCTGTCTGGAGAGTGTTCTGGGGTAGTAACAAACCGACTATCTGTCGGGAGACTGCACTGGGGTATAAACTCACTGACTGTCTGTTGGGAGAGTGGACTGGGTTAGTAAAACACTGACTGTCTGTCGGTAGAGTGTCCTGGAAAGTCACAGACAGACTGTCTTTCGCTGAGTTGTCTGGAGTATTAACGCACTGAATCTCTGTCGGGAGAGTGTTCTGGGGTAGTAACACATTGTCTTTTTGGCGGGGTGTGTTCTGGGGTAGTAACACACTGACTGTCTGTCGGGAGAGTGGTCTTGGTTAGTAACACACTTACAGTCTGTCAGGACAGTGGTCTGGGAGAGTAACACACTGACTGTTTGTTGCTAGAGTTGTCTGGGGTAGTAACACACTGAATGTCTGTAGGTACAGTGTCCTGGATAGTCACAGACGGACTGTCTTTCTGGTGAGTTGTCTGGGGTATTAACGCACTGACTCTCTATTGGGAGAGCGCTCTTGGGTAGTAACACCCTGACTGTCTGTCGGGAGAGTTGTCTGGGGTATTATCACACTCTCCATCTGTCGGGAGAGTGGACTGGGTTAGTAAAACACCGACTGTCTGTCGGGATAGTGGACTGGGGTTAAAACTCACTGACTGTCTGTCTGGAGAGAGTTCTGGGGTAGTAACAAACTGACTATCTATCGGGAGAGTGCACTGGTGTATAAACTCACTGACAGTCTGTTGGGAGAGTGGTCTGGGATAGTAACAAACTGACAGTTGGTCAGGGGAGTGGTCTGGATTTATAACACACAGACTGTATGTCAGGACAGAGGTATGTGGAGTAACACACTGACTGTCTGTCAGGAGAGTGGTCTGGGGTAATGACACACTGACTGACTGTCGAGAGAGTGGTCTGGGGTAATAACTCACTAACTATCTGTCGGGAGAGAGTCCTGGGATATTAACACACTGACTGTCTGTCGGTAGAGTGTCCTGGAAAGTCACAGACAGACTGTCTTTCGCTGAGTTGTCTGGGGTATTAACGCACTGAACCTCTGTCTGGAGAGTGATCTGGGGTAGTAACACTCAGACTGTCTGTCGGGAGAGTGTTCTGGGGCAGTAACACATTGACAGTCTGTCGGGAGAGTTGTCTGGGGTAGTAACACACTGTCTTTTTGTCGGGGTGTGTTCTGGGGTAGTAACACGCAGACTGTCTCTTGGGAGAGTGGTCTCGCATAATAACACCCTGTCTGTCTGTCGGGAGAGTTGTCTGGGGTATTAAAACACTCTCCATCTGTCGGGAGAGTGGACTGGGTTAGTAAAACACTGACTGTCTGTCGGGAGAGTGGACTGGGTTAGTAAAACACTGACTGTCTGTCGGGAGAGTGGACTGGGGTTAAAACTGACTTACTGTCTGTCTGGAGAGTGTTCTGCGGTAGTAACAAACTGACTATCTGTCGGGAGACTGCACTGGGGTATAAACTCACTGACTGTCTGTTGGGAGAGTGGACTGGGTTAGTAAAACACTGACTGTCTGTCGGGAGAGTGGACTGGGGTTAAAACTCACTGACTGTCTCTCTGGACAGAGGTATGTGGAGTAACACACTGACTGTCTGTTGGGAGAGTGGTCTGGGGTAATAACACACTGTCTTTTTGTCGGGAGTGTGGTCTGTGGTAATAACACACGGACTGTTTGTCAGGAGAGTGGTCTGGGGTAGTAACACACTGACTGTCTGTCTGGAGAGTGGTCTGTGATTGTAACACACTGACTGTCTGTCGAGAGAGTGGTCTGTGGTTGTAACACACTGACTGTCTGTCGAGCGAGTGGTCTGTGGTAATAACACACGGACTGTTTGTCAGGAGAGTGGTCTGGGGTAATAACACACTGACTGACTGTCACGAGAGTGGTCTGGGGTAATAACACTGACTGTCTGTCGGGAGAGTGGTCTGGGGTAATAACACACTGACTGTGTGTCGGGAAAGTGGTCTGGGGTAATAACATACTGACTGACTGTCACAAGAGTAGTCTGGGCTAATAACACACTGACTGTCTGTCGGGAGAGTGGCCTGTGGTTGTAACACACTGACTGTCTGTCGAGAGAGTGGTCTGGGGTAATAACACACTGACTGACTGTCGGGAGAGTGGTATGGGGTAATAACACACTGACTGACTGTCGGGAGAGTGGTCTGGGGTATTAACACTCTGACTGTCTGTCAGGGGAGCGTACTGGGGTATTAATACACTGACTGTCTGTCGGGAGATTGGTCTTGGGTAGTAACACACTTAAAGTCTGTCAGGACAGTGGTCTGGGTTAGTAATACACTGACTGTTGCTAGAGTTGTCTGGGGTAGTAACACACTGACTGTCTGTCGGTAGATTGTCCTGGAAAGTCACATACAGACTGTCTTTCGCTGAGTTGTCTGGAGTATTAACGCACTGAATCTCTGTCGGGAGAGTGTTCTGGGGTAGTAACACATTGTCTTTTTGGCGGGGTGTGTTCTGGGGTAGTAACACACTGACAGTCTGTCGGGAGAGTGGTCTTGGTTAGTAACACACTTACAGTCTGTCAGGACAGTGGTCTGGGATAGTAACACACTGACTGTTTGTTGCTAGAGTTGTCTGGGGTAGTAACACACTGAATGTCTGTAGGTACAGTGTCCTGGATAGTCACAGACAGACTGTCTTTCTGGTGAGTTGTCTGGGGTATTAACGCACTGACTCTCTATTGGGAGAGCGCTCTTGGGTAGTAACACCCTGACTGTCTGTCGGGAGAGTTGTCTGGGGTATTATCACACTCTCCATCTGTCGGGAGAGTGGACTGGGTTAGTAAAACACCGACTGTCTGTCGGGATAGTGGACTGGGGTTAAAACTCACTGACTGTCTGTCTGGAGAGAGTTCTGGGGTAGTAACAAACTGACTATCTATCGGGAGAGTGCACTGGTGTATAAACTCACTGACAGTCTGTTGGGAGAGTGGTCTGGGATAGTAACAAACTGACAGTTGGTCAGGGGAGTGGTCTGGATTTATAACACACAGACTGTATGTCAGGACAGAGGTATGTGGAGTAACACACTGACTGTCTGTCAGGAGAGTGGTCTGGGGTAATGACACACTGACTGACTGTCGAGAGAGTGGTCTGGGGTAATAACTCACTAACTATCTGTCGGGAGAGAGTCCTGGGATATTAACACACTGACTGTCTGTCGGTAGAGTGTCCTGGAAAGTCACAGACAGACTGTCTTTCGCTGAGTTGTCTGGGGTATTAACGCACTGAACCTCTGTCTGGAGAGTGATCTGGGGTAGTAACACTCAGACTGTCTGTCGGGAGAGTTTTCTGGGGCAGTAACGCATTGACAGTCTGTCGGGAGAGTGGTCTGGGGTAGTAACACACTGTCTTTTTGTCGGGGTGAGTTCTGGGGTAGTAACACGCAGACTGTCTCTTGGGAGAGTGGTCTCGCATAATAACACCCTGTCTGTCTGTCGGGAGAGTTGTCTGGGGTATTAAAACACTCTCCATCTGTCGGGAGAGTGGACTGGGTTAGTAAAACACTGACTGTCTGTCGGGAGAGTGGACTGGGTTAGTAAAACACTGACTGTCTGACGGGAGAGTGGACTGGGTTAGTAAAACACTGACTGTCTGTCGGGAGAGTGGACTGGGGTTAATACTCACTGACTGTCTGTCTGGACAGAGGTATGTGGAGTAACACACTGACTGTCTGTTGGGAGCGTGGTCTTGGTTAGTAACACACAGACTGTCAGTCAGGAGAGTGGTCTAGTGTAATAACACTGTCTGTCGGGAGAGTGGTCTGGGATAGTAACACACGGACTGATTGTCAGAAGAGTGGTCTGGGGTAATAACACACTGACTTTTTGTCGGGAGAATGGTCTGGGGTAGTAACACACTGACAGTCTGTCGGGAGAGTGGTCTCGCGTAATAACAGAAAGATTGTTAATAAAAAGATTTAAAAAGGAAGAAAGAAAGAAAGATTGACTGTCGGGAGAGCGGACTGGGGTAGTAACACACTGACTGTCTGTTGAGAGAGTGGTCTGTGGTAATAACACACGGACTGACTGTCGAGAGACTGGTCTGGGGTAATAACACACTGACTGACTGTCGGGAGAGTGGTCTGGGTTAATAACACACAGACTGTATGTCAGGACAGAGGTATGTGGAGTAACACACAGACTGTCTGTCAGGAGAGTGGTCTGGGGTAATAACACACTGAATGTCTTTCGGGAGAGTGGTCTGGGATAGTAACACACAGACTGTCTGTCATGAGAGTGGTCTGGGGTAGTAACAAACTGACAGTTGGTCAGGAGAGTGGTCTGGATTAATAAGACACAGACTGTGAGTCAGGACAGAGGTATGTGGAGTAACATACAGACTGTCTGTCAGGAGAGTGGTCTGGAGTAATAACACACTGAATGTCTTTCGGGGGAGTGCTATGGGATAGTAACAAACTGACTGTTGATCAGGAGAGTGGTCTGGGGTAATAACACACTGTCTTTTTTTCGGAGTGTGTTCTGGGGTAGTAACACACTGACTGTCTGTCGGGAGAGTGGTCTTGGGTAGTAACACACAGACTGTCAGTCAGGAGAGTGGTCTATTGTAATAACACTCTGTCTGTCGGGAGTGTGGTCTGGGGTAGTAACACACGGACTGTTTGTCTGCAGAGTGGTCTGGGGTAATAACACACTGTCTTTTTGTCGGGGTGTGTTCTGGGTTAGTAACACTCAGACTGTGTGTCGGGAGAGTGGTCTCGCGTAATAACACCCTGACTGTCTGTCGGGTGAGTTGACTGGGGTATTAACACACTCTCCATCTGTCGGGAGAGTGGACTGGGTTAGTAAAACACTGACTGTCTGTCGGGAGAGTGGACTGTGGTTAAAACTCACTGACTGTCTGTCTGGTGAGTGTTCTGGGGTAGTAACAAACTGACTATTTGTCGGAGAGTGGTCTGGGGTAGTAGCACTCTGACTGTCGGGAGAGTTGTCTGGGGTAGTAAAACACAGACTGTCTGTTGGGAGAGTGGTCGGGGGTAGTAAAACACTGACTCTCTGTCGGGAGAGTGGACTGTGGTATAAACTCACTGATTGTCTCTCTGGAGAGTTGTCTAGGACAGTAATACACTGACAGTCGGTCAGGACAGTGGTCTGGGGTAACAACACACTGTCTTTTTGTCGGGAGTCTGTTCTGGGGTAGTAACACACTGACTGTCTGTCGGGAGAGTTGTCTGGGGTAGTAACACACTGACAGTCTGCCGGGAGAGTGGTCTGGGAGAGTAACACACTGACTGTTTGTTGCTAGAGTTGTCTGGTGTAGTAATACACTGACTGTCTGTCGGGACAGTGGTCCGGGGTAATAACACACTGTATGTCTGTCGGGAGAGTGGTCTGGGGTAATAACACTGACTGTCTGTCGGGAGTGTGGTCTGGGGTAATAACACACTGACTGACTGTCACGAGAGTGGTCTGGGGTAATAACACACTGACTGTCTGTCAGGAGAGTGGTCTGGGGTAATAACACACTGTATGTCTGTCGGGAGAGTGGTCTGGGGTAATAACACTGACTGTCTGTCGGGAGTGTGGTCTGGGGTAATAACACACTGACTGACTGTCACGAGAGTGGTCTGGGGTAATAACACACTGACTGTCGGGACAGTGGTCTGGGGTAATAACAAAAAGACTGACTGTCGGGAGAGTGGTCTGGGGTAATAACACACAGACTGACTGTCGGGAGAGTGGTCTGGGGTAATAACACACTGACTGTCTGTCGGGAGAGTGGTCTGGGGTAATAACACACAGACTGACTGTCGGGAGAGTGGTCTGGGGTAATAACACACAGACTGACTGTCGGGAGAGTGGTCTGGGGTAATAACACACTGACTGTCTGTCGAGAGAGTGGTCTGTGGTAATAACACACGGACTGTTTGTCAGGAGAGTGGTCTGGGGTACTAACTCACTGACTGTCGGGAGATTGGTCTTGGTTAGTAACACACTTACATTCTGTCAGGACAATGGTCTGGGTTAGTAATACACTGACTGTTTGTTGCTAGAGTTGTCTGGGATAGTAACACACTAACTGTCTGTCAGTAGTGTGTCCTGGATAGTCACAGACAGACTGTCTTTCGCAGAGTGGTCTGGGGTAATAACACACTGTCTTTTTGTCGGGGTGTGTTCTGGGTTAGTAACACTCAGACTGTGTGTCGGGAGAGTGGTCTTGCGTAATAACACCCTGACTGTCTGTCGGGTGAGTTGACTGGGGTATTAACACACTCTCCATCTGTCGGGAGAGTGGACTGGGTTAGTAAAACACTGACTGTCTGTCGGGAGAGTGGACTGTGGTTAAAACTCACTGACTGTCTGTCTGGTGAGTGTTCTGGGGTAGTAACAAACTGACTATTTGTCGGAGAGTGGTCTGGGGTAGTAGCACTCTGACTGTCGGGAGAGTTGTCTGGGGTAGTAAAACACAGACTGTCTGTCGGGAGAGTGGTCGGGGGTAGTAAAACACTGACTCTCTGTCGGGAGAGTGGACTGTGGTATAAACTCACTGATTGTCTCTCTGGAGAGTTGTCTAGGACAGTAATACACTGACAGTCGGTCAGGAGAGTGGTCTGGGGTAACAACACACTGTCTTTTTGTCGGGAGTCTGTTCTGGGGTAGTAACACACTGACTGTCTGTCGGGAGAGTTGTCTGGGGTAGTAACACACTGACAGTCTGCCGGGAGAGTGGTCTGGGAGAGTAACACACTGACTGTTTGTTGCTAGAGTTGTCTGGTGTAGTAATACACTGACTGTCTGTCGGGACAGTGGTCCGGGGTAATAACACACTGTATGTCTGTCAGGAGAGTGGTCTGGGGTAATAACACACTGACTGTCGGGACAGTGGTCTGGGGTAATAACAAAAAGACTGACTGTCGGGAGAGTGGTCTGGGGTAATAACACACAGACTGACTGTCGGGACAGTGGTCTGGGGTAATAACACACAGACTGACTGTCGGGAGAGTGGTCTGGGTTAATAACACACAGACTGACTGTCGGGAGAGTGGTCTGGGTTAATAACACACAGACTGACTGTCGGGAGAGTGGTCTGGGGTAATAACACACAGACTGACTGTCGGGAGAGTGGTCTGGGTTAATAACACACTGACTGTCTGTCGAGAGAGTGGTCTGTGGTAATAACACACGGACTGTTTGTCAGGAGAGTGGTCTGGGGTACTAACTCACTGACTGTCGGGAGATTGGTCTTGGTTAGTAACACACTTACATTCTGTCAGGACAATGGTCTGGGTTAGTAATACACTGACTGTTTGTTGCTAGAGTTGTCTGGGATAGTAACACACTAACTGTCTGTCAGTAGTGTGTCCTGGATAGTCACAGACAGACTGTCTTTCGCAGAGTGGTCTGGGGTAATAACACACTGTCTTTTTGTCGGGGTGTGTTCTGGGTTAGTAACACTCAGACTGTGTGTCGGGAGAGTGGTCTCGCGTAATAACACCCTGACTGTCTGTCGGGTGAGTTGACTGGGGTATTAACACACTCTCCATCTGTCGGGAGAGTGGACTGGGTTAGTAAAACACTGACTGTCTGTCGGGAGAGTGGTCTGTGGTAATAACACACGGACTGTTTGTCAGGAGAGTGGTCTGGGGTACTAACTCACTGACTGTCGGGAGATTGGTCTTGGTTAGTAACACACTTACATTCTGTCAGGACAATGGTCTGGGTTAGTAATACACTGACTGTTTGTTGCTAGAGTTGTCTGGGATAGTAACACACTGACTGTCTGTCAGTAGTGTGTCCTGGATAGTCACAGACAGACTGTCTTTCGCTGAGTTGTCTGGGGTATTAACGCACTGAATCTCTGTCGGGAGAGTGCTCTGGGATAGTAACACTCTGACTGTCTGTCGGGAGAGTGGTCTGGGGTAGTAACACACTGTCTGTCTGTCGGGAGTGTTGTCTGGGGTATTAACACACTCTCCATCTGTCGGGAGAGTGGACTGGGGTTAAAACTCACTGACTGTCTGTCTGGTGAGTGTTCTGGGGTAGTAACAAACTGACTATTTGTCGGAGAGTGGTCTGGGGGTAGTAGCAGTCTGACTGTCTGTCGGGAGAGTTGTCTTGGGTAGTAAAACACCGACTCTGTCGGGAGAGTGGACTGGGGTATAAACTCACTGATTGTCTCTCTGGAGAGTGGTCTAGGACAGTAACACAGTGACTGTAGGTCAGGACAGTGGTCTGGGGAAACTACACTCTGACTTTTTGTCGGGTGTGTGTTCTGGGGTAGTAACACACTGACAGTCTGTTGGGAGAGTGGTCTCGCGTAATAACACCCTGACTGTCGGTCGGGAGAGTGGTCTGGGTTGGTAACACACTGACTGTTTGTTGCTAGAGTGTCCTGGATAGTCACAGACAGATTGTCTTTCTGGTGAGTTGTCTGAGGTATTAACGCACTGACACTCTGTCGGGAGAGTGCTCTGGGGTAGTAACACGCAGACTGTCTGTCGGGAGAGTTGTCTTGGGTAGTAACACACTCTCCATCTGTCGTTAGAGTGGACTGGGTTAGTAAAACACTGACTGTCTGTCGGGAGAGTGGACTGGAGTTAAAACTGACTTACTGTCTGTCTGGAGAGTGTTCTGGGGTAGTAACAAACCGACTATCTGTCGGGAGACTGCACTGGGGTATAAACTCACTGACTGTCTGTTGGGAGAGTGGACTGGGTTAGTAAAACACTGACTGTCTGTCGGTAGAGTGTCCTGGAAAGTCACAGACAGACTGTCTTTCGCTGAGTTGTCTGGAGTATTAACGCACTGAATCTCTGTCGGGAGAGTGTTCTGGGGTAGTAACACATTGTCTTTTTGGCGGGGTGTGTTCTGGGGTAGTAACACACTGACTGTCTGTCGGGAGAGTGGTCTTGGTTAGTAACACACTTACAGTCTGTCAGGACAGTGGTCTGGGATAGTAACACACTGACTGTTTGTTGCTAGAGTTGTCTGGGGTAGTAACACACTGAATGTCTGTAGGTACAGTGTCCTGGATAGTCACAGACAGACTGTCTTTCTGGTGAGTTGTCTGGGGTATTAACGCACTGACTCTCTATTGGGAGAGCGCTCTTGGGTAGTAACACCCTGACTGTCTGTCGGGAGAGTTGTCTGGGGTATTATCACACTCTCCATCTGTCGGGAGAGTGGACTGGGTTAGTAAAACACCGACTGTCTGTCGGGATTGTGGACTGGGGTTAAAACTCACTGACTGTCTGTCTGGAGAGAGTTCTGGGGTAGTAACAAACTGACTATCTATCGGGAGAGTGCACTGGTGTATAAACTCACTGACAGTCTGTTGGGAGAGTGGTCTGGGATAGTAACAAACTGACAGTTGGTCAGGGGAGTGGTCTGGATTTATAACACACAGACTGTATGTCAGGACAGAGGTATGTGGAGTAACACACTGACTGTCTGTCAGGAGAGTGGTCTGGGGTAATGACACACTGACTGACTGTCGAGAGAGTGGTCTGGGGTAATAACTCACTAACTATCTGTCGGGAGAGAGTCCTGGGATATTAACACACTGACTGTCTGTCGGTAAAGTGTCCTGGAAAGTCACAGACAGACTGTCTTTCGCTGAGTTGTCTGGGGTATTAACGCACTGAACCTCTGTCTGGAGAGTGATCTGGGGTAGTAACACTCAGACTGTCTGTCGGGAGAGTGTTCTGGGGCAGTAACACATTGACAGTCTGTCGGGAGAGTTGTCTGGGGTAGTAACACACTGTCTTTTTGTCGGGGTGTGTTCTGGGGTAGTAACACGCAGACTGTCTCTTGGGAGAGTGGTCTCGCATAATAACACCCTGTCTGTCTGTCGGGAGAGTTGTCTGGGGTATTAAAACACTCTCCATCTGTCGGGAGAGTGGACTGGGTTAGTAAAACACTGACTGTCTGTCGGGAGAGTGGACTGGGGTTAAAACTGACTTACTGTCTGTCTGGAGAGTGTTCTGGGGTAGTAACAAACTGACTATCTGTCGGGAGACTGCACTGGGGTATAAACTCACTGACTGTCTGTTGGGAGAGTGGACTGGGTTAGTAAAACACTGACTGTCTGTCGGGAGAGTGGACTGGGGTTAAAACTCACTGACTGTCTCTCTGGACAGAGGTATGTGGAGTAACACACTGACTGTCTGTTGGGAGAGTGGTCTGGGGTAATAACACACTGTCTTTATGTCGGGAGTGTGTTCTGGGGTAGTAACACACTGACAGTCTGTCGGGAGAGTGGTCTTGGTTAGTAACACACTTACAGTCTGTCAGGACAGTGGTCTGGGATAGTAACACACTGACTGTTTGTCAGAAGAGTGGTCTGGGGTAATAACACACGGACTTTTTGTCAGGAGAGTGGTCTAGCGTAATAACACTGTCTGTCGGGAGTGTGGTCTGGGATAGTAACACACGGACTGATTGTCAGAAGAGTGGTCTGGGGTAATAACACACGGACTTTTTGTCGGGAGAATGGTCTGGGGTATTAACACACTGACAGTCTGTCGGGAGAGTGGTCTCGCGTAATAACACACAGATTATTAATAAAAAGATTTAAAAAGGAAGAAAGAAAGAAAGATTGTCTGTCGGGAGAGCGGACTGGGGTAGTAACACACTGACTGTCTGTCTGGAGAGTGGTCTGCGATTGTAACACACTGACTGTCTGTCGAGAGAGTGGTCTGTGGTTGTAACACACTGACTGTCTGTCGAGAGAGTGGTCTGTGGTAATAACACACGGACTGTTTGTCAGGAGAGTGGTCTGGGGTAGTAACACACTGACTGTCTGTCTGGAGAGTGGTCTGTAATTGTAACACACTGACTGTCTGTCGAGAGAGTGGTCTGTGGTTGTAACACACTGACTGTCTGTCGAGCGAGTGGTCTGTGGTAATAACACACGGACTGTTTGTCAGGAGAGTGGTCTGGGGTAATAACACACTGACTGACTGTCACGAGAGTGGTCTGGGGTAATAACACTGACTGTCTGTCGGGAGAGTGATCTGGGGTAATAACACACTGACTGTGTGTCGGGAAAGTGGTCTGGGGTAATAACATACTGACTGACTGTCACAAGAGTAGTCTGGGCTAATAACACACTGACTGTCTGTCGGGAGAGTGGCCTGTGGTTGTAACACACTGACTGTCTGTCGAGAGAGTGGTCTGGGGAATAACACTCTGACTGACTGTCGGGAGAGTGGTATGGGGTAATAACACACTGACTGACTGTCGGGAGAGTGGTCAGGGGTATTAACACTCTGACTGTCTGTCAGGGGAGCGTACTGGGGTATTAATACACTGACTGTCTGTCGGGAGATTGGTCTTGGGTAGTAACACACTTAAAGTCTGTCAGGACAGTGGTCTGGGTTAGTAATACACTGACTGTTGCTAGAGTTGTCTGGGGTAGTAACACACTGACTGTCTGTCGGTAGAGTGTCCTGGAAAGTCACAGACAGACTGTCTTTCGCTGAGTTGTCTGGAGTATTAACGCACTGAATCTCTGTCGGGAGAGTGTTCTGGGGTAGTAACACATTGTCTTTTTGGCGGGGTGTGTTCTGGGGTAGTAACACACTGACTGTCTGTCGGGAGAGTGGTCTTGGTTAGTAACACACTTACAGTCTGTCAGGACAGTGGTCTGGGATAGTAACACACTGACTGTTTGTTGCTAGAGTTGTCTGGGGTAGTAACACACTGAATGTCTGTAGGTACAGTGTCCTGGATAGTCACAGACAGACTGTCTTTCTGGTGAGTTGTCTGGGGTATTAACGCACTGACTCTCTATTGGGAGAGCGCTCTTGGGTAGTAACACCCTGACTGTCTGTCGGGAGAGTTGTCTGGGGTATTATCACACTCTCCATCTGTCGGGAGAGTGGACTGGGTTAGTAAAACACCGACTGTCTGTCGGGATAGTGGACTGGGGTTAAAACTCACTGACTGTCTGTCTGGAGAGAGTTCTGGGGTAGTAACAAACTGACTATCTATCGGGAGAGTGCACTGGTGTATAAACTCACTGACAGTCTGTTGGGAGAGTGGTCTGGGATAGTAACAAACTGACAGTTGGTCAGGGGAGTGGTCTGGATTTATAACACATAGACTGTATGTCAGGACAGAGGTATGTGGAGTAACACACAGACTGTATGTCAGGAGAGTGGTCTGGGGTAATAACTCACTAACTATCTGTCGGGAGAGAGTCCTGGGATATTAACACACTGACTGTCTGTCGGTAGAGTGTCCTGGAAAGTCACAGACAGACTGTCTTTCGCTGAGTTGTCTGGGGTATTAACGCACTGAACCTCTGTCTGGAGAGTGATCTGGGGTAGTAACACTCAGACTGTCTGTCGGGAGAGTGTTCTGGGGCAGTAACACATTGACAGTCTGTCGGGAGAGTGGTCTGGGGTAGTAACACACTGTCTTTTTGTCGGGGTGTGTTCTGGGGTAGTAACACGCAGACTGTCTCTTGGGAGAGTGGTCTCGCATAATAACACCCTGTCTGTCTGTCGGGAGAGTTGTCTGGGGTATTAAAACACTCTCCATCTGTCGGGAGAGTGGACTGGGTTAGTAAAACACTGACTGTCTGTCGGGAGAGTGGACTGGGTTAGTAAAACTCTGACTGTCTGTCGGGAGAGTGGACTGGGGTTAATACTCACTGACTGTCTGTCTGGACAGAGGTATGTGGAGTAACACACTGACTGTCTGTTGGGAGCGTGGTCTTGGTTAGTAACACACAGACTGTCAGTCAGGAGAGTGGTCTAGTGTAATAACACTGTCTGTCGGGAGAGTGGTCTGGGATAGTAACACACGGACTGATTGTCAGAAGAGTGGTCTGGGGTAATAACACACTGACTTTTTGTCGGGAGAATGGTCTGGGGTAGTAACACACTGACAGTCTGTCGGGAGAGTGGTCTCGCGTAATAACAGAAAGATTGTTAATAAAAAGATTTAAAAAGGAAGAAAGAAAGAAAGATTGACTGTCGGGAGAGCGGACTGGGGTAGTAACACACTGACTGTCTGTTGAGAGAGTGGTCTGTGGTAATAACACACGGACTGTTTGTCAGGAGAGTGGTCTGGGGTAATAACACACTGACTGACTGCCACGAGAGTGGTCTGGGGTAATAACACTGACTGTCTGTCGGGAGAGTGGTCTGGGGTAATAACACACTGACTGTCTGTCGGGAGAGTGGTCTGGGGTAATAACACACTGACTGTCTGTCGGGAAAGTGGTCTGGGGTAATAACATACTGACTGACTGTCACAAGAGTAGTCTGGGGTAATAACACACTGACTGTCTGTCGGGAGAGTGGCCTGTGGTTGTAACACACTGACTGTCTGTCGAGAGAGTGGTCTGGGGTAATAACACACTGACTGACTGTCGAGAGAGTGGTCTGGGGTAATAACACACTGACTGACTGTCGGGAGAGTGGTCTGGGGTAATAACAAAAAGACTGTCTGTCGGGAGAGTGGTCTGGGTTAATAACACACAGACTGTATGTCAGGACAGAGGTATGTGGAGTAACACACAGACTGTCTGTCAGGAGAGTGGTCTGGGGTAATAACACACTGAATGTATTTCGGGAGAGTGGTCTGGGATAGTAACACACAGACTGTCTGTCATGAGAGTGGTCTGGGGTAGTAACAAACTGACAGTTGGTCAGGAGAGTGGTCTGGATTAATAAGACACAGACTGTGAGTCAGGACAGAGGTATGTGGAGTAACATACAGACTGTCTGTCAGGAGAGTGGTCTGGAGTAATAACACACTGAATGTCTTTCGGGGGAGTGCTATGGGATAGTAACAAACTGACTGTTGATCAGGAGAGTGGTCTGGGGTAATAACACACTGTCTTTTTGTTGGGAGAATGGTCTGGGGTAGTATCACACTGACTGTCTGTCGGGAGAGAGGTCTTGGGTAGTAACACACAGACTGTCAGTCAGGAGAGTGGTCTATTGTAATAACACTCTGTCTGTCGGGAGTGTGGTCTGGGGTAGTAACACACGGACTGTTTGTCTGCAGAGTGGTCTGGGGTAATAACACACTGTCTTTTTGTCGGGGTGTGTTCTGGGTTAGTAACACTCAGACTGTGTGTCGGGAGAGTGGTCTCGCGTAATAACACCCTGACTGTCTGTCGGGTGAGTTGACTGGGGTATTAACACACTCTCCATCTGTCGGGAGAGTGGACTGGGTTAGTAAAACACTGACTGTCTGTCGGGAGAGTGGACTGTGGTTAAAACTCACTGACTGTCTGTCTGGTGAGTGTTCTGGGGTAGTAACAAACTGACTATTTGTCGGAGAGTGGTCTGGGGTAGTAGCACTCTGACTGTCGGGAGAGTTGTCTGGGGTAGTAAAACACAGACTGTCTGTCGGGAGAGTGGTCGGGGGTAGTAAAACACTGACTCTCTGTCGGGAGAGTGGACTGTGGTATAAACTCACTGATTGTCTCTCTGGAGAGTTGTCTAGGACAGTAATACACTGACAGTCGGTCAGGACAGTGGTCTGGGGTAACAACACACTGTCTTTTTGTCGGGAGTCTGTTCTGGGGTAGTAACACACTGACAGTCTGCCGGGAGAGTGGTCTGGGAGAGTAACACACTGACTGTTTGTTGCTAGAGTTGTCTGGTGTAGTAACACACTGACTGTCTGTCGGGACAGTGGTCCGGGGTAATAACACACTGTATGTCTGTCGGGAGAGTGGTCTGGGGTAATAACACACTGACTGTCTGTCGGGAGTGTGGTCTGGGGTAATAACACACTGACTGACTGTCACGAGAGTGGTCTGGGGTAATAACACACTGACTGTCTGTCAGGAGAGTGGTCTGGGGTAATAACACACTGACTGTCGGGACAGTGGTCTGGGTTAATAACACACAGACTGACTGTCGGGAGAGTGGTCTGGGGTAATAACACACTGACTGTCTGTCGAGAGAGTGGTCTGTGGTAATAACACACGGACTGTTTGTCAGGAGAGTGGTCTGGGGTACTAACTCACTGACTGTCGGGAGATTGGTCTTGGTTAGTAACACACTTACATTCTGTCAGGACAATGGTCTGGGTTAGTAATACACTGACTGTTTGTTGCTAGAGTTGTCTGGGATAGTAACACACTGACTGTCTGTCAGTAGTGTGTCCTGGATAGTCACAGACAGACTGTCTTTCGCTGAGTTGTCTGGGGTATTAACGCACTGAATCTCTGTCGGGAGAGTGCTCTGGGATAGTAACACTCTGACTGTCTGTCGGGAGAGTGGTCTGGGGTAGTAACAAACTGTCTTTTTGGCGGGGTGTGTTCTGGGGTAGTAACACGCAGACTGTCTGTTGGGAGTGTGGTCTCGCGTAATAACACACTGTCTGTCTGTCGGGAGTGTTGTCTGGGGTATTAACACACTCTCCATCTGTCGGGAGAGTGGACTGGGGTTAAAACTCACTGACTGTCTGTCTGGTGAGTGTTCTGGGGTAGTAACAAACTGACTATTTGTCGGAGAGTGGTCTGGGGTAGTAGCAGTCTGACTGTCTGTCGGGAGAGTTGTCTTGGGTAGTAAAACACCGACTCTCTGTCGGGAGAGTGGACTGGGGTATAAACTCACTGATTGTCTCTCTGGAGAGTGGTCTAGGACAGTAACACAGTGACTGTAGGTCAGGACAGTGGTCTGGGGAAACTACACTCTGACTTTTTGTCGGGTGTGTGTTCTGGGGTAGTAACACACTGACAGTCTGTTGGGAGAGTGGTCTCGCGTAATAACACCCTGACTGTCGGTCGGGAGAGTTGTCTGGGTTGGTAACACACTGACTGTTTGTTGCTAGAGTGTCCTGGATAGTCACAGACAGACTGTCTTTCTGGTGAGTTGTCTGAGGTATTAACGCACTGACTCTCTGTCGGGAGAGTGCTCTGGGGTAGTAACACGCAGACTGTCTGTCGGGAGAGTTGTCTTGGGTAGTAACACACTCTCCATCTGTCGTTAGAGTGGACTGGATTAGTAAAATACTGACTGTCTGTCGGGATAGTGGACTGGAGTTAAAACTGACTTACTGTCTGTCTGGAGAGTGTTCTGGGGTAGTAACAAACCGACTATCTGTCGGGAGACTGCACTGGGGTATAAACTCACTGACTGTCTGTTGGGAGAGTGGACTGGGTTAGTAAAACACTGACTGTCTGTCGGGAGAGTGGACTGGGGTTAAAACTCACTGACTGTCTCTCTGGACAGAGGTATGTGGAGTAACACACTGACAGTCTGTTGGGAGAGTGGTCTTGGTTAGTAACACACAGACTGTCAGTCAGGAGAGTGGTCTAGTGTAATAACACTGTCTGTCGGGAGTGTGGTCTGGGATAGTAACACACGGACATTGTCAGAAGAGTGGTCTGGGGTAACAACACACTGTCTTTTTGTCGGGAGTCTGTTCTGGGGTAGTAACACACTGACAGTCTGCCGGGAGAGTGGTCTGGGAGAGTAACACACTGACTGTTTGTTGCTAGAGTTGTCTGGTGTAGTTACACACTGACTGTCTGTTGAGAGAGTGGTCTGTGGTAATAACACACGGACTGTTTGTCAGGAGAGTGGTCTGGGGTAATAACACACTGACTGACTGCCACGAGAGTGGTCTGGGGTAATAACACTGACTGTCTGTCGAGTGAGTGGTCTGTGGTAATAACACACAGACTGTTTGTCAGTAGAGTGGTCTGGGGTAATAACACACTGACTGACTGCCACGAGAGTGGTCTGGGGTAATAACACTGACTGTCTGTCGAGTGAGTGGTCTGTGGTAATAACACACAGACTGTTTGTCAGTAGAGTGGTCTGGGGTAATAACACACTGACTGACTGCCACGAGAGTGGTCTGGGGTAATAACACTGACTGTCTGTCGAGTGAGTGGTCTGTGGTAATAACACACAGACTGTTTGTCAGTAGAGTGGTCTGGGGTAATAACACACTGACTGACTGTCACGAGAGTGGTCTGGGGTAATAACACTGACTGTCTGTCAGGAGAGTGGTCTGGGGTAATAACACACTGACTGTGTGTCGGGAAAGTGGTCTGGGGTAATAACATACCGACTGACTGTCACAAGAGTAGTCTGGGGTAATAACACACTGACTGTCTGTCGGGAGAGTGGTCTTGGTTAGTAACACACAGACTGTCAGTCAGGAGAGTGGTCTAGTGTAATAACACTGTCTGTCGGGAGTGTGGTCTGGGATAGTAACACACGGACTCATTGTCAGAAGAGTGGTCTGGGGTAATAACACACGGACTTTTTGTCGGGAGAATGGTCTGGGGTATTAACACACTGACAGTCTGTCGGGAGAGTGGTCTCGCGTAATAACACACAGATTGTTAATAAAAAGATTTAAAAAGGAAGAAAGAAAGAAAGATTGTCTGTCGGGAGAGCGGACTGGGGTAGTAACACACTGACTGTCTGTCTGGAGAGTGGTCTGTGATTGTAACACACTGACTGTCTGTCGAGAGAGTGGTCTGTGGTTGTAACACACTGACTGTCTGTCGAGTGAGTGGTCTGTGGTAATAACACACGGACTGTTTGTCAGGAGAGTGGTCTGGGGTAGTAAAACACTGACTGTCTGTCTGGAGAGTGGTCTGTGATTGTAACACACTGACTGTCTGTCGAGAGAGTGGTCTGGGGTAATAACACACTGACTGTGTGTCGGGAAAGTGGTCTGGGGTAATAACATACTGACTGACTGTCACAAGAGTAGTCTGGGGTAATAACACACTGACTGTCTGTCGGGAGAGTGGCCTGTGGTTGTAACACACTGACTGTCTGTCGAGAGAGTGGTCTGGGGTAATAACACACTGACTGACTGTCGGGAGAGTGGTATGGGGTAATAACACACTGACTGACTGTCGGGAGAGTGGTCTGGGGTATTAACACTCTGACTGTCTGTCAGGGGAGCGTACTGGGGTATTAATACACTGACTGTCTGTCGGGAGATTGGTCTTGGGTAGTAACACACTTAAAGTCTGTCAGGGCAGTGGTCTGGGTTAGTAATACACTGACTGTTGCTAGAGTTGTCTGGGGTAGTAACACACTGACTGTCTGTCAGTAGAGTGTCCTGGAAAGTCACAGACAGACTGTCTTTCGCTGAGTTGTCTGGAGTATTAACGCACTGAATCTCTGTCGGGAGAGTGTTCTGGGGTAGTAACACATTGTCTTTTTGGCGGGGTGTGTTCTGGGGTAGTAACACACTGACTGTCTGTCGGGAGAGTGGTCTTGGTTAGTAACACACTTACAGTCTGTCAGGACAGTGGTCTGGGATAGTAACACACTGACTGTTTGTTGCTAGAGTTGTCTGGGGTAGTAACACACTGAATGTCTGTCGGTACAGTGTCCTGGATAGTCACAGACAGACTGTCTTTCTGGTGAGTTGTCTGGGGTATTAACGCACTGACTCTCTATTGGGAGAGTGCTCTGGGGTAGTAACACGCAGACTGTCTGTCGGGAGAGTTGTCTGGGGTATTATCACACTCTCCATCTGTCGGGAGAGTGGACTGGGTTAGTAAAACACCGACTGTCTGTCAGGATAGTGGACTGGGGTTAAAACTCACTGACTGTCTGTCTGGAGAGAGTTCTGGGGTAGTAACAAACTGACTATCTATCGGGAGAGTGCACTGGTGTATAAACTCACTGACAGTCTGTTGGGAGAGTGGTCTGGGGTAATAACACACTGACTGACTGTCGAGAGAGTGGTCTGGGGTAATAACACACTGACTGACTGTCGGGAGAGTGGTCTGGGGTAATAACAAAAAGACTGTCTGTCGGTAGAGTGGTCTGGGTTAATAACACACAGACTGTATGTCAGGACAGAGGTATGTGGAGTAACACACAGACTGTCTGTCAGGAGAGTGGTCTGGGGTAATAACACACTGAATGTCTTTCGGGAGAGTGGTCTGGGATAGTAACACACAGACTGTCTGTCATGAGAGTGGTCTGGGGTAGTAACAAACTGACAGTTGGTCAGGAGAGTGGTCTGGATTAATAAGACACAGACTGTGAGTCAGGACACAGGTATGTGGAGTAACACACAGACTGTCTGTCAGGAGAGTGGTCTGGAGTAATAACACACTGAATGTCTTTCGGGGGAGTGCTATGGGATAGTAACAAACTGACTGTTGATCAGGAGAGTGGTCTGGGGTAATAACACACTGTCTTTTTTTCGGAGTGTGTTCTGGGGTAGTAACACACTGACTGTCTGTCGGGAGTGTGGTCTTGGGTAGTAACACACAGACTGTCAGTCAGGAGAGTGGTCTATTGTAATAACACTCTGTCTGTCGGGAGTGTGGTCTGGGGTAGTAACACACGGACTGTTTGTCTGCAGAGTGGTCTGGGGTAATAACACACTGTCTTTTTGTCGGGGTGTGTTCTGGGTTAGTAACACTCAGACTGTGTGTCGGGAGAGTGGTCTCGCGTAATAACACCCTGACTGTCTGTCGGGTGAGTTGACTGGGGTATTAACACACTCTCCATCTGTCGGGAGAGTGGACTGGGTTAGTAAAACACTGACTGTCTGTCGGGAGAGTGGACTGTGGTTAAAACTCACTGACTGTCTGTCTGGAGAGTGTTCTGGGGTAGTAACAAACTGACTATTTGTCGGAGATTGGTCTGGGGTAGTAGCACTCTGACTGTCGGGAGAGTTGTCTGGGGTAGTAAAACACAGACTGTCTGTCGGGAGAGTGGTCGGGGGTAGTAAAACACTGACTCTCTGTCGGGAGAGTGGACTGTGGTATAAACTCACTGATTGTCTCTCTGGAGAGTTGTCTAGGACAGTAATACACTGACAGTCGGTCAGGACAGTGGTCTGGGGTAACAACACACTGTCTTTTTGTCGGGAGTCTGTTCTGGGGTAGTAACACACTGACTGTCTGTCGGGAGTCTGTTCTGGGGTAGTAACACACTGACAGTCTGCCGGGAGAGTGGTCTGGGAGAGTAACACACTGACTGTTTGTTGCTAGAGTTGTCTGGAGTAGTAACACACTGACTGTCTGTCGGGACAGTAGTCCGGGGTAATAACACACTGTATGTCTGTCGGGAGAGTGGTCTGGGGTAATAACACACTGTCTGTCGGGAGAGTGGTCTGGGGTAATAACACACTGACTGTCTGTCGGGAGAGTGGTCTGGGGTAATAACACACTGACTGTCTGTCGGGACTGTGGTCTGGGGTAATAACACACTGACTGACTGTCACGAGAGTGGTCTGGGGTAATAACACACTGACTGTCTGTCAGGAGAGTGGTCTGGGGTAATAACACACTGACTGTCGGGACAGTGGTCTGGGGTAATAACACACAGACTGACTGTCGGGAGAGTGGTCTGGGTTAATAACACACAGACTGACTGTCGGGAGAGTGGTCTGGGGTAATAACACACTGACTGTCTTTCGAGAGAGTGGTCTGTGGTAATAACACACGGACTGTCGGGAGATTGGTCTTGGTTAGTAACACACTTACATTCTGTCAGGACAATGGTCTGGGTTAGTAATACACTGACTGTTTGTTGCTAGAGTTGTCTGGGATAGTAACACACTGACTGTCTGTCAGTAGTGTGTCCTGGATAGTCACAGACAGACTGTCTTTCGCTGAGTTGTCTGGGGTATTAACGCACTGAATCTCTGTCGGGAGAGTGCTCTGGGATAGTAACACTCTGACTGTCTGTCGGGAGAGTGGTCTGGGGTAGTAACAAACTGTCTTTTTGGCGGGGTGTGTTCTGGGGTAGTAACACGCAGACTGTCTGTTGGGAGAGTGGTCTCGCGTAATAACACACTGTCTGTCTGTCGGGAGTGTTGTCTGGGGTATTAACACACTCTCCATCTGTCGGGAGAGTGGACTGGGGTTAAAACTCACTGACTGTCTGTCTGGTGAGTGTTCTGGGGTAGTAACAAACTGACTATTTGTCGGAGAGTGGTCTGGGGTAGTAGCAGTCTGACTGTCTGTCGGGAGAGTTGTCTTGGGTAGTAAAACACCGACTCTCTGTCGGGAGAGTGGACTGGGGTAAAAACTCACTGATTGTCTCTCTGGAGAGTGGTCTAGGACAGTAACACAGTGACTGTAGGTCAGGACAGTGGTCTGGGGAAACTACACTCTGACTTTTTGTCGGGTGTGTGTTCTGGGGTAGTAACACACTGACAGTCTGTTGGGAGAGTGGTCTCGCGTAATAACACCCTGACTGTCGGTCGGGAGAGTGGTCTGGGTTGGTAACACACTGACTGTTTGTTGCTAGAGTGTCCTGGATAGTCACAGACAGACTGTCTTTCTGGTGAGTTGTCTGAGGTATTAACGCACTGACTCTCTGTCGGGAGAGTGCTCTGGGGTAGTAACACGCAGACTGTCTGTCGGGAGAGTTGTCTTGGGTAGTAACACACTCTCCATCTGTCGTTAGAGTGGACTGGATTAGTAAAATACTGACTGTCTGTCGGGATAGTGGACTGGAGTTAAAACTGACTTACTGTCTGTCTGGAGAGTGTTCTGGGGTAGTAACAAACCGACTATCTGTCGGGAGACTGCACTGGGGTATAAACTCACTGACTGTCTGTTGGGAGAGTGGACTGGGTTAGTAAAACACTGTCTGTCGGGAGAGTGGACTGGGGTTAAAACTCACTGACTGTCTCTCTGGACAGAGGTATGTGGAGTAACACACTGACAGTCTGTTGGGAGAGTGGTCTTGGTTAGTAACACACAGACTGTCAGTCAGGAGAGTGGTCTAGTGTAATAACACTGTCTGTCGGGAGTGTGGTCTGGGATAGTAACACACGGACTCATTGTCAGAAGAGTGGTCTGGGGTAGTAGCACTCTGACTGTCTGTCGGGAGAGTTGTCTGGGGTAGTAAAACTCTGACTGTTGTGAGAGTGGTCAGGGGTAGTAAAACACTGACTCTCTGTCGGGAGAGTGGACTGTGGTATAAACTCACTGATTGTCTCTCTGGAGAGTTGTCTAGGACAGTAATACACTGACAGTCGGTCAGGACAGTGGTCTGGGGTAACAACACACTGTCTTTTTGTCGGGAGTCTGTTCTGGGGTAGTAACACACTGACAGTCTGCCGGGAGAGTGGTCTGGGAGAGTAACACACTGACTGTTTGTTGCTAGAGTTGTCTGGTGTAGTAACACACTGACTGTCTGTTGAGAGAGTGGTCTGTGGTAATAACACACGGACTGTTTGTCAGGAGAGTGGTCTGGGGTAATAACACACTGACTGACTGCCACGAGAGTGGTCTGGGGTAATAACACTGACTGTCTGTCGAGTGAGTGGTCTGTGGTAATAACACACAGACTGTTTGTCAGTAGAGTGGTCTGGGGTAATAACACACTGACTGACTGTCACGAGAGTGGTCTGGGGTAATAACACTGACTGTCTGTCAGGAGAGTGGTCTGGGGTAATAACACACTGACTGTGTGTCGGGAAAGTGGTCTGGGGTAATAACATACCGACTGACTGTCACAAGAGTAGTCTGGGGTAATAACACACTGACTGTCTGTCGGGAGAGTGGCCTGTGGTTGTAACACACTGACTGTCTGTCGAGAGTGTGGTCTGGGGTAATAACACACTGACTGACTGTCGGGAGAGTGGTATGGGGTAATAACACACTGACTGACTGTCGGGAGAGTGGTCTGGGGTATTAACACTCTGACTGTCTGTCAGGTGAGCGTACTGGGGTATTAATACACTGACTGTCTGTCGGGAGATTGGTCTTGGGTAGTAACACACTTAAAGTCTGTCAGGACAGTGGTCTGGGTTAGTAATACACTGACTGTTGCTAGAGTTGTCTGGGGTAGTAACACACTGACTGTCTGTCGGTAGAGTGTCCTGGAAAGTCACAGACAGACTGTCTTTCGCTGAGTTGTCTGGAGTATTAACGCACTGAATCTCTGTCGGGAGAGTGTTCTGGGGTAGTAACACATTGTCTTTTTGGCGGGGTGTGTTCTGGGGTAGTAACACACTGACTGTCTGTCGGGAGAGTGGTCTTGGTTAGTAACACACTTACAGTCTGTCAGGACAGTGGTCTGGGATAGTAACACACTGACTGTTTGTTGCTAGAGTTGTCTCGGGTAGTAACACACTGAATGTCTGTAGGTACAGTGTCCTGGATAGTCACAGACAGACTGTCTTTCTGGTGAGTTGTCTGGGGTATTAACGCACTGAATCTCTGTCGGGAGAGTGCTCTGGGATAGTAACACTCTGACTGTCTGTCGGGAGAGTGGTCTGGGGTAGTAACAAACTGTCTTTTTGGCGGGGTGTGTTCTGGGGTAGTAACACGCAGACTGTCTGTTGGGAGTGTGGTCTCGCGTAATAACACACTGTCTGTCTGTCGGGAGTGTTGTCTGGGGTATTAACACACTCTCCATCTGTCGGGAGAGTGGACTGGGGTTAAAACTCACTGACTGTCTGTCTGGTGAGTGTTCTGGGGTAGTAACAAACTGACTATTTGTCGGAGAGTGGTCTGGGGTAGTAGCAGTCTGACTGTCTGTCGGGAGAGTTGTCTTGGGTAGTAAAACACCGACTCTCTGTCGGGAGAGTGGACTGGGGTATAAACTCACTGATTGTCTCTCTGGAGAGTGGTCTAGGACAGTAACACAGTGACTGTAGGTCAGGACAGTGGTCTGGGGAAACTACACTCTGACTTTTTGTCGGGTGTGTGTTCTGGGGTAGTAACACACTGACAGTCTGTTGGGAGAGTGGTCTCGCGTAATAACACCCTGACTGTCGGTCGGGAGAGTTGTCTGGGTTGGTAACACACTGACTGTTTGTTGCTAGAGTGTCCTGGATAGTCACAGACAGACTGTCTTTCTGGTGAGTTGTCTGAGGTATTAACGCACTGACTCTCTGTCGGGAGAGTGCTCTGGGGTAGTAACACGCAGACTGTCTGTCGGGAGAGTTGTCTTGGGTAGTAACACACTCTCCATCTGTCGTTAGAGTGGACTGGATTAGTAAAATACTGACTGTCTGTCGGGATAGTGGACTGGAGTTAAAACTGACTTACTGTCTGTCTGGAGAGTGTTCTGGGGTAGTAACAAACCGACTATCTGTCGGGAGACTGCACTGGGGTATAAACTCACTGACTGTCTGTTGGGAGAGTGGACTGGGTTAGTAAAACACTGACTGTCTGTCGGGAGAGTGGACTGGGGTTAAAACTCACTGACTGTCTCTCTGGACAGAGGTATGTGGAGTAACACACTGACAGTCTGTTGGGAGAGTGGTCTTGGTTAGTAACACACAGACTGTCAGTCAGGAGAGTGGTCTAGTGTAATAACACTGTCTGTCGGGAGTGTGGTCTGGGATAGTAACACACGGACATTGTCAGAAGAGTGGTCTGGGGTAACAACACACTGTCTTTTTGTCGGGAGTCTGTTCTGGGGTAGTAACACACTGACAGTCTGCCGGGAGAGTGGTCTGGGAGAGTAACACACTGACTGTTTGTTGCTAGAGTTGTCTGGTGTAGTTACACACTGACTGTCTGTTGAGAGAGTGGTCTGTGGTAATAACACACGGACTGTTTGTCAGGAGAGTGGTCTGGGGTAATAACACACTGACTGACTGCCACGAGAGTGGTCTGGGGTAATAACACTGACTGTCTGTCGAGTGAGTGGTCTGTGGTAATAACACACAGACTGTTTGTCAGTAGAGTGGTCTGGGGTAATAACACACTGACTGACTGTCACGAGAGTGGTCTGGGGTAATAACACTGACTGTCTGTCAGGAGAGTGGTCTGGGGTAATAACACACTGACTGTGTGTCGGGAAAGTGGTCTGGGGTAATAACATACCGACTGACTGTCACAAGAGTAGTCTGGGGTAATAACACACTGACTGTCTGTCGGGAGAGTGGTCTTGGTTAGTAACACACAGACTGTCAGTCAGGAGAGTGGTCTAGTGTAATAACACTGTCTGTCGGGAGTGTGGTCTGGGATAGTAACACACGGACTCATTGTCAGAAGAGTGGTCTGGGGTAATAACACACGGACTTTTTGTCGGGAGAATGGTCTGGGGTATTAACACACTGACAGTCTGTCGGGAGAGTGGTCTCGCGTAATAACACACAGATTGTTAATAAAAAGATTTAAAAAGGAAGAAAGAAAGAAAGATTGTCTGTCGGGAGAGCGGACTGGGGTAGTAACACACTGACTGTCTGTCTGGAGAGTGGTCTGTGATTGTAACACACTGACTGTCTGTCGAGAGAGTGGTCTGTGGTTGTAACACACTGACTGTCTGTCGAGTGAGTGGTCTGTGGTAATAACACACGGACTGTTTGTCAGGAGAGTGGTCTGGGGTAGTAAAACACTGACTGTCTGTCTGGAGAGTGGTCTGTGATTGTAACACACTGACTGTCTGTCGAGAGAGTGGTCTGGGGTAATAACACACTGACTGTGTGTCGGGAAAGTGGTCTGGGGTAATAACATACTGACTGACTGTCACAAGAGTAGTCTGGGGTAATAACACACTGACTGTCTGTCGGGAGAGTGGCCTGTGGTTGTAACACACTGACTGTCTGTCGAGAGAGTGGTCTGGGGTAATAACACACTGACTGACTGTCGGGAGAGTGGTATGGGGTAATAACACACTGACTGACTGTCGGGAGAGTGGTCTGGGGTATTAACACTCTGACTGTCTGTCAGGGGAGCGTACTGGGGTATTAATACACTGACTGTCTGTCGGGAGATTGGTCTTGGGTAGTAACACACTTAAAGTCTGTCAGGGCAGTGGTCTGGGTTAGTAATACACTGACTGTTGCTAGAGTTGTCTGGGGTAGTAACACACTGACTGTCTGTCAGTAGAGTGTCCTGGAAAGTCACAGACAGACTGTCTTTCGCTGAGTTGTCTGGAGTATTAACGCACTGAATCTCTGTCGGGAGAGTGTTCTGGGGTAGTAACACATTGTCTTTTTGGCGGGGTGTGTTCTGGGGTAGTAACACACTGACTGTCTGTCGGGAGAGTGGTCTTGGTTAGTAACACACTTACAGTCTGTCAGGACAGTGGTCTGGGATAGTAACACACTGACTGTTTGTTGCTAGAGTTGTCTGGGGTAGTAACACACTGAATGTCTGTCGGTACAGTGTCCTGGATAGTCACAGACAGACTGTCTTTCTGGTGAGTTGTCTGGGGTATTAACGCACTGACTCTCTATTGGGAGAGTGCTCTGGGGTAGTAACACGCAGACTGTCTGTCGGGAGAGTTGTCTGGGGTATTATCACACTCTCCATCTGTCGGGAGAGTGGACTGGGTTAGTAAAACACCGACTGTCTGTCAGGATAGTGGACTGGGGTTAAAACTCACTGACTGTCTGTCTGGAGAGAGTTCTGGGGTAGTAACAAACTGACTATCTATCGGGAGAGTGCACTGGTGTATAAACTCACTGACAGTCTGTTGGGAGAGTGGTCTGGGGTAATAACACACTGACTGACTGTCGAGAGAGTGGTCTGGGGTAATAACACACTGACTGACTGTCGGGAGAGTGGTCTGGGGTAATAACAAAAAGACTGTCTGTCGGTAGAGTGGTCTGGGTTAATAACACACAGACTGTATGTCAGGACAGAGGTATGTGGAGTAACACACAGACTGTCTGTCAGGAGAGTGGTCTGGGGTAATAACACACTGAATGTCTTTCGGGAGAGTGGTCTGGGATAGTAACACACAGACTGTCTGTCATGAGAGTGGTCTGGGGTAGTAACAAACTGACAGTTGGTCAGGAGAGTGGTCTGGATTAATAAGACACAGACTGTGAGTCAGGACACAGGTATGTGGAGTAACACACAGACTGTCTGTCAGGAGAGTGGTCTGGAGTAATAACACACTGAATGTCTTTCGGGGGAGTGCTATGGGATAGTAACAAACTGACTGTTGATCAGGAGAGTGGTCTGGGGTAATAACACACTGTCTTTTTTTCGGAGTGTGTTCTGGGGTAGTAACACACTGACTGTCTGTCGGGAGTGTGGTCTTGGGTAGTAACACACAGACTGTCAGTCAGGAGAGTGGTCTATTGTAATAACACTCTGTCTGTCGGGAGTGTGGTCTGGGGTAGTAACACACGGACTGTTTGTCTGCAGAGTGGTCTGGGGTAATAACACACTGTCTTTTTGTCGGGGTGTGTTCTGGGTTAGTAACACTCAGACTGTGTGTCGGGAGAGTGGTCTCGCGTAATAACACCCTGACTGTCTGTCGGGTGAGTTGACTGGGGTATTAACACACTCTCCATCTGTCGGGAGAGTGGACTGGGTTAGTAAAACACTGACTGTCTGTCGGGAGAGTGGACTGTGGTTAAAACTCACTGACTGTCTGTCTGGAGAGTGTTCTGGGGTAGTAACAAACTGACTATTTGTCGGAGATTGGTCTGGGGTAGTAGCACTCTGACTGTCGGGAGAGTTGTCTGGGGTAGTAAAACACAGACTGTCTGTCGGGAGAGTGGTCGGGGGTAGTAAAACACTGACTCTCTGTCGGGAGAGTGGACTGTGGTATAAACTCACTGATTGTCTCTCTGGAGAGTTGTGTAGGACAGTAATACACTGACAGTCGGTCAGGACAGTGGTCTGGGGTAACAACACACTGTCTTTTTGTCGGGAGTCTGTTCTGGGGTAGTAACACACTGACAGTCTGCCGGGAGAGTGGTCTGGGAGAGTAACACACTGACAGTCTGCCGGGAGAGTGGTCTGGGAGAGTAACACACTGACTGTTTGTTGCTAGAGTTGTCTGGAGTAGTAACACACTGACTGTCTGTCGGGACAGTAGTCCGGGGTAATAACACACTGTATGTCTGTCGGGAGAGTGGTCTGGGGTAATAACACACTGACTGTCTGTCGGGACTGTGGTCTGGGGTAATAACACACTGACTGACTGTCACGAGAGTGGTCTGGGGTAATAACACACTGACTGTCTGTCAGGAGAGTGGTCTGGGGTAATAACACACTGACTGTCGGGACAGTGGTCTGGGGTAATAACACACAGACTGACTGTCGGGAGAGTGGTCTGGGTTAATAACACACAGACTGACTGTCGGGAGAGTGGTCTGGGGTAATAACACACTGACTGTCTTTCGAGAGAGTGGTCTGTGGTAATAACACACGGACTGTCGGGAGATTGGTCTTGGTTAGTAACACACTTACATTCTGTCAGGACAATGGTCTGGGTTAGTAATACACTGACTGTTTGTTGCTAGAGTTGTCTGGGATAGTAACACACTGACTGTCTGTCAGTAGTGTGTCCTGGATAGTCACAGACAGACTGTCTTTCGCTGAGTTGTCTGGGGTATTAACGCACTGAATCTCTGTCGGGAGAGTGCTCTGGGATAGTAACACTCTGACTGTCTGTCGGGAGAGTGGTCTGGGGTAGTAACAAACTGTCTTTTTGGCGGGGTGTGTTCTGGGGTAGTAACACGCAGACTGTCTGTTGGGAGAGTGGTCTCGCGTAATAACACACTGTCTGTCTGTCGGGAGTGTTGTCTGGGGTATTAACACACTCTCCATCTGTCGGGAGAGTGGACTGGGGTTAAAACTCACTGACTGTCTGTCTGGTGAGTGTTCTGGGGTAGTAACAAACTGACTATTTGTCGGAGAGTGGTCTGGGGTAGTAGCAGTCTGACTGTCTGTCGGGAGAGTTGTCTTGGGTAGTAAAACACCGACTCTCTGTCGGGAGAGTGGACTGGGGTAAAAACTCACTGATTGTCTCTCTGGAGAGTGGTCTAGGACAGTAACACAGTGACTGTAGGTCAGGACAGTGGTCTGGGGAAACTACACTCTGACTTTTTGTCGGGTGTGTGTTCTGGGGTAGTAACACACTGACAGTCTGTTGGGAGAGTGGTCTCGCGTAATAACACCCTGACTGTCGGTCGGGAGAGTGGTCTGGGTTGGTAACACACTGACTGTTTGTTGCTAGAGTGTCCTGGATAGTCACAGACAGACTGTCTTTCTGGTGAGTTGTCTGAGGTATTAACGCACTGACTCTCTGTCGGGAGAGTGCTCTGGGGTAGTAACACGCAGACTGTCTGTCGGGAGAGTTGTCTTGGGTAGTAACACACTCTCCATCTGTCGTTAGAGTGGACTGGATTAGTAAAATACTGACTGTCTGTCGGGATAGTGGACTGGAGTTAAAACTGACTTACTGTCTGTCTGGAGAGTGTTCTGGGGTAGTAACAAACCGACTATCTGTCGGGAGACTGCACTGGGGTATAAACTCACTGACTGTCTGTTGGGAGAGTGGACTGGGTTAGTAAAACACTGTCTGTCGGGAGAGTGGACTGGGGTTAAAACTCACTGACTGTCTCTCTGGACAGAGGTATGTGGAGTAACACACTGACAGTCTGTTGGGAGAGTGGTCTTGGTTAGTAACACACAGACTGTCAGTCAGGAGAGTGGTCTAGTGTAATAACACTGTCTGTCGGGAGTGTGGTCTGGGATAGTAACACACGGACTCATTGTCAGAAGAGTGGTCTGGGGTAGTAGCACTCTGACTGTCTGTCGGGAGAGTTGTCTGGGGTAGTAAAACTCTGACTGTTGTGAGAGTGGTCAGGGGTAGTAAAACACTGACTCTCTGTCGGGAGAGTGGACTGTGGTATAAACTCACTGATTGTCTCTCTGGAGAGTTGTCTAGGACAGTAATACACTGACAGTCGGTCAGGACAGTGGTCTGGGGTAACAACACACTGTCTTTTTGTCGGGAGTCTGTTCTGGGGTAGTAACACACTGACAGTCTGCCGGGAGAGTGGTCTGGGAGAGTAACACACTGACTGTTTGTTGCTAGAGTTGTCTGGTGTAGTAACACACTGACTGTCTGTTGAGAGAGTGGTCTGTGGTAATAACACACGGACTGTTTGTCAGGAGAGTGGTCTGGGGTAATAACACACTGACTGACTGCCACGAGAGTGGTCTGGGGTAATAACACTGACTGTCTGTCGAGTGAGTGGTCTGTGGTAATAACACACAGACTGTTTGTCAGTAGAGTGGTCTGGGGTAATAACACACTGACTGACTGTCACGAGAGTGGTCTGGGGTAATAACACTGACTGTCTGTCAGGAGAGTGGTCTGGGGTAATAACACACTGACTGTGTGTCGGGAAAGTGGTCTGGGGTAATAACATACCGACTGACTGTCACAAGAGTAGTCTGGGGTAATAACACACTGACTGTCTGTCGGGAGAGTGGCCTGTGGTTGTAACACACTGACTGTCTGTCGAGAGTGTGGTCTGGGGTAATAACACACTGACTGACTGTCGGGAGAGTGGTATGGGGTAATAACACACTGACTGACTGTCGGGAGAGTGGTCTGGGGTATTAACACTCTGACTGTCTGTCAGGTGAGCGTACTGGGGTATTAATACACTGACTGTCTGTCGGGAGATTGGTCTTGGGTAGTAACACACTTAAAGTCTGTCAGGACAGTGGTCTGGGTTAGTAATACACTGACTGTTGCTAGAGTTGTCTGGGGTAGTAACACACTGACTGTCTGTCGGTAGAGTGTCCTGGAAAGTCACAGACAGACTGTCTTTCGCTGAGTTGTCTGGAGTATTAACGCACTGAATCTCTGTCGGGAGAGTGTTCTGGGGTAGTAACACATTGTCTTTTTGGCGGGGTGTGTTCTGGGGTAGTAACACACTGACTGTCTGTCGGGAGAGTGGTCTTGGTTAGTAACACACTTACAGTCTGTCAGGACAGTGGTCTGGGATAGTAACACACTGACTGTTTGTTGCTAGAGTTGTCTCGGGTAGTAACACACTGAATGTCTGTAGGTACAGTGTCCTGGATAGTCACAGACAGACTGTCTTTCTGGTGAGTTGTCTGGGGTATTAACGCACTGAATCTCTGTCGGGAGAGTGCTCTGGGATAGTAACACTCTGACTGTCTGTCGGGAGAGTGGTCTGGGGTAGTAACAAACTGTCTTTTTGGCGGGGTGTGTTCTGGGGTAGTAACACGCAGACTGTCTGTTGGGAGTGTGGTCTCGCGTAATAACACACTGTCTGTCTGTCGGGAGTGTTGTCTGGGGTATTAACACACTCTCCATCTGTCGGGAGAGTGGACTGGGGTTAAAACTCACTGACTGTCTGTCTGGTGAGTGTTCTGGGGTAGTAACAAACTGACTATTTGTCGGAGAGTGGTCTGGGGTAGTAGCAGTCTGACTGTCTGTCGGGAGAGTTGTCTTGGGTAGTAAAACACCGACTCTCTGTCGGGAGAGTGGACTGGGGTATAAACTCACTGATTGTCTCTCTGGAGAGTGGTCTAGGACAGTAACACAGTGACTGTAGGTCAGGACAGTGGTCTGGGGAAACTACACTCTGACTTTTTGTCGGGTGTGTGTTCTGGGGTAGTAACACACTGACAGTCTGTTGGGAGAGTGGTCTCGCGTAATAACACCCTGACTGTCGGTCGGGAGAGTTGTCTGGGTTGGTAACACACTGACTGTTTGTTGCTAGAGTGTCCTGGATAGTCACAGACAGACTGTCTTTCTGGTGAGTTGTCTGAGGTATTAACGCACTGACTCTCTGTCGGGAGAGTGCTCTGGGGTAGTAACACGCAGACTGTCTGTCGGGAGAGTTGTCTTGGGTAGTAACACACTCTCCATCTGTCGTTAGAGTGGACTGGATTAGTAAAATACTGACTGTCTGTCGGGATAGTGGACTGGAGTTAAAACTGACTTACTGTCTGTCTGGAGAGTGTTCTGGGGTAGTAACAAACCGACTATCTGTCGGGAGACTGCACTGGGGTATAAACTCACTGACTGTCTGTTGGGAGAGTGGACTGGGTTAGTAAAACACTGACTGTCTGTCGGGAGAGTGGACTGGGGTTAAAACTCACTGACTGTCTCTCTGGACAGAGGTATGTGGAGTAACACACTGACAGTCTGTTGGGAGAGTGGTCTTGGTTAGTAACACACAGACTGTCAGTCAGGAGAGTGGTCTAGTGTAATAACACTGTCTGTCGGGAGTGTGGTCTGGGATAGTAACACACGGACATTGTCAGAAGAGTGGTCTGGGGTAACAACACACTGTCTTTTTGTCGGGAGTCTGTTCTGGGGTAGTAACACACTGACAGTCTGCCGGGAGAGTGGTCTGGGAGAGTAACACACTGACTGTTTGTTGCTAGAGTTGTCTGGTGTAGTTACACACTGACTGTCTGTTGAGAGAGTGGTCTGTGGTAATAACACACGGACTGTTTGTCAGGAGAGTGGTCTGGGGTAATAACACACTGACTGACTGCCACGAGAGTGGTCTGGGGTAATAACACTGACTGTCTGTCGAGTGAGTGGTCTGTGGTAATAACACACAGACTGTTTGTCAGTAGAGTGGTCTGGGGTAATAACACACTGACTGACTGTCACGAGAGTGGTCTGGGGTAATAACACTGACTGTCTGTCAGGAGAGTGGTCTGGGGTAATAACACACTGACTGTGTGTCGGGAAAGTGGTCTGGGGTAATAACATACCGACTGACTGTCACAAGAGTAGTCTGGGGTAATAACACACTGACTGTCTGTCGGGAGAGTGGTCTTGGTTAGTAACACACAGACTGTCAGTCAGGAGAGTGGTCTAGTGTAATAACACTGTCTGTCGGGAGTGTGGTCTGGGATAGTAACACACGGACTCATTGTCAGAAGAGTGGTCTGGGGTAATAACACACGGACTTTTTGTCGGGAGAATGGTCTGGGGTATTAACACACTGACAGTCTGTCGGGAGAGTGGTCTCGCGTAATAACACACAGATTGTTAATAAAAAGATTTAAAAAGGAAGAAAGAAAGAAAGATTGTCTGTCGGGAGAGCGGACTGGGGTAGTAACACACTGACTGTCTGTCTGGAGAGTGGTCTGTGATTGTAACACACTGACTGTCTGTCGAGAGAGTGGTCTGTGGTTGTAACACACTGACTGTCTGTCGAGTGAGTGGTCTGTGGTAATAACACACGGACTGTTTGTCAGGAGAGTGGTCTGGGGTAGTAAAACACTGACTGTCTGTCTGGAGAGTGGTCTGTGATTGTAACACACTGACTGTCTGTCGAGAGAGTGGTCTGGGGTAATAACACACTGACTGTGTGTCGGGAAAGTGGTCTGGGGTAATAACATACTGACTGACTGTCACAAGAGTAGTCTGGGGTAATAACACACTGACTGTCTGTCGGGAGAGTGGCCTGTGGTTGTAACACACTGACTGTCTGTCGAGAGAGTGGTCTGGGGTAATAACACACTGACTGACTGTCGGGAGAGTGGTATGGGGTAATAACACACTGACTGACTGTCGGGAGAGTGGTCTGGGGTATTAACACTCTGACTGTCTGTCAGGGGAGCGTACTGGGGTATTAATACACTGACTGTCTGTCGGGAGATTGGTCTTGGGTAGTAACACACTTAAAGTCTGTCAGGGCAGTGGTCTGGGTTAGTAATACACTGACTGTTGCTAGAGTTGTCTGGGGTAGTAACACACTGACTGTCTGTCAGTAGAGTGTCCTGGAAAGTCACAGACAGACTGTCTTTCGCTGAGTTGTCTGGAGTATTAACGCACTGAATCTCTGTCGGGAGAGTGTTCTGGGGTAGTAACACATTGTCTTTTTGGCGGGGTGTGTTCTGGGGTAGTAACACACTGACTGTCTGTCGGGAGAGTGGTCTTGGTTAGTAACACACTTACAGTCTGTCAGGACAGTGGTCTGGGATAGTAACACACTGACTGTTTGTTGCTAGAGTTGTCTGGGGTAGTAACACACTGAATGTCTGTCGGTACAGTGTCCTGGATAGTCACAGACAGACTGTCTTTCTGGTGAGTTGTCTGGGGTATTAACGCACTGACTCTCTATTGGGAGAGTGCTCTGGGGTAGTAACACGCAGACTGTCTGTCGGGAGAGTTGTCTGGGGTATTATCACACTCTCCATCTGTCGGGAGAGTGGACTGGGTTAGTAAAACACCGACTGTCTGTCAGGATAGTGGACTGGGGTTAAAACTCACTGACTGTCTGTCTGGAGAGAGTTCTGGGGTAGTAACAAACTGACTATCTATCGGGAGAGTGCACTGGTGTATAAACTCACTGACAGTCTGTTGGGAGAGTGGTCTGGGGTAATAACACACTGACTGACTGTCGAGAGAGTGGTCTGGGGTAATAACACACTGACTGACTGTCGGGAGAGTGGTCTGGGGTAATAACAAAAAGACTGTCTGTCGGTAGAGTGGTCTGGGTTAATAACACACAGACTGTATGTCAGGACAGAGGTATGTGGAGTAACACACAGACTGTCTGTCAGGAGAGTGGTCTGGGGTAATAACACACTGAATGTCTTTCGGGAGAGTGGTCTGGGATAGTAACACACAGACTGTCTGTCATGAGAGTGGTCTGGGGTAGTAACAAACTGACAGTTGGTCAGGAGAGTGGTCTGGATTAATAAGACACAGACTGTGAGTCAGGACACAGGTATGTGGAGTAACACACAGACTGTCTGTCAGGAGAGTGGTCTGGAGTAATAACACACTGAATGTCTTTCGGGGGAGTGCTATGGGATAGTAACAAACTGACTGTTGATCAGGAGAGTGGTCTGGGGTAATAACACACTGTCTTTTTTTCGGAGTGTGTTCTGGGGTAGTAACACACTGACTGTCTGTCGGGAGTGTGGTCTTGGGTAGTAACACACAGACTGTCAGTCAGGAGAGTGGTCTATTGTAATAACACTCTGTCTGTCGGGAGTGTGGTCTGGGGTAGTAACACACGGACTGTTTGTCTGCAGAGTGGTCTGGGGTAATAACACACTGTCTTTTTGTCGGGGTGTGTTCTGGGTTAGTAACACTCAGACTGTGTGTCGGGAGAGTGGTCTCGCGTAATAACACCCTGACTGTCTGTCGGGTGAGTTGACTGGGGTATTAACACACTCTCCATCTGTCGGGAGAGTGGACTGGGTTAGTAAAACACTGACTGTCTGTCGGGAGAGTGGACTGTGGTTAAAACTCACTGACTGTCTGTCTGGAGAGTGTTCTGGGGTAGTAACAAACTGACTATTTGTCGGAGATTGGTCTGGGGTAGTAGCACTCTGACTGTCGGGAGAGTTGTCTGGGGTAGTAAAACACAGACTGTCTGTCGGGAGAGTGGTCGGGGGTAGTAAAACACTGACTCTCTGTCGGGAGAGTGGACTGTGGTATAAACTCACTGATTGTCTCTCTGGAGAGTTGTCTAGGACAGTAATACACTGACAGTCGGTCAGGACAGTGGTCTGGGGTAACAACACACTGTCTTTTTGTCGGGAGTCTGTTCTGGGGTAGTAACACACTGACTGTCTGTCGGGAGTCTGTTCTGGGGTAGTAACACACTGACAGTCTGCCGGGAGAGTGGTCTGGGAGAGTAACACACTGACTGTTTGTTGCTAGAGTTGTCTGGAGTAGTAACACACTGACTGTCTGTCGGGACAGTAGTCCGGGGTAATAACACACTGTATGTCTGTCGGGAGAGTGGTCTGGGGTAATAACACACTGACTGTCTGTCGGGACTGTGGTCTGGGGTAATAACACACTGACTGACTGTCACGAGAGTGGTCTGGGGTAATAACACACTGACTGTCTGTCAGGAGAGTGGTCTGGGGTAATAACACACTGACTGTCGGGACAGTGGTCTGGGGTAATAACACACAGACTGACTGTCGGGAGAGTGGTCTGGGTTAATAACACACAGACTGACTGTCGGGAGAGTGGTCTGGGGTAATAACACACTGACTGTCTGTCGGGACTGTGGTCTGGGGTAATAACACACTGACTGACTGTCACGAGAGTGGTCTGGGGTAATAACACACTGACTGTCTGTCAGGAGAGTGGTCTGGGGTAATAACACACTGACTGTCGGGACAGTGGTCTGGGGTAATAACACACAGACTGACTGTCGGGAGAGTGGTCTGGGTTAATAACACACAGACTGACTGTCGGGAGAGTGGTCTGGGGTAATAACACACTGACTGTCTTTCGAGAGAGTGGTCTGTGGTAATAACACACGGACTGTCGGGAGATTGGTCTTGGTTAGTAACACACTTACATTCTGTCAGGACAATGGTCTGGGTTAGTAATACACTGACTGTTTGTTGCTAGAGTTGTCTGGGATAGTAACACACTGACTGTCTGTCAGTAGTGTGTCCTGGATAGTCACAGACAGACTGTCTTTCGCTGAGTTGTCTGGGGTATTAACGCACTGAATCTCTGTCGGGAGAGTGCTCTGGGATAGTAACACTCTGACTGTCTGTCGGGAGAGTGGTCTGGGGTAGTAACAAACTGTCTTTTTGGCGGGGTGTGTTCTGGGGTAGTAACACGCAGACTGTCTGTTGGGAGAGTGGTCTCGCGTAATAACACACTGTCTGTCTGTCGGGAGTGTTGTCTGGGGTATTAACACACTCTCCATCTGTCGGGAGAGTGGACTGGGGTTAAAACTCACTGACTGTCTGTCTGGTGAGTGTTCTGGGGTAGTAACAAACTGACTATTTGTCGGAGAGTGGTCTGGGGTAGTAGCAGTCTGACTGTCTGTCGGGAGAGTTGTCTTGGGTAGTAAAACACCGACTCTCTGTCGGGAGAGTGGACTGGGGTAAAAACTCACTGATTGTCTCTCTGGAGAGTGGTCTAGGACAGTAACACAGTGACTGTAGGTCAGGACAGTGGTCTGGGGAAACTACACTCTGACTTTTTGTCGGGTGTGTGTTCTGGGGTAGTAACACACTGACAGTCTGTTGGGAGAGTGGTCTCGCGTAATAACACCCTGACTGTCGGTCGGGAGAGTGGTCTGGGTTGGTAACACACTGACTGTTTGTTGCTAGAGTGTCCTGGATAGTCACAGACAGACTGTCTTTCTGGTGAGTTGTCTGAGGTATTAACGCACTGACTCTCTGTCGGGAGAGTGCTCTGGGGTAGTAACACGCAGACTGTCTGTCGGGAGAGTTGTCTTGGGTAGTAACACACTCTCCATCTGTCGTTAGAGTGGACTGGATTAGTAAAATACTGACTGTCTGTCGGGATAGTGGACTGGAGTTAAAACTGACTTACTGTCTGTCTGGAGAGTGTTCTGGGGTAGTAACAAACCGACTATCTGTCGGGAGACTGCACTGGGGTATAAACTCACTGACTGTCTGTTGGGAGAGTGGACTGGGTTAGTAAAACACTGTCTGTCGGGAGAGTGGACTGGGGTTAAAACTCACTGACTGTCTCTCTGGACAGAGGTATGTGGAGTAACACACTGACAGTCTGTTGGGAGAGTGGTCTTGGTTAGTAACACACAGACTGTCAGTCAGGAGAGTGGTCTAGTGTAATAACACTGTCTGTCGGGAGTGTGGTCTGGGATAGTAACACACGGACTCATTGTCAGAAGAGTGGTCTGGGGTAGTAGCACTCTGACTGTCTGTCGGGAGAGTTGTCTGGGGTAGTAAAACTCTGACTGTTGTGAGAGTGGTCAGGGGTAGTAAAACACTGACTCTCTGTCGGGAGAGTGGACTGTGGTATAAACTCACTGATTGTCTCTCTGGAGAGTTGTCTAGGACAGTAATACACTGACAGTCGGTCAGGACAGTGGTCTGGGGTAACAACACACTGTCTTTTTGTCGGGAGTCTGTTCTGGGGTAGTAACACACTGACAGTCTGCCGGGAGAGTGGTCTGGGAGAGTAACACACTGACTGTTTGTTGCTAGAGTTGTCTGGTGTAGTAACACACTGACTGTCTGTTGAGAGAGTGGTCTGTGGTAATAACACACGGACTGTTTGTCAGGAGAGTGGTCTGGGGTAATAACACACTGACTGACTGCCACGAGAGTGGTCTGGGGTAATAACACTGACTGTCTGTCGAGTGAGTGGTCTGTGGTAATAACACACAGACTGTTTGTCAGTAGAGTGGTCTGGGGTAATAACACACTGACTGACTGTCACGAGAGTGGTCTGGGGTAATAACACTGACTGTCTGTCAGGAGAGTGGTCTGGGGTAATAACACACTGACTGTGTGTCGGGAAAGTGGTCTGGGGTAATAACATACCGACTGACTGTCACAAGAGTAGTCTGGGGTAATAACACACTGACTGTCTGTCGGGAGAGTGGCCTGTGGTTGTAACACACTGACTGTCTGTCGAGAGTGTGGTCTGGGGTAATAACACACTGACTGACTGTCGGGAGAGTGGTATGGGGTAATAACACACTGACTGACTGTCGGGAGAGTGGTCTGGGGTATTAACACTCTGACTGTCTGTCAGGTGAGCGTACTGGGGTATTAATACACTGACTGTCTGTCGGGAGATTGGTCTTGGGTAGTAACACACTTAAAGTCTGTCAGGACAGTGGTCTGGGTTAGTAATACACTGACTGTTGCTAGAGTTGTCTGGGGTAGTAACACACTGACTGTCTGTCGGTAGAGTGTCCTGGAAAGTCACAGACAGACTGTCTTTCGCTGAGTTGTCTGGAGTATTAACGCACTGAATCTCTGTCGGGAGAGTGTTCTGGGGTAGTAACACATTGTCTTTTTGGCGGGGTGTGTTCTGGGGTAGTAACACACTGACTGTCTGTCGGGAGAGTGGTCTTGGTTAGTAACACACTTACAGTCTGTCAGGACAGTGGTCTGGGATAGTAACACACTGACTGTTTGTTGCTAGAGTTGTCTCGGGTAGTAACACACTGAATGTCTGTAGGTACAGTGTCCTGGATAGTCACAGACAGACTGTCTTTCTGGTGAGTTGTCTGGGGTATTAACGCACTGACTCTCTATTGGGAGAGTGCTCTTGGGTAGTAACACGCAGACTGTCTGTCGGGAGAGTTGTCTGGGGTATTATCACACTCTACGTCTGTCGGGAGAGTGGACTGGGTTAGTAAAACACCGACTGTCTGTCGGGATAGTGGACTGGGGTTAAAACTCACTGACTGTCTGTCTGGAGAGAGTTCTGGGGTAGTAACAAACTGACTATCTATCGGGAGAGTGCACTGGTGTATAAACTCACTGACAGTCTGTTGGGAGAGTGGTCTGGGATAGTAACAAACTGACAGTTGGTCAGGGGAGAGGTCTGGATTTATAACACACAGACTGTATGTCAGGACAGAGGTATGTGGAGTAACACACTGACTGTCTGTCAGGAGAGTGGTCTGGTGTAATAACACACTGAATGTATTTCGGGAGTGTGTTCCGGGATAGTAACACACTGACTGTCTGTCGGGAGAGTGGACTGGGTTAGTAAAACACTGACTGTCTGTCGGGATAGTGGACTGGGGTTAAAACTCACTGACTGTCTGTATGGAGAATGTTCTGGGGTAGTAACAAACTGACTATCTGTCGGGAGAGTGCACTGGGATATAAACTCACTGACTGTCTGTTGGGAGAGTGGTCTGGGATAGTAACAAACTGACTGTCGGTCAGGAGAGTGGTCTGGATTAATAACACACAGACTGTATGTCAGGACAGAGTTATGTGGAGTAACACACAGACTGTCTGTCAGGAGAGTGGTCTGGGGTAATAACACACTGAATGTCTTTAGGGGGAGTGCTATGGGATAGTAACAAACTGACAGTTGATCAGGAGAGTGGTCTGGGGTAATAACACACTGACTGTCTGTCGGGAGAGTGGTCTTGGGTAGTAACACACAGACTGTCAGTCAGGAGAGTGGTCTATTGTAATAACACTCTGTCTGTCGGGAGTGTGGTCTGGGGTAGTAACACACGGACTGTTTGTCTGCAGAGTGGTCTGGGGTAATAACACACTGTCTTTTTGTCGGGGTGTGTTCTGGGGTAGTAACACTCAGACTGTGTGTCGGGAGAGTGGTCTCGCGTAATAACACCCTGACTGTCTGTAGGGTGAGTTGACTGGGGTATTAACACACTTTCCATCTGTCGGGAGAGTGGACTGGGTTAGTAAAACACTGACTGTCTGTCGGGAGAGTGGACTGTGGTTAAAACTCACTGACTGTCTGTCTGGAGAGTGTTCTGGGGTAGTAACAAACAGACTATTTGTCGGAGAGTGGTCTGGGGTAGTAGCACTCTGACTGTCTGTCGGGAGAGTTGTCTGGGGTATTAAAACACTGACTGTCTGTCGGCAGAGTGGTCGGGGGTAGTAAAACTGACTGTCTGTCGGGAGAGTGGTCGGGGGTAGTAAAACTCTGACTGTCTGTCGGGAGAGTTGTCTGGGGTAGTAAAACACTGACTGTCTGTCGGGAGAGTGGTCGGGGGTAGTAAAACTGACTGTCTGTCGGGAGAGTTGTCTGGGGTAGTAAAACTCTGACTCTCTGTCGGGAGAGTTGTCTGGGGTAGTAAAACTCTGACTGTCTGTTGTAAGAGTGGTCGGGGGTAGTAAAACACTGACTCTCTGTCGGGAGAGTGGACTGTGGTATAAACTCACTGATTGTCTCTCTGGAGAGTTGTCTAGGACAGTAATACACTGACAGTCGGTCAGGACAGTGGTCTGGGGTAACAACACACTGTCTTTTTGTAGGGAGTCTGTTCTGGGGTAGTAACATACTGACAGTCTGCCGGGAGAGTGGTCTGGGGTAGTAACACACTGACTGTTTGTTGCTAGAGTTGTCTGGTGTAGTAACACACTGACTGTCTGTCGGTAGAGTGTCCTGGATAGTCACAGACAGACTGTCTTTCTGGTGAGTTGTCTGGGTTATTAACGCACTGACTCTCTGTTGGGAGAGTGCTCTGGGGTAGTAACACGCAGATTGTCTGTCGGGAGAGTTGTCTGAGGTATTAACACACTCTCCATCTGTCGGGAGAGTGGACTGGGTTAGTAAAACACTGACTGTCTGTTGGGAGAGTGGACTGGGGTTAAAACTCACTGACTGTCTGTCTGGAGAGTGTTCTGGGGTAGTAACATGCAGACTGTCATTCGGGAGAGCGGTCTCGCGTAATAACACCCTGACTGTCTGTCGGGAGAGTTGTCTGGGGTATTAACACGCTCTCCATCTGTCAGGAGAGTGGACTGGGTTAGTAAAACACTGACTTTCTGTTGGGAGAGTGGACTGGTGTTAAAACTGACTGACTGTCTGTCTGGAGAGTGTTCTGGGGTAGTAACAAACTGACTATCTGTCGGGAGAGTGCACTGGGGTATAAACTCACTGACTGTCTGTTGGGAGAGTGGTCTGGGATAGTAACAAACTGACTGTCGGTCAGGAGAGTGGTCTGGATTAATAAGACACAGACTGTGAGTCAGGACGGAGGTATGTGGAGTAACACACAGACTGTCTGTCAGGAGTGTGGTCTGGGGTAATAACACACTGAATGTCTTTCGGGAGAGTGGTATAGGATAGTAACAAACTGACTGTTGATCAGGAGAGTGTTCTGGGGTAATAACACACTGAATGACGGTTGGGAGTGTGCTCTGGGGTATTAACACACTGACTGACTTTTGGGAGAGTGGTCTGGGGTATTAACACTCTGACTGTCTGTCAGGACAGTGGTCTGGGTTAGTAACACACTGACTGTTTGTTGCTAGAGTTGTCTGGGGTAGTAACACACTGAATGTCTGTAGGTACAGTGTCCTGGATAGTCACAGACAGACTGTCTTTCGCTGAGTTGTCTGGGGTATTAACGCACTGAATCTCTGTCGGGAGAGTGCTCTTGGGTAGTAACACGCAGACTGTCTGTTGGGAGAGTTGTCTGGGGTATTATCACACTCTCCATCTGTCGGGAGACTGGACTGGGTTAGTAAAACACTGACTGTCTGTCGGGAGAGTGGACTGTAGTTAAAACTCACTGACTGTCTGGTGAGTGTTCTGGGGTAGTAACATGCAGACTGTCTGTTGTGAGAGTGGTCTGGGGTAGTAGCACACTGACTGTCTGTTGGGAGAGTGGTCTGGGATAGTAACAAACTGACTGTCGGTCAGGAGAGTGGTCTGGATTAATAAGACACAGACTGTAAGTCAGGACAGAGGTATGTGGAGTAACACACAGACTGTCTGTCAGGAGTGTGGTCTGGGGAAATGACACACTGAATGTCTTTCGGGAGAGTGGTATAGGATAGTAACAAACAGACTGTTGATCAGGAGAGTGGTCTGGGGTAATAACACAATGAATGACTTTCGGGAGAGTGGTCTGGGGTATTAGCACACTGACTGACTGTCGGGAGAGTGGTCTGGGGTATTAACACACTGACTGACTGTCGGGAGAGTGGTCTGGGGTATTAACACTCTGACTGTCTGTCAGGACAGTGCTCTGGGTTGGTAACACACTGACTGTTTGTTGCTAGAGTTGTCTGGGGTAGTAACACACTGAATGTCTGTAGGTACAGTGTCCTGGATAGTCACAGACAGACTGTCTTTCGCTGAGTTGTCTGGGATATATAACGCACTGACTCTCTATTGGGAGAGTGCTCTTGGGTAGTAACACGCAGACTGTCTGTCGGGAGAGTTGTCTGGGGTATTATTACACTCTCCATCTGTCGGGAGAGTGGACTGGGTTAGTAAAACACTGACTGTCTGTCGGGATAGTGGACTGGGGTTAAAACTCACTGACTGTCTGGAGAGTGTTCTGGGGTAGTAACAAACTGACTATCTGTCGGGAGAGTGCACTGGTGTATAAACTCACTGACAGTCTGTTGGGAGAGTGGTCTGGGATAGTAACAAACTGACTGTCGGTCAGGAGAGTGGTCTGGATTTATAACACACAGATTGTATGTCAGGACAGAGGTATGTGGAGTAACATACAGACTGTCTGTCAGGAGAGTGGTCTGGGGTAATAACACACTGAATGTATTTCGGGGGACTGCTATGGGATAGTAACAAACTGACAGTTGATCAGGAGAGTGGTCTGGGGTAATAACACACTGTCTTTTTCTCGGGAGTGTGTTCTGGGGTAGTAAAACACAGACTGTTTGTCTGCAGAGTGGTCTGGAGTAATAACACACTGTCTTTTTGTCGGGGTGTGTTCTGGGATAGTAACACTCAGACTGTGTGTCGGGAGAGTGGTCTCGCGTAATAACACCCTGACTGTCTGTAGGGTGAGTTGACTGGGGTATTAACAGACTATCCATCTGTCGGGAGAGTGGACTGGGTTAGTAAAACACTGACTGTCTGTCGGGAGAGTGGGCTGTGGTTAAAACTCACTGACTGTCTGTCTGGTGAGTGTTCTGGGGTAGTAAAACTCTGACTGTCTGTTGTGAGAGTGGTCGGGGGTAGTAAAACACTGACTCTCTGTCGGGAGAGTGGACTGTGGTATAAACTCACTGATTGTCTCTCTGGAGAGTTGTGTAGGACAGTAATACACTGACAGTCGGTCAGGACAGTGGTCTGGGGTAACAACACACTGTCTTTTTGTCGGGAGTCTGTTCTGGGGTAGTAACACACTGACAGTCTGCCGGGAGAGTGGTCTGGCGTTGTAACACACTGACTGTTTGTTGCTAGAGTTGTCTGGTGTAGTAACACACTGACTGTTTGTTGCTAGAGTTGTCTGGTATAGTAACACACTGACTGTCTTTCGGTAGAGTGTTCTGGATAGTCACAGACAGACTGTCTTTCTGGTGAGTTGTCTGGGGTATTAACGCACTGACTCTCTGTTGGGAGAGTGCTCTGGGGTAGTAACACGCAGACTGTCTGTCGGGAGAGTTGTCTGGGGTAGTTAAACACTGACTATCTGTAGGGGTAGTGGACTGGGGTTAAAACTCACTGACTGTCTGTCTGGAGAGTGTTCTGGGGTAGTAACATGCAGACTGTCATTCGGGAGAGCGGTCTCGCGTAATAACACCCTGACTGTCTGTCGGGAGAGTTGTCTGGGGTATTAACACACTCTCCATCTGTCAGGAGAGTGGACTGGGTTAGTAAAACACTGACATTCTGTTGGGAGAGTGGACTGGGGTTAAAACTCACTGACTGTCTGTATGGAGAGTGTTCTGGGGTAGTAACAAACTGACTGTCGGTCAGGAGAGTGCACTGGGGTATAAACTCACTGACTGTCTGTTGGGAGAGTGGTCTGGGATAGTAACAAACTGACTGTCGGTCAGGAGAGTGTTCTAGATTAATAAGACACAGACTGTAAGTCAGGACAGACGTATGTGGAGTAACACACAGACTGTCTGTCAGGAGAGTGGTCTGGGGTAATGACACACTGAATGTCTTTCGGGAGAGTGGTATAGGGTAGTAACAAACTGACTGTTGATCAGGAGAGTGGTCTGGGGTAATAACACACTGACTGACTGTCAGGAGAGTGGTCTGGGGTATTAACACACTGACTGTCTGTCAGGAGAGTGGTCTGGGATAATGACACACTGAATGTCTTTCGGGAGAGTGGTATAGGATAGTAACAAACTGACTGTTGATCAGGAGAGCTGTCTGGGGTAATAACACACTGAATGACTTTCGGGAGTGTGGTCTGGGGTATTAACACACTGACTGACTGTCGGGAGAGTGGTCTGGGGTATTAACACACTGACTGACTGTCGGGAGAGTGGTCTGTTGTATAAGCACTCTGACTGTCTGTCGGGAGATTGGTCTTGGTTAGTAACACACTTACAGTCTGTCAGGACAGTGGTCTGGGTTAGTAACACACTGACTGTTTGTTGCTAGAGTTGTCTGGGGTAGTAACACACTGAATGTCTGTAGGTACTGTGTCTTGGATAGTCACAGACAGACTGTCTTTCGCTGAGTTGTCTGGGATATTAACGAACTGAATCTCTGTCGGGAGAGTGCTCTGGGGTAGTAACACACTGACTGTCTGTCAGGAGAGTGGTCTCGCGTAATAACACCCTGACTGTCAGTCGGGAGAGTGGTCTGGGGTAGTAACACACTGACTGATTGTTGCTAGCGTTGTCTTGTGTAGTAACACACTGACTGTCTGTCGTTAGAGTGTCCTGGATAGTCACAGACAGACAGTCTTTCTGGTGAGTTTTCTGGGGTATTAACGCACTGACTCTCTATTGGGAGAGTGCTCTTGGGTAGTAACACGCAGACTGTCTGTCGGGAGAGTTGTCTGGGGTATTATCACACTCTCCATCTGTCGGGAGAGTGGACTGGGTTACTAAAACACTGACTGTCTGTCGGGATAGTGGACTGGCGTTAAAACTCACTGACTGTCTGTCTGGAGAGTGTTCTGGGGTAGTAACAAACTGACTATCTGTCGGGAGAGTGCACTGGTGTATAAACTCACTGACTGTCTGTTGGGAGAGTGGTCTGGGATAGTAACAAACTGACTGTCGGTCAGGAGAGTGGTCTGGATTTATAACACACAGACTGTATGTCAGGACAGAGGTATGTGGAGTAACACACAGACTGTCTGTCAGGAGAGTGGTCTGGGGTAATAACACACTGACTGTCTGTCGGGAGAGTGGAGTGGGGTTAAAACTCACTGACTGTCTGTCTGGGGAGTGTTCAGGGGTACTAAAAAACTGACTGTCTTTCGGGAGAGTGGTCTGGGGTATAAACACACTCAATGTCTTTCGGGAGAGTGGTCTGGGATAGTAACACACAGACTGTCTGTCAGGAGAGTGGTGTGGGGTAACAACATACTGAATGTCTTTCGGGGGAGTGCTATGGGATAGTACCAAACTGACAGTTGATCAGGAGAGTGGTCTGGGGTAATAACACACTGTCTTTTTCTCGGGAGTGTGTTCTGGGTTAGTAACACACAGACTGTCAGTCAGGAGAGTGATCTATTGTAATAAAACTCTGTCTGTCGGGAGTGTGGTCTGGGGTAATAACACACTGTCTTTTTGTCGGGGTGTGTTCTGGGGTAGTAACACTCAGACTGTGTGTCGGGAGAGTGGTCTCGCGTAATAACACTCTGACTGTCTGTCGGGAGAGTTGTCTGGGGTATTAACACACTTTCCATCTGTCGGAAGAGTGGACTGGGTTAGTAAAACACTGACTGTCTGTCGGGAGAGTGGACTGTGGTTAAATCTCACTGACTGTCAGTCTGGTGAGTGTTCTGGGGTAGTAACAAACTGACTATTTGTCGGAGAGTGGTCTGTGGTAGTAGCACTCTGACATTCTGTCGGGAGAGTTGTCTGGGGTAGTAAAACACAGACTGTCTGTCGGGAGAGTGGTCAGGGGTAGTAACACACTGTCTGTCTGTCGGGAGAGTGGACTGGGTTAGTAAAACACAGACTGTCTGACGGGAGAGTGGTCGGGGGTAGTAAAACACTGACTCTCTGTCGGGAGAGTGGACTGTGGTATAAACTCACTGATTGTCTCTCTGGAGAGTTGTCTAGGACAGTAATACACTGACAGTCGGTCAGGACAGTGGTCTGGGGTAACAACACACTGTCTTTTTGTCGGGAGTCTGTTCTGGGGTAGTAACACACTGACAGTCTGCCGGGAGAGTGGTCTGGGAGAGTAACACACTGACAGTTTGTTGCTAGAGTTGTCTGGGGTAGTAACACACTGACTGTCTGTCGGTAGAGTGTCCTGGATAGTCACAGACAGACTGTCTTTCTGGTGAGTTGTCTGGGGTATTAACGCACTGACTCTCTGTTGGAAGAGTGATCTGGGGTAGTAACACGCAGACTGTCTGTCGGGAGAGTTGTCTGGGGTATTGACACACTCTCCATCTGTCGGGAGAGTGGACGGGGTTAGTAAAACACTGACTATCTGTAGGGGTAGTGGACTGGGGTTAAAACTCACTGACTGTCTGTCTTAAGAGTGTTCTGGGGTAGTAACATGCAGACTGTCATTCGGGAGAGTACTCTCGCGTAATAACACCCTGACTGTCTGTCGCGAGAGTTGTCTGGGGTATTAACACACTCTCCATCTGTCAGGAGAGTGGACTGGGTTAGTAAAACACTGACTTTCTGTTGAGAGAGTGGACTGGTGTTAAAACTGACTGACTGCCTGTATGGAGAATGTTCTGGGGTAGTAACAAACTGACTATCTGTCGGGAGAGTGCACTGGGGTTAAAACTCACTTACTGTCTGTCTGGGGAGTGTTCTGGGGTAGTAACAAACTGACTGTGGGTCAGGAGAGAGGTCTGGGTTAATAACACACAGACTGTATGTCAGGACAGAGGTATGTGGAGTAACACACAGACTGTCTGTCAGGAGAGTGGTCTGGGGTAGTAACACACTGACTGTTTGTTGCTAGCGTTGTCTGGTGTAGTAACACACTGACTGTCTGTCGTTAGAGTGTCCTGGATAGTCACAGACAGACAGTCTTTCTGGTGAGTTGTCTGGGGTATTAACGCACTGTCTCTCTATTGGGAGAGTGCTCTTGGGTAGTAACACGCAGACTGTCTGTCGGGAGAGTTGTCTGGGGTATTTACACACTCTCCATCTGTCGGGAGAGTGCACTGGGTTAGTAAAACACTGACTGTCTGTCGGGATAGCGGACTGGGGTTAAAACTCACTGACTGTCTGTCTGGAGAGTGTTCTGGGGTAGTAACAAACTGACTATCTGTCGGGAGAGTGCACTGGGGTATAAACTCACTGACTGTCTGTTGGGAGAGTGGTCTGGGATAGTAACAAACTGACTGTCGGTCAGGAGAGTGGTCTGGATTTATAACACACAGACTGTATGTCAGGACAGAGGTATGTGGAGTCTCCTGACAATGTATGTCTCCTGACTGTCTGTCAGGAGAGTGGTCTGGGGTAATAACACACTGAATGTCTTTCGGGGGAGTGCTATGGGATAGTACCAAACTGACAGTTGATCAGGAGAGTGGTCTGGGGTAATAACACACTGTCTTTTTCTCGGGAGTGTGTTCTGGGTTAGTAACACACAGACTGTCAGTCAGGAGAGTGATCTATTGTAATAAAACTCTGTCTGTCGGGAGTGTGGTCTGGGGTAATAACACACTGTCTTTTTGTCGGGGTGTGTTCTGGGGTAGTAACACTCAGACTGTGTGTCGGGAGAGTGGTCTCGCGTAATAACACTCTGACTGACTGTAGGGTGAGTTGACTGGGGTATTAACACACTTTCCATCTGTCGGGAGAGTGGACTGGGTTAGTAAAACACTGACTGTCTGTCGGGAGAGAGGACTGTGGTTAAATCTCACTGACTGTCTGTCTGGTGAGTGTTCTGGGGTAGTAACAAACTGACTATTTGTCGGAGAGTGGTCTGGGGTAGTAGCACTCTGACAGTCTGTCGGGAGAGTTGTCTGGGGTAGTAAAACACAGACTCTCTGTCGGGAGAGTTGTCTGGGGTAGTAACACACTGACTGTCTGTCGGGAGAGTGGTCGGGGGTAGTAAAACACTGACTCTCTGTCGGGAGAGTGGACTGTGGTATAAACTCACTGATTGTCTCTCTGGAGAGTTGTGTAGGACAGTAATACACTGACAGTCGGTCAGGACAGTGGTCTGGGGTAACAACACACTGTCTTTTTGTCGGGAGTCTGTTCTGGGGTAGTAAAACACTGACTCTCTGTCGGGAGAGTGGACTGTGGTATAAACTCACTGATTGTCTCTCTGGAGAGTTGTCTAGGACAGTAATACACTGACAGTCGGTCAGGACAGTGGTCTGGGGTAACAACACGTCTTTTTGTCGGGAGTCTGTTCTGGGGTAGTTTGTTGCTAGAGTTGTCTGGGGTAGTAACACACTGACTGTCTGTTGGTAGAGTGTCCTGGATAGTCACAGACAGACTGTCTTTCTGGTGAGTTGTCTGGGGTATTAACGCACTGACTCTCTGTTGGGAGAGTGCTCTGGGGTAGTAACACGCAGACTGTCTGTCGGGAGAGTTGTCTGGGGTATTGACACACTCTCCATCTGTCGGGAGACTGGACTGGGTTAGTAACAAACTGACTATCTGTCGGGAGAGTGCACTGGTGTATAAACTCACTGACTGTCTGTTGGGAGAGTGGTCTGGGATAGTTACAAACTGACTGTCGGTCAGGAGAGTGGTCTGGATTTATAACACACAGACTGTATGTCAGGACAGAGGTATGTGGAGTATCATACAGACTGTCTGACAGGAGAGTGGTCTGGGGTAATAACACACTGACTGTCTGTCGGGAGAGAGGTCTGGGGTAATAACACACTGACTGTCTGTCGGGAGAGTGGAGTGGGGTTAAAACTCACTGACTGTCTGTCTGGGGAGTGTTCAGGGGTAGTATCAAACTGACTATCTGTCGGGAGAGTGGAGTGGGGTTAAAACCCACTGACTGTCTATCTGGGGAGTGTTCAGGGGTAGTAACAAACTGACTGTCTTTCGGGAGAGTGGTCTGGGGTAATAACACACTGAATGACTGTCGGGAGAGTGGTCTGGGGTATAACACACTGACTGACTGTCGGGAGAGTGGTCTGGGGTATTAACACTCTGTCTGTCAGGACTGTGGTCTGGGTTAGTAACACCCTGACTGTTTGTTGCTAGAGTTGTCTGGGGTAGTAACACACTGAATGTCTGTAGGTACAGTGTCCTGGATAGTCACAGACAGACTGTCTTTCGCTGAGTTGTCTGGGGTATTAACGCACTGAATCTCTGTCGGGAGAGTGCTCTGGGATAGTAACACACTGACTGTCTGTCAGGAGAGTGGTCTCGCGTAATAACACCCTGACTGTCGGTCGGGAGAGTGGTCTGGGGTAGTAACACACTGACTGTTTGTTGCTAGCGTTGTCTGGTGTAGTAACAGACTGACTGTCTGTCGTTAGAGTGTTCTGGATAGTCACAGACAGACTGTCTTTCTGGTGAGTTGTCTGGGGTATTAACGCACTGACTCTCTATTGGGAGAGTGCTCTTGGGTAGTAACACGCAGACTGTCTGTCGGGAGAGTGGTCTTGGTTAGTAACACACTGACTGTCTGTTGGGAGAGTGGTCTGGGATAGTAACAAACTGACTTTCGGTCTGGAGAGTGGTATGGATTAATAAGACACAGACTGTAAGTCAGGACAGAGGTATGTGAAGTAACACACAGACTGCCTGTCAGGAGAGTGGTCTGGGGTAATAACACACTGACTGTCTGTCGGGAGAGTGGAGTGGGGTTAAAACTCACTGACTGTCTGTCTGGGGAGTGTTCAGGGGTACTAACAAACTGACTGTCTTTCGGGAGAGTGGTCTGGGGTATAAACACACTGAATGTCTTTCAGGAGAGTGGTCTGGGATAGTAACGCACTGACTGTCTGTCAGGAGAGTGGTCTGGGATAGTAACACACTGACTGTCTGTCAGGACAGAGGTATGTGGAGTAACACACAGACTGTCTGTCAGGAGAGTGGTGTGGGGTAATAACACACTGAATGTCTTTCGGGGGAGTGCTATGGAATAGTAACAAACTGACAGTTGATCAGGAGAGTGGTCTGGGGTAATAACACACTGTCTTTTTCTCGGGAGTGTGTTCTGGGTTAGTAACACACAGACTGTCAGTCAGGAGAGTGATCTATTGTAATAAAACTCTGTCTGTCGGGAGTGTGGTCTGGGGTAATAACACACTGTCTTTTTGTCGGGGTGTGTTCTGGGGTAGTAACACTCAGACTATGTGTCGGGAGAGTGGTCTCGCGTAATAACACTCTGACGGTCTGTAGGGTGAGTTGACTGGGGTATTAACACACTTTCCATCTGTCGGGAGAGTGGACTGGGTTAGTAAAACACTGACTGTCTGTCGGGAGAGTGGACTGTGGTTAAATCTCACTGACTGTCTGTCTGGTGAGTGTTCTGGGGTAGTAACAAACTGACTATTTGTCGGAGAGTGGTCTGGGGTAGTAGCACTCTGACAGTCTGTCGGGAGAGTTGTCTGGGGTAGTAAAACACAGACTGTCTGTCGGGAGAGTGGTCAGGGGTAGTAAAACACTGACTCTCTGTCGGGAGAGTTGTCTGGGGTATTAACACACTCTCCATCTGTCAGGAGAGTTGTCTGGGGTAGTAACACACTGACTGTCTGTCGGTAGAGTGTCCTGGATAGTCACAGACAGACTGTCTTTCTGGTGAGTTGTCTGGGGTATTAACGCACTGACTCTCTGTTGGGAGAGTGCTCTGGGGTAGTAACACGCAGACTGTCTGTCGGGAGAGTTGTCTGGGGTATTGACACACTCTCCATCTGTCGGGAGAGTGGACGGGGTTAGTAAAACCCTGACTATCTGTAGGGGTAGTGGACTGGGGTTAAAACTCACAGACTGTCTGTCTTAAGAGTGTTCTGGGGTAGTAACATGCAGACTGTCATTCGGGAGAGTACTCTCGTGTAATAACACCCTGACTGTCTGTCGCGAGAGTTGTCTGGGGTATTAACACACTCTCCATCTGTCAGGAGAGTGGACTGAGTTAGTAAAACACTGACTTTCTGTTGGGAGAGTGGACTGGTGTTAAAACTGACTGACTGCCTGTATGGAGAATGTTCTGGGGTAGTAACAAACTGACTATCTGTCGGGAGAGTGCACTGGGATTAAAACTCACTTACTGTCTGTCTGGGGAATGTTCTGGGGTAGTAACAAACTGACTGTGGGTCAGGAGAGAGGTCTGGGTTAATAACACACAGACTGTATGTCAGGACAGAGGTATGTGGAGTAACACACAGACTGTCTGTCAGGAGAGTGGTCTGAGGTAGTAACACACTGACTGTTTGTTGCTAGCGTTGTCTGGTGTAGTAACACACTGACTGTCTGTCGTTAGAGTGTCCTGGATAGTCACAGACAGACTGTCTTTCTGGTGAGTTGTCTGGGGTATTAACGCACTGTCTCTCTATTGGGAGAGTGCTCTTGGGTAGTAACACGCTGACTGTCTGTCGGGAGAGTTGTCTGGGGTATTTACACACTCTCCATCTGTCGGGAGAGTGGACTGGGTTAGTAAAACACTGACTGTCTGTCGGGATAGCGGACTGGGATTAAAACTCACTGACTGTCTGTCTGGAGATTGTTCTGGGGTAGTAACAAACTGACTATCTGTCGGGAGAGAGCACTGGTGTATAAACTCACTGACTGTCTGTTGGGAGAGTGGTCTGGGATAGTAACGAACTGACTGTCGGTCATGAGAGTGGTCTGGATTTATAACACACAGACTGTATGTCAGGACAGAGGTATGTGGAGTATCATACAGACTGTCTGTCAGGAGAGTGGTCTGGGGTAATAAAACACTGACTGTCTGTCGGGAGAGAGGTCTGGGGTAGTAACACACTGACTGTCTGTCTGGGGAGTGTTCAGGGGTAGTATCAAACTGACTATCTGTCGGGAGAGTGGAGTGGGGTTAAAACTCACTGACTGTCTGTCTGGGGAGTGTTCAGGGGTAGTAACAAACTGACTGTCCTTCGGGAGAGTGGTCTGGGGTAATAACACACTGAATGACTGTCGGGAGTGTGGTCTGGGGTATAACACACTGGCTGACTGTCGGGAGAGTGGTCTGGGGTATTAACACGCTGTCTGTCAGGACTGTGGTCTGGGTTAGTAACACCCTTACTGTTTGTTGCTAGAGTTGTCTGGGGTAGTAACACACTGAATGTCTGTAGGTACAGTGTCCTGGATAGTCACAGACAGACTGTCTTTCGCTGAGTTGTCTGGGGTATTAACGCACTGAATCTCTGTCGGGAGAGTGCTCTGGGATAGTAACACACTGACTGTCTGTCAGGAGAGTGGTCTCGCGTAATAACACCCTGACTGTCGGTCGGGAGAGTGGTCTGCGGTAGTAACACACTGACTGTTTGTTGCTAGCGTTGTCTGGTGTAGTAACACACTGACTGTCTGTCGTTAGAGTGTCCTGGATAGTCACAGACAGACTGTCTTTCTGGTGAGTTGTCTGGGGTATTAACGCACTGACTCTCTATTGGGAGACTGCTCTTGGGTAGTAACACGCAGACTGTCTGTCGGGAGAGTGGTCTTGGTTAGTAACACACTGAGTGTCTGTTGGGAGAGTGGTCTGGGATAGTAACAACAAACTGACTGTCGGTCAGGAGAGTGGTATGGATTAATAAGACACAGACTGTAAGTCAGGACAGAGGTATGTAGAGTAACACACAGACTGTCTGTCAGGAGAGTGGTCTGGGGTAATAACACACTGAATGTCTTTCGGGGGAGTGCTATGGGATAGTAACAAACTGACAGTTGTTCAGGAGAGTGTTCTGGGGTAATAACACACTGTCTTTTTGTCGGGAGTGTGTTCTGGGGTAGTAACACACTGACAGTCTGTCGGTAGAGTGGTCTGGTGTAGTCACACACTGACTGTCTGTCAACAGAGTGGTCTTGGGTAGTAACACACAGACTGTCAGTCAGGAGAGTGGTCTATTGTAATAACACTCTGTCTGTTGGGAGTGTTGTCTGGGGTAGTAACACATGGACTGTTTGTCTGCAGAGTGGTTCGGGGTAATAACACACTGTCTTTTTGTCGGGGTGTGTTCTGGGGTAGTAACTCTCAGACTGTGTGTCGGGAGAGTGGTCTCGCCTAATAACACCCTGACTGTCTGTCGGGTGAGTTGACTGGGGTAGTAACAAACTGACTATTTGTCGGAGAGTGGTCTGGGGTAGTAAAACACTGACTGTCTGTCGGGAGAGTGGACTGGGTTAGTAAAACACAGACTGTCTGTCGGGAGAGTGGTCGGGGGTAGTAAAACACTGACTCTCTGCCGGGAGAGTGGACTGTGGTATAAACTCACTGATTGTCTCTCTGGAGAGTTGTCTAGGACAGTAATACACTGACAGTCGGTCAGGACAGTGGTCTGGGGTAACAACACGTCTTTTTGTCGGTAGTCTGTTCTGGGGTAGTAACACACTGACAGTCTGTCGGTAGAGTGTCCTGGATAGTCACAGACAGACTGTCTTTCCTTGAGTTGTCTGGGGTATTAACGCACTGAATCTCTGTCGGGAGAGTGCTCTTGGGTAGTAACAAGCAGACTGTCTGTCGGGAGAGTTGTCTGGGGTATTATCACACTCTCCATCTGTCGGGAGATTGGACTGGGTTAGTAAAACACTGACTGTCTGTCTGGAGAGTGTTCTGGGATAGTAACAAACTGACTATCTGTTGGGAGAGTGCACTGGTGTTAAAACTGACTGACTGTCTGGAGAATGTTCTGGGGTAGTAACAAACTGACTATCTGTCGGGAGAGTGCACTGGGGTATAAACTCACTGACTGTCTGTTGGGAGAGTGGTCTGGGATAGTAACAAACTGACTGTCGGTCAGGAGAGTGGTCTGGATTTATAACACACAGACTGTATGTCAGGACAGAGGTATGTGGAGTAACACACAGACTGTCTGTCAGGAGAGTGGTCTATTGTAATATCACTCTGTCTGTCGGGAGTGTGGTCTGGGGTAGTAACAAACGGACTGTTTGTCTGCAGAGTGGTCTGGGGTAATAACACCCTGACTGTCTGTCGGGTGAGTTGACTGGGGTATTAACACACTCTCCATCTGTCGGGAGAGTGGACCGGGTTTGTAAAACTCTGACTGTCTGTCGGGAGAGTGGACTGTGGTTAAAACTCACTGACTGTCTGTCTGGTGAGTGTTCTGGGGTAGTAACAAACTGACTATTTGTCGGAGAGTGGTCTGGGGTAGTAGCACTCTGACTGTCTGTCGGGAGAGTTGTCTGGGGTAGTAAAACTCTGACTGTCTGTTGTGAGAGTGGTCAGGGGTAGTAAAACACTGACTCTCTGTCGGGAGAGTGGACTGTGGTATAAACTCACTGATTGTCTCTCTGGAGAGTTGACTAGGACAGTAATACACTGACAGTCGGTCAGGACAGTGGTCTGGGGTAACAACACACTGTCTTTTTGTCGGGAGTCTGTTCTGGGGTACTAACACACTGACTGTCTGTCGGGAGAGTTGTCTGGGGTAGTAACAAACTGACTATTTGTCGGAGAGTGGTCTGGTGTAGCAGCACTCTGACTGTCTGTCGGGAGAGTTGTCTGGGGTAGTAAAACTCTGACTGTCTGTCAACAGAGTGGTCTTGGGTAGTAACACACAGACTGTCAGTCATGAGAGTGGTCTATTGTAATAACACTCTGTCTGTCGGGAGTGTTGTCTGGGGTAGTAACACACGGACTGTTTGTCTGCAGAGTGGTCTGGGGTAATAACACACTGACAGACTGTCGGGGTGTGTTCTGGGGTAGTAACTCTCAGACTGTGTGTCGGGAGAGTGGTCTCGCGTAATAACACCCTGACTGTCTGTCGGGTGAGTTGACTGGGGTATTAACACACTTTCCATCTGTCGGGAGAGTGGACTGGGTTTGTTAAACACTGACTGTCTGTCGGGAGAGTGGACTGTGGTTAAAACTCACTGACTGTCTGTCTGGTGAGTGTTCTGGGGTAGTAACAAACTGACTATTTGTCGGAGAGTGGTCTGGGGTAGTAACACACTGACTGTCTGTCGGGAGAGTTGTCTGGGGTAGTAAAACACTCACTGTCTGTCGGGAGAGTGGTCGGGGGTAGTAAAACACTGACTCTCTGTCGGGAGAGTGGACTGTGGTATAAACTCACTGATTGTCTCTCTGGAGAGTTGTCTAGGACAGTAATACACTGACAGTCGGTCAGGACAGTGGTCTGGGGTAACAACACACAGTCTTTTTGTCGGGAGTGTGTTCTGGGGTAGTAACACACTGACAGTTTGTTGCTAGCGTTGTCTGGTGTAGTAACACACTGACTGTCTGTCGGTAGAGTGTCCTGGATAGTCACAGACAGACTGTCTTTCTGGTGAGTTGTCTGGGGTATTAACGCACTGACTCTCTGTCGGGAGAGTGCACTGGGGTAGTAACACGCAGACTGTCTGTCGGGAGAGTTGTCTGGGGTATTAACACACTCTCCATTTGTCGGGAGACTGGACTGGGTTAGTAAAACACTGACTATCTGTAGGGGTAGTGGAATGGGGTTAAATCTCACTGACTGTCTGTCTGGAGAGTGTTCTGGGGTAGTAACATGCAGACTGTCAGTCGGGAGAGTGGTCTCGCGTAATAACACCCTGACTGTCTGTCGGGAGAGTTGTCTGGGGTGTTAACACACTCTCCATCTGTCAGGAGAGTGGACTGGGTTAGTTAAAAACTGACTTTCTGTTGGGAGAGTGGACTGTTGTTAAAACTGACTGACTGTCTGTCTGGAGAAGATTCTGGGGTAGTAACAAACTGACTATCTGTCGGGAGAGTGCACTGGGGTATAAACTCACTGACTGTTGGGAGAGTGGTCTGGGATAGTAACAAACTGACAGTCAGTCAGGAGAGTGGTCTGGATTAATAAGACACAGTCTGTAAGTCAGGACAGAGGTATGTGGAGTACAACACAGACTGTCTGTCAGGAGAGTGGTCTGGGGTAATGACGCACTGAATGTCTTTCGGGAGAGTGGTATAGGATAGTAACAAACTGACTGTTGATCAGGAGAGTGGTCTGGGGTAATAACACACTGAATGACTGTCGGGAGTGTGGTCTGTGGTATTAACACACTGACTGACTGTCGGGAGAGTGGTCTGGGGTAATAACACACTGACTGACTGTCGGGAGAGTGGTCTGGGGTATTAACACTCTGACTGTCTGTCGGGAGATTGGTCTTGGTTAGTAACACACTTACAGTCTGTCAGGACAGTGGTCTGGGATAGTAACACACTGACTGTTTGTTGCTAGAGTTGTCTGGGGTAGTAACACACTGAATGTCTGTAGGTACAGTGTCCTGGATAGTCACAGACAGACTGTCTTTCGCTGAGTTGTCTGGGGTATTAACGCACTGAATCTCTGTCGGGAGAGTGCTCTGGGGTAGTAACACACTGACTGTCTGTCAGGAGAGTGGTCTCGCGTAATAACACCCTGACTGTCGGTCGGGAGAGTGGTCTGGGGTAGTAAAACGCAGACTGTCTGTCGGGAGAGTTGTCTGGGGTATTATCACACTCTCCATCTGTCGGGAGAGTGGACTGGGTTAGTACAACACTGACTGTCTGTCTGGAGAGTGTTCTGGGGTAGTAACAAACTGACTATCTGTCGGGAGAGTGCACTGGTGTATAAACTCACTGACTGTCTGTTTGGGAGAGTGGTCTGGGATAGTAACAAACTGACTGTCGGTCAGGAGAGTGGTCTGGATTTATAACACACAGACTGTATGTCAGGACAGAGGTATGTGGAGTAACATACAGACTGTCTGTCAGGAGAGTGGTCTGGGGTAATAACACACTGAATGTCGTTCGGGGAAGTGCTATGGGATAGTAACAAACTGACTGTTGATCAGGAGAGTGGTCTGGGGTAATAACACACTGTCTTTTTGTCGGGAGTGTGTTCTGGGGTAGTAACACACTGACAGTCTGTCGGTACAGTGGTCTGGTGTAGTCACACACTGACTGTCAACAGAGTGGTCTTGGGTAGTAACACACAGACTGTCAGTCAGGAGAGTGGTCTATTGTAATAACACTCTGTCTGTTGGGAGTGTTGTCTGGGGTAGTAACACACGGACTGTTTGTCTGCAGAGTGGTCTGGGGTAATAACACACTGTCTTTTTGTCGGGGTGTGTTCTGGGGTAGTAACTCTCAGACTGTGTGTCGGCAGAGTGGTCTCGCGTAATAACACCCTGACTGTCTGTCGGGTGAGTTGACTGGGGTATTAACACACTCTCCATCTGTCGGGAGAGTGGACCGGGTTTGAAAAACTCTGACTGTCTGTCGGGAGAGTGGACTGTGGTTAAAACTCACTGACTGTCTGTCTGCTGAGTGTTCTGGGGTAGTAACAAACTGACTATTTGTCGGAGAGTGGTCTGGTGTAGTAGCACTCTGACTGTCTGTCGGGAGAGTTGTCTGGGGTAGTAAAACTCTGACTGTCTGTTGTGAGAGTGGTCAGGGGTAGTAAAACACTGACTCTCTGTCGGGAGAGTGGACTGTGGTATAAACTCACTGATTGTCTCTCTGGAGAGTTGTCTAGGACAGTAATACACTGACAGTCGGTCAGGACAGTGGTCTGGGGTAACAACACACTGCCTTTTTGTCGGAGTGTGTTCTGGGATAGTAACACACTGACTGTCTGTCGGTAGAGTGTCCTGGATAGTCACAGACAGACTGTCTTTCTGGTGAGTTGTCTGGGGTATTAACGCACTGACTCTCTATTGGGAGAGTGCTCTTGGGTAGTAACACGCAGACTGTCTGTCGGGAGAGTTGACTGGGGTATTAACACACTCTCCATCTGTCGGGACAGTGGACTGGGGTTAAAACTCACTGACTGTCTGTCTGGAGAGTGTTCTGGGGTAGTAACAAACTGACTATCTGTCGGGAGAGTGCACTGGTGTATAAACTTACTGACTGTCTGTTGGGAGAGTGGTCTGGGATAGTAACAAACTGACTGTCGGTCAGGAGAGTGGTCTGGATTTATAACACACAGACTGTATGTCAGGACAGAGGTATGTGGAGTAACATACAGACTGTCTGACAGGAGAGTGGTCTGGGGTAATAACACACTGAATGTCTTTCGGGGGAGTGGTATGGGATAGTAACAATCTGAATGTTGATCAGGAGAGTGGTCTGGGGTAATAACACACTGACTGTCTGTCGGGAGCGTGGACTGGGGTTAAAACTCACTGACTGTCTGTCGTTAGAGTGTCCTGGATAGTCACAGACAGACTGTCTTCATGGTGAGTTGTCTGGGGTATTATCGCACTGACTCTCTGTCGGGAGAGTTGTCTGGGGTATTAACACACTCTGCATCTGTCGGGAGAGTGGACTGGGTTAGTAAAACACTGACTATCTGTAGGGGTAGTGGGCTGGGGTTTAAACTCACTGACTGTCTGTCTGGTGAGTGTTCTGGGGTAGTAACATGCAGACTGTCTGTCGGGAGAGTTGTCTGTGGTATTAACACACTCTCCATCTGTCAGGAGAGTGGACTGGGTTAGTAAAACACTGACTGTCTGTTGGGAGAGTGGACTGGTGTTAAAACTGACTGACTGTCTGTCTGGAGAATGTTCTGGGGTAGTAACAAACTGACTATCTGTCGGGAGAGTGCACTGGGGTATAAACTCACTGACTGTCTGTTGGGAGAGTGGTCTGGGATAGTAACAAACTGACTGTCGGTCAGGAGAGTGGTCTGGATTAATAAGACACTGACTGTAAGTCAGGACAGAGGTATGTGGAGTAACACACAGACTGTCTGTCAGGAGAGTGGTCTGTGGTAATGACACACTGAATGTCTTTCGGGAGAGTGGTATAGGATAGTAACAAACTGACTGTTGATCAGGAGAGTGGTCTGGGGTAACAACACACTGACTTTTTGTCGGAGTGTGTTCTGGGATAGTAACACACTGACTGTCTGTCGGTAGAGTGTCCTGGATAGTCACAGACAGACTGTCTTTCTGGTGAGTTGTCTGGGGTATTAACGCACTGACTCTCTATTGGGAGAGTGCTCTTGGGTAGTAACACGCAGACTGTCTGTCGGGAGAGTTGTCTGGGGTATTAACACACTCTCCATCTGTCGGGATAGTGGACTGGGGTTAAAACTCACTGACTGTCTGTCTGGAGAGTGTTCTGGGGTAGTAACAAACTGACTATCTGTCGGGAGAGTGCACTGGGGTATAAACTTACTGACTGTCTGTTGGGAGAGTGGTCTGGGATAGTAACAAACTGACTGTTGATCAGGAGAGTGGACTGGGGTAATAACACACTGTCTTTTTGTCGGGAATGTTTTCTGGGGTAGTAACACACTGACAGTCTGTAGGGAGTGTGGTCTTGGGTAGTAACACACTGACTGTCTGTCGACAGAGTGGAATTGGGTAGTAACACACAGACTGTCAGTCAGGAGAGTGGTCTAGTGTAATAACACTCTGTCTGTCGGGTGTGTGGTCTGGGTTAGTAACACACGGACTGTTTGTCAGGAGAGTGGTCTGGGGTAATAACACTGTCTTTTTGTCGGGAGTGTGTTCTGGGGTAGTAACACACTGACAGTCTGTCGGGAAAGTGGTCTGGGATAATAACACTCTGTATGTAGGGAGTCTGGTTTGGGGTAGAAACACACGGACTGTATGTCAGGAGAGTGGTCCGGGGTATTAAAACACTGACTGTCTTTCAGGAGAGTGGTCTGGGGTAGTAAAACACAGACTGTCGGGAGAGTTATCTGGGGTAGTAACACACTGACTGTCGGTAGAGTCAGGGGTATAAACACACTGAATGTCTTTCGGGAGAGTGGTATGGGATAGTAACACACTGTCTGTCAGTCAGGAGAGTGGTCTGGTGTAATAACACACTGACTTTTTTTCGGGAGTGTGTTCTGGGGTATAAACTCACTGACTGTCTGATGGGAGGGTGGTCTGGGATATTAAGACACTGACTGTCTGTTGGGAGATTGGTCTTGGGTAGTAACACACTGACTGTTTGTTGCTAGAGTGTCCTGGATAGTCACAGACAGACTGTCTTTCGGGTGAGTTGTCTGGGGTATTAACACACTGAATCTCTGTCGGGAGAGTGCTCAGGGGTAGTAACACACTGACTGTCTGTCGGTAGAGTGTCCTGGATAGTCACAGACAGACTGTCTTTCGGGTGAGTTGTCTGGGGTATTAACACACTGAATCTCTGTCGGGAGAGTGCTCAGGGGTAGTAACACACTGACTGTCTGTCGGTAGAGTGTCCTGGATAGTCACAGACAGACTGTCTTTCGGGTGAGTTGTCTGGGGTATTAACGCAATGACTCTCTTTTGGGAGAGTGATCTGGGGTAGTAACACACTGACTATCTTTGAGGAGAGTGGTCTGGGGTAATAACACTGACGTATTTTCGGGAGTGTGTTCTGGGGTAGTAACACACTTACTGTCTGTCAGGACAGTGGTCTGGGGTAGTAACACACAGACTGTTTGTTGCTAGAGTTGTCTGGGATAGTAACACACTGACTGTCTGTCAGGAGAGTGGTCTGGGGTAATAACACGCAGACTGTTGGTCGGGAGAGTTGTCTGGGGTATTAACACACTGTCCATCTGTCGGGAGAGTGGACTGGGGTAATAAAACACTCTCCATCTGTCGGGAGAGTGGACTGGGGTATTAACTCACTGACTGTCTCTCAGGAGAGTGGACTGGGGTATTAACTCACTGACTGTCTGTCGGGAGAGTGGTCTGGGGTAGTAACACACAGACTGTTTGTTGCTAGAGTTGTCTGGGATAGTAACACACTGACTGTCTTTCGGGAGATTGGTATGGGATAGTAACACACTGTCTGTCGGTCAGGAGAGTGGTCTGGGGTAATAACACACAGACTGTATGTCAGGACAGAGGTATGGGGAGTAACACACAGACTGTCTGTCAGGAGTGTGGTCTTGGGTAATAACACACTGACTTTTTGTCGGGAGTGTGTTCTGGGGTTGTAACACACTGACAGTCTGTCGGGAGAGTGGTCTTGGGAAGTAAAACCCTGACTGTCGGTCGTGAGAGAGGTCTGGGGTAGTAACACACAGACTGTCAGTCAGGAGAGTGGTCTGGGGTAATAACACTCTGTATGTCGTGAGTGTGGTCTGGGGTAGTAACACACGGACTGCTTGTCAGGAGAGTGGTCTGGGGTAATAACACACTGACTTTTTTTCGGGAGTGTGTTCTGGGGTAGTAACACACTGACATTCTGTCGGGAGAGTGGTCTGGGATATTAACACACTGTCAGTCTGTTGGGAGATTGGTCTTGGGTAGTAACACACTTACAGTCTGTCAGGTCAGTGGTCTGGGGTAGTAACACTCTGACTGTCTGTCGGTGGAGTGTCCTGGATAGTCACAGACAGACTGTCTTTCTGGTGAGTTGTCTGGGGTATTAACGCACTGACTCTCTATTGGGAGAGTGCTCTTGGGTAGTAACACGCAGACTGTCTGTCGGGAGAGTTGTCTGGGGTATTAACACACTCTCCATCTGTCGGGAGAGTGGACTGGGTTAGTAAAACACTGACTGTCTGTCGGGATAGCGGACTGGGGTTAAAACTCACTGACTGTCTGTCTGGAGAGTGTTCTGGGGTAGTAACATGCAGACTGTCTGTCGGGAGAGTGGTCTCGCGTAATAACACCCTGACTGTCGGTCGGGAGAGTTGTCTGGGGTATTAACACACTCTCCATCTGTCAGGAGAGTGGACTGGGTTAGTAAAACACTGACTGTCTGTTGGGAGAGTGGACTGGGTTAAAACTGACTGACTGTCTGTCTGGAGAATGTTCTGGGGTAGTAACAAACTGACTATCTGTCGGGAGAGTGCACTGGGGTATAAACTCACTGACTGTCTGTTGGGAGAGTGGTCTGGGATAGTAACAAACTGACTGTCGGTCAGGAGAGTGGTCTGGATTAATAAGACACAAACTGTAAGTCAGGACAGAGGTATGTGGAGTAACATACAGACTGTCTGTCAGGAGAGTGGTCTGGATTAATAAGACACAGACTGTATGTCAGGACAGAGGTATGTGGAGTAACACACAGATTGTCTGTCAGGAGAGTGGTCTGGGGTAATAACACACTGACTGTCTGTCAGGACAGAGGTATGTGGAGTAACACACTGACTGTCTGTCAGGAGAGTGGTCTGGGATAATGACACACTGAATGTCTTTCGGGAGAGTGGTATAGGGTAGTAACAAACTGACTGTTGATCAGGAGAGTGGTCTGCGGTAATAACACACTGACTGACTGTTGGGAAAGTGGTCTGGGGTATTAACACCCTGACTGACTGTCGGGAGAGTGGTCTGGGGTATTAACACACTGACTGACTGTCGGGAGAGTGGTTCGGGGGTATTAACACACTGACTGTCTGTCGGGAGAGTGGTCTTTGTTAGTTACACACTCACAGTCTGTCAGGACAGTGCTCTGGGGTAGTAACACACTGACTGTTTGTTGCTAGAGTTGTCTGGGGTAATAACACACTGAATGTCTGTAGGTACAGTGTCCTGGATAGTCACAGACAGACTGTCTTTCGCTGAGTTGTCTGGGGTATTAATGCACTGAATCTCTGTCGGGAGAGTGCTCAGGGGTAGTAACACACTGACTGTCTGTCAGGAGAGTGGTCTCGCGTAATAACACCCTGACTGTCGGTCGGGAGAGTGGTCTGGGGTAGTAACACACTGACTGTCGGGTGTGTGGTCTGGGTTAGTAACACACGGACTGTTTGTCAGAAGAGTGGTCTGGGGTAATAACACACTGTCTTTTTGTCGGGAGTGTGTTCTGGGGTAGTAACACACTGACAGTCTGTCGGGAAAGTGGTCTGGGATAATAACACTCTGTATGTAGGGAGTCTGGTTTGGGGTAGAAACACACGGACTGTATGTCAGGAGAGTGGTCCGGGGTATTAAAACACTGACTGTCTTTCAGGAGAGTGGTCTGGGGTAGTAAAACACAGACTGTCGGGAGAGTTATCTGGGGTAGTAACACACTGACTGTCGGTAGAGTCAGGGGTATAAACACACTGAATGTCTTTCGGGAGAGTGGTATGGGATAGTAACACACTGTCTGTCAGTCAGGAGAGTGGTCTGGTGTAATAACACACTGACTTTTTTTCGGGAGTGTGTTCTGGGGTATAAACTCACTGACTGTCTGATGGGAGGGTGGTCTGGGATATTAAGACACTGACTGTCTGTTGGGAGATTGGTCTTGGGTAGTAACACACTGACTGTTTGTTGCTAGAGTGTCCTGGATAGTCACAGACAGACTGTCTTTCGGGTGAGTTGTCTGGGGTATTAACACACTGAATCTCTGTCGGGAGAGTGCTCAGGGGTAGTAACACACTGACTGTCTGTCGGTAGAGTGTCCTGGATAGTCACAGACAGACTGTCTTTCGGGTGAGTTGTCTGGGGTATTAACACACTGAATCTCTGTCGGGAGAGTGCTCAGGGGTAGTAACACACTGACTGTCTGTCGGTAGAGTGTCCTGGATAGTCACAGACAGACTGTCTTTCGGGTGAGTTGTCTGGGGTATTAACGCAATGACTCTCTTTTGGGAGAGTGATCTGGGGTAGTAACACACTGACTATCTTTGAGGAGAGTGGTCTGGGGTAATAACACTGACGTATTTTCGGGAGTGTGTTCTGGGGTAGTAACACACTTACTGTCTGTCAGGACAGTGGTCTGGGGTAGTAACACACAGACTGTTTGTTGCTAGAGTTGTCTGGGATAGTAACACACTGACTGTCTGTCAGGAGAGTGGTCTGGGGTAATAACACGCAGACTGTTGGTCGGGAGAGTTGTCTGGGGTATTAACACACTGTCCATCTGTCGGGAGAGTGGACTGGGGTAATAAAACACTCTCCATCTGTCGGGAGAGTGGACTGGGGTATTAACTCACTGACTGTCTCTCAGGAGAGTGGACTGGGGTATTAACTCACTGACTGTCTGTCGGGAGAGTGGTCTGGGGTAGTAACACACAGACTGTTTGTTGCTAGAGTTGTCTGGGATAGTAACACACTGACTGTCTTTCGGGAGATTGGTATGGGATAGTAACACACTGTCTGTCGGTCAGGAGAGTGGTCTGGGGTAATAACACACAGACTGTATGTCAGGACAGAGGTATGGGGAGTAACACACAGACTGTCTGTCAGGAGTGTGGTCTTGGGTAATAACACACTGACTTTTTGTCGGGAGTGTGTTCTGGGGTTGTAACACACTGACAGTCTGTCGGGAGAGTGGTCTTGGGAAGTAAAACCCTGACTGTCGGTCGTGAGAGAGGTCTGGGGTAGTAACACACAGACTGTCAGTCAGGAGAGTGGTCTGGGGTAATAACACTCTGTATGTCGTGAGTGTGGTCTGGGGTAGTAACACACGGACTGCTTGTCAGGAGAGTGGTCTGGGGTAATAACACACTGACTTTTTTTCGGGAGTGTGTTCTGGGGTAGTAACACACTGACATTCTGTCGGGAGAGTGGTCTGGGATATTAACACACTGTCAGTCTGTTGGGAGATTGGTCTTGGGTAGTAACACACTTACAGTCTGTCAGGTCAGTGGTCTGGGGTAGTAACACTCTGACTGTCTGTCGGTGGAGTGTCCTGGATAGTCACAGACAGACTGTCTTTCTGGTGAGTTGTCTGGGGTATTAACGCACTGACTCTCTATTGGGAGAGTGCTCTTGGGTAGTAACACGCAGACTGTCTGTCGGGAGAGTTGTCTGGGGTATTAACACACTCTCCATCTGTCGGGAGAGTGGACTGGGTTAGTAAAACACTGACTGTCTGTCGGGATAGCGGACTGGGGTTAAAACTCACTGACTGTCTGTCTGGAGAGTGTTCTGGGGTAGTAACATGCAGACTGTCTGTCGGGAGAGTGGTCTCGCGTAATAACACCCTGACTGTCGGTCGGGAGAGTTGTCTGGGGTATTAACACACTCTCCATCTGTCAGGAGAGTGGACTGGGTTAGTAAAACACTGACTGTCTGTTGGGAGAGTGGACTGGGTTAAAACTGACTGACTGTCTGTCTGGAGAATGTTCTGGGGTAGTAACAAACTGACTATCTGTCGGGAGAGTGCACTGGGGTATAAACTCACTGACTGTCTGTTGGGAGAGTGGTCTGGGATAGTAACAAACTGACTGTCGGTCAGGAGAGTGGTCTGGATTAATAAGACACAAACTGTAAGTCAGGACAGAGGTATGTGGAGTAACATACAGACTGTCTGTCAGGAGAGTGGTCTGGATTAATAAGACACAGACTGTATGTCAGGACAGAGGTATGTGGAGTAACACACAGATTGTCTGTCAGGAGAGTGGTCTGGGGTAATAACACACTGACTGTCTGTCAGGACAGAGGTATGTGGAGTAACACACTGACTGTCTGTCAGGAGAGTGGTCTGGGATAATGACACACTGAATGTCTTTCGGGAGAGTGGTATAGGGTAGTAACAAACTGACTGTTGATCAGGAGAGTGGTCTGCGGTAATAACACACTGACTGACTGTTGGGAAAGTGGTCTGGGGTATTAACACCCTGACTGACTGTCGGGAGAGTGGTCTGGGGTATTAACACACTGACTGACTGTCGGGAGAGTGGTTCGGGGGTATTAACACACTGACTGTCTGTCGGGAGAGTGGTCTTTGTTAGTTACACACTCACAGTCTGTCAGGACAGTGCTCTGGGGTAGTAACACACTGACTGTTTGTTGCTAGAGTTGTCTGGGGTAATAACACACTGAATGTCTGTAGGTACAGTGTCCTGGATAGTCACAGACAGACTGTCTTTCGCTGAGTTGTCTGGGGTATTAATGCACTGAATCTCTGTCGGGAGAGTGCTCAGGGGTAGTAACACACTGACTGTCTGTCAGGAGAGTGGTCTCGCGTAATAACACCCTGACTGTCGGTCGGGAGAGTGGTCTGGGGTAGTAACACACTGACTGTCTGTCGTTAGAGTGTCCTGGATAGTCACAGACAGACTGTCTTTCTGGTGAGTTGTCTGGGGTATCAACGCACTGACTCTCTATTGGGAGAGTGCTCTTGGGTAGTAACACGCAGACTGTCTGTCGGGAGAGTTGTCTGGGGTATTAACACACTCTCCATCTGTCGGGAGAGTGGACTGGGTTAGTAAAACACTGACTGTCTGTCGGGATAGTGGATTGGGGTTAAAACTCACTGACTGTCTATCTGGAGAGTGTTCTGGGGTAGTAACAAACTGACTATCTGTCGGGAGAGTGCACTGGTGTATAAACTTACTGACTGTCTGTTGGGAGAGTGGTCTGGGATAGTAACAAACTGACTGTCGGTCAGGAGAGTGGTCTGGATTTATAACTCACAGACTGTATGTCAGGACAGAGGTAAGTGGAGTAACATACAGACTGTCTGACAGGAGAGTGGTCTGGGGTAATAACACACTGAATGTCTTTCGGGGGAGTGGTATGGGATAGTAACAATCTGAATGTTGATCAGGAGAGTGGTCTGGTGTAATAACACACTGACTGTCTGTCGGGAGCGTGGACTGGGGTTAAAACTCACTGACTGTCTGTCGGTAGAGTGTCCTGGATAGTCACAGACAGACTGTCTTCATGGTGAGTTGTCTGGGGTATTATCGCACTGACTCTCTGTCGGGAGAGTTGTCTGGGGTATTAACACACTCTGCATCTGTCGGGAGAGTGGACTGGGTTAGTAAAACACTGACTATCTGTAGGGGTAGTGTGCTGGGGTTAAAACTCACTGACTGTCTGTCTGGTGAGTGTTCTGGGGTAGTAACATGCAGACTGTCTGTCGGGAGAGTTGTCTGTGGTATTAACACACTCTCCATCTGTCCGGAGAGTGGTCTGGATTAATAAGACACAGACTGTAAGTCAGGACAGAGGTATGTGGAGTAACACACAGACTGTCTGTCAGGAGAGTGGTCTGTGGTAATGACACACTGAATGTCTTTCGGGAGAGTGGTATAGGATAGTAACAAACTGACTGTTGATCAGGAGAGTGGTCTGGGGTAATAACACACTGTCTTTTTGTCGGGAATGTTTTCTGGGGTAGTAACACACTGACAGTCTGTAGGGAGAGTGGTCTTGGGTAGTAACACACTGACTGTCTGTCGACAGAGTGGAATTGGGTACTAACACGCAGACTGTCAGTCAGGAGAGTGGTCTAGTGTAATAACACTCTGTCTGTCGGGTGTGTGGTCTGGGTTAGTAACACACGGACTGTTTGTCAGAAGAGTGGTCTGGGGTAATAACACCCTGACTGTCTGTCGGGAGATTTGTCTGGGGTATCAATACACTCTCCATCAGTCGGGAGAGTGGACTGGGTTAGTAAAACTCTGACTGTCTGTTGGGAGAGTGGACTGGGGTTAAAACTCACTGACTGTCTGGAAAGTGTTCTGGGGTAGTATCAAACTGACTGTCGGTCAGGAGAGTGGTCTAGGGTAATAACACACAGAATGTAAGTCAGGAGAGTGGTCTGGGGTAATAACACACTGTCTTTTTGTCGGGAGTGTGTTCTGGGGTAGTAACACACTGTCTGTCAGTCAGGAGATTGGTCTGTGGTAATAACACACAGACTGTATGTCAGGACAGATGTATGGGGAGTAACACACAGACTCTGTCAGGAGAGTGGTCTGGTGTAATAACACACTAACTTTTTTTCGGGAGTGTGTTCTGGGGTATAAACTCACTGACTGTCTGACGGGAGGGTGGTCTGGGATATTAACACACTGACTGTCTGTTGGGAGATTGGTCTTGGGTAGTAACACACTGACTGTTTGTTGCTAGAGTGTCCTGGATAGTCACAGACAGACTGTCTTTCGGGTGAGTTGTCTGGGGTATTAACACACTGAATCTCTGTCGGGAGAGTGCTCAGGGGTAGTAACACACTGACTGTCTGTCGGTAGAGTGTCCTGGATAGTCACAGACAGACTGTCTTTCGGGTGAGTTGTCTGGGGTATTAACGCAATGACTCTCTTTTGGGAGAGTGATCTGGGGTAGTAACACACTGACTATCTTTGAGGAGAGTGGTCTGGGGTAATAACACTGACGTATTTTCGGGAGTGTGTTCTGGGGTAGTAACACACTTACTGTCTGTCAGGACAGTGGTCTGGGGTAGTAACACACAGACTGTTTGTTGCTAGAGTTGTCTGGGATAGTAACACACTGACTGTCTGTCAGGAGAGTGGTCTGGGGTAATAACACGCAGACTGTTGGTCGGGAGAGTTGTCTAGGGTATTAACACACTGTCCATCTGTCGGGAGAGTGGACTGGGGTATTAACACACTCTCCATCTGTCGGGAGAGTGGACTGGGGTATTAACTCACTGACTGTCTCTCAGGAGAGTGGACTGGGGTATTAACTCACTGACTGTCTGTCGGGAGAGTGGTCTGGGGTATAACCACACTGAATGTCTTTCGGGAGAGTGGTATGGGATAGTAACACACTGTCTGTCGGTCAGGAGAGGGGTCTGGGGTAATAACACACAGACTGTATGTCAGGACAGAGGTATGGGGAGTAACACACAGACTGTCTGTCAGGAGTGTGGTCTCGGGTAATAACACACTGACAGTCTGTCGGGAGAGTGGTCTTGGGAAGTAAAACCCTGACTGTCGGTCGTGAGAGAGGTCTGGGGTAGTAACACACAGACTGTCAGTCAGGAGAGTGGTCTGGGGTAATAACACTCTGTATGTCGTGAGTGTGGTCTGGGGTAGTAACACACGGACTGCTTGTCAGGAGAGTGGTCTGGGGTAATAACACACTGACTTTTTTTCGGGAGTGTGTTCTGGGGTAGTAACACACTGACATTCTGTCGGGAGAGTGGTCTGGGATATTAACACACTGTCAGTCTGTTGGGAGATTGGTCTTGGGTAGTAACACACTTACAGTCTGTCAGGTCAGTGGTCTGGGGTAGTAACACTCTGACTGTCTGTCGGTAGAGTGTCCTGGATAGTCAAAGACAGACTGTCTTTCGGGTGAGTTGTCCGGGGTACTAACACACTGAATCTCTGTCGGGTGAGTGCTCAGGGGTAGTAACACACTGACTGTCTGTCGGGAGAGTGTCCTGGATAGTCACAGACATACTGTCTGTCGGGAGAGTTGTCTGGGGTATTAACACACTCTCCATCTGTCGGGAGAGTGGACTGGGGTATTAACTCACTGACTGTATGTCGGGAGAGTGGTCTGTGGTAGTAACACACAGACTGTCTGTCGGTAGAGTGGTCCTGCATAGTAACAGACAGACTGTCTGTCGGGTGAGTTGTCTGGGGTATTAACACACAGACTGTCTGTCGGGAGAGTGGTCAGGGGTAGTAAAACACTGACTCTCTGTCGGCGGATTGGACTGGGGTATAAACTCACTGATTGTCTCTCTGGAGTGTGGTCTGGGGTAGTGACACACTGACTGTCTGTTGTGAGAGTGGTCGGGGGTAGTAAAACACTGACTCTCTGTCGGGAGAGTGGACTGTGGTATAAACTCACTGATTGTCTCTCTGGAGAGTTGTGTAGGACAGTAATACACTGACAGTCGGTCAGGACAGTGGTCTGGGGTAACAACACACTGTCTTTTTGTCGGGAGTCTGTTCTGGGGTAGTAACACACTGACAGTCTGCCGGGAGAGTGGTCTGGCGTAGTAACACACTGACTGTTTGTTGCTAGAGTTGTCTGGTGTAGTAACACACTGACTGTCTGTCGGTAGAGTGTCCTGGATAGTCACAGACAGACTGTCTTTCTGGTGAGTTGTCTGGGGTATTAACGCACTGACTCTCTGTCGGGAGAGTGCACTGGGGTAGTAACACGCAGACTGTCTGTCGGGAGAGTTGTCTGGGGTATTAACACACTCTCCATCTGTCGGGAGATTGGACTGGGTTAGTAAAACACTGACTATCTGTAGGGGTAGTGGACTGGGGTTAAAACTCACTGACTGTCTGTCTGGAGAGTGTTCTGGGGTAGTAACATGCAGACTGTCTGTCGGGAGAGTGGTCTCGCGTAATAACACCCTGACTGTCGGTCGGGAGAGTTGTCTGGGGTATTAACGCACTCTCCATCTGTCAGGAGAGTGGACTGGGTTAGTAAAACACTGACTGTCTGTTGGGAGAGTGGACTGTTGTTAAAACTGACTGACTGTCTGTCTGGAGAATGTTCTGGGGTAGTAACAAACTGACTATCTGTCGGGAGAGTGCACTGGGGTATAAACTCACTGACTGTCTGTTGGGAGAGTTGTCTGGGGTATTAATGCACTCTCCATCTGTCAGGAGAGTGGACTGGGTTAGTAAAACACTGACTGTCTGTTGGGAGAGTGGACTGGGTTAAAACTGACTGACTGTCTGTCTGGAGAATGTTCTGGGGTAGTAACAAACTGACTATCTGTCGGGAGAGTGCACTGGGGTATAAACTCACTGACTGTCTGTTGGGAGAGTGGTCTGGGATAGTAACGAACTGACTGTGGGTCAGGAGAGTGGTATGGATTAATAAGACACAGACTGTAAGTCAGGACAGAGGTATGTGGAGTAACACACAGACTGTCTGTCAGGAGAGTGGTCTGGGGTAATGACACACTGAATGTCTTTCGGGAGAGTGGTATAGGGTAGTAACAAACTGACTGTTGATCAGGAGAGTGGTCTGGGGTAATAACACACTGACTGACTGTCAGGAGAGTGGTCTGGGGTATTAACACACTGACTGTCTGTCAGGAGAGTGGTCTGGGATAATGACACACTGAATGTCTTTCGGGAGAGTGGTATAGGGTAGTAACAAACTGACTGTTGATCAGGAGAGTGGTCTGCGGTAATAACACACTGACTGACTGTCGGGAAAGTGGTCTGGGGTATTAACACCCTGACTGACTGTCGGGAGAGTGGTCTGGGGTATTAACACACTGACTGACTGTCGGGAGAGTGGTTCGGGGGTATTAACACACTGACTGTCTGTCGGGAGAGTGGTCTTTGTTAGTAACACACTCACAGTCTGTCAGGACAGTGGTCTGGGTTAGTAACACTCTGACTGTTTGTTGCTAGAGTTGTCTGGTGTAGTAACACACTGACTGTTTGTTGCTAGAGATGTCTGGTGTAGTAACACACTGACTGTCTGTCGGTAGAGTGTCCTGGATAGTCACAGACAGAATGTCTTTCTGGTGAGTTGTCTGGGGTATTAACGCACTGACTCTCTGTCGGGAGAGTGTACTGGGGTAGTAACATGCAGACTGTCTGTCGGGAGAGTGGACTCGCGTAATAACACCCTGACTGTCGGTCGGGAGAGTTGTCTGGGGTATGAACGCACTCTCCATCTGTCAGGAGAGTGGACTGGGTTAGTAAAACACTGACTGTCTGTTGGGAGAGTGGACTGTTGTTAAAACTGACTGACTGTCTGTCTGGAGAATGTTCTGGGGTAGTAACAAACTGACTATCTGTCGGGAGAGTGCACTGGGGTATAAACTCACTGACTGTCTGTTGGGAGAGTTGTCTGGGGTATTAATGCACTCTCCATCTGTCAGGAGAGTGGACTGGGTTAGTAAAACACTGACTGTCTGTTGGGAGAGTGGACTGGGTTAAAACTGACTGACTGTCTGTCTGGAGAATGTTCTGGGGTAGTAACAAACTGACTATCTGTCGGGAGAGTGCACTGGGGTATAAACTCACTGACTGTCTGTTGGGAGAGTGGTCTGGGATAGTAACGAACTGACTGTGGGTCAGGAGAGTGGTATGGATTAATAAGACACAGACTGTAAGTCAGGACAGAGGTATGTGGAGTAACACACAGACTGTCTGTCAGGAGAGTGGTCTGGGGTAATGACACACTGAATGTCTTTCGGGAGAGTGGTATAGGGTAGTAGCAAACTGACTGTTGATCAGGAGAGTGGTCTGGGGTAATAACACACTGACTGACTGTCAGGAGAGTGGTCTGGGGTATTAACACACTGACTGTCTGTCAGGAGAGTGGTCTGGGATAATGACACACTGACTGACTGTCGGGAGAGTGGTTCGGGGGTATTAAAACACTGACTGTCTGTCGGGAGAGTGGTCTTTGTTAGTAACACACTCACAGTCTGTCAGGACAGTGGTCTGGGTTAGTAACACTCTGACTGTTTGTTGCTAGAGTTGTCTGGGGTAATAACACACTGAATGTCTGTAGGTACAGTGTCCTGGATAGTCACAGACAGACTGTCTTTCGCTGAGTTGTCTGGGGTATTAATGCACTGAATCTCTGTCGGGAGAGTGCTCAGGGGTAGTAACACACTGACTGTCTGTCAGGAGAGTGGTCTCGCATAATAACACCCTGACTGTCGGTCGGGAGAGTGGTCTGGGGTAGTAACACACTGACTGTTTTTTGCTAGAATTGTCTGGTGTAGTAACACACTGACTGTCTGTCGTTAGAGTGTCCTGGATAGTCACAGACAGACTGTCTTTCTGGTGAGTTGTCTGGGGTATTAACGCACTGACTCTCTATTGGGAGAGTGCTCTTGGGTAGTAACACGCAGACTGTCTGTCGGGAGAGTTGTCTGGGGTATTAACACACTCTCCATCTGTCGGGAGAGTGGACTGGGGTTAAAACTCACTGACTGTCTGTCTGGAGAGTGTTCTGGGGTAGTAACAAACTGACTATCTGTCGGGAGAGTGCACTGGTGTATAAACTCACTGACTGTCTGTTGGGAGAGTGGTCTGGGATAGTAACAAACTGACTGTCGGTCAGGAGAGTGGTCTGGATTTATAACTCACAGACTGTATGTCAGGACAGAGGTATGTGGAGTAACATACAGACTGTCTGACAGGAGAGTGGTCTGGGGTAATAACACACTGAATGTCTTTCGGGGGAGTGGTATGGGATAGTAACAATCTGAATGTTGATCAGGAGAGTGGTCTGGGGTAATAACACACTGACTGTCTGTCGGGAGCGTGGACTGGGGTTAAAACTCACTGACTGTCTGTCGGTAGAGTGTCCTGGATAGTCACAGACAGACTGTCTTCATGGTGAGTTGTCTGGGGTATTATCGCACTGACTCTCTGTCGGGAGAGTTGTCTGGGGTATTAACACACTCTGCATCTGTCGGGAGAGTGGACTGGGTTAGTAAAACACTGACTATCTGTAGGGGTAGTGTGCTGGGGTTAAAACTCACTGACTGTCTGTCTGGTGAGTGTTCTGGGGTAGTAACATGCAGACTGTCTGTCGGGAGAGTTGTCTGTGGTATTAACACACTCTCCATCTGTCAGGAGAGTGGACTGGGTTAGTAAAACACTGACTGTCTGTTGGGAGAGTGGACTGGTGTTAAAACTGACTGACTGTCTGTCTGGAGAATGTTCTGGGGTAGTAACAAACTGACTATCTGTCGGGAGAGTGCACTGGGGTATAAACTCACTGACTGTCTGTTGGGAGAGTGGTCTGGGATAGTAACAAACTGACTGTCGGTCAGGAGAGTGGTCTGGATTAATAAGACACAGACTGTAAGTCAGGACAGAGGTATGTGGAGTAACACACAGACTGTCTGTCAGGAGAGTGGTCTGTGGTAATGACACACTGAATGTCTTTCGGGAGAGTGGTATAGGATAGTAACAAACTGACTGTTGATCAGGAGAGTGGTCTGGGGTAATAACACACTGTCTTTTTGTCGGGAATGTTTTCTGGGGTAGTAACACACTGACAGTCTGTAGGGAGAGTGGTCTTGGGTAGTAACACACTGACTGTCTGTCGACAGAGTGGAATTGGGTAGTAACACACAGACTGTCAGTCAGGAGAGTGGTCTAGTGTTAGAACACTCTGTCTGTCGGGTGTGTGGTCTGGGTTAGTAACACACGGACTGTTTGTCAGAAGAGTGGTCTGGGGTAATAACACGCAGTCTGTCTGTCGGGAGATTTGTCTGGGGTATCAATACACTCTCCATCAGTCGGGAGAGTGGACTGGGTTAGTAAAACTCTGACTGTCTGTTGGGAGTGTGGACTGGGGTTAAAACTCTCTGACTGTCTGTCTGGAAAGTGTTCTGGGGTAGTATCAAACTGACTGTCGGTCAGGAGAGTGGTCTAGGGTAATAACACACAGAATGTATGTCAGGAGAGTGGTCTGGGGTAGTAACACACTGTCTTTTTGTCGGGAGTGTGTTCTGGGGTAGTAACACACTGTCTGTCAGTCAGGAGATTGGTCTGTGGTAATAACACACAGACTGTATGTCAGGACAGAGGTATGGGGAGTAACACACAGACTCTGTCAGGAGAGTGGTCTGGTGTAATAACACACTGACTTTTTTTCGGGAGTGTGTTCTGGGGTATAAACTCACTGACTGTCTGACGGGAGGGTGGTCTGGGATATTAACACACTGACTGTCTGTTGGGAGATTGGTCTTGGGTAGTAACACACTGACTGTTTGTTGCTAGAGTGTCCTGGATAGTCACAGACAGACTGTCTTTCGGGTGAGTTGTCTGGGGTATTAACACACTGAATCTCTGTCGGGAGAGTGCTCAGGGGTAGTAACACACTGACTGTCTGTCGGTAGAGTGTCCTGGATAGTCACAGACAGACTGTCTTTCGGGTGAGTTGTCTGGGGTATTAACGCAATGACTCTCTTTTGGGAGAGTGATCTGGGGTAGTAACACACTGACTATCTTTGAGGAGAGTGGTCTGGGGTAATAACACTGACGTATTTTCGGGAGTGTGTTCTGGGGTAGTAACACACTTACTGTCTGTCAGGACAGTGGTCTGGGGTAGTAACACACAGACTGTTTGTTGCTAGAGTTGTCTGGGATAGTAACACACTGACTGTCTGTCAGGAGAGTGGTCTGGGGTAATAACACGCAGACTGTTGGTCGGGAGAGTTGTCTAGGGTATTAACACACTGTCCATCTGTCGGGAGAGTGGACTGGGGTATTAACACACTCTCCATCTGTCGGGAGAGTGGACTGGGGTATTAACTCACTGACTGTCTCTCAGGAGAGTGGACTGGGGTATTAACTCACTGACTGTCTGTCGGGAGAGTGGTCTGGGGTATAACCACACTGAATGTCTTTCGGGAGAGTGGTATGGGATAGTAACACACTGTCTGTCGGTCAGGAGAGGGGTCTGGGGTAATAACACACAGACTGTATGTCAGGACAGAGGTATGGGGAGTAACACACAGACTGTCTGTCAGGAGTGTGGTCTCGGGTAATAACACACTGACAGTCTGTCGGGAGAGTGGTCTTGGGAAGTAAAACCCTGACTGTCGGTCGTGAGAGAGGTCTGGGGTAGTAACACACAGACTGTCAGTCAGGAGAGTGGTCTGGGGTAATAACACTCTGTATGTCGTGAGTGTGGTCTGGGGTAGTAACACACGGACTGCTTGTCAGGAGAGTGGTCTGGGGTAATAACACACTGACTTTTTTTCGGGAGTGTGTTCTGGGGTAGTAACACACTGACATTCTGTCGGGAGAGTGGTCTGGGATATTAACACACTGTCAGTCTGTTGGGAGATTGGTCTTGGGTAGTAACACACTTACAGTCTGTCAGGTCAGTGGTCTGGGGTAGTAACACTCTGACTGTCTGTCGGTAGAGTGTCCTGGATAGTCAAAGACAGACTGTCTTTCGGGTGAGTTGTCCGGGGTACTAACACACTGAATCTCTGTCGGGTGAGTGCTCAGGGGTAGTAACACACTGACTGTCTGTCGGGAGAGTGTCCTGGATAGTCACAGACATACTGTCTGTCGGGAGAGTTGTCTGGGGTATTAACACACTCTCCATCTGTCGGGAGAGTGGACTGGGGTATTAACTCACTGACTGTATGTCGGGAGAGTGGTCTGTGGTAGTAACACACAGACTGTCTGTCGGTAGAGTGGTCCTGCATAGTAACAGACAGACTGTCTGTCGGGTGAGTTGTCTGGGGTATTAACACACAGACTGTCTGTCGGGAGAGTGGTCAGGGGTAGTAAAACACTGACTCTCTGTCGGCGGATTGGACTGGGGTATAAACTCACTGATTGTCTCTCTGGAGTGTGGTCTGGGGTAGTGACACACTGACTGTCTGTTGTAAGAGTGGTCGGGGGTAGTAAAACACTGACTCTCTGTCGGGAGAGTGGACTGTGGTATAAACTCACTGATTGTCTCTCTGGAGAGTTGTGTAGGACAGTAATACACTGACAGTCGGTCAGGACAGTGGTCTGGGGTAACAACACACTGTCTTTTTGTCGGGAGTCTGTTCTGGGGTAGTAACACACTGACAGTCTGCCGGGAGAGTGGTCTGGCGTAGTAACACACTGACTGTTTGTTGCTAGAGTTGTCTGGTGTAGTAACACACTGACTGTTTGTTGCTAGAGTTGTCTGGTGTAGTAACACACTGACTGTCTGTCGGTAGAGTGTCCTGGATAGTCACAGACAGAATGTCTTTCTGGTGAGTTGTCTGGGGTATTAACGCACTGACTCTCTGTCGGGAGAGTGCACTGGGGTAGTAACACGCAGACTGTCTGTCGGGAGAGTTGTCTGGGGTATTAACACACTCTCCATCTGTCGGGAGATTGGACTGGGTTAGTAAAACACTGACTATCTGTAGGGGTAGTGGACTGGGGTTAAAACTCACTGACTGTCTGTCTGGAGAGTGTTCTGGGGTAGTAACATGCAGACTGTCTGTCGGGAGAGTGGTCTCGCGTAATAACACCCTGACTGTCGGTCGGGAGAGTTGTCTGGGGTATTAACGCACTCTCCATCTGTCAGGAGAGTGGACTGGGTTAGTAAAACACTGACTGTCTGTTGGGAGAGTGGACTGTTGTTAAAACTGACTGACTGTCTGTCTGGAGAATGTTCTGGGGTAGTAACAAACTGACTATCTGTCGGGAGAGTGCACTGGGGTATAAACTCACTGACTGTCTGTTGGGAGAGTTGTCTGGGGTATTAACGCACTCTCCATCTGTCAGGAGAGTGGACTGGGTTAGTAAAACACTGACTGTCTGTTGGGAGAGTGGACTGGGTTAAAACTGACTGACTGTCTGTCTGGAGAATGTTCTGGGGTAGTAACAAACTGACTATCTGTCGGGAGAGTGCACTGGGGTATAAACTCACTGACTGTCTGTTGGGAGAGTGGTCTGGGATAGTAACGAACTGACTGTGGGTCAGGAGAGTGGTATGGATTAATAAGACACAGACTGTAAGTCAGGACAGAGGTATGTGGAGTAACACACAGACTGTCTGTCAGGAGAGTGGTCTGGGGTAATGACACACTGAATGTCTTTCGGGAGAGTGGTATAGGGTAGTAACAAACTGACTGTTGATCAGGAGAGTGGTCTGCGGTAATAACACACTGACTGACTGTCAGGAGAGTGGTCTGGGGTATTAACACACTGACTGTCTGTCAGGAGAGTGGTCTGGGATAATGACACACTGAATGTCTTTCGGGAGAGTGGTATAGGGTAGTAACAAACTGACTGTTGATCAGGAGAGTGGTCTGCGGTAATAACACACTGACTGACTGTCGGGAAAGTGGTCTGGGGTATTAACACCCTGACTGACTGTCGGGAGAGTGGTCTGGGGTATTAACACACTGACTGACTGTCGGGAGAGTGGTTCGGGGGTATTAACACACTGACTGTCTGTCGGGAGAGTGGTCTTTGTTAGTAACACACTCACAGTCTGTCAGGACAGTGCTCTGGGGTAGTAATACACTGACTGTTTGTTGCTAGAGTTGTCTGGGGTAATAACACACTGAATGTCTGTAGGTACAGTGTCCTGGATAGTCACAGACAGACTGTCTTTCGCTGAGTTGTCTGGGGTATTAATGCACTGAATCTCTGTCGGGAGAGTGCTCAGGGGTAGTAACACACTGACTGTCTGTCAGGAGAGTGGTCTCGCGTAATAACACCCTGACTGTCGGTCGGGAGAGTGGTCTGGGGTAGTAACACACTGACTGTTTTTTGCTAGAATTGTCTGGTGTAGTAACACACTGACTGTCTGTCGTTAGAGTGTCCTGGATAGTCACAGACAGACTGTCTTTCTGGTGAGTTGTCTGGGGTATTAACGCACTGACTCTCTATTGGGAGAGTGCTCTTGGGTAGTAACACGCAGACTGTCTGTCGGGAGAGTTGTCTGGGGTATTAACACACTGACTGTCTGTCTGGAGAGTGTTCTGGGGTAGTAACAAACTGACTATCTGTCGGGAGAGTGCACTGGTGTATAAACTTACTGACTGTCTGTTGGGAGAGTGGTCTGGGATAGTAACAAACTGACTGTCGGTCAGGAGAGTGGTCTGGATTTATAACTCACAGACTGTATGTCAGGACAGAGGTATGTGGAGTAACATACAGACTGTCTGACAGGAGAGTGGTCTGGGGTAATAACACACTGAATGTCTTTCGGGGGAGTGGTATGGGATAGTAACAATCTGAATGTTGATCAGGAGAGTGGTCTGGGGTAATAACACACTGACTGTCTGTCGGGAGCGTGGACTGGGGTTAAAACTCACTGACTGTCTGTCGGTAGAGTGTCCTGGATAGTCACAGACAGACTGTCTTCATGGTGAGTTGTCTGGGGTATTATCGCACTGACTCTCTGTCGGGAGAGTTGTCTGGGGTATTAACACACTCTGCATCTGTCGGGAGAGTGGACTGGGTTAGTAAAACACTGACTATCTGTAGGGGTAGTGTGCTGGGGTTAAAACTCACTGACTGTCTGTCTGGTGAGTGTTCTGGGGTAGTAACATGCAGACTGTCTGTCGGGAGAGTTGTCTGTGGTATTAACACACTCTCCATCTGTCAGGAGAGTGGACTGGGTTAGTAAAACACTGACTGTCTGTTGGGAGAGTGGACTGGTGTTAAAACTGACTGACTGTCTGTCTGGAGAATGTTCTGGGGTAGTAACAAACTGACTATCTGTCGGGAGAGTGCACTGGGGTATAAACTCACTGACTGTCTGTTGGGAGAGTGGTCTGGGATAGTAACAAACTGACTGTCGGTCAGGAGAGTGGTCTGGATTAATAAGACACAGACTGTAAGTCAGGACAGAGGTATGTGGAGTAACACACAGACTGTCTGTCAGGAGAGTGGTCTGTGGTAATGACACACTGAATGTCTTTCGGGAGAGTGGTATAGGATAGTAACAAACTGACTGTTGATCAGGAGAGTGGTCTGGGGTAATAACACACTGTCTTTTTGTCGGGAATGTTTTCTGGGGTAGTAACACACTGACAGTCTGTAGGGAGAGTGGTCTTGGGTAGTAACACACTGACTGTCTGTCGACAGAGTGGAATTGGGTACTAACACGCAGACTGTCAGTCAGGAGAGTGGTCTAGTGTAATAACACTCTGTCTGTCGGGTGTGTGGTCTGGGTTAGTAACACACGGACTGTTTGTCAGAAGAGTGGTCTGGGGTAGTAACATGCAGTCTGTCTGTCGGGAGATTTGTCTGGGGTATCAATACACTCTCCATCAGTCGGGAGAGTGGACTGGGTTAGTAAAACTCTGACTGTCTGTTGGGAGAGTGGACTGGGGTTAAAACTCACTGACTGTCTGGAAAGTGTTCTGGGGTAGTATCAAACTGACTGTCGGTCAGGAGAGTGGTCTAGGGTAATAACACACAGAATGTAAGTCAGGAGAGTGGTCTGGGGTAATAACACTGTCTTTTTGTCGGGAGTGTGTTCTGGGGTAGTAACACACTGTCTGTCAGTCAGGAGATTGGTCTGTGGTAATAACACACAGACTGTATGTCAGGACAGATGTATGGGGAGTAACACACAGACTCTGTCAGGAGAGTGGTCTGGTGTAATAACACACTAACTTTTTTTCGGGAGTGTGTTCTGGGGTATAAACTCACTGACTGTCTGACGGGAGGGTGGTCTGGGATATTAACACACTGACTGTCTGTTGGGAGATTGGTCTTGGGTAGTAACACACTGACTGTTTGTTGCTAGAGTGTCCTGGATAGTCACAGACAGACTGTCTTTCGGGTGAGTTGTCTGGGGTATTAACACACTGAATCTCTGTCGGGAGAGTGCTCAGGGGTAGTAACACACTGACTGTCTGTCGGTAGAGTGTCCTGGATAGTCACAGACAGACTGTCTTTCGGGTGAGTTGTCTGGGGTATTAACGCAATGACTCTCTTTTGGGAGAGTGATCTGGGGTAGTAACACACTGACTATCTTTGAGGAGAGTGGTCTGGGGTAATAACACTGACGTATTTTCGGGAGTGTGTTCTGGGGTAGTAACACACTTACTGTCTGTCAGGACAGTGGTCTGGGGTAGTAACACACAGACTGTTTGTTGCTAGAGTTGTCTGGGATAGTAACACACTGACTGTCTGTCAGGAGAGTGGTCTGGGGTAATAACACGCAGACTGTTGGTCGGGAGAGTTGTCTAGGGTATTAACACACTGTCCATCTGTCGGGAGAGTGGACTGGGGTATTAACTCACTGACTGTCTCTCAGGAGAGTGGACTGGGGTATTAACTCACTGACTGTCTGTCGGGAGAGTGGTCTGGGGTATAACCACACTGAATGTCTTTCGGGAGAGTGGTATGGGATAGTAACACACTGTCTGTCGGTCAGGAGAGGGGTCTGGGGTAATAACACACAGACTGTCTGTCAGGAGTGTGGTCTCGGGTAATAACACACTGACAGTCTGTCGGGAGAGTGGTCTTGGGAAGTAAAACCCTGACTGTCGGTCGTGAGAGAGGTCTGGGGTAGTAACACACAGACTGTCAGTCAGGAGAGTGGTCTGGGGTAATAACACTCTGTATGTCGTGAGTGTGGTCTGGGGTAGTAACACACGGACTGCTTGTCAGGAGAGTGGTCTGGGGTAATAACACACTGACTTTTTTTCGGGAGTGTGTTCTGGGGTAGTAACACACTGACATTCTGTCGGGAGAGTGGTCTGGGATATTAACACACTGTCAGTCTGTTGGGAGATTGGTCTTGGGTAGTAACACACTTACAGTCTGTCAGGTCAGTGGTCTGGGGTAGTAACACTCTGACTGTCTGTCGGTAGAGTGTCCTGGATAGTCAAAGACAGACTGTCTTTCGGGTGAGTTGTCCGGGGTACTAACACACTGAATCTCTGTCGGGTGAGTGCTCAGGGGTAGTAACACACTGACTGTCTGTCGGGAGAGTGTCCTGGATAGTCACAGACATACTGTCTGTCGGGAGAGTTGTCTGGGGTATTAACACACTCTCCATCTGTCGGGAGAGTGGACTGGGGTATTAACTCACTGACTGTATGTCGGGAGAGTGGTCTGTGGTAGTAACACACAGACTGTCTGTCGGTAGAGTGGTCCTGCATAGTAACAGACAGACTGTCTGTCGGGTGAGTTGTCTGGGGTATTAACACACAGACTGTCTGTCGGGAGAGTGGTCAGGGGTAGTAAAACACTGACTCTCTGTCGGCGGATTGGACTGGGGTATAAGCTCACTGATTGTCTCTCTGGAGTGTGGTCTGGGGTAGTGACACACTGACTGTCTGTTGTAAGAGTGGTCGGGGGTAGTAAAACACTGACTCTCTGTCGGGAGAGTGGACTGTGGTATAAACTCACTGATTGTCTCTCTGGAGAGTTGTCTAGGACAGTAATACACTGACAGTCGGTCAGGACAGTGGTCTGGGGTAACAACACACTGTCTTTTTGTCGGGAGTCTGTTCTGGGGTAGTAACACACTGACAGTCTGCCGGGAGAGTGGTCTGGCGTAGTAACACACTGACTGTTTGTTGCTAGAGTTGTCTGGTGTAGTAACACACTGACTGTTTGTTGCTAGAGTTGTCTGGTGTAGTAACACACTGACTGTCTGTCGGTAGAGTGTCCTGGATAGTCACAGACAGAATGTCTTTCTGGTGAGTTGTCTGGGGTATTAACGCACTGACTCTCTGTCGGGAGAGTGCACTGGGGTAGTAACACGCAGACTGTCTGTCGGGAGAGTTGTCTGGGGTATTAACACACTCTCCATCTGTCGGGAGATTGGACTGGGTTAGTAAAACACTGACTATCTGTAGGGGTAGTGGACTGGGGTTAAAACTCACTGACTGTCTGTCTGGAGAGTGTTCTGGGGTAGTAACATGCAGACTGTCTGTCGGGAGAGTGGTCTCGCGTAATAACACCCTGACTGTCGGTCGGGAGAGTTGTCTGGGGTATTAACGCACTCTCCATCTGTCAGGAGAGTGGACTGGGTTAGTAAAACACTGACTGTCTGTTGGGAGAGTGGACTGTTGTTAAAACTGACTGACTGTCTGTCTGGAGAATGTTCTGGGGTAGTAACAAACTGACTATCTGTCGGGAGAGTGCACTGGGGTATAAACTCACTGACTGTCTGTTGGGAGAGTTGTCTGGGGTATTAACGCACTCTACATCTGTCAGGAGAGTGGACTGGGTTAGTAAAACACTGACTGTCTGTTGGGAGAGTGGACTGGGTTAAAACTGACTGACTGTCTGTCTGGAGAATGTTCTGGGGTAGTAACAAACTGACTATCTGTCGGGAGAGTGCACTGGGGTATAAACTCACTGACTGTCTGTTGGGAGAGTGGTCTGGGATAGTAACGAACTGACTGTGGGTCAGGAGAGTGGTATGGATTAATAAGACACAGACTGTAAGTCAGGACAGAGGTATGTGGAGTAACACACAGACTATCTGTCAGGAGAGTGGTCTGGGGTAATGACACACTGAATGTCTTTCGGGAGAGTGGTATAGGGTAGTAACAAACTGACTGTTGATCAGGAGAGTGGTCTGGGGTAATAACACACTGACTGACTGTCAGGAGAGTGGTCTGGGGTATTAACACACTGACTGTCTGTCAGGAGAGTGGTCTGGGATAATGACACACTGAATGTCTTTCGGGAGAGTGGTATAGGGTAGTAACAAACTGACTGTTGATCAGGAGAGTGGTCTGCGGTAATAACACACTGACTGACTGTCGGGAAAGTGGTCTGGGGTATTAACACCCTGACTGACTGTCGGGAGAGTGGTCTGGGGTATTAACACACTGACTGACTGTCGGGAGAGTGGTTCGGGGGTATTAACACACTGACTGTCTGTCGGGAGAGTGGTCTTTGTTAGTAACACACTCACAGTCTGTCAGGACAGTGCTCTGGGGTAGTAATACACTGACTGTTTGTTGCTAGAGTTGTCTGGGGTAATAACACACTGAATGTCTGTAGGTACAGTGTCCTGGATAGTCACAGACAGACTGTCTTTCGCTGAGTTGTCTGGGGTATTAATGCACTGAATCTCTGTCGGGAGAGTGCTCAGGGGTAGTAACACACTGACTGTCTGTCAGGAGAGTGGTCTCGCGTAATAACACCCTGACTGTCGGTCGGGAGAGTGGTCTGGGGTAGTAACACACTGACTGTTTTTTGCTAGAATTGTCTGGTGTAGTAACACACTGACTGTCTGTCGTTAGAGTGTCCTGGATAGTCACAGACAGACTGTCTTTCTGGTGAGTTGTCTGGGGTATTAACGCACTGACTCTCTATTGGGAGAGTGCTCTTGGGTAGTAACACGCAGACTGTCTGTCGGGAGAGTTGTCTGGGGTATTAACACACTGACTGTCTGTCTGGAGAGTGTTCTGGGGTAGTAACAAACTGACTATCTGTCGGGAGAGTGCACTGGTGTATAAACTTACTGACTGTCTGTTGGGAGAGTGGTCTGGGATAGTAACAAACTGACTGTCGGTCAGGAGAGTGGTCTGGATTTATAACTCACAGACTGTATGTCAGGACAGAGGTATGTGGAGTAACATACAGACTGTCTGACAGGAGAGTGGTCTGGGGTAATAACACACTGAATGTCTTTCGGGGGAGTGGTATGGGATAGTAACAATCTGAATGTTGATCAGGAGAGTGGTCTGGGGTAATAACACACTGACTGTCTGTCGGGAGCGTGGACTGGGGTTAAAACTCACTGACTGTCTGTCGGTAGAGTGTCCTGGATAGTCACAGACAGACTGTCTTCATGGTGAGTTGTCTGGGGTATTATCGCACTGACTCTCTGTCGGGAGAGTTGTCTGGGGTATTAACACACTCTCCATCTGTCAGGAGAGTGGACTGGGTTAGTAAAACACTGACTGTCTGTTGGGAGAGTGGACTGGTGTTAAAACTGACTGACTGTCTGTCTGGAGAATGTTCTGGGGTAGTAACAAACTGACTATCTGTCGGGAGAGTGCACTGGGGTATAAACTCACTGACTGTCTGTTGGGAGAGTGGTCTGGGATAGTAACAAACTGACTGTCGGTCAGGAGAGTGGTCTGGATTAATAAGACACAGACTGTAAGTCAGGACAGAGGTATGTGGAGTAACACACAGACTGTCTGTCAGGAGAGTGGTCTGTGGTAATGACACACTGAATGTCTTTCGGGAGAGTGGTATAGGATAGTAACAAACTGACTGTTGATCAGGAGAGTGGTCTGGGGTAATAACACACTGTCTTTTTGTCGGGAATGTTTTCTGGGGTAGTAACACACTGACAGTCTGTAGGGAGAGTGGTCTTGGGTAGTAACACACTGACTGTCTGTCGACAGAGTGGAATTGGGTACTAACACACAGACTGTCAGTCAGGAGAGTGGTCTAGTGTAATAACACTCTGTCTGTCGGGTGTGTGGTCTGGGTTAGTAACACACGGACTGTTTGTCAGAAGAGTGGTCTGGGGTAATAACACGCAGTCTGTCTGTCGGGAGATTTGTCTGGGGTATCAATACACTCTCCATCAGTCGGGAGAGTGGACTGGGTTAGTAAAACTCTGACTGTCTGTTGGGAGAGTGGACTGGGGTTAAAACTCTCTGACTGTCTGTCTGGAAAGTGTTCTGGGGTAGTATCAAACTGACTGTCGGTCAGGAGAGTGGTCTAGGGTAATAACACACAGAATGTAAGTCAGGAGAGTGGTCTGGGGTAATAACACACTGTCTTTTTGTCGGGAGTGTGTTCTGGGGTAGTAACACACTGTCTGTCAGTCAGGAGATTGGTCTGTGGTAATAACACACAGACTGTATGTCAGGACAGAGGTATGGGGAGTAACACACAGACTGTCTGTCAGGAGAGTGGTCTGGTGTAATAACACACTGACTTTTTTTCGGGAGTGTGTTCTGGGGTATAAACTCACTGACTGTCTGACGGGAGGGTGGTCTGGGATATTAACACACTGACTATCTGTTGGGAGATTGGTCTTGGGTAGTAACACACTGACTGTTTGTTGCTAGAGTGTCCTGGATAGTCACAGACAGACTGTCTTTCGGGTGAGTTGTCTGGGGTATTAACACACTGAATCTCTGTCGGGAGAGTGCTCAGGGGTAGTAACACACTGACTGTCTGTCGGTAGAGTGTCCTGGATAGTCACAGACAGACTGTCTTTCGGGTGAGTTGTCTGGGGTATTAACGCAATGACTCTCTTTTGGGAGAGTGATCTGGGGTAGTAACACACTGACTATCTTTGAGGAGAGTGGTCTGGGGTAATAACACTGACGTATTTTTGGGAGTGTGTTCTGGGGTAGTAACACACTTACTGTCTGTCAGGAAAGTGGTCTGGGGTAGTAACACACAGACTGTTTGTTGCTAGAGTTGTCTGGGATAGTAACACACTGACTGTCTGTCAGGAGAGTGGTCTGGGGTAAAAACACACAGACTGTTGGTCGGGAGAGTTGTCTGGGGTATTAACACACTGTCCATCTGTCGGGAGAGTGGACTGGGGTATTAACTCACTGACTGTCTCTCAGGAGAGTGGACTGGGGTATTAACTCACTGACTGTCTGTCGGGAGAGTGGTCTGGGGTATAACCCCACTGAATGTCTTTCGGGAGAGTGGTATGGGATAGTAACACACTGTCTGTCGGTCAGGAGAGGGGTCTGGGGTAATAACACTCTGTATGTCGTGAGTGTGGTCTGGGGTAGTAACACACGGACTGCTTGTCAGGAGAGTGGTCTGGGGTAATAACACACTGACTTTTTTTCGGGAGTGTGTTCTGGGGTAGTAACACACTGACATTCTGTCGGGAGAGTGGTCTGGGATATTAACACACTGTCAGTCTGTTGGGAGATTGGTCTTGGGTAGTAACACACTTACAGTCTGTCAGGTCAGTGGTCTGGGGTAGTAACACTCTGACTGTCTGTCGGTAGAGTGTCCTGGATAGTCAAAGACAGACTGTCTTTCGGGTGAGTTGTCCGGGGTACTAACACACTGAATCTCTGTCGGGTGAGTGCTCAGGGGTAGTAACACACTGACTGTCTGTCGGGAGAGTGTCCTGGATAGTCACAGACATACTGTCTGTCGGGAGAGTTGTCTGGGGTATTAACACACTCTCCATCTGTCGGGAGAGTGGACTGGGGTATTAACTCACTGACTGTATGTCGGGAGAGTGGTCTGGGATAGTAACACACTGACTGTCTGTCAGGAGAGTGGTCTGTGGTAGTAACACACTGACTGTCTGTCGGTAGAGTGGTCCTGCATAGTAACAGACAGACTGTCTGTCGGGTGAGTTGTCTGGGGTATTAACACACAGACTGTCTGTCGGGAGAGTGGTCAGGGGTAGTAAAACACTGACTCTCTGTCGGCGGATTGGACTGGGGTATAAACTCACTGATTGTCTCTCTGGAGTGTGGTCTGGGGTAGTGACACACTGACTGTCTGTTGTAAGAGTGGTCGGGGGTAGTAAAACACTGACTCTCTGTCGGGAGAGTGGACTGTGGTATAAACTCACTGATTGTCTCTCTGGAGAGTTGTGTAGGACAGTAATACACTGACAGTCGGTCAGGACAGTGGTCTGGGGTAACAACACACTGTCTTTTTGTCGGGAGTCTGTTCTGGGGTAGTAACACACTGACAGTCTGCCGGGAGAGTGGTCTGGCGTAGTAACACACTGACTGTTTGTTGCTAGAGTTGTCTGGTGTAGTAACACACTGACTGTTTGTTGCTAGAGTTGTCTGGTGTAGTAACACACTGACTGTCTGTCGGTAGAGTGTCCTGGATAGTCACAGACAGACTGTCTTTCTGGTGAGTTGTCTGGGGTATTAACGCACTGACTCTCTGTCGGGAGAGTGCACTGGGGTAGTAACACGCAGACTGTCTGTCGGGAGAGTTGTCTGGGGTATTAACACACTCTCCATCTGTCGGGAGATTGGACTGGGTTAGTAAAACACTGACTATCTGTAGGGGTAGTGGACTGGGGTTAAAACTCACTGACTGTCTGTCTGGAGAGTGTTCTGGGGTAGTAACATGCAGACTGTCTGTCGGGAGAGTGGTCTCGCGTAATAACACCCTGACTGTCGGTCGGGAGAGTTGTCTGGGGTATTAACGCACTCTCCATCTGTCAGGAGAGTGGACTGGGTTAGTAAAACACTGACTGTCTGTTGGGAGAGTGGACTGTTGTTAAAACTGACTGACTGTCTGTCTGGAGAATGTTCTGGGGTAGTAACAAACTGACTATCTGTCGGGAGAGTGCACTGGGGTATAAACTCACTGACTGTCTGTTGGGAGAGTGGTCTGGGATAGTAACAAACTGACTGTGGGTCAGGAGAGTGGTATGGATTAATAAGACACAGACTGTAAGTCAGGACAGAGGTATGTGGAGTAACACACAGACTGTCTGTCAGGAGAGTGGTCTGGGGTAATGACACACTGAATGTCTTTCGGGAGAGTGGTATAGGGTAGTAACAAACTGACTGTTGATCAGGAGAGTGGTCTGGGGTAATAACACACTGACTGACTGTCGGGAGAGTGGTCTGGGGTATTAACACACTGACTGACTGTCGGGAGAGTGGTCTGGGGTATTAACACTCTGACTGTCTGTCGGGAGATTGGTCTTGGTTAGTAACACACTTACAGTCTGTCAGGACAGTGGTCTGGGATAGTAACACACTGACTGTCTGTTGCTAGAGTTGTCTGGGGTAATAACACACTGAATGTCTGTAGGTACAGTGTCCTGGATAGTCACAGACAGACTGTCTTTCGCTGAGTTGTCTGGAGTATTAACGCACTGAATCTCTGTCGGGAGAGTGCTCTGGGGTAGTAACACACTGACAGTCGGTCAGGAGAGTGGTCTGGTGTAGTAACACACTGACTGTCTGTCGTTAGAGTGTCCTGGATAGTCACAGACAGACTGTCTTTCTGGTGAGTTGTCTGGGGTATTAACGCACTGACTCTCTATTGGGAGAGTGCTCTTGGGTAGTAACACGCAGACTGTCTGTCGGGAGAGTTGTCTGGGGTATTAACACACTCTCCATCGGTCGGGAGAGTGGACTGGGTTAGTAAAACACTGACTGTCTGTCGGAATAGTGGACTGGGGTTAAAACTCACTGACTGTCTGTCTGGAGAGTGTTCTGGGGTAGTAACAAACTGACTATCTGTCGGGAGAGTGCACTGGTGTATAAACTCACTGACTGTCTGTTGGGAGAGTGGTCTGGGATAGTAACAAACTGACTGTCGGTCAGGAGAGTGGTCTGGATTTATAACACACAGACTGTATGTCAGGACAGAGGTATGTGGACTAACACACAGACTGTCTGACAGGAGAGTGGTCTGGGGTAATAACACACTGAATGTCTTTCGGGGGAGTGGTATGGGATAGTAACAATCTGAATGTTGATCAGGAGAGTGGACTGGGGTAATAACACACTGACTGTTGGGAGAGTGTTCTGTGGTAGTAACAAACTGACTATCTGTCGGGAGAGTGGTCTGGGATAGTAACAAACTGACTGTCGGTCAGGAGAGTGGTCTGGGGTAATAACACACTGAATGTCTTTCGGGGGAGTGGTATGGGATAGTAACAATCTGAATGTTGATCAGGAGAGTGGTCTGGGGTCATAACACACTGACTGTCTGTCGGGAGATTGGACTGGGGTTAAAACTCACTGACTGTCTGTTAGTAGAGTGTCCTGGATAGTCACAGACAGACTGTCTTTCTGGTGAGTTGTCTGGGGTATTAACGCACTTACTCTCTGTCGGGAGAGTTGTCTGGGGTATTAACACACTTTCCATCTGTCGGGAGAGTGGACTGGGTTAGTAAAACACTGACTATCTGTAGGGGTAGTGGGCTGGGGTTAAAACTCACTGACTGTCTATCTGGTGAGTGTTCTGGGGTAGTAACATGCAGACTGTCTGTCGGGAGAGTTGTCTGTGGTATTAACACACTCTCCATCTGTCAGGAGAGTGGACTGGGTTAGTAAAACACTGACTGTCTGTTGGGAGAGTGGACTGGAGTTAAAACTGACTGACTGTCTGTCTGGAGAATGTTCTGGGGTAGTAACAAACTGACTATCTGTCGGGAGAGTGCATTGGAGTATAAACTCACTGACTGTCTGTTGGGAGAGTGGTCTGGGATAGTAACAAACTGACTGTCGGTCAGGAGAGTGGTCTGGATTAATAAGACACAGACTGTAAGTCAGGACAGAGGTATGTGGAGTAACACACAGACTGTCTGTCAGGAGAGTGGTCTGTGGTAATGACACACTGAATGTCTTTCGGGAGAGTGGTATAGGATAGTAGCAAACTGACTGTTGATCAGGAGAGTGGTCTGGGGTAATAACACACTGTCTTTTTGTCGGGAATGTGTTCTGGGGTAGTAACACACTGACAGTCTGTAGGGAGAGTGGGCTTGGGTAGTAACACACTGACTGTCGACAGAGTGGAATTGGGTAGTAACACACAGACTGTCTGTCGGGAGAGTGGTCTTGGTTAGTAACACACAGACTGTCAGTCAGGAGAGTGGTCTAGTGTTAGAACACTCTGTCTGTCGGGTGTGTGGTCTGGGTTAGTAACACACGGACTGTTTGTCAGAAGAGTGGTCTGGGGTAATAACACGCAGACTGTCTGTCGGGAGATTTGTCTGGGGTATTAACACACTCTCCATCAGTTGGGAGAGTGGACTGGGTTAATAAAACTCTGACTGTCTGTTGGGAGAGTGGACTGGGGTTAAAACTCACTGACTGTCTGTCTGGAAAGTGTTCTGGGGTAGTATCAAACTGACTGTCGGTCAGGAGAGTGGTCTAGGGTAATAACACACAGAATGTAAGTCAGGAGAGTGGTCTGGGGTAATAACACTGTCTTTTTGTCGGGAGTGTGTTCTGGGGTAGTAACACACTGACAGTCTGTCGGGAAAGTGGTCTGGGATAATAACACTCTCTATGTAGGGAGTCTGGTTTGGGGTAGAAACACACGGACTGTATGTCAGGAGAGTGGTCTGGGGTATTAAAACACTGACTGTCTTTCAGGAGAGTGGTCTGGGGTAGTAAAACACAGACTGTCGGGAGAGTTGTCTGGGGTAGTAACACACTGACTGTCGGTAGAGTGGTCAGGGGTATAAACACACTGAATGTCTTTCGGGAGAGTGGTATGGGATAGTAACACACTGTCTGTCAGTCAGGAGATTGGTCTGTGGTAATAACACACAGACTGTATGTCAGGACAGAGGTATGGGGAGTAACACACAGACTCTGTCAGGAGAGTGGTCTGGTGTAATAACACACTGTCTTTTTTTCGGGAGTGTGTTCTGGGGTATAAACTCACTGACTGTCTGACGGGAGGGTGGTCTGGGATATTAACACACTGACTGTCTGTTGGGAGATTGGTCTTGGGTAGTAACACACTGACTGTTTGTTGCTAGAGTGTCCTGGATAGTCACAGACAGACTGTCTTTCGGGTGAGTTGTCTGGGGTATTAACACACTGAATCTCTGTCGGGAGAGTGCTCAGGGGTAGTAACACACTGACTGACTGTTGGTAGAGTGTCCTGGATAGTCACAGACAGACTGTCTTTCGGGTGAGTTGTCTGGGGTATTAACGCACTGACTCTCTTTTGGGAGAGTGGTCTGGGGTAGTAACACACTTACAGTCTGTCAGGACAGTGGTCTGGGGTAATAACACACAGACTGTATGTCAGGACAGAGGTATGTGGAGCAACACACAGAATGTCTGTCAGGAGAGTGGTCTGGGGTAATAACACGCAGACTGTTGGTCGGGAGAGTTGTCTGGGGTATTAACACACTGTCCATCTGTCGGGAGAGTGGACTGGGGTATTAACTCACTGACTGTCTCTCAGGAGAGTGGACTGGGGTATTAACTCACTGACTGTCAGTCGGGAGAGTGGTCTGGGGTATAACCACACTGAATGTCTTTCGGGAGAGTGGTATGGGATAGTAACACACTGTCTGTCGGTCAGGAGAGGGGTCTGGGGAAGTAAAACCCTGACTGTCGGTCGTGAGAGAGGTCTGGGGTAGTAACACACAGACTGTCAGTCAGGAGAGTGGTCTGGGGTAATAACACTCTGTATGTCGTGAGTGTGGTCTGGGGTAGTAACACACGGACTGCTTGTCAGGAGAGTGGTCTGGGGTATTAAAACACTGACTGTCTTTCAGGAGAGTGGTCTGGGGTAATAACACACTGACATTTTCGGGAGTGTGTTCTGGGGTAGTAACACACTGACATTCTCTCGGGTGAGTGGTCTGGGATATTAACACACTGACAGTCTGTTGGGAGATTGGTCTTGGGTAGTAACACACTTACAGTCTGTCAGGTCAGAGGTCTGGGGTTGTAACACTCTGACCGTTTGTTGCTAGAGTGTTCAGGGGTAGTAACACACTGACTGTCTATCGGTAGAGTGTCCTGGATAGTCAAAGACAGACTGTCTTTCGGGTGAGTTGTCCGGGGTACTAACACACTGAATCTCTGTCGGGTGAGTGCTCAGGGGTAGTAACACACTGACTGTCTGTCGGGAGAGTGTCCTGGATAGTCACAGACATACTGTCTGTCGGGAGAGTTGTCTGGGGTATTAACACACTCTCCATCTGTCGGGAGAGTGGACTGGGGTATTAACTCACTGACTGTATGTTGGGAGAGTGTTCTGGGGTAGTAACACACTGACAGTCTGTCAGGAGAGTTGTCTGGGGTAACAACACACTGACTGTCTGTCGGTAGAGTGGTCCTGGATAGTAACAGACAGACTGTCTGTCGGGAGAGTTGTCTGGGGTATTAAAACACAGACTGTCTGTCGGGAGAGTGGTCTGGGGTATTAAAACACTGACTCTCTGTCGGGAGAGTGGACTGGGATATAAACTCACTGATTGTCTCTCTGGAGAGTGGTCTGGGGTAATAACACACAGACTCTATGTCAGGACAGAGGTATGGGGAGTAACACATAGACTGTCAGGAGAGTGGTCTGGGGTATTAACACACTGACAGTCTGTCGGGAGAGTGGTATTGGGAAGTAACACTGACTGTCAGTCAGAAGAGTGGTCTGGGGTATTAACACTCTGTATGTCGGGAGTGTGGTCTGGTGTAGTAACACACTGACTGTCTGTCGGTAGAGTGGTCCTGGATGGTAACAGACAGACTGTCTGTCGGGTGAGTTGTCTGGGGTATTAAAACACAGACTGTCTGTCGGGAGAGTGGTCTGGGGTAGTAAAACACTGACTCTCTGTTGGGAGAGTGGTCAGGGGTATAAACTCACTGATTGTCTCTCTGGAGAGTGGTCTGGGGTAATAACACACAGACTCTATGTCAGGACAGAGGTATGGGGAGTAACACATAGACTGTCAGGAGAGTGGTCTGGGGTATTAACACACTGACTGTCTGTCGGGAGAGTGGTCTTGGGAAGTAACACTGACTGTCAGTCAGAAGAGTGGTCTGGGGTATTAACACTCTGTATGTCGGGAGTGTGGTCTGGGGTATTAACACACTGACAGTCTGTTGGGAGATTGGTCTTGGGTAGTAACACACATACAGTCTGTCAGGTCAGTGGTCTGGGGTAGTAACACTCTGACTGTTTGTTGCTAGAATTGTCTGGGGTAGTAACACACTGACTGTCTGTCGGTAGAGTGTCCTGGATAGTCACAGACAGACTGTCTTTCGGGTGAGTTGTCCGGGGTATTAACACACTGAATCTCTGTCGGGTGAGTGCTCAGGGGTAGTAACACACTGACTGTCTGTCGGGAGAGTGTCCTGGATAGTCACAGACATACTGTCTGTCGGGAGAGTTGTCTGGGGTATTAACACACTCTCCATCTGTCGGGACAGTGGACTGGGGTATTAACTCACTGACTGTATGTCGGGAGAGTGGTCTGGGATAGTAACACACAGACTGTCTGTCAGGAGATTGGTCTGGGGTAGTAACACACTTACAGTCTGTCAGGTCAGTGGTCTGGGGTAGTAACACTCTGACTGTTTGTTGCTGGAGTTGTCTGGGGTAGTAACACACTGACTGTCTGTCGGTAGAGTGTCCTGGATAGTCAAAGACAGACTGTCTTTCGGATGAGTTGTCCGGGGTATTAACACACTGAATCTCTGCCAGGTGAGTGCTCAGGGGTAGTAACACACTGACTGTCTGTCGGGAGAGTGTCCTGGATAGTCACAGACATACTGTCTGTCGGGAGAGTTGACTGGGGTTTTAACACACTCTCCATCTGTCGGGAGAGTGGACTGGGGTATAAACACTGATTGTCTCTCTAGAGAGTGGTCTGGGGTATTAACACACTGACAGTCTGTCGGGAGAGTGGTATTGGGAAGTAACACTGACTGTCAGTCAGAAGAGTGGTCTGGGGTATTAACACTCTGTATGTCGGGAGTGTGGTCTGGGGCAGTAACACACTGACAGTCTGTCAGGAGAGTTGTCTGGGGTAGTAAAACACTGACTGTCTGTCGGTAGAGTGGTCCTGGATAGTAACAGACAGACTGTCTGTCGGGTGAGTTGTCTGGGGTATTAAAACACAGGCTGTCTGTCGGGAGAGTGGACTGGGGTATAAACTCACTGATTGTCTCTCTGGAGAGTGGTCTGGGGTAATAACACAGACTCTATGTCAGGACAGAGGTATGGGGAGTAACACATAGACTGTCAGGAGAGTGGTCTGGGGTATTAACACACTGACAGTCTGTTGGGAGAGTGGTCTTGGGAAGTAACACTGACTGTCAGTCAGAAGAGTGGTCTGGGGTATTAACACTCTGTATGTCGGGAGTGTGGTCTGGGGTAGTAACACACTGACAGTCTGTCGGGAGAGTGGTCTGGGGTAGTAACACACTGACTGTCTGTCAGGAGAGTGTCCTGGATTGTCACAGACAGACTGTCTTTCGGGTGAGTTGTCCGGGGTATTAACACACTGACTGTCTGTCGGGTGAGTGCTCAGGGGTAGTAACACACTGACTGTCTGTCGGGAGAGTGTTCTGGGGTAGTAACACACTGACTGTCTGTCGGTAGAGTGTCCTGGATAGTCACAGACATACTGTCTGTCGGGAGAGTTGTCTGGGGTATTAAAACACTCTCCATCTGTCGGGAGAGTGGACTGGGGTATTAACTCACTGACTGTATGTCGGGAGAGTGGTCTGGGATAGTAACACACTGACTGTCTGTCAGGAGATTGGTCTGTGGTAGTAACACACTGACTTTTTGTCAGGAGTGTGTTCTGGGGTAGTAACACACTGACTGTCTATCGGTAGAGTGTCCTGGATAGTCACAGACAGACTGTCTTTCGGGTGAGTTGTCTGGGGTTTTAACACACTGACTGTCTGTCGGGTGAGTGCTCAGGGGTATTAACTCACTGACTGTCTGTCGGGAGAGTGGTCTGGGGTATTAACACACAGACTGTCTGTCGGGAGAGTGGTCTGGGGTAGTAAAACACTGACTCTCTGTCGGGAGAGTGGACTGGGGTATAAACTCACTGATTGTCTCTCTGGAGAGTGGTCTGGGGTAATAACACACAGACTGTATGTCAGGAGAGTGCACTGGGGTAGTAACACACTGAATGTCTTTCGGGAGAGTGGTCTGGGGTATAAACACACTGAATGTCTTTCGGGAGAGTGGTCTGGGATAGTAACACACTGACTGTCTGTCAGTAGAGTGGTCTGGGGTAATAACACACAGACAGTATGTCAGGACAGAGGTATGTGGAGTAACACACAGATTGTCTGTCAGAAGAGTGGTCTGGGGTAATGACACACAGTCATTTTGTTGGGAGTGTGTGCTGGGGTAGTAACACACTGACTCTCTGTCGGGAGAGTGCTCTGGGGTAGTAACTCACAGACTGTCGGTCGGGAGAGTTGACTGGGGTATTAACACACTGTCCATCTGTCAGGAGAGTTGCCTGGGGTATTAACTCACTGACTGTCTCTCAGGAGAGTGGACTGGGGTATTAACTCACTGACTGTCTGTCGGGAGAGTGGTCTGGGGTAATAACACACTGTCTGTCGGTCAGGAGAGTGGTCTGGGGTAATAACACACAGACTGTATGTCAGGACAGAGGTATGGGGAGTAACACACAGACTGTCTGTCAGGAGTGTGGTCTCGAGTAATAACACACTGACTTTTTGTCGGGAGTGTGTTCTGGGGTAGTAACACACTGACAGTCTGTCGGGAGAGTGGTATTGGGAAGTAAAACCCTGACTGTCGGTCGTGAGAGAGGTCTGGGGTAGTAACACACGGACTGTTTGTCAGGAGAGTGGTCTGGGGTAATAACACACTGACTTTTTTTCAGGAGTGTGTTCTGGGGTAGTAACACACTGACATTCTGTCTGGAGAGTGGTCTGGGATATTAACACACTGACAGTCTGTTGGGAGATTGGTCTTGGGTAATAACACACTGACTGTTTGTTGCTAGAGTTGTCTGGGGTAGTAACACACTGACTGTCTGTCGGTAGAGTGTCCTGGATAGTCACAGACAGATTGTCTTTCTGGTGAGTTGTCAGGGGTATTAGCACACTGAATCTCTGTCGGGTGAGTGCTCTGGGGTAGTAACACACTGTCTATCTGTCTGGAGAGTGTTCAGGGGTAGTAACACACTGACTGTCTGTTTGTAGAGTGTCCTGGATAGTCACAGACATACTGTCTGTCGGGAGAGTTGTCTGGGGTATTAACACACTGACTGTCTGTCGGGAGATTGGTCTGGGATAGTAACACACTGACTGTCTGTCAGGAGATTGGTCTGGGGTAGTACAACACAGACTGTCTGTCGGGAGAGTGGTTTGGGGTAGTAACACACTGAATGTCTTTCGGGAGAGTGGTTTGGGAGAGTAACATACTGACTGTCAGTCAGGAGAGTTGTCTGGGGTATTAACACACTCTCCATCTGTCGGGAGAGTGGACTGGGTTAGTAAAACCCTGACTATCTGTCGGGAGAGTGGACTGGGGTTAAAACTCACTGACTGTCTGTCTGGAGATTGTTCTGGTGTAATAACAAACTGACTGTCTGCCGGGAGAGTGGACTGGGGTATTAACTCACTGACTGTCTGTCGGGAAAGTGGTCTGGGATAGTAACACACTGACTGTCTGTCAGGAGAGTGGTCTGTGGTAGTAACACACTGACTGTCTGTCAGGAGAGTGGTCTGTGGTAGTAACACACTGACTGTCTGTCGGTAGAGTGGTCCTGGATAGTAACAGATAGACTGTCTGTCGGCTGAGTTGTCTGGGGTATTAACACACAGACTGTCTGTCGGGAGAGTGGTCAGGGGTTGTAAAACACTGACTCTCTGTCGGGAGAGTGGACTGTGGTATAAACTCACTGATTGGCTTTCTGGAGAGTGGTCTGGGGTAGTAGCACTCTGACGGTCTATCGGGTGAGTGGACTGGGGTATTAACTCACTGACTTTCTGTTGGACGAGTGGTCTGGGGTATTAACACACTGAATGTCCTTCGGGAGAGTGGTCTGGAATAGTAACACACTGACTGTCGGTCAGGACAGAAGTCTGGGGTCATAACACACTGACTATTTGTCGGGAGTGTGTTCTGGGGTAGTAACACACTGACAGTCTGTCACGAGTGTGGTCTGGGGTAATAACACTCTGTCTGTTGGGAGTGTGTTCCGGGGTAGTAACACACGGACTGTGTCAGGAGAGTGGTCTGAGGTATTAAAACACTGACTGTCTTTGAGGAGAGTGGTCAGGGTTAAGAACACACTGATTTTTTTTCGGGAGTGTGTTCTGGGGTAGTAACACACTGACAGTCTGTCACGAGAGTGGTCTGGGGTAATAACACACAGACTGTATGTCAGGACAGAGGTCTGGGGTAATAATACACTGAATATCTTTCGGGAGAGTGGTCTTGCGTAGTAACACAGAGACTGTCAGTCAGGAGAGTGGTCTAGTGTAATAACACTCTGTCTGTCGGGAGTGTGGTCTGGGGTAGTAACACACTGACTGTTTGTCAGGAGAGTGGTCTGGGGTAATAACACTCTGTCTGTCGGGAGTCTGGTCTGGGGTAGTAACACACAGACTGTCTGTCAGGAGAGTGGTCTGGGGTAATAACACACTGACTTTTTTTCGGGAGTGTGTTCTGGGGTAGTAACACACTGACAGTCTGTCGGGAGAGTGGTCTTGGGTAGTAACACACAGACTGTCTGTCGGGAGAGTGGTCGGGGGTAGTAAAACACTGACTCGCTGTCGGGAGAGTGGACTGGGGTATAAACTCACTGATTGTCTCTCTGGAGAGTGGTCTGGTGTAGTAACACACGGAATGTGTGTCTGGAGAGTGGTCTGGGGGGATTAACACACTGACTGTCTGTCAGGTAAGTGGTCTGGGTTAGTAGCACTCTGACTGTCTATCGGGAGAGTGGACTGGGGTATTAACTCTCTGACTGTCTGTCCGGAGAGTGGTCCGGGGTAGTAACAAACTGACTATCTGTCTGGAGAGTGGTCTGGGGTAGTAGCACTCTGTATGTCGGGAGAGTGGACTGAGGTATTAATTCTCTGACTGTCTGTTGGGCGAGTGGTCTGGGGTAGTAACACACTGACTTTTTGTCAGGAGTGTGTTCTGGGGTAGCAACACACTGACTGTCTGTCGGTAGAGTGTCCTGGATAGTCACAGACAGACTGTCTTTCGGCTGAATTGTCTGGGGTAATAACACTCTGACTGTCTGTTGGGATTGTGATCTGGGTTAGTAACACACTGACTGTCGGTTTGCAGAGTGATTTGTGGCAGTAACACAGACTGTCTGTCAGGAGATTGGTCTGGGGTAGTAACACACGGACTGTTTGTCAGGACAGTGGTCTGGGGTAATAACACACTGACTTTTTTTCGGGAGTGTGTTCTGGGGTAGTAACGCACTGACAGTCTGTCGGGAGAGAGGTCTGGGATAGTAACACACTGACTGTCAGTCAGGACAGAAGTCTGGGGTAATAACACACTGACTTTTTGTCAGGAGTGTGTTCTGGGGTAGCAACACACTGACTGTCTGTCGGTAGAGTGTCCTGGATAGTCACAGACAGACTGTCTTTCGGCTGAATTGTCTGGGGTAATAACACTCTGACTGTCTGTTGGGATTGTGATCTGGGTTAGTAACACACTGACTGTCGGTTTGCAGAGTGATTTGTGGCAGTAACACAGACTGTCTGTCAGGAGATTGGTCTGGGGTAGTAACACACTGACTGTCTGTCAGGAGGGACGTCAGGGGTAGTAACACATGGACTGTCTTTCGGTAGTGTGGTCTGGGGTAGTAACAAACTGACTATCTGTCTGGAGAGTGGTCTGGGGTAGTAGCACTCTGTATGTCGGGAGAGTGGACTGAGGTATTAACTCACTGACTGTCTGTCGGGAGAGTGGACTGGGGTATTAACTCACTGACTGTCTGTCGGGAGGGTGGTCTCGGGTAGTAACACACTGACTGTCTGTTGGAAGTGTGATCTGGGTTAGTAACACACTGACTGTCTGTCGGGAGAGTGGTCAGGCGTAGTAACACACTGACTGTCTGTCGGGAGAGTGTCCTGGATTGTCACAGACAGACTGTCTGTCGGGTGAGTGCTCAGGGGTAGTAACACACTGACTGTCTGTCGGGAGAGTGTTCTGGGGTAGTAACACACTGACAGACTGTCGGGGAGAGGTCTGGGATATTAATACACTGACTGACTGTCGAGAGAGTGGTCTGGGGTAGTAACACAGTGACTGTCGGGAGGGTGGTCTAGGGTAGTAACACAATGACATTTTGTCGGGTGTCTGTTCCGGGGTGTTAACACTCTGACAGTCTGTCGGGAGTGTGATCTGGGGTACTAACACACTGACTGTCTGTCGGGAGATTGGTCTTGGGTAGTAACACACTTACAGTCTGTCAGGAGAGTGGTCTGGGGTAGTAACACACTGACTGTCGGGAGGGTGGTCTAGGGTAGTAACACAATGACATTTTGTCGGGTGTCTGTTCCGGGGTGTTAACACTCTGACAGTCTGTCGGGAGTGTGATCTGGGGTACTAACACACTGACTGTCTGTCGGGAGATTGGTCTTGGGTAGTAACACACTTACAGTCTGTCAGGACAGTGGTCTGGGGTAGTAACACACTGACTGTTTGTTGCTAGAGTTGTCTGGGGTAGTAACACACTGATTGTCTGTCGGGAGATTGGTCTTGGGTAGTAACACACTTACAGTCTGTCAGGACAGTGGTCTGGGGTAGTAACACACTGACTGTTTGTTGCTAGAGTTGTCTGGGGTAGTAACACACTGACTGTCTGTCGGTAGAGTGTCCTGGATAGTCACAGACAGACTGTCTTTCGGCTGAATTGTCTGGGGTATTAACGCACTGACTCTCTGTCAGGAGAGTGCTCTGGGGTAGTAACACACTGACTGTCTGTCAGGAGGGATGTCAGGGGTAGTAACACATGGACTGTCTGTCGGTAGTGTGGTTTGGGGTAGTAACACACTGACTGTCTTATCTAAAGAAAGAAAAAAAGGAAAGAAGAGAAAGATTGCCTGGATATTGGAGGATCCCCACATGCTCCATGGAGTTCAAAATAATTTTGATATTTATTTTTACTTTCCCCAATTACTATAATTTTATCTTCAAAGGACCTATATATTTAATCCTATCTTTTGTAAGTATGGGAACCAAATTTTCAAAAATATATCATATTCATTTCTTAGATTATACGTAATTTTTTCAAGTGGAATACAACTATGTATTTCATTATTCCAACCATCCATAGTTAAATATAAATCAGATTTCCAAGTAACTGCGATAACTTTTTTGGCTACTGCCAATGCAATTTTTATAAATTTTTTCTGGTACTTATTCAATTTAAGTTTCGTTATTGTCCCTTCAATGTCTCCTAATAAAAATAATAGTGGACTATGTGGGAGTTGTACTCCAATAATTTGTTCCAATAAAAGTCTTAAATTTATCCAAAATGGTTGAATTTTAAAACAAGACCAAGTAGAATGTAAAAATGTACCAATTTCTTGATTACATCGAAAACATTGGTCAGACATATTTAAATTTAATCTATTTATTTTCTGTGGTGTTATATATAATTGATGTAAAAAATTATATTGTATTAATCTAAGTCGAACATTTATTGTATTTCTCATATTATCAGAACATAATCTTGACCAGTTTTTTCCATCAATTTTAACATTCAGATCAGATTCCCATTTTTGTCTTGATTTATAAATTCCTAATTTAATTGTGTGCTTTTGAATCAAATTATACATACAAGATGTAAATTTTTTAATTTTTCCTTTCTGAATTAATATTTCCATTTCACTAGGTTTTGGCATCAACATTGTTTGTCCCAGCTTTTCTCGTAAATGGATTTTTAATTGAAAATAACAGAAAAGAGTGTTATTTGATATTTTATATTTATTTTTTAATTGATCAAATGACATCAATATACCTCCTTCAAAACAGTCACCTATATATTTAATCCCCTTTTGAAACCAATTATGTAAAAGTTTATTATCCATTGTAAAAGGAATAAGCCTATTTTGAATTAAAGTTCTTTTTGCCTAATAAAGATTTCTTTATCTCATCGTCCATATTTACCTTATTCCATAAATCAATCAAATGTCTTAATATAGGAGATTCTTTTTTTTCCCGTATCCATTTGGATTCCCATTTATATATAAAATCTTCTGGTATATTTTCTCCTATCTTATCTAATTCTATTCTAATCCATGCCAGTTTTTCTTCATCAAAAAAAGACGCAATAAATCTAAGTTGATTTGCTTTATAATAATTCTTAAAATTTGGAGGTTGTAACCCTCCTAAGTCAAATTTACATGTCAATTTTTCCAATGATATTCTTGACATCTTTCCTTTCCAAAGAAATTTCCTTACATATTTATTCAGTTCTTGAAAAAACTTCTGAGGTAATTGTATTGGTAAAGTTTGAAATAAATATTGCAATCTAGGAAATATATTCATTTTTACAGCATTAACTCTACCTATTAATGTTATTGGTAACATCATCCATTTATCAAGATCCTCTTTTATTTTTTTTAATAATGGCAAATAATTTTGTTTATATAAATTTTTTACATCATTATCAACTCTAATACCTAAATATTTTATCCCATTTATTGACCATCGAAATTGAGTTGCTAATCGACATAGATTATAATTTCCTTTGGTAAGGGGTAAAATTTCACTTTTATCCCAATTTACTTTATAGCCTGATACTTTCCCATGCTCTTCCAATCTAAAAGATAATCTTTGCAAAGATTGCAATGGGTTTGTTAAATAAATCAAAACATCATCAGCAAATAAATTAATCTTATATTCTTCTTGATTAACTCTAAAGCCCCCAATATCTGAATCTGTTCTAATTAATTCAGCTAATGGTTCTATTGCCAATACAAATAAAGCAGGTGATAATGGGCAACCTTATCTAGTTGACCTCGTTAAGCAAAATGGTGTTGAAATCTGACCATTTGTAACTACTTTAGCTTGAGGATTAGTATTTAAAATTTTAATCCATTGTATAAAAGATTTTCCTAACTCATATTTTTCCAATACCTTAAATAAAAAATCCCATTCCAATCTATCAAATGCTTTTTCTGCATCCAAAGCAACTGCCACACTCATTTCCTCTCTTTTTTGTGCCAAATGAATTATACTAAGTAACCGGGTTATATTATCAATTGATTGTCTATTTTTAATAAAACCTGTTTGGTCCATATGTATTAATTTTGGTAAATATTTAGATATTCGATTAGATAAAATTTTTGCTAGTATTTTATAATCTGTATTCAACAAAGAAATAGGCCTATATGATGTTGGGTTTAAAGGGTCTCTATCTTTTTTTGGCAATACAGTTATGATCGCTGTTAAAAAAGATTGTGGGAGTTTATGCATTCTTTCCACTTGATATATTAATTCCATAAAAGGAGGAATTAATAAATCTTTAAATTTTTATAAAACTCAGGAGGAAAACCATCTTCTCCTGGGGATTTATTACTCTGAAGTGATCCTAAAGCTTCTTCAACCTCTTTTAATGTAAAGGGCATATCTAATCCTTTCTGTTCTTCCAAATTTAATTTTGGAAGGGTTATTTGTGATAAAAATTTATCTATCTCAGCAATCTTATTTTTTGATTCTGATTGATATAGTTCAGTGTAAAATTTTTTAAAAGTTTCATTAATTTCTAAAGGCTTATAAGTAACCTTATTTACACTTGTTCTAATTGCATTTATTGTTTTAGAAACCTGTTCTGTTTTCAACTGCCAAGCAAGAATTTTATGTGATCTTTCACCTAATTCATAATATTTCTGTTTAGATCTCATAATTACTTTTTCTGTACGATATGTCTGGAGCGTATTATATTGTAGTTTTTTATTAACAAGTTGTCTTTGTTTTTCTTCTGTCATATATCTTTGAGATTCTTTTTCTAACTTTATGATATCTTTTTCCAATTGATCTATTTCTGCTGCATATTCCTTCTTAATTTCAGATGTATAACTTATAATCTGACCCCTTAAATATGCTTTCATCGCATACCATAATACAATTTTATCCTCAACTGTAACACACAGGATGTCTGTTGGGAGAGTGGTCTGGGGTAGTATCACTATGACTGTCTGTCGGGGGAGTGGACTGGGGTATTAACTCACTGACTGTCTGTCGGGGGAGTGGACTGGGGTATTAACTCACTGACATTCTGTCAGGAGTGTGGTCTGGGATATTAACACACTGACTGTCGGTCAGGACTGTGGTCTGGGGTAATAACACACTGACTTTTTGTCGGGAGTGTGTTCTGGGGTAGTAACTCACTGACCGTCTGTCGGGAGAGTGGTCTTGGGTAGTAACACACAGACTGTCAGTAAGGAGAGTGGTCTGGGGTAATATCACTCTGTCTGTCGGGAAGGTGGTCTGTGGTAGTAACACACTGACTGTCTGTCGGGAGAGTGGTCTGGGTTAGTAACACACTGACTGTCTATCGGGAGAGTCATTTGGGGTAGTAACACAGACTGTCTGTCGGGAGAGTGGTCTGGGGTATTAAATCACTGACGGTCTTTCAGGAGTGTGGTCTGGGATAGTAACACACTGACTGTCGGTCAGGACTGTTGTCTGGGGTAATAACACACTGACTGTCTGTTTGGAGAGTGGTCAGGGGTAGTAACACACTGACTGTCTGTCGGGGTGTGGACTGGGGTATTAACACACTGACTGTCTGTCAGGAGATTGATCTGGGTTAATAACACACTGACTTTTTGTCGGGAGTGTGTTCTGGGGTAGTAACACACTGACAGTCTGTCGGGAGATTGGTCTGGGGTAGTAACACACTGACTGTCTGTCTGGAGAGTGGTCTGGGGTAGTAACACACTGACTGTCTGTCGGGGTGTGGACTGGGGTATTAACTCACTGACTGTCAGGAGATTGATCTGGGGTAATAACACACTGACTTTTTGTCAGGAGTGTGCTCTGGGGTAGTAACACACTGACAGTCTGTCGGGAGATTGGTCTGGTGTATTAACACACTGACTGTCGGTAGAGTGGTCCTGGATAGTAACAAACAGACTGTCTGTCAGGTGAGTTTTCTGGGGGATTAACACACTGACTCTCTGTCGGGAGAGTGCTCTGGGGTAGTAACACGCAGACTGTCTGTCTGGAGAGTGGTCTGGGGTAGTAACACATGGACTGTCTGTCTGGAGAGTGGTCTGGGGTAATAACACACTGACAGACTGTCGGGAGAGTGGTCTGGGGTAGTAACTCATGGACTGACTGTTGGGGGAGTGGTTTGGGGTATTAACACACTGTCTGTCCGGAGAGTTGTCTGGGGTAATAAAACACTGACTGTATTTTGGGAGAGTCATGTGGAGTATTAACACACAGACTGTCTGTCGGGAGAGTGGTCTGGGGTAGTAACACACAGACTGTCTGTCGGGAGAGTGGTCTGGGGTAGTAACACACAGACTGTCTGTTGGGAGAGTGGTCTGGGGTAGTAACACACAGACTGTCTGTCGGGAGAGTGGTCTGTGGTAGTAACACACAGACTGTCTGTCGGGAGAGTGCTCTGGGGTAGTAACACACAGACTGTCTGTCGGGAGAGTGGTCTGGGGTAGTAACACACAGACTGTCAGTCAGGAGAGTGGTCTAGTGTAATAACACTCTGTCTGTCGGGAGTGTGGTCTGGGGTAGGAACACACGGACTGATTGTCAGAAGAGTGGTCTGGGGTAATAACACACTGACTGTCTGTCGGGATTGTGATCTGGGTTAGTAACACACTGACTGTCGGGAGAGAGATTTGGGGTATTAACACACTGACTGTCTGTTTGGAGAGTGGTCTGGGATAGTAACACACTGACAGACTGTCGGGGAGAGGTCTGGGATATTAACACACTGACCGTCTGAAGGGAAAGTGGTCAGGGGTAGTAACACACTGTCTATCTGTCGGGAGAGTGGTCTGGTGTGTTAACACACTGACTGTCTGTCTGGAGTGTGGTCTGGGGTATTAACACACTGACAGACTGTCGGGGAGAGGTCTGGGATATTAACACTCTGACCGTCTGAAGGGAAAGTGGTCTGGGGTAGTAACACACTGACTGTCTATTTGGAGAGTGGTCTGGTGTAGTAACACACTGACTGTCTGTTTAGAGAGTGGTCTGGGGTATTAACACACTGTCTGTTTGGAGAGTGGTCTGGGGTAGTAACACACTGACTGTCGGGAGAGTGGTCTGGGTTAGTAACACACTGACTGACTGTCGGGAGAGTGGTCTGGGTTAGTAACACACTGACTGTCTGTCGGGAGTGTGGTCTGGGGTACTAACACACTGACTGCCTGTCGGGAGATTGGTCTGGTGTATTAACACACTGACTGTCGGTAGAGTGGTCCTGGATAGTAACAAACAGACTGTCTGTCAGGTGAGTTTTCTGGGGGATTAACACACTGACTCTCTGTCGTGAGAGTGCTCTGGGGTAGTAAAACACTGACTATCGGGAGAGTGGTCAGGGGTAGTAACACATGGACTGTCTGTCTGGAGAGTGGTCTGGGGTAGTAACACACTGACTGTCTGTCTGGAGAGTCGTCTGGGGTAGTAACACACTGACTGTCTGTCGGGAGAGTCGTCTGGGGTATTAACACACTGACAGACTGTCGGGAGAGTGGTCTGGGGTAGTAACTCATGGACTGACTGTTGGGGGAGTGGTTTGGGGTATTAACACACTGTCTGTCCGGAGAGTTGTCTGGGGTAATAAAACACTGACTGTATTTTGGGAGAGTCGTGTGGAGTATTAACACACAGACTGTCTGTCGGGAGAGTGGTCTGGGGTAGTAACACACAGACTGTCTGTCGGGAGAGTGGTCTGGGGTAGTAACACACAGACTGTCTGTCGGGAGAGTGGTCTGGGGTAGTAACACACTGACTGTCTGTCGGGAGAGTGGTCTGGGGTAGTAACACACTGACTGTCTGTCGGGAGAGTGGTCTGGCGTAGTAACACACTGACTGTCTGTCGGGAGAGTGATCTAGGGTAGTAACACACTGACAGTCAGGAGAGTGGTCTGGGGTAGTAACACACTGACTGTCTGTCCGGAGAATGGTCTGGGGTAATAACACACTGATTATCTTTCGGTAGAGTGGTCTGGGGTATTAACACACCTACTGTCTGTCGGGAGACTGGACTGGCGTAGTTACACACTGACTCGCTGTCGGGAGTGTGATCTGGGTTAGTAACACACAGACTGTCTTTTTAGAGAGTGGTCTGGGTTAGTAACACACTGACTGCCTGTCGGGAGATTGGTCTGGTGTATTAACACACTGACTGTCGGTAGAGTGGTCCTGGATAGTAACAAACAGACTGTTTGTCAGGTGAGTTTTCTGGGGGAATAACTCACTGACTGTCTGTCGGGAGAGTGGTCTGGGGTAGTAACACACTGACTGTCGGGAGAGAGATTTGGGGTAGTAACACACTGACTGTCTGTTTGGAGAGTGGTCTTGTGTAGTAACACACTGACAGACTGTCGGGAGTGTGGTCTGGGGTAGTAACACACTGACAGACTGTCGGGAGAGTGGTCTTGGGTAGTAACACACAGACTGTCAGTCAGGTGAGTGGTCTAGTGTAATAACACTCTGTCTGTCGGGAGTGTGGTCTGGGGTAGGAACACACGGACTGATTGTCAGAAGAGTGGTCTGGGGTAATAACACACTGACTGTCTGTCGGGATTGTGATCTGGGTTAGTAACACACTGACTGTCGGGAGAGAGATTTGGGGTAGTAACACACTGACTGTCTGTTTGGAGAGTGGTCTGGGATAGTAACACACTGACAGACTGTCGGGGAGAGGTCTGGGATATTAACACACTGACCGTCTGAAGGGAAAGTGGTCAAGGGTAGTAACACACTGACTATCTGTCGGGAGAGTGGTCTGGTGTGTTAACACACTGACTGTCTGTCTGGAGTATGGTCTGGGGTATTAACACACTGACAGACTGTCGGGGTGATGTCTGGGATATTAACACTCTGACCGTCTGAAGGGAAAGTGTTCTGCGGTAGTAACACACTAACTGTCTGTTGGGAAAGCGATCTGGGGTATTAACACACTGACTGTCTGTCGGGAGAGTGGTCTGGGGTATTAACACACTGACAGACTGTCGGGAGAGAGATCTGGGGTACTAACACACTGACTGTCTGTCGGGAGATTGGTCTGGGGTAGTAACACACTGACTGTCTGTCGGTAGAGTGGTCCTGGATAGTAACAGACAGACTGTCTGTAGGGTGAGTTGTCTGGGGTATTAACACACTGATTGTCTGTCGGGAGAGTGGTCTGAGGTAGTAACACACTGACTGTCTGTCAGGAGAGTGGTCTGGGGTAGTAACACCCTGACTGTCTGTCAGGAGAGTGGTCTGAGGTAGTAACACACTGACTGTCTGTCGGGAGAGTGGTCTGGGGTAGTAACACACTGACTGTCTGTCGGGAGAGTGGTCTGGGATAGTAACACACTGACTGTCGGGAGAGAGATTTGGGGTAGTAACACACTGACTGTCTGTTTGGAGAGTGGTCTTGTGTAGTAACACACTGACAGACTGTCGGGAGTGTGGTCTTGTGTAGTAACACACTGACAGACTGTCGGGAGTGTGGTCTTGTGTAGTAACACACTGACAGACTGTCGGGAGTGTGGTCTTGTGTAGTAACACACTGACAGACTGTCGGGAGTGTGGTCTGGGATATTAACACACTGACAGACTGTCGGGGAGAGGTCTGGGATGTTAACACTCTGACCGTCTGAAGGGAAAGTGTTCTGCGGTAGTAACACACTAACTGTCTGTTGGGAGAGCGATCTGGGGTATTAACACACTGACTGTCTGTCGGGAGTGTGATCTGGGTTAGTAACACACAGACTGTCTATTTGGAGAGTGGTCTGGGGTAGTAACACACTGTCTTTTTGGAGAGTGGTCTGGGTTAGTAACACACTGACTGCCTGTCGGGAGATTGGTCTGGGGTAGTAACACACAGACTGTCAGTCAGGAGAGTGGTCTAGTGTAATAACACTCTGTCTGTCGGGAGTGTGGTCTGGGGTAGGAACACACGGACTGATTGTCAGAAGAGTGGTCTGGGGTAATAACACACTGACTGTCTGTCGGGATTGTGATCTGGGTTAGTAACACACTGACTGTCGGGAGAGAGATTTGGGGTATTAACACACTGACTGTCTGTTTGGAGAGTGGTCTGGGATAGTAACACACTGACAGACTGTCGGGGAGAGGTCTGGGATATTAACACACTGACCGTCTGAAGGGAAAGTGGTCAGGGGTAGTAACACACTGTCTATCTGTCGGGAGAGTGGTCTGGTGTGTTAACACACTGACTGTCTGTCTGGAGTGTGGTCTGGGGTATTAACACACTGACAGACTGTCGGGGAGAGGTCTGGGATATTAACACTCTGACCGTCTGAAGGGAAAGTGGTCTGGGGTAGTAACACACTGACTGTCTATTTGGAGAGTGGTCTGGTGTAGTAACACACTGACTGTCTGTTTAGAGAGTGGTCTGGGGTATTAACACACTGTCTGTTTGGAGAGTGGTCTGGGGTAGTAACACACTGACTGTCGGGAGAGTGGTCTGGGTTAGTAACACACTGACTGACTGTCGGGAGAGTGGTCTGGGTTAGTAACACACTGACTGTCTGTCGGGAGTGTGGTCTGGGGTACTAACACACTGACTGCCTGTCGGGAGATTGGTCTGGTGTATTAACACACTGACTGTCGGTAGAGTGGTCCTGGATAGTAACAAACAGACTGTCTGTCAGGTGAGTTTTCTGGGGGATTAACACACTGACTCTCTGTCGTGAGAGTGCTCTGGGGTAGTAAAACACTGACTATCGGGAGAGTGGTCAGGGGTAGTAACACATGGACTGTCTGTCTGGAGAGTGGTCTGGGGTAGTAACACACTGACTGTCTGTCTGGAGAGTGGTCTGGGGTAGTAACACACTGACTGTCTGTCGGGAGAGTCGTCTGGGGTATTAACTCATGGACTGACTGTTGGGGGAGTGGTTTGGGGTATTAACACACTGTCTGTCCGGAGAGTTGTCTGGGGTAATAAAACACTGACTGTATTTTGGGAGAGTCGTGTGGAGTATTAACACACAGACTGTCTGTCGGGAGAGTGGTCTGGGGTAGTAACACACAGACTGTCTGTCTGGAGAGTGGTCTGGGGTAGTAACACACTGACTGTCGGGAAAGTGGTCAGGGGTAGTAACACATGGACTGTCTGTCGGGAGAGTGGTCTGGGGTAGTAACACACTGACTGTCTGTCGGGAGATTGGTCTGGGGTATTAAATCACTGACTGTCTGTCTGGAGAGTGGTCTGGGGTAGTAACACACTGACTGTTTGTCGGGATTGTGATCTGGGTTAGTAACACACTGACTGTCGGGAGAGAGATTTGGGGTAGTAACACACTGACTGTCTGTTTGAAGAGTGGTCTGGGATAGTAACAGAATGACTGTTTGTCGGGAGAGTGGTCTGGGGTAATAACACACTGACCTTTTGTCGGGAGTGTGTTCTGGGGTAGTAACACACTAACAGACTGTCGGGAGAGTGGTCTTGGGTAGTAACACACAGACTGTCAGTCAGGAGAGTACTCTGGGGTAATAACACTCTGACTGTCTTCGGGAGAGGGATTTGGAGTAGTAACACAGTGACTGTTTGGAGAGTGGTCTGGGGTAGTAACACACTGACTGACTGTCGGGAGTGTGATCTGGGTTAGTAACACACAGACTGTCTATTTGGAGAGTGGTCTGGGGTAGTAACACACTGTCTTTTTGGAGAGTGGTCTGGGTTAGTAACACACTGACTGCCTGTCGGGAGATTGGTCTGGTGTATTAACACACTGACTGTCGGTAGACTGGTCCTGGATAGTAACAAACAGACTGTCTGTCAGGTGAGTTTTCTGGGGGATTAACACACTGACTCTCTGTCGGGAGAGTGCTCTGGGGTAGTAACTCACTGACTGTCTGTCGGGAGAGTGGTCTGGGGTAGTAACACACTGACTGTCGGGAGAGAGATTTGGGGTAGTAACACACTGACTGTCTGTTTGGAGAGTGGTCTTGTGTAGTAACACACTGACAGACTGTCGGGAGTGTGGTCTTGTGTAGTAACACACTGACAGACTGTCGGGAGTGTGGTCTGGGGTAGTAACACACTGACAGACTGTCGGGAGAGTGGTCTTGGGTAGTAACACACAGACTGTCAGTCAGGAGAGTGGTCTAGTGTAATAACACTCTGTCTGTCGGGAGTGTGGTCTGGGGTAGGAACACACGGACTGATTGTCAGAAGAGTGGTCTGGGGTAATAACACACTGACTGTCTGTCGGGATTGTGATCTGGGTTAGTAACACACTGACTGTCGGGAGAGAGATTTGGGGTAGTAACACACTGACTGTCTGTTTGGAGAGTGGTCTGGGATAGTAACACACTGACAGACTGTCGGGGAGAGGTCTGGGATATTAACACACTGACCGTCTGAAGGGAAAGTGGTCAGGGGTAGTAACACACTGACTATCTGTCGGGAGAGTGGTCTGGTGTGTTAACACACTGACTGTCTGTCTGGAGTGTGGTCTGGGGTATTAACACACTGACAGACTGTCGGGGAGAGGTCTGGGATATTAACACTGACCGTCTGAAGGGAAAGTGTTCTGCGGTAGTAACACACTAACTGTCTGTTGGGAGAGCGATCTGGGGTATTAACACACTGACTGTCTGTCGGGAGATTGGTCTGGGGTATTAACATACTGACTGTCGGGAGAGTGGTCTGGGGTAGTAACACACTGTCTGTTTGGAGAGTGGTCTGGGGTAGTAACACTGACTGTCGGGAGAGTGGTCTGGGGTAGTAACACACTGACTGTCTATTTGGAGAGTGGTCTGGTGTAGTAACACACTGTCTGTTTGGAGAGTGGTCTGGGGCAGTAACACACTGACTGTCGTGAGAGTGGTCTGGGGTAGTAACACACTGTCGGGAGAGTGGTCTGGGGTAGTAACACACTGACTGTCTGTCGGGAGAGTGGTCTGGGTTAGTAACACACTGACTGTCTGTCGGGAGAGTGGTCTGGGTTAGTAACACACTGACTGTCTGTCGGGAGAGAGATCTGGGGTACTAACACACTGACTGCCTGTCGGGAGATTGGTCTGGCGTATTAACACACTGACTGTCGGTAGAGTGGTCCTGGATAGTAACAAACAGACTGTCTGTCGGGTGAGTTTTCTGGGGGATTAACACACTGACTCTCTGTCGTGAGAGTGCTCTGGGGTAGTAAAACACTGACTATCGGGAGAGTGGTCAGGGGTAGTAACACATGGACTGTCTGTCTGGAGAGTGGTCTGGGGTAGTAACACACTGACTGTCTGTCTGGAGAGTCGTCTGGGGTAGTAACACACTGACTGTCTGTCGGGAGAGTCGTCTGGGGTATTAACACACTGACAGACTGTCGGGAGAGTGGTCTGGGGTAGTAACTCATGGACTGACTGTTGGGGGAGTGGTTTGGGGTATTAACACACTGTCTGTCCGGAGAGTTGTCTGGGGTAATAAAACACTGACTGTATTTTGGGAGAGTCGTGTGGAGTATTAACACACAGACTGTCTGTCGGGAGAGTGGTCTGGGGTAGTAACACACAGACTGTCTGTCGGGAGAGTGGTCTGGGGTAGTAACACACAGACTGTCTGTCGGGAGAGTGGTCTGGGGTAGTAACACACTGACTGTCTGTCGGGAGAGTGGTCTGGGGTAGTAACACACTGACTGTCTGTCGGGAGAGTGGTCTGGCGTAGTAACACACTGACTGTCTGTCGGGAGAGTGATCTAGGGTAGTAACACACTGACAGTCAGGAGAGTGGTCTGGGGTAGTAACACACTGACTGTCTGTCCGGAGAATGGTCTGGGGTAATAACACACTGATTATCTTTCGGTAGAGTGGTCTGGGGTATTAACACACCTACTGTCTGTCGGGAGACTGGACTGGCGTAGTTACACACTGACTCGCTGTCGGGAGTGTGATCTGGGTTAGTAACACACAGACTGTCTTTTTAGAGAGTGGTCTGGGTTAGTAACACACTGACTGCCTGTCGGGAGATTGGTCTGGTGTATTAACACACTGACTGTCGGTAGAGTGGTCCTGGATAGTAACAAACAGACTGTTTGTCAGGTGAGTTTTCTGGGGGAATAACTCACTGACTGTCTGTCGGGAGAGTGGTCTGGGGTAGTAACACACTGACTGTCGGGAGAGAGATTTGGGGTAGTAACACACTGACTGTCTGTTTGGAGAGTGGTCTTGTGTAGTAACACACTGACAGACTGTCGGGAGTGTGGTCTGGGGTAGTAACACACTGACAGACTGTCGGGAGAGTGGTCTGGGGTAGTAACACACAGACTGTCAGTCAGGTGAGTGGTCTAGTGTAATAACACTCTGTCTGTCGGGAGTGTGGTCTGGGGTAGGAACACACGGACTGATTGTCAGAAGAGTGGTCTGGGGTAATAACACACGGACTGTCTGTCGGGAGAGTCATTTGGGGTAGTAACACACAGACTGTCTGTCGGGAGAGTGGTCTGGGGTAGTAACACACAGACTGTCAGTCAGGAGAGTGGTCTAGTGTAATAACACTCTGTCTGTCGGGAGTGTGGTCTGGGGTAGGAACACACGGACTGATTGTCAGAAGAGTGGTCTGGGGTAATAACACACTGACTGTCTGTCGGGATTGTGATCTGGGTTAGTAACACACTGACTGTCGGGAGAGAGATTTGGGGTAGTAACACACTGACTGTCTGTTTGGAGAGTGGTCTGGGATAGTAACACACTGACAGACTGTCGGGGAGAGGTCTGGGATATTAACACACTGACCGTCTGAAGGGAAAGTGGTCAAGGGTAGTAACACACTGACTATCTGTCGGGAGAGTGGTCTGGTGTGTTAACACACTGACTGTCTGTCTGGAGTATGGTCTGGGGTATTAACACACTGACAGACTGTCGGGGTGATGTCTGGGATATTAACACTCTGACCGTCTGAAGGGAAAGTGTTCTGCGGTAGTAACACACTAACTGTCTGTTGGGAAAGCGATCTGGGGTATTAACACACTGACTGTCTGTCGGGAGAGTGGTCTGGGGTATTAACACACTGACAGACTGTCGGGAGAGAGATCTGGGGTACTAACACACTGACTGTCTGTCGGGAGATTGGTCTGGGGTAGTAACACACTGACTGTCTGTCGGTAGAGTGGTCCTGGATAGTAACAGACAGACTGTCTGTAGGGTGAGTTGTCTGGGGTATTAACACACTGATTGTCTGTCGGGAGAGTGGTCTGAGGTAGTAACACACTGACTGTCTGTCAGGAGAGTGGTCTGGGGTAGTAACACCCTGACTGTCTGTCAGGAGAGTGGTCTGAGGTAGTAACACACTGACTGTCTGTCGGGAGAGTGGTCTGGGGTAGTAACACACTGACTGTCTGTCGGGAGAGTGGTCTGGGATAGTAACACACTGACTGTCGGGAGAGAGATTTGGGGTAGTAACACACTGACTGTCTGTTTGGAGAGTGGTCTTGTGTAGTAACACACTGACAGACTGTCGGGAGTGTGGTCTTGTGTAGTAACACACTGACAGACTGTCGGGAGTGTGGTCTTGTGTAGTAACACACTGACAGACTGTCGGGAGTGTGGTCTTGTGTAGTAACACACTGACAGACTGTCGGGAGTGTGGTCTTGTGTAGTAACACACTGACAGACTGTCGGGAGTGTGGTCTGGGATATTAACACACTGACAGACTGTCGGGGAGAGGTCTGGGATGTTAACACTCTGACCGTCTGAAGGGAAAGTGTTCTGCGGTAGTAACACACTAACTGTCTGTTGGGAGAGCGATCTGGGGTATTAACACACTGACTGTCTGTCGGGAGAGTGGTCTGGGGTAGTAACACACTGACTGTCTGTCGGGAGAGTGGACTGCGGTATTAACTCACTGATTGTCTGTCTGGGAAGTGGTCTGGGGTAGTAACACACTGACAGACTGTCGGGAGAGAGATCTGGGGCACTAACACACTGACTGTCTGTCGGGAGATTGGTCTGGGGTAGTAACACACTGACTGTCTGTCGGTAGAGTGGTCCTGGATAGTAACAGACAGACTGTCTGTCGGGTGAGTTGTCTGGGGTATTAACACACAGACTCTCTGTCGGGAGAGTGGTCAGGGGTACTTAAAACAATGACTCTCTGTCAGGAGAGTGGCATGGGGTTGTAACACTCTGACTGTCTGTCGGGAGTGTGGACTGGGGTATTAACTCACTGACTGTCTGTCGTGAGAGTGATCTGGGGTAGTAACACTCTGACTGTCTGTCGGGAGATTGGTCTGGGGTAGTAGCACACTGACTGACGGTCGGAATAGTGGTCTGGGGTATTAACACACTGACTGTCTGCTGGGAGAGTGGTCTGGGGTAGTAACACACAGACTGTCTGTCGGGAGAGTGGTCTGGTGTAGTAACACACTGACTGTCTGTCGGAAGAGTGGTCTGGGGTAGTAACACACAGACTGTCTGTCGGAAGAGTGGTCTGGGGTAGTAACACACTGAATGTCTGTAGGGAGAGTGATCTGGGGTAGTAACACACTGACTGTCTGTCGGGAGAGTGGTCTGGGGTAGTAACACACTGAATGTCTGTAGGGAGAGTGATCTGGGGTAGTAACACACTGACTGTCTGTCGGGAGAGTGGTCTGGGTTAGTAACACACTGACTGTCTGTCGGGAGAGTGATTTGGGGTAGTAACACACTGACTGTCTGTCGGGAGAGTGGTCTGGGTTAGTAACACACTGACTGTCTGTCGGGAGAGTGGTCTGGGTTAGTAACACACTGACTGTCTGTCAGGAGAGTGATTTGGGGTAGTAACACACTGACTGTCTGTAGGGAGAGTGATCTGGGGTAGTAACACTCTGACTGTCTGTCGGGAGAGTGGTCTGGGTTAGTAACACACTGACTGACTGTCGGGAGAGTGATTTGGGGTAGTAACACAGACTGTCTGTTTTGAGAGTGATCTCGGGTAGTAACACAATGACTGCCTGTCAGGAGAGTGGTCTGGGGTAGTAACACACTGACTGTCTGTCAGGAGATTGATCTGGGGTATTAACTCACTGACTGTCTGTCTGGAGAGTGGTCTGGGGTAGTAACACACTGACTGTCTGTCGGGATTGTGATCTGGGTTAGTAACACACTGACTGTCGGGGAGAGGTCTGGGATATTAACACTCTGACCGTCTGAAGGGAAAGTGTTCTGCGGTAGTAACACACTAACTGTCTGTTGGGAAAGCGATCTAGGGTATTAACACACTGACTGTCTGTCGGGAGAGTGGTCTGGGGTAGTAACACACTGACTGTCTGTCGGGAGAGTGGACTGCGGTATTAACTCACTGATTGTCTGTCTGGGAAGTGGTCTGGGGTAGTAACACACTGACAGACTGTCGGGAGAGAGATCTGGGGTACTAACACACTGACTGTCTGTCGGGAGAGTGGTCAGGGGTACTTAAAACACTCTCCGTCAGGAGAGTGGCATGGGGTTGTAACACTCTGACTGTCGGGAGATTGGTCTGTGGTAGTAACACACTGCCTTGTCTGTTGGGATTGTTGTCTGGGGTATTAACACACTGACTGTCTGTTGGGAGAGTGGTCTGGGGTAGTAACACACAGACTGTCTGTCGGGAGAGTGGTCTGGGGTAGTAACACACTGACTGTCTGTCGGGAGATTGGTCTGGGGTATTAACACACTGACTGTCTGTCGGTAGAGTGTTCCTGGATAGTAACAAACAGACTGTCTATCGGGTGAGTTTTCTGGGGGATTAACACACTGACTCTCTGTCAGGAGAGTGCTCTGGGGTATTAACTCACTGACTGTCTGTCTGGAGAGTGGTCTGGGGTAGTAACACACGGACTGTCTGTCTGGAGAGTGGTCTAGGATAGTAACAGAATGACTGTCTGTCAGGCGAGTGGGCTGGGGTAGTAACACACTGACTGTCTGTCGGGATTGTGATCTGGGTTAGTAACACACTGACTGTCGGGAGAGAGATTTGGGGTAGTAACACACTGACCGTCTGAAGGGAAAGTGGTCAGGGGTAGTATCACACTGACTGTCTGTCGGGAGAGTGGTCTGGTGTATTAACACACTGACTGTCTGTCGGGAGAGTGGTCTGGTGTATTAACACGCTGACTGTCTGTCGGGAGGGTGGTCTGCGGTAGTAACACACTGACTGTCTGTCGGGAGAGTGATCTGGGTTAGTAGCACACTGACTGTCTGTTTGGAGAGTGGTCTGGGATAGTATCACACTGACAGACTGTCGGGGAGAGGTCTGGGATATTAACACACTGACCGTCTGAAGGGAAAGTGGTCAGGGGTAGTATCACACTGACTGTCTGTCGGGAGAGTGGTCTGGTGTATTAACACGCTGACTGTCTGTCGGGAGGGTGGTCTGGGGTAGTAACACACTAACTGTCTGTTGGGAGAGCGATCTGGGGTAGTAACACACTGACTGTCTGACAGGAGCTTGGTCTGGGTTATTACCACTCTGTCTGTCTGATGGGAGAAACGACTGGTCTACAGTTTTCGACCTGTCAGACAGTCAATATTTACTTCTTAAAAGCCCTCTTTCTCTGTGTCCGTCTGTCTGGCATTTCACTTTGCTGACTGAGCCAGCGTTATAAGCTGTGACTTGTTGTTGAAACATGTGAATAATGGTGTTTGTTGGCAAAGGGGTGCATGTGCACCAAGGCGTGGAGTGTTGATAAGTCGGGAGAGTCCAAAGAGAATAGAAGAGGGTGATAAATCACCCCTTGTCCAGCTGCACTGCCGGTCCTCATGTCGCGGCGTTACTGATTTTCATCTCTTTGACTTCTCTGCACAGCCACTCTAATGAGTTCCCTGAAGTCCACAGCATGATCAAGGCTGGATTCTGACACCCATTGTTCTTGAAGTGTTGCATCTCTGTGCTCGAGAAGCCTTCGGCACCACACTTCAACATGTACATCTTCCACCTGGCCTGACAGGGGCTGCCAGCGTTTGACCTCAGCGGGATTTTGTCTTGGTGGAATTTCAACCAGCAGTAACGATGGGCCTGCTCTCTCTGAAGATTCGAGCAGCCGTAATGATGTCTCGACCCGGCCTGAGGCTCGTGAGCTCTCAGAACCAGAAAGAAATGCGGCAAACAGAAAGTCAAACATCAGAGATACATTTGTGCTGTAAACCCTCATCAAAAATAATTGGACTCAGTGTCACAGTAAAATCCCGAGGAAAACAGCAGCCAGCACCTTGCTCTGTCTTCGTAGCGTTTGGCTAATATGAGGGGCCATCATTTTAAGGTGATTGGAGGAAAGTCTGGGGGGGCAAAGGTAGTTTATTTTTCACACAGAGAATGGTTTGTACATGGAGCTGGAATCATTCCAGACATTTCGAAAACTCATAGTTAGCACATAGATGACAGAAAAATGGAGGGCTATGCAGGAGGGGTTGGGTTGGTCTTTGAGATGGTTAAAGGGTCAGCTCTACATTGTGGGCTGAACAACCCAGAATGTACAAAGAGATAAAACAACACAAAAGAAGCCCCATATCTCCCTCCTACACTGTCCCATTCCTCCCTCCCTCCCGTATACACAGTCCTCTAGCCCCAGGAAACACACATAAAATGCTGGAGGAGCTCAGCAGGCCAGGCAACATCTATGGGAAAGAGTGCAGCCTCTTGCTTTGGAGAAGGAGGTCATCTCCTTCAATCTGGAATGAAAAGCCTTATCCTCAGAGCTGATGCGGCAGAGACGGAGGAATTGAGAGGGGTGGCATTTTTACAACTAATAGGGTGGGAAGAGGTATAGTTCAGGTAGCTGTGAGAGCCTGGTTTATAATAGATATCAGTAGATAAGCTGACTCTAGACAGAGACAGAGAGAAAGAGGATGGAGGTGTCAGAAACACCAGGTAAATTCCAGAACTAAGGAAATGTCCTCCTTCTTCAATGAAAGGGGCTTCCCTTCCTTCACCATCAATGCAGCCTTCAACTACACCTCTTCCATTTCATGCACGTCTGCCCTCAACTCATCTTCTCACCACCCCTCTTGTCCTCACCTACCACCCCACCAGCATCCAGCTCATAATTCTCTATAACTTCTGCCATCCCTAGTGGGATCCCACAACCAAGCACTTATTTCCCTCCCTCCTACTTTCTGCTTTCCACAGGGATCACTCCCTACACAATTCCCTTGTCCATTAATCCCTCCCCACTGATCTCCCACCTGGTACTTATCCTTGGAGGAAGAACAAGTGCTACATCTCCTCCCTCACTACCATTCAGGGCCCCAGACAGTCCTTCCCGGTGAGCTGGCACTTCACCTGTGAGTCTGTTGGGGTCATCTACTGTTTCTGGTGTGGCCTCCCGTATATCAGTGAGGAGTGATGTAGGTTGTTAGACTGCTTCACCGAACACCTACACTTCATCCACCGGAAAATGTGGGATCTCCCAGGGGCCACCCATTTTAATTCTACTTCCCATTCCTATTCCAACATGTCGGTCCATGGCCTCCTCTACTGTCGCAATGAGACCGCACTCAGGTTGGAGGAGCAACACCTTATATTCCGTCTGAGTAGCCTCCAACCTGATGGCATGAACTTCGATTTCTCAAACTTCCAGTAAAGCCTCCACCCCCCCCCCCCCCCCCGGCTCTTCTTCATTCCCCATTCCCATTTATTTCCTTACCTGCCCATCACCTCCCTCAGGTGATCTTCCCCCTTTTCTTTCTTCCTTGGCCTTCTGTCCTCTCCTATCAGATTTCCCTTCGCCAGCCCTGTACCTCTCGGCAATCAGCCTCCCAGCTCCTTACTTCAACCTGTCCTCCCCCTCCTGGTTTCACCTATCACCTGGTGTTTCCTCCTTTCCTCCCACCACCTTCTTACTCTGACTCCTCGTCTTCGTTCCCAGTCCTGTTGAAGGGTCGCTGCCCAAAATGTCGACTGTACTCTTTTCCATAGATGCTGCCTGGCCTGCTGAGTTCCTCCAGCGTTTTGTGTGTGTTGTTTGGAATTCCAGCATCTGCAGATCTCCTCGGTGTTTGGACCTCTAACCCCAGGACTGGCTGATTTCAATCTCCAGCACGCAGAGACTTGCAGACTTGGACTCCGGTCATTGCTCCTCGATACCTGGACTTCTGATTGACCTTTGGTCTTCAATCTTCGGTATCGACCCCGGATTCATCAACGATGATGGATGAGGAAACAAACTTCCAGCCTTGAATGCCAAACTCGTCAATGATGGAACCAAAACATTAGAACTTGTACTTGGGTCTCGCCGATACGTGTACCTACAGGGTTATGTCGTTCATGCCTCCTGCCCGTCTGGAACAGGTGCTGTTTAACTCACTGAGTTCCTCCTAAAGATTGGGTACAGTTTGCATCCATCATTCTGAAACGTGTGTGAGCTTGTCTCTCCCGTTTACAGGGAGCATCCACTTTGCCGACCAATGTTCGCTCAAGCTTGTCAAGGAAAAGCCTCTCCTCGCCTCTGTTTACCACAGTTACCAGCAGCTTTCACTGGTCATGGGGTCAGTTACACTACTCTGCCCACTTCCAGTTGTTGGCCCAGCCACAGTGAGTGTCATATCTGGGTAGTTACAGATTGAATTGGTCATGAGGGTTGATCTGTATGTGGGTAGAATGTGTAGACATATTAAACAGATCAGCTTTTCTGGAGAGAATAAAGGGTCAACTTTTACATGTAAACTCTCCAGATTTTGGCTGATATTGAACATATGTTCAAGGTAAAGTGGAAGTCCTGTTTAAAGTTAATAAGATGGTTTCAGAGTTAAGTTGTAAGCTTAAAAGCCCAAGAATCAGTGAAGAGTTCTGGCCAAAGTTTGGGAACCCTCAAACCACACCTGTGGCAATATGTATCCTGGAACTGATCATGTTTTATTCCAAAGCATGTGCTTAGAACATAGAACAAAGAATATTGAACAGTACAGCACATGAATAGGCCCTTCAGCTCACAATGTTGCTCCAAATCAATTAAATTAGTTATCAAATGGTCAGCTAAACTAATCCCTTCTGCCTACACAATGTCCTTATCCTTCCATTTTCCGCACATTCATGTGCCTATCTAAAACTTCTCTTAAAAGTCCCTAATGTATCTGCCCCAGGCAGTGCATTCCAGGGACAACCTCACCCCTTACTCTGTGCAAAAAACTTGCCCCTCATGTCTCCTTTGGAATTGCCCCCTCTCACCTTAATGCATGACTTGTGGTATTAGACATTTCAACCCAGGGAAAAAGATCTGTCTACACAATCTTTGCCTCTCATAATTTTATAAAATACTATCAGATCTTCCCTCAGTCTCCGCCACTCCAAGAGAAACAAACCAAGGTTGTCCAACCTTTCATTATAGCAGATGCCTTCTGATCCAGTCAACATCCTAGTAAACCTCAGCTGCACCCTCTCCAAAGCCTTGACATCCTTCCTATAATGGGGAGACCAGAACTGTGTGCAGTGCTCCAGATGTGGCCTAACTAGAGTTTTACAAAGTTGCAAAATAGCTTCCTGACCTTTGAACTCAATCCTCAACGAATAAAGCCAATCATGCCCTATGCTTTTTTAACTACTCTATCAACCCAGTAGCCACTTTCAAGGAGTTATGAAGTTGGACCGTAGGATCCCTCTGCTCACCATTAAGACATGAAGCCAGCTACAATATTTACCGTCATGTCTCAGAAACTGTAGCAAGAACCAGTGAGGCTTTATGAGGCATTGATCAGACTACACGGAGTGTTGTGAATAGTTTTGGGCCTCTTACCTTAGAAAAGATGCGCTGGCATTGGAGAGGTTCCAGAGGAGGTTTTTCAAGAATGATTTTGGGAATGAAAAGGTAATGCAAGAGGAGGGTTTGATTGCTCTGGATCTGTGCTCGCTGGAGTTTAGAAGAGTGAAGGGGGGGTCTCATTCATACCTATCGAATATTGAAAAGTGAATCTGTGGAATTCATTGCCACAGACAGCTGTGGAGGCCACGTTACTGGGTATATTTAAAGCGGAAGTTGAGAGGGGTAATAAATCAGCCATGGTGGAATGGCAGAGCATACCCGATAGGCCAAATTACTTAATTCTGGTTGTTTCTTATGGTCTAAACGCAATGCATCATGGCTTGATATGGCAACTGCTCTGCCTGTGCCTGCAGGAAACTGGAAAGTTGTGGCTACTGCACAGAGCATCATGGAACGCAGCCTCCCATCCATGGACCTCTCATAATCTTAGAAACCTCTCCCAGATCTCCTCTCAGACTCAGTTGCTCCAGAGAAAACAACCCAAGTTTGTCCAGCCTCTCCTTATAACAAGTTCTCTAATCCAGGCAACATCTTGGTAAACCTCTTCTGCACCCTCCCCAGAGCTTTAGCATCCTTCTCATAATGAGGTGACCCGAACTACATGCAATACTCCAGTTTTATAAAATAACTGCAACCTCCTGATTTTTTAACTCAGTACCCCGACTAATAAAGGCAAGCATGCCATATGCCTTCTTCACAACCCCATCAAACTGGGTAGCCATTTTCAACCTGTGTTTTGTTCCCCATTAGCCCTGGACCGTCAGATCAGGGAATAGGGTGTACCGTGGTTCTGTTGTTACCTGGACAAGCTGCTATGACTAATTTTTCTCCACTCTTCTCCTGCCGTAAGATGGGGACTTGTGTTTGGAGCAGCATGTCCCATAGTCTCAGAAATGACATGACAAGGATACCCTTGAAAGTGCATTAGCTGTAGTTAATATCTCATTGTCTCTCTGGGCTATGTATCTCCATTTAAAATGACAGACAACGATAGGGACAGATACATCTCCTTCTGGAGTTACCCTTCTGTCTGAGGTGATTTTATCAATGTTCACATTAATCACACCTCTACGATTCCATTTATACTCACCGAAGGACAACCTGTGTAAGTGAGATTGATGAGGGAGCCTTTCGATTTGTAGATAGAAGGCACAGATCTCCTGTCACCCTGCCTACAGGGAAGTTGCTTGTATGGGCAACCGATCCAGTTCGAGTTTTCTCGTTCTGAAGCTGAGCTGGTTCCTTCATAACTCTTCAAATGTTCACAACGCACTTCAATAGGGTTTAACCTTCGTAGATCACTGATGTTCTGTTTCTGTTTACTTTGTATGGGAACCTCTCCGGCCGCCTTCGCCAACAGAGCAGAGTTAATGGACCTGGTTTGTGTAGACCACGGCCCTCGTCAATCACTTGAGGGAAAGCTCCCCAGCTTTGTCAAAACCCCCGATGTTGCCAATATGGTCTGGTGAAACCATAAATGAGATTTAAAAATATCTCCCACATCAGTACAGATGTGCAGCCTCAGGTTACTCCTCGAAGGTTTTCAAAGCGTTTGTGATACTCAGCTTACCTTGTACCCTGCGGCAATGGAGCGTCAGTTCCGTTGGAGCATATTTTCATTAAAATGCATGTTAAAACAATAAGGCAGTGCTTGTCTATTTCTGATGACATTGAATTTCTCCGTGCTATTATCCAGGAATGACACGGATAGTGCATGAATTATTGTGGAATTGGATTACCGTCCAGCAATTTGCAGAGAGTGGAAGCAATTTGTTTTCATTAACAGTTGTTGCAGCATTAGACAGTTGCAGTGTATGTTTGTGCAGTCTTTCAGGAGGTTGTCTGTGCCTTATCTCATTAAAAATCTTGAGAGCCTCCTGCACAAAGGAGAGGTGATTGTATCAGTACCAAGCTTAGCAGCCCTGTGGCACTGCTCCATCTTTAATGAGCGAATGGAACTGGGTACAAGGTTACCTTTCCTTCGTAGACAGCCAACAGCCGGAATGTGCACACTGAGACTCTGTTAGGTATCTAACTGTGCACTGAGCTACAGTGATGAGATACTGCATCTTTTCCTGGAATTTATTCTGTAACAAACCATTACTGAGAAGAAAAGCTTGTGTATAATAGGATTGAGAGAAAAAAAAAGCTTGGGTATAATTAGATTTTGGTGTGAAAGAAAGAAAAAAAGCGATAGAAATTCAGGGTCAGGTTCCACATTGCTGGGATACACCATGCGGGATTCCATGTATGAATCTCATTAAATCTTCCGACACTAGGACAGGATGAGTTACTCAAGATCACATTCAGCAAAGCGGATAGAAATCTAGTGTGAGTTCTGAATCAGTCAATGCTAAATTGACATGGGAGGTCCCACTGACTAGTTCACAGCAAGCATATTAGGCATCTAGGGTAGACATTCTAAAGGTCCTTGACAAAGTCCCATAACTTCAAAGACCAAAGTCCTGTCGCATCTAATTATGGGTTGGTGAATATATGTCCTCAGCCCGCCACACAGCTCATGGAGGGTCAGAGAGCAGAGATGTCTGTATGCATCTAGGGTCAGGAACACCTACAGCAGACCCCTCAAAACACAAGAGAGAGTTATCTCCATAACAACCTCCACAGTCACTGGCAGGGTAAGTCCTGTCCTGTCCTGTCCTAGACCATAAGCCCATAATTACCCTCAGGCAGCTCTGAGTAGAAACCACATTGTACACATGCCTGACAGCAGACTTGGATACAGACATTCTATTCTAATACCATCCTCAGAATGACATTTTTCCAAGGTTGGGGAACCAAGAGCTAGAGGACACGGATTTAGGGTAAAAGGGGAGAGACTTAATGAGAACAAGAGGGGCAAATTTTTTCACACGGAGAGTGGTCTGGGTATGGAATGAGCTGCCAGAGGAAGTAGTTGATTAACACTTAAAAGGCACTTGGACTAAGAGAGGTTTAAAGGAGTATGGGCAAATGGGCCCACCTTCGATGGGCACCTTGGCCAACATGGACTGGATGGGCCGAAAGGCCTGATTCTTTGCTCTTTGTGACTCTAAGATGTTAGCAGGATGTGCTCAAAGCCTGTTTGAAAAGCTCTATCATTCTCACTAGCTCTTCAAATCCCTGCCCCGTGCCCATTCAAATTGACAGAGATGTTGCCGAGACGGTACTGAGGACCTCAGGTCTCCCTGCTGTAAACTTCTACGAAGCTGCGGGACACAGCAGAAGGAGCAGTCCAGAATCAGGCTTATTATCACCGGCATGTGTCATGAAATTTGTTAACTTAGCAGCAGCAGTTCAATGCCATGCATAATATAGAAGAAGAAGAAAAAAATAAAATAATAATAATAAATAAGTAGATCAATTACAGTATACATATATTGAATAGATTAAAAATTGTGCAAAAAACAGAAATTATATACTGTATATTAAAACAGTGAGGCAGTGTTCACAGGTTCAATGGCCATTTAGGAATCGGTTGGCGGGGGGAAGAAGCTGTTCCTGAATCGCTGAGTGTGTGCCTTCAGGCTTCTGTACCTCCTCCCTGATGGTCTGCCTCTCGACCATCCCACTAGATACCTCTTGTCCAACTGGAGTAAAATTTGCATTTTCCTCACCGGCTCGTCAACCCCTTCACAACCCAGCTGTCCCCCATCCTCGGAGCATCCTGAGATGAAGTTCAGTTCAGTGATCAATGTCAGCAGAAAGGACTTATCCAATGACTCGTTATGAATGATGCAAACCGTGAGTGAGGGAGAGAAACCTGAACACAAGTTAAAAAGATGTGCTTATAGTAAGCTCACTCCTAAGTAGGAGGAATTGTATGTCTTTCTGACCACCCCTCTGCAACGTAACACATGAAGTATTTATAGCAACTTGTGGCTCCATAGGAAATCCCTTGTGGAATTGTGCAGAGTACTGAATGCTCTGAAGCCTGGTGTCAGGGAAGGCCGAGAGATTGCATCAATCATTCTGCTGCAGGCTAGTTACGCACAAAATAATCGTTAAAAATCACAATTTTTCGCCGTTTTTCAGCTAATACATAGTGAAATCAGCGTCTAATAAAATGCTGTCTTTATTTCGCCCTCCTGCTTCTCTCTCCTCAGGATTCGTGTCCTCTTGTCCCTTTTTAGCGAGGTGACGAAGGCAACAAGATTAAGACGCAAAGTTCCATGAAGTCAAGCAGTGATGGGGATAGAATCACACCCACTGTCTGTGGGGTCGACCCTAATTACAGTGTGTGAAATAGATCACCCTCTCGGATTATCTCGGGAATAGTTAGAAAGGCTACGCTTTCTACAATGAGTTCGGCAATTGTGACTTAAATAGGAATCGCTAACTCGGTTTACTGGGGTGGGGGTGAGTCACAGCAAGGAGGAGGACTGCTGGGCAGAATGGGAGGTACGCTGAGATACGGTATAAAACCAGCTGGACGGTATAACACAATGGAGGGGCGATTTGAGAATACACGTGCAACTGTGGACCACAAGGAGAAGGACTGCTGAGCAGATTGAGAGGTACACTTTGAAACGTATAACACCCAGCTTGCCGGTATAACGCATTGGAACAGCGGTTTGTTCATTGACACAGATTCAGGGAGGAAGGATGCCTGGGGGATCTACAGTCTAGTACAGAATGGAAACAGGCCATTCAGCCCATCTGCTCCATGCTGACCAAGATGCCCCATCTAGTGGCATTTGGCCCATGACATTCCAATCCATTTCCTGTCCAACTGTATTTTAAATGTTGTTAATGTACCTGCCTCAGCCACTTCCTCACATTCTATGTACCGACCACCCATTGGGCTCTTATTAAATCTCTCCCCTCTCACCTTAAACCTGTTTTCTCTAGTTCTTGATTTCCCAACCGTGGGAAAAAGAAAACTGAGTATATTCACCCTGTCTCTGCTGCTGATAGTTTTATCCACCTCCATAAGATTACATCTTTTATTCTAAGCTCCCAGTCTGTCTAACCTCTCCCTATAACTCAAGCTCTCATGTCCTGACAGCATCCTCGTAAATTTCTTTTGTAGTCTTTCCAGTTTAATAGCGTCTTTCCTCTAGCAGGAACACAACACTCCAAGTGTGGTCTCACCAGCGTCCTGTACAACTGCACCACGACCTCCTAACTTTTGTACTCAGTGTGCCCTGGCTGTTGAAGGCCAGTGTGCCAAAGGACCTCACCACCCTGGCTACCCATGATCCATTTCCAGGGATCTACGTATCATACTCCCAGTATCTGTAGAGCTTTGTTCTACAATATTCCTGCTATTCACCGTAAATTCCCTTTCCAAAATATATCTCCTTGGATATATCCAAACTAAATTCCAGTTGATGGCTCAATATTCACTCACTCTGATGTGAAGGTGAAGCATGGATTTATCTCCTGACAGGCCTTTGGAGAACGTTCATGGCCATGGACTCCAGCAGCACCTGAGAGAAGACCAGGCCCTACGTCTGCTGAAGAAGCTGACCACACACCACACATTATGTCCTCCACCAGAACTCCAGTCCCACACTGTAGCTTTTGTGGTAAGTGTTAAGTGAATTGTGATTGGCTTATTATTGTCACATGTACTGGGATACAGTGAAAAGCTTGTCTTGCATGCTGTTCATACAGATCAGATCATTACACCGTGCACTGAAGCAAAACAATAACAACGCTGAATAAAGTGGAACAGCTACTAAAAAGCGATGCAAGTAAATGGTGAAGATCAACATCATAACGAGGCAGACCGTGAGGCCAAGGGTCCACCTGATCGTATAAGAGGTCCATTCAAGAGTGATAACAGCTGAACCGATGCTCTCCTCGAGCCTGGTGGGCGGTGCTTTCAGGCGTTTGTATCTTCTGCTTGATGGGAGAACTAATGTCCAGTCTGGCCGGGGTCATTGATTATGTTGGCTGCCTTGTTGAGGCAGTGAGAAGTGTAAATATCGAGTTAGAAACTGAAGCGGTGACCAAGGTTACACTCACAGATGTGTGTAGGTGACAGCCAGGTGTCCACTTGCCTTTAATATTTGAGTGTCAGAGAGTTATCAGAGGTGAGGCACATAAGATCACCATGCTGAGAGGGGCTGTTGGACAGTGTACTTCTGATATTCGTCCTCCTGCTCTCTGCATGTGTTGCTCATTCTTGTTGGTTTAATCATTTCTCAGCGCATTACCCTGGATGTAGCTGCTCCTTTCATTTTCATTATAAAACCTCATGATCATGACAGAGTTAATTATTCTCCTGTTGCGGTTCTGGCGAAGCTGCTCGTTTTACTAGTCTGCACAATGAATGAATAACAGAAACATAAGAGACTCAGCAGACACTGGAACTCCAGAGCATCATACACACCCACACGCATACACACAAACACAGCAGTGGTGAAACTCAGCAGGTCAAGCCGCATCTCTGGAAATGGATAAATAGGCAACATTTTAGGCTGAGACCCTTTATCAGAACTGGTGAAGGGTTTTACCCCTCATAACTAATAATGCACACGCTGGGTTTAATCCCTCCGTACTTTACAATATATCCAAAAGAAAGCCTCCAAAATTAATGTCCCAGCTTCCGTCCAAGTAACGACCCGGACAATTTCCACTCTTGGCATTGGTCCTCTCAAGCCCCGAGGTCCTGAATGTTTCTCTTTACAATTTCATCACAAGTCGTCACTTGCTGGTAAATTACCTTGACATCACATTGACAGGAATGCAAACTGATCCTCTCTCAATAGACTGATGAGCAGTGGTAACTCCCATTGTTAGGATGATGACTGTGAAGCATGCAAACCGATTCCCTGTGGTCTACCAGTCTGAAACTAATCCTTATAAAGAACACCCTTGATAATATAAAACCTATTCTAAACCAATACCCTTAAACAATCGCTGAAGGATGCGCTTTGATTCTGCAGATTACAAAAGAAATGTCACATCTGCTGCCTGACCTGCTGAGTTCCTCCAGCATTTTGTAAATGTCACATCTGATGTGTTATCATTGATAATGAAACAACAGCACACACTTCGGTAAAACGCAGACTGTAGAGAAATTTTAGGTCCTTTTGTTTCTTGAGGACCTGACCTTTGACAACTTGAGGTTTGAATTCCAGGCTCACTCCACAAGAACAGCTGGCCAGGAATTCGGCCTAATCTCATCTGCAGAAGATCTGATCCTGGTTGAACTCATCCTCTTTAGAAAATGACCTCTGATAATTCCACCCAAGCTCCAACAATGGTGTGTTCTGTGGTATAATTAACTCTGTCAAATCCTTCACCACTAAGTTTTAAATATAAGTTCATTAGTTCTATGTGACCTGGACTACCAAAGTCACACCAGAAAGGTTCACAGCTTATTTTAATTCTTATAATTCAGCCAAATGGAGGTGCACAAATGACCCACTAATCCAGGAAGTAATTAATTCCCAATCATCTCAATACAAACATTAACTCCAGGCCTCCGCCTCACTCAGAATGTCTCACTGCTGTTGGATTAAATCCTTACGTTTGCACACAGATGAGAGTCTGTAGAAGCAAAAGACACGACTAGGGAAGGGAGAAGTATTTCTCTCCCATCAGAGCACAAGCACAAAGACAGGCATTATACTTGAAAATGGCTATTACATAGAATATAGAACATAGAACACGACACCATTCTGCCCACAATGTTGTGCCAAACTTTTAACCTACTCTCGAGATCAATCTAACCCATCCCTCCTATGTAACCCTTCATTTCTCTGTCATCCATGTGCCTATCCAAGAGTTTCTTAAATGCCCCTAATGTATCTGCTTCAGATACCACCCCTGGCAGGGTGTTCCCCACATCCACCATTCTCTGTGTGAAAAATAACTACCCCTACACCTTCCTCCAATCACCTTAAAATCATGCCCCCTCATTTTAGCTGTTTCTGCTCTGGGAAAAGGTCTCTGGCTGTTCACTCAAACTATGCCTCATCATCTTGTACACCACTGTCATGTTGCCTCTCTTCCTCCTTCACTCCTAACTCACTCAGCCTATCCTCATGGATAAGACGGATGAAACAACTCAATTTATTCATGTCTTTACTTACTTAGTGATACAGCACAGAGCAGGCCCCTCTGTCTCTTCGAGGCCCGCCACCCCAAGAACCCCACAACCCCAATTTAACCCTAACTTAATCACGGGACAATTTACAGTTAACCTACCTGGTTCATCTTTGGACTGTGAGAGGAAACTGGAGAACCTGGGGAAAGCACATGTTCCACAGGGAGGTCATACAGAAACAGGCAGTGCCAGAATTGAACTCTGAACTCCAGAACACCCCGAGCTGTAATAGTGTCGCACTAACCGTTAGACTGTCGTGGTGTGAGAAACCACCGGGAACTGGCAAGAGCTGGAAGTATCCATTGTTACATGATGCAAAGATAGCTCTAAGGTTCTCTGCTCTGGGGAAGGTAGTGTTCCAGTTCATGTGTGGCTGGTAGAAGAGAACATTTTCTGTCTTGTCAGTGCAAATGAAAGTGAGGAAATGGGTACCTGTTGGTCAGCGGACTCATTCCTACCAACCTCCCTATTGCCCACAGTCACCTTTGTGTACACTTTGATCAGAGAAAGGGGTGGATTACACACTGAGTCAGCTGAGACAGAGGGATGTGGCGATCAGACACCTCCTCCTCACCTACCGTTTGCAACGCTGGTTCACCTTGGGCAGAAGGTTTCAGCGTCATGTACAAAAATACAGGGGATTTTCAAGATGCTCAGCAGGTCAGACGTTGTCCACACCGAGAGAAACGAGGGAACAAGCCTTTTCAATGACCTATCGCCAGAACTCTGCAACTTTCTTCATATCATGTTGGGTTCTCTTACAGTGCAGAACAAAGCCATTTTGATCAGAGAGTCCATGCCGGCTCTCAGTCCAATCCCAGCACTCCCATTCCCCACTTATTTTCCTGTAAGTTGTACCCACACCCTCTCCCAATTCTCCCTCCAAACACGCACACAATTGAAAAATTCTGTGTCTTCTCTGCCCACTACACTGACTGTATCCAAGGTAACTTTGGGATAGCATCCGGATTACTACCACAGGACGTGTACATTGTTGCCATCAGGAAGAGCGCACAGGGGTCTCAGGACTCACCACCACCGCCAGGCTTAGGAACAATTATTATCCCTCGACCATCAGGCTCTTGAACCAGAAGGGATAACATCATTCACCTTCAGTTGCCCCATCACTGAACTGTTCCCACAACCTATGGACTCACTTTCAATGACTCTTCATCTCATGTTCTTGATATTTATTGTTTATTTATTTATTTATTATTATTATAAGCATTATTTCTTTTTTCTTCTTGTATTTGCACAGTTTGTTGTCTTCTGCACACTGCATGTATGTCCAGTTGAGTGGCCTTTCATTGATTCTATTATGGCTATTGGATTTATTGAGTATGCCCGCAAGAAAGTGAATCTCAGGGTTGTATATGGTGACATATATGTACTTTGATCATAAAATTTACTTTGAACTTTGAACTTGTAGAGAGCTGTCAACAAGTTGGTCTGGAGTTTCCTGGGGATCCTTTGAAGATCAGTAGAACACTCCCACAATAAGTTCACTTCTTATTTATTCTTCAGTTAGCCAACAGGAATCCATTTGAACATTTTGATGCACTGACTCTTTTTCCTCCTCTCCATTCCTTCTGGAAAGTCCTGTGACTGAGAATGCTCTGGGAAAGTTCCACCAGACAGAGATAAGGAAAAATGTCTTTAGCCAGATGGAATTCATTGCAACAGACAGCTGTAGAGGCCAAATCATTGGGTATATTTAAGGATTTAAGGCAAAGGCTGATAGGTTCTTCATTAGTAAAGGTGTCAAAGGTTACAGGGAGAAGGCAGGGGAATGGGGTTGAGAGGGATAATAAATCAGCCATGGACCCACTGGCCTAATTCTGCTCCAATGACTTACGGTGTTATAGTCTCTCTTTGGGAAGCATTTCCATCTCTTTCCTTTGGGTGGATCATGTTACTGGGAGTGGTCATGTTACTGGGATCCTTCTGAGTACAGTACAACTGAAAGGCTTTGACAGCTGGAGAAGGAGAAGTCCAACCTTTGAGCTTCCTAACTGCACCAACAGCTTGAGCATTTCATTCAAAAATACTCAAACACTATTAAAAATTAAACATGGTGTTTCAGACTATTTCCATTATTACAAGTGTTTTAAAATATTCAAGCACTTAAACACTCCAATATTTTTTAAATGGTTAACTATATCTGAATAACTCAAACACTGCAAAAATAAGTTACATAGAACAATGAGCAGTACAGCACAGGAACAGGCCCTTCAGCCCACAATGTCTGCACTGACCCTGATACTAATCTGACCAATCTCACCTCCCTGCACATGGTCTAAACCCCTCTGTTCCCTGCCTGTCCATATGTCAGTCAAAATGTCCATCAGATACATTTATTATCAAGGACCCCCACCATCCAGGTCATGCTCTTTTCTCACTGCTGCCATCAGGAAGGAGGTATAAGATCCTTGAGTTCCACACCGCCAGGCTGAGGAACAGTTATTACCTTTGAACCATCAGCCTCTTGAATGAGGGGGTATAACTTCACTCGCTACAACTCTGAATTGATTCCTCAACTTACAGAGTCACTGTCCAGGACTCTACAACTCATTTTAATTCCCATTCCCATTCCCATTTCGACCTATGGTTCCATGGCCTCCTCCTGTGCCATGATGAGGACACCCTCAGGGTGGAGGAGAAACGTACTGTAATCTGTTTGGGCAGCCTCCAAACTGATGGTTTAAAAAATTCTCTCCCCCTTCCCTCTTCCACTATTCCTCACTCTGACCTTTTACCTCTTCTCACTGGCCTATCACCTTCCCCTGCTGCCCTTTCATCTTCGCTTTCACCTATGGTCAACTCTGATCTCCTGTCAGATTCCTTCTTCTCCAGCACTTTATCTTTCCTCGCTCCCTGGCTTCACCTATCACAGACAGACAGACATACTTTATTGATCCCGAGGGAATTTGGGTTTTGTTACAGTTGCACCAACCAAGAATAGTGTAGAAATATAGCAATATAAAACCATAAATAATTAAATAATAATAAGTTAATCATGCCAAGTGGAAATTAGTCCAGGACCAGCCTATTGGCTCAGGGTGTCTGACACTCCGAGGGAGGAGTTGTAAAGTTTGATGGCCACAGGCAGGAATGACTTCCTATGATGCTCGGTGTTGCGTCTCGGTGGAATGAGTCTCTGGCTGAATGTACTCCTGTGCCTAACCAGTACATTATGGAGTGGATGGGAGTCATTGTCCAAGATGGCATGCAACTTGGACAGCATCCTCTTTTCAGAATCACCTTCCAGCTAGTCCTCCTTCCCCTCCCCCAACCATTTTATTCTGATGTCTTCCCCCTTCCTTTCCAGTCCTGAAGAAGGGTCTCGCTCCGAAACATTGACTGTTTGCTCTTTTCCATAGATGTTGCCTGACCTGCTGAGTTCCTCCAGCATTTTGTGTGTGTTGCTCCGGATTTCCAGCATCTGCAGAAACTCTTGTGTTTATGTTCTCAGTATTATTTATTAATAGTATATGGTGACATATACGTGACTGAATAATAAATTTATTTTGAACTCTAAATATAGCTATCGTATTTGCTTCCACCACCCTGCACCCCACCCTCCAGCCCCTGAGAAGGGCTGCTCCATGGAGAGGGGCTGGTCTCTGGAGATATCCGCCTGCACTATAAGGGTTGATAAAGTGCCAGAGATGGAAAAAGAAAGACATTTAAAAGTTCAAAGTTCAAAATGAATTTATTATCGAAATACTTATATGTTACCATATACCACCTTAATATTCATTTTCTTGGAGGCATTTACAGGAAAAAAGAAAGACAATATAACTTAACAAAAACGATACATAAGCAAGGACTGACAAACAACCAACGTGCAAAAGAAGACAAATATAAAATAATACCCAGAACAAGAGTTGTAAAGAGTCTTTGAAAGTGAATCTGCATGGTGTGGAGTTATTTCACCTGAAAGGTGAATCAGCGAGCTCAAACCAACCCTTTCCACAGTCAATGAATCACTTCCACAGAGTGTCTGTTCTGTGGGACGGTGTGTCACAGCATCCGTCCGCAGTGGATCCACACAGCAAGAGTCCACAAAAGTGTTTGTCCCTAATGACAGCACCCTAGAGTCTGGTGGTGAAGGAGGTGAATGAAGGTTTTACAGCGGCTGAGAATGATATCCTCAGCTGTATGAGGCAGCAGATATTGAAGACCCACCACGGATACCCCTTCCCAAGCTCTGAATCCCGCCACTGCCCAAGAGAAACATTCGTTTCATTTGGCATGTAATAAACCGCCCCCCACCCACCCTTTCCTCTACTGAACCCTCTGCCCCTCCTCTGGTTACAGCCTGCACTGTGTAAGATGTTGGTCTCTCATGTGCTAATATTTGATTAATCTAGCATTAAAAACCACAACACGTGAAGCAAACATTTTCTGTGAGTGCAGATGGAAATGTAGTGCCCAGTTTGGAACTGTTATTTCCAGGATTCAGATGCAAGGTCGTGTTTGTTTTACTTGGTTGAATATAAGGGTGCTTTTGATATGTTATGGACAGTAGAGATTATGTCATTTCCTTTGTTTTATTTTTATTTCATTATAGCTAAATACATTCAATCATATGACCGATCTGGGGACTGTGATTGGCTGAGCTCCATGCCTGTAGAAGCACCTGGGACAGAGGGGGTCCAGGCTTGTGACTGGCTGCACTCACCATGGCTGTCCTTTGTACAACCCAGGCATATGTGCAGAGCCCAGGCAGACATCCCAATGTTTCTGTCTCTGCCATCACCCCGGCAGTCTAGGGGTCTCAGCTGAGAGCTGTGGGGTGGAAGGGGTAACATTTCCACAGTTGGCAGCCATCTACTCTCATCACGATTTGTTGCCAAGGTCTGCTTACAGACTGGTGACTCTTCATTTGGTCTTGGCATCAAGCTGCCGGAACATGAAGTGTAGTTTTGTTTTATTTATTTATTGAGATACAGTGTGGAATGGGTCCTTCTGGTCCTTCGAGCCATGCCGCCAGCAACCTACCGATTTAACCCTACCCCAATCACGGGCGATTTACAATGACCGATTAACCTACTAACTGGTACGTCTTTGGACTGTGGGAGGAAACCCACATGGTCACGGCGAGGGCATATAAACTCCTTACGGGTCCATCGGAATAGAACTCTGATCTCCAGTGTTCCCAGTTGTGATAGCGTGGTGTTTACCACTGCCCTACTTTGGTTCCCACTGCAGTCTGTTGATGGCCCCAGAGGAGCTTCAGGGCAGTGAAGTGGGTAGAACTGCTGTCCACAGCTCCATGGACCCAGCTTATTCACACCCAGCCTGTGTGGAGCTTGCACGTTCCCCCGTGCGGAGTTTGCACGTTCCCCCATGCGGAGTTTGCACGTTCCCCCCTGCGGAGTTTGCACATTCCTCTGTGTGGAGTTTACACGTTCCCCTGTGAGGAGTTTGCATGTTCCCCTGTGTGGAGTTTGCACATTCCTCTGTGTGGAGTTTACACGTTCCCCTGTGAGGAGTTTGCATGTTCCCCTGTGTGGAGTTTACATGTTCCTCTGTGAGGGGTTTGCATGTTCCCCTGTGTGGAGTTTACACATTCCCGTGTGGAGTTTGCACGTTCCCCCGTGCGGAGTTTGCACGATCCCCCGTGCGGAATTTGCACGATCCCCCATGCGGAGTTTGCACGTTCCTCTGTGAGGAGTTTGCATGTTCCCCTGTGTGGAGTTTGCACGTTCCCCTGTGTGGGTTTCCCCCAGATTCTCTGGTTTCCTCCCAAACCCCAAAAACATACGAGTTGGAAGTTGTCTGCTGTAAACAGCCCTGAGTACAGGGATTAGAAGGGACTTCAGCTTCTTGAGGAAACCATGCCAACTATGGCCTATTTTGTCATGTGCCTTCAACTTCCCTGAGACTTCATCCTCCTTAATAATCGACTCCAACATCTTCCCACCCACTGAGGTCAGACTAACTGGCCTATAATTTCCTTTCATCTGTCTCTCTCTCTTCTTGAAGAGTGAAGTGACATTTGCAATGTTTCAGTCTTCCAGAACCATTCCAGAATCTAGAGATTCTTGAAGGATCATTACTAATCCCTCCAGAATCTCTTCAGTCACCTCGTTCAGAACCCTGGGGTGTACACCATCTGGTCCAGGTGCCTCACTCACCTTCATCCTTTCCGTTTCCCTAGAACCTGCTCTCTAGTAATGATAACTTCATACATCCATGACCCCTGACACCTGGAACTTCCAACATTCTGCTAGTGTTTTCCACAGTGAAGACTGATACGGAATACTTCCTCAGTTTGTCCACCATTTCCTCGTCCCACATTACTACCACTCCAGCATTGTTTTCCAGCGGTCCAATATCTACTCTCGCTTCTCTTTTACACTTTATGTATCTGAAGAAACTTTTGCTATCCTCTTAAATATTACTGGCTAGCTTACTTTCATATTCTATCTTTACCTTCTTTATGACTTTTTAAGTTGCCTTCTGTTGGTTTTTAAAAACTTCCCATTGATGTTTGCTCTATTATATGCCCTCTCTTTGGCTTTTATGTTGGCTTTAACTTCCGGTGTTAGCCACTGCCATCTTCCCTTTCCATCCTTCTCTCCTGCCCTCCTGCCTTCTCTCTCACCTGGACACCCCTATCACCTTCCAGCTTGTGCTCCTCCACCTCTCATTCTGGCTTCTGCTCTCTTCCTTTCTCAGCTCGAAGCATCAACTACTCATTTCCCGTTGTAGATGCTGCCTAACCTGCTGAGTTCCTCCAGTGTTTTGTGTGTGTTGCTCAGGATTTCCAGCATCTGCACTATCTCTTGTTTCTCAAGTAAGAGCTGGCTAATGCCCAGTCTCAGTCAGACAAAACTCACCAAGTGCCACACAGTGAAAGGATCACACTTTTTATCCGTCTGTGTGTTGGCAGTCACATCCCATGGCTTGATGTTCTCGCAGTAATGTCTTTATCAGAACCAGAATCAGATTTATCACCAGCATGTGTCGTGAAATTTGTTAACTTAGCAGCAGCAGTTCGATGCAATACAGAATAAAGAAGAAGAAGAAAGTAATAATAATAACAACAATAAATAAATAAATAAACAAACAAACAAATACATAGATTACAATATGTTTAGATACGTATGTTGAATAGATTAAAAATCTTGCAAAAACAGAAATAATATATATTTTAAAAGTGAGGCAGTGTTCGCAGGTTCAAAGTCCATTTAGGAATCGGTTGGCGGGGGGGAAGAAGCTGTTCCTGAATTGCTGAGTGTGTGCCTTCAGGCTTCTGTACCTCCTCCCTGATGGTAACAGTGAGAAAAGGGCATGCCCTGGGTGCTGGATGTCCTTAATAATGGACGCTGCCTTTCTGAGACACCGCTCCCTGAAGATGTCCTGGGTACTTTGTAGGCTAGTGCCCAAGATGGAGCTGACTAGATTTACAAACTTCTGCAGCTTCTTTCGGTCCTGTGCAGTAGCCCTTCCATACCAGACAGTGATGCAGCCTCCATGGTACATCTATACAAGTTGTTGAGTGCATTTGTTGACATACCAGATCTCTTCAAACTCCTAATGAAGTACAGCGGCTGTCTTATGAGGTTCTCACTTTCAGAATAATGTACAGTAAGCAGATTGAGGCATCCACAGGCAGGGCTGTGAACGGGATGTGTGTCAGGATATGAATGCTCTGAAACAGAATTACCTCAGAACAGCTGAGTGAAACATCGCCCAGCGTGCTCTCCCTCTGCAGCCCATCAGGGCCAGCTGTGTGCCCTTTCCCTCGCCCCACAGCAAGGTCACACAAGATCTGAAACTGGCTACGTCTCTGCCTAATTGAGATTGAATTGAGTTCTCTATAATGCTGTTGAACCTTTTGAAGCTCACTCACGAAAGCAAAGGGAGGGCCACACGTCCCGTGAAATCTCCCTCATTCTGTCTGTTGTATTTCTGAGCATCGGCTTATTCTAATCACCGTGGGTTCCGAAAGGGAAATTTCTCTCAGGGAGAGATTGGAGGGAGACATTGCTCAGGTTTCACGGATTTGAGTTTTTCAAATGCTGAAAAGTTATTTGCAGAGTTACATGACAGAGAACTATCCAAAAATAATGGAATAAATACCTTAATCAGGTATTTCCCTGGAATTTTACCTTTGGTGCTGTTGGAAAGTCTGTCGATTATATTGCTAGTTGCGTGTCCAAATCCTTACACAGTATCTCTGGTCAGGTCCTAAAGGATATTTGGAATAAAAAGGCAGTGGTATTGGGGGTATAATTGGTGCTCAGAAAACAAGGGTGGATTTCAGGACCTGTCACATAGATTGTAAACAGCATCACAGTGATCTGAATTACACATTCTATGAGTTATGAGCTGGAAGAACAATGTCTCCTTGACAGGAATGAAATTCACTGCAGAAACTGGATCAATTTTCCAAAGGACAGTGTGGTTTCTGTGTGGAGGGGTCTGTTTATTATTCTGTCTTGGTTATAATTACAGTCACACATGGAATCACCAGATGCTACAGTCGTTTATTTTCAATCCTTGGATAAATTTGGCCTGGGATTAAATGATAAATTAAATATTAGTCATTTATAAATAATCACATTGTCTGGGCTACAAATGGGATCCTGGAAGCACAGCTCTGAATGAGTGTGATAAGTGTGGACTGGGCTTCATCAACTCTCCGAAAGTTTGGTGAAGGGATCACGTGGTTCTTGGGATGTGGTGATATTGTAATCGTGCTGGTGATTGACAGGCCTCGGCTGACTCTGCACCGCGGGTTACTGCTCCGTGCAGCCTCACGCCTGGATGTGTGTGCACTGTCTCCAGCCCCGGCTCTGAGGGCAGGTCAGAACTTCACCTCTTAAAACATGACCGTCTCTGTACAAAACTTCCAAGCCACTCCAAAGGCGTGAGGTAAATCAGCTTGTATCAGTTTCTACATGGCAAGAATTTTGTTCAATCTGTCTCACGTACAGCAATTTGTTCCTCTGTATCAGCCTCAAAGCAGGCAGGCTGTGTGAAGGCACTTTCTTTATTCAGATCTGATTTGTTCCTTTGTCTTCAGACTTATCAGTTACACTCTGAGCAAACGCTGCATTTGTTTGTGGTTGAAGAATTTATGGCCATTAATGACAGCCCGTTCTGAGTCAGGCTGCACAGGCTGGGGGTATTGTCTATTTCCGGTGGTGATTTATATCCCCTGCTACTCTGCTAGTGTCACTTTGGAGCAGGAATACTTTGTCATCTAGAATGACTGAAGATAATGTTCGACTAGTCCGGACGTGTGTCTATATTCTGCCATCTCTGTTCTATTAATACCATGCACAGGGAGAGTGGTTTTATACAGAGTGTCTGCTCAGAGGAATACTGATCTGCTCTGTTGGAATATTTCCCTTTAATTTGATGCCCATGTAAGTAACGAACAAAATTAATAAGCTATGTGACGATAATAACAATTGTTTGTTCTTGAATTGAATTGGTACACTTTAATTTAAGATAGGTAAACATGTTTGCATGCAAATAGTGTCTTGGGTTTGCTAAAACCTTGTAATTCATCTTCTATGGCTGAGAAGTTGAGATTGCTGATCTCGTTACCTATGTTCCTGGGAGGAAGAGATTTATATTAAGTGCTTTCTGGACTGGTCTGACACACGGACTTCTGCAATATCAAATTAAAGTATTTGTTTTCCAAGCTTCACTTTATTGGATTGTTATTCATTCTGTAAGCCAAGTGACTGTCAGGTCCACTTTAAAGGTGAAGTCAAAGCTACAATGTGCCAGTAACCTAAAAAAAAATGAACCTAATTGCATTGGACAAAACCAGGCCTTCATCAGCCAAGCCTAAAGCAGAGCACAAAATAAATACATTTTGTCATTCCATGTAAATAGACACTGATTCTAAACTTTGCTTAAAACGCAGCTGAACTAGTTCTGGTCCTTCTCTGATGTTTTACATGAAATCATAGGATCTAGAGCACTTGGTGAAGCTATTGTGGAATTAATGGGTCAGGGTTTAGAACACCGAATGGTGCAGCACAAACCCTGCGGTCCATGTTTTGCCGACCATTTTAACCTACTCTAAGAGCAATCTGACCTTTCCTTCCTACATAGCCCTCCATTTCTCTATCATCTATGTGCCAATCCAAGAGTTTCTTACATGTAGCCAGTGTATGGGCCTTGACCACCAATCCTGGCAGGATGTTCCACAAACTCACCACTCTCTGTGTTAAAATACACAATTATCTCTCACGGTTTCCCTATACTTTCCCTCAGTTATCCATTTAAACCCTGAAAAAGCATCTCTGGCTGTCCACTCTATCCATGCCTCTTATCATCTTGTACACCTCTATCAATTCCCCTCTCATCCTCCTTCACTCCGAAGAAAGCTGCACGTGGCCACTTGCTGAATATTGACATCTCTTATAAATTCCACTCTTCTCTGCACCTATCAACTCCAGAAGTATTTTTTGAGATGTTGTTGAAATTGTGAATGAGTTCTGTTGGAGTGAAAGGGACCAGGCGCTGGGGACCCGAGTGCGCAGAGCAACGTTCACAAGTGAGAAACCTCACAGTGGAGTGAGAGAGACGAGGCACTGGGGACCTAAGTGAACAGGGCAAACTTCACTGGTTAGAAACGCCGGTGTTGTTATTTTCAGTGTTGATCGACTGGAAGATAAGATAAAATTTAAGATTAGCTGTATTTGCCATATGTACATTGAAACATACAGTGCAATGCGTCATTACGCAAAATCAAATCAGCGAGGATTGTGCTGGGCAGCCTGCAAGTGCCATAATGCTTCCGGCACCCTCCATGATGTGCACACAACTCACTAACTCTAACCCAACCCTAAATTTAAACATCTTTGGAATGTGGGAGGAAACCGGAGCATCTGCAGGAAACCCACGCACTAACGGGGAGAACGTTTAAACTCCTACGGGCAGCTGGAGGGATCGAACGCCCATCTTACAGCTGGCACTGTAAGGTGTTACACCAACCACTGTGTTACTGTGCTGCTGTATTAATATTTTACAGTGTTAGAGGATGGCATGTTATGAAGTACTGGGTTGTGTGCCTACATCTTTCCCACATTGCCAGTATAAGCTCTGCGTCACTGCAGCTCGTTCTGCTCTAGGTACAGAAACTGCACGGGCTCCATCAGTCTAACCACAATCTCTCCGGTGTACCTGTGCAACTGTACTCGCTCAGAAACCAAAGCCCTGCAGATGCTGAAAATCTGAAATACACATGGAGGACTATGGCCAGTGTAGGAGGGAAGGGTTAGAGGGACCTTGGAGTAGGTTTATATTGGTTGGCACAACATTGTGGGCTGAAGGGTTCATCCTGTGCTGCACTGTTCTAAATTCTGTGTTTCAAAAACAGAAAATGCTGGAAATGGTTGCCAGCAGAGAGAGAATCAGAGGGCTGTTTCAGGTTAACTGCTTTTGATCAAAACTAGGAACAGTTGGGAAGTAGAAATGGGGAGAGACCAAAGGGAAAGGATGGAGAGAGATTGAACTGGATGGTAGGGGTGCCTTGATGAAGGATTTCAACCCAAACCATCAACAATTCCCTCCCCTAACACCACCCCCTCCTCAACACTGACGCTGCTTGACCTACCGAGTTCCTCTAGCAGATTGTTGGTCCAAAAGGTGGCACTGGCAGAGAAAGGCCGGTCGAATAGCCTAGCAATTCCAGAAGACCTCTCTGGACCTCACAAGGGACACAGATGCTGGAGCCTGGAGCAAAATGTAAACTGCTGGAGGAACTCAATGGGTTGAGCAGAGTCTTTGGAGACAGAGGGAGTCTCTTCATGCAGAGCGTTGAGCAGAAACCTTGACAATCCCTCTGCCTCCACAGATGTTGCTGAGCTGCTCAGCTATTCCGGCAGACTAATTGTCGCGCCACATTAAGGGAGGTGCATGCGACCAGACGGAGTGAATAAACAAACACAAAACAAGACAGGAACAAAGAGATGGAGATCGTTTCCTGGACTTCCGAAATAAGAGAACGCTGGAGATTTCATCGGATGCGGGAGGGAATGCCATTACTTCAACTCTGAAATGATCACTGCTCTTTACTCACTTTCAAGGACTACAACTCATGTTTTCACTATTATTGACTGTTATTATTAATATTATTATTTGCATTTACACAGGTTGTCTTTTGCACAATGGTTGCTTTTTAGTCTTTGTGCGTAGTTTTTCACTGATTCTATTGTATTTCTTTATTCTTCAGTGAATGCCTGCAGGAAAGTGAATTGTGGGATAGTATATTGTGACGTATACATACTTCGAAAATAAATTCATTTTGAACTATGAACTTTTGAGTTAGTCTTCCGGGCTGATGACCTTATATGAGAACTATCACAAACTGGACTGGCTGCTTATCTGAAATTGTCAGATTGATGTTGAACCTTGAGCACTGTATGTGCTCACTGGAAGATAAGGAGGTGTTCCCTGGGCTAATGTTGGGCTTTGTTGAGATGGTGTGAGACGCCAAAGGCTGAGTGCTCAGTGTAGGAGTGAGTCAGGAATTAAAGTGATAGACAAATAGAACCTGTTGAGTCTGTCTTATGCCTGTATGTTACAGGTGCACCTACATACTGAGTTAGTACATCGCCACAGGTGGAATAAAGGTGCGTACTTTGTCTGCTGGCTTGAAAGTGGCTCAACGACCTCATGTAACCTGACTCACTGAAGATCCAGAGGAGTCCTTTAAGGATGTTGTTGAGACTATTCTCTGACCAGTAGTGGGAGTCCCTTCCCGGTATCTCTTTGCTCTGGGCAGAATGGACTTCACATTATCAGTTTATTTATTCAGAGATGCAGCATGGTAACCGGTCTTTCGTGGGAAATAACCTCTTCACCTGTCTGTTGAGAAAACCTGTAAGGAGATTAGCCCTACCCCTTCTCTCTGAGAAGGGATTGTATAAAACCTTCCACCTAAAGCTCCAATGAATCTCTGCAACGACATGCTACACACATTTCAATTCTGTTTTACAATTAGCACTCAGGAAACATGCAGGTTCATTGTTTTGGTTTACTTAAGGCAGACTAAATAAATCACCATCTTTTTGCTGTTCTTGGCATCTGAATCATTAGCCTCTTCTCAAGGAGTCGGATCACGTCTCACAAGTCTGAGACCAACACTTCCGTCTTGGCTGGGGGGTGGGGGGGGGAATCTGGTTCCTCATCTTAACAAAACTATGATTTATACATGCACACTATTAATCAATATCGCTCAAACAAAGTCAAACCAATCCTCGTTTCTGGGAAATTACACAGAAAGCCACTTGGAATTGATTAAAGTCTCTCTTGACAAGTTTCAGGCCGAGTGTAAACTATTCGGAAAATGTATCAGCAAGTTCACGTTGGTTTAAGAGTATACCTGGAGATCGAGTCACTGCCATTGTCTTGTTGCTTGAGGACAATATTCGGCATTGCTCCATGATGTAGCGGAGGTACTGTAATATGCATTTCCAATCAGGTCACCAGTTTATTCGTAGGCAAAGCTTGAATCATTTTCTTTGCTTTCACTAATGAATAAGGATAAAATTGCTCTGCTGAATGATCAGGAACTTGAAATGTTCACTGAATCTCTCTCTCTCCACTAATGCTGCCCGACTTGCAGAGTCAGTTGCTTTGGGTTTTCATACAGACTGCTCTTGGAAAGTTCTGTAGGTAGTCCAAGGGTGAGACACGTGGATGGTGGAAATCACAGTTGCCTGGTAGACCATGAGCATTGTGGCATGTTTACAGCCGTGATCTTTCCCTCAGTTGGCCAAAAGATGTAGTGGTGAATGTCATTGTTAATGTCAGTCTTTGCTGAGAAGTGTTGCTCAACAACTGGAAAATGATTCATATGTTCATAATCATATCAGGAATGGTGAGGTACTCGGGGTAAAGTTGTCAAGGACATCTGTGTTGTGACTATGAAATGCAAAACCCATTTTCCAGTGAGTTTCAATGAAGACTTAGAAGTCAGACTCTGAAGATGTCACATAGAGTATTGTTGGATTTGGGGTTGGAGATGGAAATGGAGTTGGGGTTGGAGTTGGAAGTGGAGTTGGGGTTGGAGATGGAAATGGAGTTGGGGTTGGAGATGGAAATGGAGTTGGGGTTGGAGTTGGAAGTGGAGTTGGAAGTGGAGTTGGGGTTGTATTGGTTTTGATGTTGGAAATGGATTTGGAGTTGGATTTGAATCAGTATTGATGTTAGAATTGGAGTTGAAATTGGAATGTGTTTATTATTACCCCATGTAGCAAGGTACAGAGCCTTGCATATTGTTATTTGTACTCTATACCATACATACAAATCAATTCATTGCACAGTCCACTCAGGTAGTACAAGGTAAAACAAAATGGAGAATAAATTGTAACAGCTACAGAGAAAGTGCAGTGTAAGTAAACAACAAAGAGCAAGATCCTAATGATGTAGATTTTTGAGGTTTTATCATATTAGGGAACCATTTGATCATTTTACAACAGCAGGGTAGAGCTGTCCTTGAGTCTGGTGGTACGTTTGTATCTTCTGCCTGATGAGAGAGGGGAGACTACAGACTGTCTGGGGTGGGTGGGGTCTTTGATTATGTTGGCAGCTTTACGGAGTCAGTGAGAAGCGTAGACAGAGTCCATGGAGGGGAGGCTGGTTTCTGTGATGTACTGAGCTGTGCCCACAACTCCCTACAGTTTCTTGTGGTTTCATGCAGAGTGGTTGCCAGGCGAAGCCATGATGCATTCAGATAGGACGCTTTCTATGGTGCATTGATAAAAATTGGTAAGGGCCAATTGGGTATGCTGAATTTCTTTAATTTCCTGAGGAAGTAGAGACATTGGTGAGCTTTCTTGGCCAGAGTGTCCTGGTGAATGGACCAGGACAAGGTTTTGATGACGTTTCCTTCCAGGTACACGAAACTCTCAACCCTATTAATCTCATCACTATTGAAGAAGGCAGGAGCATGTGCATCATTTTCAGTGACCCTATAATCTTATAGATGTGAGAGATTTTGAATACTTTCCTACTTGTTTTGTGGATTAGCTCCATTCCACCATGAAATAAGTTGCAACTTTTCGAGAGAGGTAGAGGAATATTCCAGGGCTGTCTGGGAATAGAACCAGCTCTGTTGACTCCCATCGACCTGTGCCTGGGTCATCAGATTCTCAGAAACCAGTGTCGAGCCCCCAGGCAGCACAGTGGCAGCTCTTCTCATCCAGCACATCACAACACCTTGACTCCCAGTCAACGGAGCCTTAGCGCCTCCACAGATTAGACTTACTTATCACATGTACGTCAAGACATCAAACAATACAGTGAAATGCATTGCTTGCGTCAATGACCAACACAATCCGAGGATGTGCTGGGGGCAGTCCGCACGTGTCACCATGCTTCTGGAGTCAACGCAGCATGTCCATAACTTAATAACCCTAACCTATATATGTTTGGGATGTGGGAGGAAACCAGAGCACATGGAGGAAACTTGCATGGTCATAGGGAGAAAGTACAATCTCTTTACAGGCAGCAGTGGGAATTGAACCCTGATCAAAGCTTTACACTAACTGCCACGCCACCGTTGGAGGGTACGGTGTTTCTTTTCCACAATACATTAGTAAATTATCACCTTTGTAGAAAATCTTCAGTAGAAAATGTATAGATCAATCTGAACGAGAACAATCAATTGTCCTGATGCAGCGTCTTGACCCAAAACATCAAACACTGCTCTGCCTCCACAGATGCTGCTCGGCATGCAGAGCTGTGGCAGCAACCTGTACTTTGCGTCAGCTTCCAGCGTCCCGAGTTCCCAATCAAACGTTCCATATGATAACCGGGTGAGCCAGTGCAGCTCCCACTGTTCAACACCACGACGGGCTCCTCATGTGTGCCGAGATGCATTGACCAAGTATGGCACCGAATGATAGAGTTATGAAGGTAAAGACGGTGTACGATGTGTTGGCCTTCATTAGTCGGGGAATTGAGTTCCAGTGCCACGAAGTAATGTTGCAGCTCCATAAAAGTGTTTGCACTACACTTGGAGTATTGTGTTCAATTCTGGTCGCCTCATTATAGGAAGAATGTGGAGGCTTTAGAGAGGATGCAAAGGAGATTTGCCAGGATACTGCGAGGAAATGTTGAGTGAGCTATGGCTTTTCTCTTTACAGTAAAGGAGGATGAGAGGTATACAAAGTAATAAGGTGCATAGATGGAGTGGACAGACATGGACTTTCTTCCCTTAGGTGGTAATGGCTAATATGAGGGGGCATCATTTTAAGATGATTGGAGGAAAGTATGGGAGGGATGTCATATGTAGGCTTTTTTAACTCAGAAAATGTTGCTAAAGGTGGTTGTAGAAGCTGATACATTAGGAACATTTAAGAAACTCTTAGATAGGCAGATGGATGAAAGAAAAATGGTGGACTATTTGGGAGGGAAGGATTAGATAGATCTTAAAGCAGGTTAAAAGGCTGGCACATCATGGGCTGAATGGTCTGTACTGTGCTGCAGTGTTCTGTGTTCCATGTTAAGAATTTGAAAATGGTGATTCCAGTTCCGAGTGCAATTATCTCCGGGTCTTGATAAGATTGCTCTGTACTCCAACTCTCTCCTGGGCTGGAGTGACCACTGCCACAGGACTTCCCTTTTAAAAACTCCGATGGAGAATGTCAGAGTTAATACTCCTGTTCTGACAAAAGGCCATCAACTGAAACATTAACTCTCTCCCATACCCCACGGACATTGACTGACCAGCAGAGCATTCCCAGAATTCTCCAGCATCAGCAGGTACTTGTTGGTCGTATTTCAATCTGTGGCTGGGGAGACATGGACATCCTCTTCAGGATAACATGGGGGAGTCAGTCTTTGTTCTTCAGTCTCTGAAATGGGTTCTGAGACCCACAGCTCCCTGACATAGAGGTGATTGATCAGCCAACTGAGGGTGGGCTCCACAGACCAGGGCCTTATTGAAGTCAGTCTGGACAGAAGGCAGATCATTGTATAAGTTATATTATGTTGCATCTGGGATGTTTGATCTTCTCAGCAGATATTTTCTCAGCAATTAACAACTAATTGCCCTGAATTTGCTCCGTTGTGAGAGATGATTGTGTTAAACACCCAAAGAAAATGTACGCCATACGGCAGAGGATAAAGGAAGGGAGAATGAGCGAAAGGACAATGTGACAAATCAAGAGAAGATGCATAGTGCAAAATGTCCAATAGCAATCAGTCAAAATGTCCAAAAGCAACCCGTCAGAGTGGAATAATCACCTTTCCCATGTCAAAAACAAAAATTAACTGAGTGATTATTCTCCCACAAGTGGAACTGAGAAATATACAGTACTGCGCCAATGTCTTAGGCACATATATATTGCTAAGACTTTTACACAGTGCTGTATTTGTCAACATGGAGTGGAGAGTGAATTTGTAAATGTGGCAGCAACAAAGGATATTGGGAATGGCGAAGGTGGAGTGCTGTGGGAGGTTTAGGGACAGATGGCAGTGGTGGGGGTAGTGTGCGTGCCTCTCCCTTCCCCTTTTCCCAACCCTCTCCCTGCCCCTTTCCTACTCCCAGTCCACAATAGAGACCCATATGAGAATCAGGTTTATCATCACTCACATATGCCATGAAATTTGTCTTTTTTTGCAGGAGCGGTACAGTGCAATATATAAAATTACTACAGTACTGTGCAAAAATCTTAGGCAGTGTGTGTGTGTGTGTGTGTGTGTGTGTGTGTGTGTGTGTGTGTGTGTGTGTGTGTGTGTGTGTGTGTGTGTGTGTGTGTGTGTGTGTGTGTGTGTGTGTGTGTGTGTGTGTGTGTGTGTGTGTGTGTGTGTGTGTGTAACACTTTTGCACAGTACTGCATGTATGGTTGAGAGCTGCATCTTACAGTTGCCTGAATTTTTGTTTGGCATATTAATTAGAGCAAAATAAATAGAACAAGGGAAAAGGAATTTTTAGAGGTTTGAATCTGTTACTGATCAGTTGGATCTGTTCTTGACACATTGTAGCCAAGACTGCGTGGATTGATGTCAAAATCAATGGCTCTGTGGCTGAGAGCATTAAAACATGTGTTAGAAAAAACTCTGAAGTTCTACATCGAAGATAGTTTTGGTGTCATCCCACAAGGATTCAAATCCTTTTCCTGCTGTACAATATGGATAATAAGAAGGGGTGCCAACATACACTCCTGGTGGGAAGCAGTTCATTGTTCAGCTAATATCCAATGAAGTATTTTAAGTATGACAAAAAAAGGGAAATCTAGTGCTTTGAAAGTAAAAACAACAGGGAATCATTAGAAAAGTTTTTAGTTATTTAACATTGAAACTGTAGATACTGGAAATCCTTGTGTAGTTGGGAGGTACAGTATCTCTGTGTTACCCTGTACAAACGTGAGATCAGTTTCAGACATCAGTCCGACTGAACTCAATGGAAGTGACGAGATCTCATTGCTGCCCTTAGTATCAGATCAATGCAATCAACAGTGCTTTCAGCAAAACTTCCTCAGTCTGACCTGGGGCACGCATCGTAAACCATACCACAGTTAAGCGATACGCTACATATTTTCATTGACTACAGGATTAGAAATGTGAATTCAAAAAAAAAAGATCCTCATGCTGCAAATCTGCAAGAAAAACAGAAACTGTTGGAAACACTCAACAGATCAGGTAACGTCCATGGAAAGAGAAGCAGAGCTAATATTTCAGATCAAAGAGTCTTTGTCAGAACTGAGCTTTAACAGAAGTCCTTTGACCTGAACATTTCTCTCTGTTTCGCCCTCCACTACCACTGTCAGACCGCTACTGAGTCATTCCAGAAGGTTCTGTTTTCTTATTTGTAGGATTGAGGCATTTACCCTATAATTTAGAAGTGTTTATTTTTAATTGACAATGACAAATAAAGTGAGACTTTGCATAAGTCTCCACATGCCATGTATGATGTATGAACCATCTACAGGTGTCACACTGACGTTTCTGGCCCATTCAGTGAGGTGTTGGCTATGAGAAAGGAGAAGTAGTGCAGGTATCAATGGGGGAACATCTACGTAATCGTGATCATAATGTCACGAGGTTTGGGATAGCTATAAAAAAGGATACAGACAAAGAGAAATGATTAATGGATATTACAATGAGTTAGGATCATATCTGGCCTGGTTAAATTGGAATTAAAGCTTCATCAGAAGAAATAATGGGAGACTTTTGAAATGGACAAGATGCAACTTTATTTCCATGAGAGAGACTGTTAAGGAATTAAAACGGGAGCTCCCTAAATTGGAAGCAAGTTAAAGAGTAAGAAGCAAGGAGTATAAACATTGACATGGGCTTAGCAGGAGAATCCAGAGAGTGGTTGTAGGTGGTGGCGCCTCTGACTGGAGGCCTGTGACTGGTGGAGCGCTGCAGGGGTCAGTGCTGGGTCCATAGTTGCTTGTCATCTACATCAATGATCTGAATGATAATGTGGTAAACTGGATCACCAAATTTGCAGATGGGACCTAGTGGCAGTGAGGAAGGATATCAAAGGGGATCCTTGCAGTGGGATCTGGACCAGCTGGAAAAAAGGACTGGAAAATGGCAGATAGAATTTAATACAGACAAGTGTGAGGTTTTTTGACTTTAGGAGGACCGACCAGGTAAGGACTTACAGTGTGATGGTAGGGCACTGAGGAGTGTGATAGAACAGAGGTATCTTGGAATACAGATTCATAATTCCCTGAAAGTGGTATCACAGGTAGGTAGGGTCATAAAGAAAGCTTTTGGCACATTGGCCTTCATAGTTCAGAGTACTAAGAACAGGGGATGGGAGGTAATATTGAAGTTGTATAAGATGTTGATGAGGCCTAATTTGAAGTATTGTGGGTAGTTCTGGTCACTCACCTACAGGAAGGATATCAATAAGTTTGAAAGAGTATAGAGTAAATTTACATAGATGTTGTTGGGACTTGAAGACCTGAACTAAAGGGGAAGGTTGAACAGGCTGAGTGAGACTAGAGCTAGAGATCATGGGTTAAGGGTGAAAGGTGAAATATTGAAAAGTGAGATATTTAAGGGGATCCTGAGCGGGAATTTGTTTACTCCGAGGGTGGTGAGAGTGTGGAATGAACTGCCAGAAGAACTGGTGGATACAGGTTCAATTGAATTAATTATTTATGTATTTATTTGTTTAGTTATTTAGAGTTACAGCGTGGAATTTTCCAGCGCTTTGAGCCATGCCCCCTGAAATCTACCAATTTAGCCATAGCTTCATCACAGGACAATTTATAATGCCCAATTTACCTACTAGCCGGTACGTGTTTAGACTGTGGGGGGATACTGGAGCACATGCAGGAAACCCTTCCATTCATGGGGAGGACGTACACACTCCTTACAGTATCACGCTAACCACTACACTACCATGACACCATTAAGAGATGTTTGGATAAGTACGTGGATGGGAAGGGTATGGACAGCTACGGTCCAGGTACAGGTTAATGGGACTAGGCAGAATAATAGCTCAGTATGGACTAGACAGGCCAAAGGGCCTGATTCTGTGTTGTAATGCTTTATGACTCTATGACTGGTGGCAGGCAGGTATACAAGTGAGGATGAAGTGGCCGATGAAATGTTCAGAGGAAAAATAAGGGAGAATCTGGCAGAGATTGGAAATGGACGTAATGGGGTATCCAGATATTTTCTATAGACATATAAACAGGAAAAGGGCTATAAACAGAGGTGAAACAGATCAAAAGGAAGGAGAAGACAAGAGAATTGTAGATGCTGGAATCTAAAACAGAAAACAGAATGCAGGAGGAACTCAGTGGATCTAACCACATTTGGGGAGGTTGTTTTGATTTGAAACACTACATCTGGACACAGAAATGGGAATACCTGTATATATCAGCATGAGGGGGATCGGGATAGATTCTGGTAGGTGATAGGTGGAACCAAATCGGGAGTAGGTGTTGGGCAGATGGAAGCAGGTGGGGGAAGGGGAGAAGGTGAACAAATGAAGCAGAAATCCAGGTGGACTCCAGTCAAGAGCTGTGAAACAGGATTTCTATTTTCTTTAACCTGTTTTTTTGAGTGTCTTATAAGCACTTCAATAGTGTCATCATGAGAAAGCAACAAATACATGGCAAACTGACTCATGTTCCATTAACTTCCATTAATCATACTCTGTGTTCAATATTTAATTAAATGTCAGACCTTTACAGCAAATAAAATGGCCCAGCAACATCAGAATGTTTTTTGTCAATCCCATTGATTCCCTGTGTGTTGCAGTCATGTTATACATCCAATGTCAGGGTCTGTAGGACACCTTCACTGATCAAATGTGATGAAGTCTACACTTCCCACGGATCACCTTTCCCCTCAGATCACGCGGATCATCATTCCATCATGAGATGCTGTTCCTACTTGGCTGGGAGCTGGGGAAGACCTTCCCTCCCGTCTGTCACAAATGACAACTCAGTTTTCAATGGACCAATGGTGACTTGCTGTACTCCCATCATTAGAACAGGCGATCGCAGCTCCCACCCACAATGGGCATAAATATCTGAAGGTGTTTGCACTGTGGTGTCAAGCATTACATCTTCATACCCTCATGCAAACTGTCATATAATCCATATAAACAGGTTAATAATTTAATTAAACCAAGTACATAGAGTTCTTGATCAGTGTGTACGCCAATTATTTTCAAAATACATATACCATATAGTACAACCTTGAGATTCATCTTCTTGCAGGCAACAAAACACAATAGTGTTACGAACCCCGTAACTGGGTCACTTACCAGCAAAGATAGAGAGGTCTGCTGAAATCTGATGGTACTATTTTTAAATGTTTTTATTTATAAAGGGGCACAAAAGTAAGGTTAATACAAACATTCAGATAACATACGTCGACAATAATCTAAAGCGCGGGTATAGTAATAATCAACAATAAGAAGTAGCTCTATCGTTTGTCTAGGGGTAAAACTATTGTCCGATGGAAATATCAAAGTCTCTGAAGTTCATGCAGGCTTTTAGCCTTTCGGGGACTGCTGGGTCTCACGTGTTGGAGAGAGAAAATAAACTTGCCAGCCTTTTGGACTCAAATCGTTGAATCGGGAACGTGGGTTCCCCGTTGTCAGTTCGAAGTCCTTTTCGGTGTTATCAGCCACTCGCTCCCTAGGCTAGGGGAACCGAATCACACGTGGCTCCCGAATAGCTTCCCGTCCTCACGGGAGCGATGAGTGATGGTGTCTCCATCTGGTGCGTCGCTGGGGTACTGCCTCCTGCAGACCCCTTTTTATCTTGACTTGCAGAGTTGTAGATGTCAATCAAGGTAGGGTGATACAATCCCCACCCCACATTGCCCGAGGGTGTCCATGTCCCTGATAGCTGGCACGTAGTATAGAGTCGCAATTCACACAGGTGTCTCTAAGAACAATGGTCAAATCCGTTGCATTGTCTCTCATTTCCTGGGTCCAAGACCCGAATTAATAGCGATCTTGCGATTCTCAGGAAGGAGGAGGCTGGTATCATAACAATAGAGTTCATGAAAAACCCTCACGCAAATAAGGCCATCAAACATCCAATGTGTGAAAACAGAACAAATGGTGCAAATGATGAAATAATACTCAGAACATGAACCAGAGCCCCGGAAAGTGTGTCCGCAGCCATTGAGCCAGTTCAGGACCGCAGTCGGCCTGGCAGGACACAACTGCGGAGACACTTCTCTGCTGAGGTGAGTAAAGCCTTCACAGAGTATCGAGCTGAACACGGGTTCACTCTTTGGCCTCGGCTTCAATCGGCTAAACATGGACTAAACATAAACTGAGCTTCGATCAGGCCTGAAATTTCAATCCAGCTGGAAGTTTGCTCAAGCAATTGCCAACGCAGCTGTACTGCAATCTCGGGAGGACAGTTTGCTGAGTCCTTCAGGGTACCACAAAAATGCCAAGTTGTACAGACAGTTCAAAAGCACGGTGCCCAGTGGGAAATTACAGGGTGCGGATTGCAGTGGTCGTAGTTTAGAGAAAATGTACTTAGTAGAATACTTAGCAGTTTTGTTAGCTGCCCGCAAAACACGGTTATGTTTTTTGCCTGTGCCATCATATGCAATGGAGTTGTTGCCTCTTGAAGTACTTAATATATTTTAAAATTCCTCTTTCTATCTTTGTACGAGATTATTTTCTCCACAAGCAAATTAGCATCAATGGCAAGGATTGAAACTGTGTAGTGAGATATTAGCAATGATGTGTTAGTGCACAACACATTCATCTAAACTTCCTTTCCTTGCTATTTTAACAAACTTGTGGTGCTATTTTTATTGCTCTGTGAGCTAGTCAGAAGCCTCTAAGTCAAGAAGTGGTTCATGTTTATACCTGCCAGAGAAACACTTCCTACTCCACACAAGTGGACATTCCCAGCTGTGGTATTTCAGGTGACTTAGTGATTCGTTAAGGTGACAAAGAGAGAGATTTGATTTGAAGGTTATTGCTACTGTACCCCAGAGTTTCCTTCCATGAAAGTTTCCGATGATTGTAGACCTTATATGGTTTGATATTGTCACTGCTCTGTCGATCTCTGCTTATGAACACAATAAATCTGATGTAATCCTCTCAATGACATTGCTGCTGCAAGCAATGATCCACGCAGTGACAAATATGAGTGCCGTTGGCAAGCTGTTGTTTAATTATGTCGAGGACATGCATGGTGAACAAGCCTTTCATTGAAAGAGTTATCTCAGAAACACTGAAACAGAGAGAGCTGAGTGAAATTGTTCTGCAGCGTTAAGCTACCAATGTTTGTCCTTCAGCCGCAGATGACTCCAGTGTTTGTTCTTTGATAGGCAGCTGGTGCAAACTTTCATTTAAAATGTGAGATCACAACATTCACGCAGTAGCATGAAGTGCATGAGCAAATGGTAATGTTGCTATGCTGGTGACAAATGTGATAGAAATACTTTTTATTCCAGATGAGTTGTGAACCTTGATTTGATTTCAGCGATGAGATGCATAGACCAAAATCTGTTGTAGAACAATGTTGGGTGGGTTTACATTCAGAGACCGTCAGCATGATTCCCAATAGGATATCACCCAGTGTTGTGCCACAAAAGACCAACTATGTTCCAGGATTGGACAGGTTTTATCCAGAGACAGGACCTACATGATTCCCAATGAGCTATCTCCCAGTGTTCTGACGCAATAGACCAACACTGTAGCAGGATTGGGCAGGTCTGAATTCCAAGGCATCCCATTGGTTGGGAATCATGCAGACTATCTTCAAAGTTGTGATGCAATATATCAAACCTGTTCAAGACTAGTCAGATCTGCATGATTCCCAATGGGATATCTCCCAGTGTTGTGATGCAATAGACCAGCACCGTAGCAGGATTGGGCAGCCTTGTATCCTGAGACGGTCCTTTGTGAATCCCGATGGGGTATCTCCCAGTGTTGTGCCACAAAAGACCAACACTAATCCAGCTATGGGTAGGTTTGCACCCAGAGACAGGACCTACGTGATTCCTGATGGGATATCACCCAGCATAGTGACACAATAGACTAACATTGTTCCAGGCCTGGGTAGGTTTGTATCTGCTGACAGGTCCTACGTGATGTCTGCAAGGATTTGGTCCAGTGTTGCACAGTTCCTGACATCCTGCCGTACAACTACCGGAATGGTCTTCGGACCAGCAAGCAACCGCTGCCAACCTGCGGTGAGCAATGTTAGAACGTAAGGAACAGGCAGATAATCAGAAGTCAATCAATTAGACGTTCACTCCTGCTCTGCCATTCAATATGAGCACACCTAATCCTTGACCATTGCTAGTTTCCTGGACTTCATCAATCCCCTGGTTTCTGAAAATCCCTCTCACTCTCAGTGATAAGGCTCCCTGGAAGAGGATTCCAAAGATTCACTACCCTCGGACTGAGGAATGTCTTCAATGAGGAATAGAAGAGACACCGAGGGGAGAGGGGAGAGCTCCTATACGTGCCAACCCTGTGTCAATGAGAAACGCACTGTGTATTGGGGGTCAGCAGACCCTTCCAGCTCAGAGCCACCTTAGTTCTCTCCCTCCAAAGTGAGAGATCCTAGCCAGTGGACCAGTGCAGAGAGAAACATCATCATCTTGGACAATGTCTGGATGACCCCTGCCCAGAGTTGACATCTCTGCAGTTGGTAGTGGTGAGGGGGTGTGACAGCTCAACATAACGGTAACTTGTGTGGAAGTCTTAGTCCTTTAACCAGAAAAATTTATATTAAGATAAGATTAGCTTATTTTGACTTTCCAGTTATAGAAAGTTATAAAGACCACTTTATTTTCCATTGCTACTTGAAGGGAATTAGGTGAAATTTATCCGACTAATTTTATAAATAGGAATGTTTTACTGATAAGTTTACACCCTTTTGGATCTGAGTTCTGATGAGTGAATTGTTGCTGGGATTTGTGGGCTCATTGAAGGGAAGCTTTCACCAGTCTGGACTAATGCTAGGGCCGGCTGAAGATGTTTCTGATACTTCAGAGCTTTCGGTACTAGAAGCTGAAAGCACAGTCGCGAGCTCAAAGTTAGTGGGGAAAACGTTCTCTAGCTTGTGTCAGGGACACACAATCAGCTGGAGGAACTCAGCAGGTCCCTTCGTATCCTCCTACAGATGCTGCTCAAACTGTTGAGTCCCTCCAGCTAACTTCATCCATCTCGAACATTCTATATCTCTCCTCTCCCATTGGGTAGAAGATGCAAAAGCCTAAAGCTTTTGCACCACCAGGCTCAAGAACAGGTTCTACCCCACTGCTGTAAGACTATTGAATGGGTCCCTAGTATGATAAGGTGGACTCTTGACCTCAATCTAACGTATTATGGCCCTTATACCTTATTGTCTGCCTGCACTGCACTTTCTCTGGAACTGTAATACTTTATTCTGCACTGTTCTCATTTTACGTTGTACTGTGTCAGTACACTGTTATAATCAAATGATGTGTATGGGTGACATGTAAAAGAATATTTTTCACTGAACCTCAGTACATATGACTCTGATAAACCAACAGAATCTCAGATTGGGTTGTCTTCAACCTGACAGCATGATCACTGATTTCTCATTTTCAGTAATCACTCCTCTCTGACCCTCTCCCCCACATTTGTTTCTCTTATCTCCCTTTCTCCCTCATCACCCCTTCTGTTTCTCCTGCTCTACCCTCTCAATCTGCCCATCAGCCACGCCTTCTACCCTCTGTTCCTCTCCCCACCCCCTTCCCTTATTTCATTGTCCACTGTCCTCTCCTATTAGATTCCATCTTCTTGCCATTTTCTCCTATCAGCTCCCAGCTTCTTACATCATTCCCCTCCTCCACCTGCCTATCACCTCCCCCTCACCTATATTCACCTATCACCTACCAGTTCTTAATCACCCCCTTTCACACACCTTTTTATATTTGCTACCTGATGCAGAGTCTTGACCTTAAACAGTGCCTATCCAAAACCCTCCATAGATGCTGCCTGACCTGTTGAGGTTCTCCAGCATTTTGTGTGCGTTGCTCCAGATTTCCAGCACCTGCAGTATCTTTTATTTTCTCTGTACTTTCATAGTTGGTTTTGCGATTTATATGAGTTTGCTAAATAGACATATTCTGGATCAGAGTTTGTATTGTGACATGAATAACTCGTGCTCACCTCAGAAGATCTGCTCTAAAAACATTTAACAGCTGCAGTGGAGTAAACATCCTTCCCATCACCTGGTCCAAATCAAAGGGATCCCTGGCTCTCAGTCACAATTGTCAACAAGCTGGCCAAATAGTGTGCTGATTACTCATGAACAGCAAACAAAGAAACAAGTTCAATGATTTATTCAAACAATAAACTGTGGAAAGTAAAGCTTTGAAAGGCGACTCATCATTAAAGTGAACATTGATATTTCATAATCAAACAATTTATAAAAAGTATTTTTATTTTAAGGCCCATGATGATGTATTCACTAAGGAAAGTACTAACATATTCAGTAAATAAGAGCAGGTATTTTGGTTAGAGTGAATGTTGCTGAAACATGCCATATAAAACTCATGAATCCCAGACTCATGTTTCTGGAACACTTTAAAAGGCATGTTTTGTATGTCCCTAAAATTCATGTCTATTTGAATAGTCATGGGAAAAGCTACATCAGTAAAGATAACAATTCCAGTGCAATGAAAGTCCTCCTTTCTCAGAGATGTTTCATCAGGAGGGACATATGTTGTTGAATGGGCAGGGGGTACAGGAAGGGACAGGAAAATATTGGATTAGTCCATAGTAGTGAAGAAGGGTCTTGGCCCAAAATGTCGATTGTTTGTTCATTTCCATAGATGTTTACTGACCTGCTGAGTTCCTTCAGCATTTTGTATGTGTCACTTTGGATTTCCAGCATCTGCAGAATTTCTTGTGTTTATGGTCCAGAGCTGATGGGGAGCAATCACAGGAGATGAGTTCTAGGACAAAGCAACCATGGTCACATTGAATGGCAGGGCTGACTTGAGGGGCTGAATGGCCAATTACTGCTCCTATTTTGGAGGACATTTCAAACAGGAGGAGGTGATGAGTTACTGGCAGGCTCTTTGGGATTTCTATGCCAAATTATGCCTGTGTAGAAAGGTCATTTTTGCTATGGATTTCAGAATAAATGCAAACACTCATGATTATTACAGTAAGGCTCTGTCCATATTTCATATGGCTCAAAAGCAGCATTGCCTGATTATACATTTGTTGTCTTCTTCCATGAAGATCAGCACTGACTCAGCTAATGCATTTCCACCCTCCTAGTCAGTAAAGTGACCATGTTTACAATTGGCAGTCCTTTCCTTTTCTCCTTGTCTGCAGGATCTCTAACAGTGGTTTTGATGTTCCTCCCTGGACATTCCCTATATTTTCCAACACTTTCCCTATATTTTCCAATACCTTCCCTCATCAATACTTTGATTTTCCTTCTCTGAGTTCTGAAATTTTCCCAGCCCTCAGGGTTTCCTGCTCTGTATTGTGGAATTACAAGTCTTCTTAGCTCACACCATCTCTAACGTGTTTAGTCACTGCAGGTCTAATTTTCCTGTTTGGTTTTGTGCTTTAAAGGAATATATTTTTGTGTTACTATTGGGGGTGGCTTAGCAATTTTGAGGATAACAGATCTGATGTTCTCCAGAACTATTGTTGTTAGATCATTGCTTCAGATGAGATCATCACTTCCCACTGATGAGTGAAGGGGGGGGGGGGGGCGGGTGGAGACAAAGAGGCATGCTGTGATGATAGGAGATCATCAGTTAGGGGAATGGACAGGAGGTTCTGTATGTGACAGCGGGATTCCCAGGTGGTATGGTGCCTCCCAGGTGCCAAGGTCTGGGATAGCTCAGATCGAGTCCTCAGCATTCTTAAGTGGGATGGTCAACAGCCAGAAGTTGTGGTCCATGTCAGTACCAATGGCATGGGTAGGACAAGTGATGAGGTTTGGCATAGGGAGTCCAGGGCATCATGTGCTAAGTTAAAGGACAGGACCTCTATGGTTGTGATCTCAGGATTGCTATCCATGCCATGTGCTAATGAGGCCAGAGCTAAGAAGATTATACATTTTAATATGTGGCTAAGGAGCTCGTGTAGAAGGGAGGGCATAAGATATTGGGCTCTCTTCCAGGGAAAGTGGGACCTGTACAGAAGGGATGGTTTGCACCTGAACTGGAGGGGTCTAATATCCTAGCATGGTGTATGGTGGGCTTTAAACTAGAATTGCAGGGAGAATGGGAACCAGGGAGCCAGAGCAGTTAGTGGAGAGATTGTGAAGGGAGATGTTGGTAAGGCTTCAGACAATGTTGGGAATCAAATGGTTGAGCATGGTGTGACTAATGTCCTGCATTGTGTATATTTCAATGCAAGAAGCATTGTAGGAAATGCAGATAGCAGTGCTGAAGATGAGGTTGTTGGTTTACAAACAGAGGCAATGTGTAGTGAAGAGAGGCTGTTGATGGGGCAAAATTGCAGTCAACAGGATGAGTTGCAATGTAAAAGGCCAATAAAATGGAAAAGAGAGAATGAAGTGAAAAAAAGAGATGCAAGAGTGGATATCAGACCACTGGAAAACAATGCTGAAGAGGTAGTAACTGGGGACAAGGAAATGGCAGATGAACGGAATAAGTATTCTGCATCAGTCTTCACTGTGGAAGACACCAGCAGTATGGTGGACGTTCCAGATGTCAGGTGTCATGAAGTGTGTGAAGTTACCATTACTTGCAAGCTGGTTCTTGGGAAGCTGAAAGGTCTGAAGGTAGGTAGGTCATCTGGACCAGGGTCTCAAAGTATGGCTGAAGAGATCATTAAGGCTTTAGTAATGATCATTCAAGATGATCACACTAGATTCTGGAATAGTTCTGGAAGAATGGAAAATTGCAAATGTGAGAGAGGCAGAAGAAGGGAAACTACAGGCCAGTTAGTCTGATCTCAGTGGTTGGGAAGATGTTAAAATGGATTATAAAGGGTGAGATCTCAGGGTACTTGGAGGTACATAATAAAATAGGCCATAGTCCGTACAGTTTCCTCAAGGGAAAATCTTACCTGACAAGTCTGTGGTAATTCTTTGAAGAAATAACAAGCAGGATAGACAAAGGGGAATCGGTTAATGTTGTGTACTTGGATTTTCAGAAGGCCTTTGACAAGGTGCCACACATAAAACTGCTTAACAAGCTAAGAGCTCCTGGTATTGCAGGATAGATCCCAGCATGGATAAAACAGAGGCTGATTGGCAGGAGGCAAAGAGTGAGAATAAAGGGATCTTCTCCTGGTTGGCTGCCAGTGACTAGTAGTTTTCCACAGGGGTCTGTTTGGGACTAGTTCTTTCTATATTAAATGTCAATGACTTGAATGACAGAACTGATGGCTTTGTGCCAAAGTTTGTAGATGATATGAAGGTGGGTGGAGGAGCAGGTAGTTTTGAGGAAACAGAGATGCTACAGAAGATCTTAGACTGATTAGGAGAATGGGCAAAAAAAGTGACATATGGAATACAGAGTCGAGAAGTGCAAGATCATGCATGTCGATCGAAGAAATAAAAGGTAGACTATTTTCTAAATGGAGACTAATTCAAAAATCAGAGCTACAAAGGGCCTTGGGAGTCCTTGTGCAGAAGTCCTTAAAGGTTAATTTGCAGGTTGAGTTGAATGTGAGGAAGGCAAATGCCTTGTTAGCATGCATTTCAAGAGGACTAGAATATAAAAGCAAGGATGTATATTTTGAGGTTTTATGAAGCACTGGACCAGGCACAGCCAAGAAGGGCCAAAAGGCCTGTTTCTGTGCTGTAATGTTCTGTGGTTCTATGGCTCTATGGTGAGGCCTCTTTTGGAGTATTGTGAGCAGTTTTGGACCCCTTAACTAAGAAAGCATGTATTGACATTGGAGCGGATTCAACGGAGGTTCATGAAAATTATTTCAGGCATGAAAGCCCTGTCAAGTGAAGAGCATTTGATGGCTTTGGGCTTGTACTGTGGAAATTCAGAAGGATGAGGACTGACCTCAATGAAATACATCGAATGTTGAAAAGTCTCAATAGAGTGGATGCAAGAGGATGTTTCCTATGATGGTGGTGTCTAAGTGCTGAGGACAGAGACTCAGATTAGAGGAGAGTCCTTTTAGAACAGAGATGAGGAGGAATTTCTTTAGCCAGAGGGAGGTGAATCTGTGGAATTTATTACCACAGCCAGCTTTGTAGGCCAAGTCTTTATGTATATTTCAGGCAGAGTTTGATATTCTTGATTAGTCAGGGCATGAAGGGATATGGGGAGAACACAGGATTTTGGGGCTGAGAGGGAATATGGATCTGCCGTGGTGAAATGGTGGAGCAGACTCACTAGACCAAATGGCCTAATTCTGCTCCTATATCTTATGGTTTAATGGCCTTTTCGGAAACGTCCTCCCCACATTTGCTCTATCTCAGCTATTCAATGTTGGATAGGTTTCAATGAGATCCCCCCCTCATTCTTTTAAGCTCCAGTGGGTACAGGCCCAGAGCCATCAAATATACCTCACACATTAACCCTTTCATTCCCCAAATCGTTTTCATAACACACCCAAGGATGTGCTGGGGGCCAGCCCACAAGTGTCGCCACACGTTCCAACACCAACATAGCATGCCCACAATGTTCAGCAAGGGAGTCTGAGTTCCCCAAGAATTAACTGAACAGGAAGTGATGCTTTGGAGCGCGCACTCTCATTGGCCATAAGTATTTCAGGATGTTCATCCCTACAGCTACAAGAGTAAGAACAATTAAATTCCAGTTCAGGCATTCCAGATCAGGTTTATTACTGCAGCAGGTACTTAGCTTTCAAGTTGGTGTTAATTGCCCCTGTTGGGTTGAGCGTCAGGAACTTGCATGGGGCTGCCTTGTGTAGAACTTAATGCATACAATTCACATCAAAGCTCCTTCCTGCAGATGTACGATCTCTGCCTTGCTAAATCTTAGCAACTTTCCAAATTTTTCTGTGCATTTTGTATGTGAATGCCAACAGCTGTAATATAAGATATTGGACAGAATTCCCCGGCGCCCCTTCATCTTGTCTTCCTCATTCAGAATTTGTTGCAAGAACTTAGCAATGATTTGCGATACACTGAAATTCATGAGTAACCATGTCTGGCACCCCTTCAGAACCCGTGCAGCGTTCATGACTCACCACCCTCTCCACAATATATAATGACATGAGAATTCAACTCTCAATATTCTTGTAAAGCCTTTGGACCAGAAACAAACAGCTCTTAAATTACCACTTCTGTCTGATCTCCAAGTGCAGATTAAAGCTCAATTCACGATGATGGTCCCTGGAGGGACCAAGTTTATGGCCATGTGTTTAAAACTCATGAAAGTGTACAAATTTAAGACAACTTTGCAGACAATCTGGGGGTTTTCTTGAGGACGGTGAAACATTAAGAGGCTGGTTTGTTTCACACACCATCGTTCTAACTGATGACAATTTCCATTAGATTAATAGAATGCAGGGAACAGCAGTATTCCCGAAATGGGTAGGTATTGTTTCTATAGTATCATAAAACATTGGAGCAGAATTAGGCCATTCAGCCCATTGAGTCTACTCCACCATTCCATCATGGCAGATTTATTCTTCTTCTCAAGCCCACTTTCCTGCCTTCTCCCTGTAAGCTGTGATACTCTGACTAATCAAGAACCTACCAACCTCCACTATAAATATACCCAATGACTAAGTCTCTGCAGCTGTTTCTGGGAATGAATTCCACAGATTCACCACCATCTGGCTAAGGAAATTCCTCCTTATCTCTGTTCTATAGGGACATCCTTCTATTCTGAGGTTGTGCCCTCTAGTGGTAGACTCTCCCACTATAGGAAACATCCTCTCCATGTCCACTCTATCCAGACCTTTCAATATTCGACATGTATCACTGAGATCCCTCCTCATTCTTCTAAACACTAGCGAGTACAGGTCCAGAGCTATCAAATGCTCCTCATATATGAACCTTGCTACTAACTCAACCTGTACTAGGATTTCCAAGTCACTTTGCACCTTTGATTTCTGAATTCACTCCCCATTAAGAAAATAGTCTATGTCTTTATTCCTCCCCATACACTTCCCTACATATATTTCATCTGCAACTTCTTTGCCCTTCCTCCTAATCCCTCCAAGCAGCAGTAGTGGAAAGGAACTGATAATCCTCACCGCAGAATCCTATGAAGCGTTGATGTCCGAGACACCTTGGGTCCGTGTCCAAGTCCGTCGCTCCCTGAACGTGACTGCACAAGTCTGTACTGTGGTAAAGAAGGCGTATGGTATGTTTGCAAACATCAGTCAGGATGTTGAATGTAAAAGTTGGGAAGTCAGGTTGCAGTTGTTTAAACTTTGGTTAGACATTACAGGAAGAATGTGGAAGCCTTGGAAAGGGAACAGAGAAGTATACCAGGATGTTTTCTGGACCTGAGAATAGGAACGATAAGGTAAGGTTGGACAAACTTGGATTGTTTTCCCTAGAGCTTTGGAGGCTAAGGCGAGACCTGATAGAAGCTTACAAAGTTATGTGAGGCTCAGATAGGGTCGATAGAGTCGCTTTTCACAGTGTGGAAATGTCAAATGCAGGAGGGCATAGCTGTAAGGTGAGAGAGGGGAAGTTTAAAGGAGACAAGTTTCTTTTTCACACAGAGAGGGGTGGGTGCTTGGAATGCATTGACAGAAGAGGTGTTGGGACTGAATCTAGGCCAACCATCATACACCCAATTAATCTTAATCCACTGTCATCATTTTATTCTCTCCATGTTTTCATCCGGTCCTCCACAATTCCACCACTGACCCCTCTCAAGCTTCACACCAGGGGAATTTCAGCAGCTTATGGAAGTGCCAATTAATGTTCACACTTTCTACGTTTAATACCGATGAAATGGATGCTGCCTTTGCGATGTTCCAGGAAATTTACTCTGGCCAGGATGCTGATGTTGTATATCTAAAGGGCAACATTACCATGGTAATAAATTTGTGCACACACAGCCAACAGTTCCCTTATTTCAGCTGGAATTAATAATGGATCAAAGGCAATGAAGTCATATCAAATAAGTTCCTCCTTTACAGAAGCTGAATGAAAAATTGGGTTAAGAAATGAAAAACAAAGAAATATTGAAAGGATACAAAAGCTAATGCGGTTTGTGAAACAGGGAATTTATCAACGATATAGGGAAAGGGTGAATAGTTTAGGACTTTATTCCTTGGAATGTAGAAGATTGAGTGGAAATTTGATGGAGGTATACAAAGTTATGAGGGGCACAGATAGAGTAAATGCAAGCAGGCTTCTTCCACTGAGATTGGGTGAGACTGCAACTTGAGGTCACGGGTTAAGGGTGAAAGGTGAAATGTTTGAGTGGAACGTGAGGGAGAACTTCTTCACTCAGAGGATGTAGAACAAGATGCCAGTGCAAGTGGTGGATGCAGTTTCGATTACAACGTTTAAGAGAACTTTGGATAGGTACACAGATGGGAGGGGGAATGGTCCCGGTGCAGGTCGATGGGACTGCTATGCAGATTAATGGTTCAGCATGAACTAGATGGAGGGTCAAAGAGCCAGTTTCCAGTGCTCAATCACTACGCTCTGCAGTGAGACTCTGCAACTTAAGTGATAGCTCTGCATCTGAGTTGACCGTGCACTATATTAACAATTACCACTCTGTTCATTAGATAACTCCACATTACCTGGCTTACCTTGCTGTGGGAAAGGAATGAGTGGCTGACCAACTAAATCAGCAATTTCTAGAAAAGAATATTTCAAATTTGAAGAGTTGGAAACTCCTATTTAATTTATAAACTCACACCAAAAGAATCAGTGCAGTTCAGTGTAAAAGAAAAAGGGAATTTTATTGTTTTTAAAAGGATCTAGTGCTTTCCTGGTGTATATGATGAATAAACTCTTCTCAGGCTTCCAGCGGGGTACAGGGATCAATTTTAAAATAGAATCCCAGTGCAATTCGATTGTGTACTAGGTGGAACATCAGAAATGTGATTGGATGAGGACTAACCAATCAGGAGGGCCGAACTACAGGGGTCTAAATATCACAGGACTAGACATACCCAAGCGTCATTCCTGATGAAGAAGACAGAGTCTATCATGGAAACGTAGGTTACAATCGACACCTGTACCCGGCTGGAAGCCCAAGGAGAGTCTCTTTGTACTGTTTTAATTTGCTTTATAACACATTTAACAGGAGCAGCAAATGATGAAGGAAATTACTTTTGTTCCCTTTTCTGGTCACCAGTCAACAACAATGTGTGCACATCAGAATCAGAATCAAGTTTATTATTATCACCAGCATGTGACGTGAAATTTGTTAACTTAGCAGCAGCAGTTCAATGCAATACATAATCTAGAAGAGAAGATAAATAAAATGAAAATAATAATTAGAAATAAATAATCAATTACAGTACATGTATATCAATAAATTTAAAAGCATGCAAAAAACAGAAATACTGTATATTAAAAAATGTGAGGTGTCCAAGAGTTCAATGTCCATTTAGGAATCAGATGGCAGAGGGGAAGAAGCTGTTCCTGAATTGCTGAGTGTGTGCCTTCAGGCTTCTGTACCTCCTCCCTGATGGTAACAGTAAGAAAAGGGCATGCCCTGGGTGCTGGAGGTCTTTAATAATGTACGCTGCCTTTCTGAGACACCACTCCCGAAAGATGTCCTGGGTACTTTGTAGGCTAGTGCCCAAGATGAAGCTGTCTAAATTTACAACCTTCTGCAGCATCTTTCAGTCCTGTGCAGTAGCTCCTCCATACCAGACAGTGATGCAGCCTGTCAGAATGCTCTCCATGGTACAACTATAGAAGTTTTTGAGTATATTTGTTGACATGCCAAATCTCTTCAGACTCCTAATGAAGTATAGCTGCTGTCTTGCCTTCTTTATAACTACATCGATATGTTGGGTCCAGGTTAGATCCTCAGAGATCTTGACACCGAGGAACTTGAAACTGCTCACTCTCTCCACTTCTGATCACTCTATGAAGATTGGTATGTGTTCCTTTGTCTTACCCTTCCTGAAACCCACAATCAGCTCTTTCATTTTACTAGCGTTGAGTGCCAGGTTGTTGCTGCGGCACCATTCCATTAGTTGACATGTCTCACTCCTGTACGCCGTCTCGTCACCACCTGAGATTTTTCCAACAATGGTTGTATCATCAGCAAATTTGTAGATGGTATTTGAGCTATGCCTAGCCACACAGTCATGGGTATATAGAGAGTAGAGCAGTGGGGTAAGCACACAGATCCGAGGTGCACCAGTGTCGATCGTCAGCAAGGAGGAGATATTATCACCAATCCACACAGATCGTGATCTTCCAGTTTGGAAGTTGAGGATCCAATTGCAGAGGAAGGTACAGACGTCCAGGTTCTGCAACATGTGCTGGAAATTATACACACTGGATCGAGGCCATAACTCAACAACATGCATGTACACGTGCTGGAACTCACTGCAAACCCCACACTGCCAACAGCAACCTTCCAATCAAACCAACAGAGAATCTGCAGAATAGAACCTGTGTCCCTTTCTGTGGCCACCACCATTGCCGTGTTAATACCGGGACAGGACACTGAATTCCAGTTAAAGCCATTTCTAGAACTAGAGGAGATTAGCCAATCACAAGCAATAGAAAATCTGCAGATGCTGGAAATCCAAGCAACACAACAAAATGCCGGAGGAACTCAGCAGGCCAGGCACCATCTATGGATAAAACTAGAGTCGACATTACGGGCCGAGACCCTTTGGCAGGACTCTCCAGCATCCAGGAGATTAGCCAATGTTTTTCCGTGCAATATTACTTCCAGTGCATTGTTGTGTCATAACTGTTTTTGTGTCTGCTGGTGCTGGTGTGGATGCTGGAGATATTTGTGTGTTGCCATCTTGAAACAGTTCCGCCCATGGATACCGAGATGGTGGAGAGGTTTGTGCCTGTGATGTATGGAGCAGGGTCCTGCCCGTTTGAATTGTAAAGTTGTGATTAATGTTAGAGTCAATGTTAAACAATGTCCTGTTCGCGGTGAATATCCCAAGAAATAAAAGCTTTAATGAAAGTGCATGAAGTGTTTCAGAAGACAGCTGCTTGTTGACAGTACAGTGAGCTGCTGTCTACCTCCAGCCCTTGTCACAGCTGAGCTGAGCAGGCCCCTGTTGACAAGGGAGAAGGTAATTCACTGCTGGGTGCTGACATCCCTCGCACTGGACAAGGACAAATATTTACCTAAGAGGAACTTTATAAAGGAAACCACCCAAGGTTGAATTAGATGCCACTGGATATCACGTTGTGTACGAGCCCCGCACGGGCTAGTGACTACTGGGTGAGCAAATGGGGAGAGGAGGGGCAAGGTCGGGACGAGGTGACTCAGGTCACATGTACAACCTGTCTGTATGTCCTGCTGCCCCCCCCCCCCCCCCCTTCCCCTCACAGACACACTCTCATCCTGCACTGGTCACTTTTCATCCTTTATTGCTGCTGTTTCACATATTTATACAACTGTTTGTTTTATTATAATAGTGCCAGTAACACTATACTGCCTTACATAAACATGCCCCTCGCACTTTATGTCAACCTGTCAATCTTCAGGCCATGTCACTCAGGGACTTGTGCTAATATTATTTTGTGCTATCATAACTATATGTGCTGTGTGTGACTGTACGTTCTGCATTTTTTGCCTTGGCCCCAGAGAAATGATATTTTGTTTGGCTGTATACGTTGAACTTGAAATGGAGGTGTTTGAGTTGGACAGTAATTATTGATCACATGTATAATCAGACAGAAATTAGGATTGAAAGTCCTTTTGAAATTGGGATTGAAAGTAATTTTGCTTGTAGCATAAAGTGGGTGATATTGTGGGTAGTGTTAGTGTAATAAATGATTAATTGATTAACCAGTGCTGTGTTGAATGGAATTAAATGTAAGGAAACATTTAAATGTATTTATTCTGGTTTGAACTCACAGTAGAACTAAGCACCTTCTGGCTGATGAAAAGCAGGGAGGAACTGAGGACACTAAGAAGCTGGGGGGTCATACCTCGCCCTTTAGATGTCAAAGTCAAAGTTAATTTATTATCAAAGTACATATTTATCACTTACTACCCTAAGGCATTTACTGGAAAATAAAGTAAGACAATAGAACTTATGAAAAACTATACATAAATACGGCTGATGTGCAAAAGAAGACAAACTGTGCAAATAAATATATAATACTGAGAGAATATGAGTTGTAGAGTCCTTGAAAGTGAGTCTGCAGGTTGTGGAATCAGTTCAGAGCTGAGGTGCATGAAGTTATCCACACTGGTTCAAGAGCCTGACGGTTGAAGGCTAATAACTGTTCCTGAACCTGGTGGTGTGGGGCCAAAGGCTCCTGTGCCTCCTGCCCGATGGCAACAGTGAGGGGAGAGGAAGGCCTGGATGGTGGGGGTCCACAAAGGTACATGCTGTAGGGCTTACAGCCCCTGGAATGGCACGCTCAGTTTTATTAGCTCTGGAAACTCGTCTGCTTTTTAATCTCGGACACCAGGCGTGTTGCTAAAATGTTCTGTTTCCAAGAAAAATATTTACCTCGGCTCAACTCTCCTGACTTTGCTGTGTTCAGCTACTGTGGCAGAGAATTGTGACACATTTTCTCAAGTCCTTTGGGTCCCTAGTTTCTTTTTCTAAATGTAAATATTTATTATATCCAGATAATGCTGATGGAAACAAAGCTATTCTTTGATGTGTGTGAGAGCAGCTCTGGTTTTGAGCTGAGGAGCCGTGTACAAAAAGGCAGCATTGTCTGTGTAATACAAGCCTCTGCATCTTTCAAATGCTTCTTTGTGCACAACACTCTGAGGCACCTTACCAACATGCTTAGGCACAACATTACTACTAATGTTTCTTCTTTGTATTCAATAAGTGTTGTTCGTCTTAGTGTAATAGGATTTAAATGAAATGGGAGCATTAATTAGTCTCTTGACAGAAGCAAATGATTACCGAGGGGTCACTGTGCTATCTCAGACCCCGAAGCCTCGAACTAGCGGGTTCGGAGCCAACGTCTCGGACAAGTTACCTCAGTTAGTTTGGACCCTGAACTGCCCATGATGCCACTCTGAGAGTGTTGCCAGCCTTCCCTTCCTGTCAGGAGCAGGTAGGGGGGAATTCTTGACTCCCCCTCCCCTTCACGACATTATTTCTTGCCCTTAGGGTGTTTACTTAGGCGGGCATGGATTTTCTTTCCTTCAGAGTTCTGGGCAGTGCATGGAATTCAGGCAATGCACCAGGACAATGATATCACAGTTCCCCTGCAGAGGTGATTGTAACTCAGAACACCTGCTCCAGCACCACAATGGACTCCTAAACACGGGGCTCCCACAGGACCCACCCTCCCATCTGAGATCTTGGGGACTAGAAGTTCACAATGAGCTTATTGGTCCTCTTGGGTCCTTATCTTCACTGATGTCCTTGGCAGGATGTCCTAGGAAGGATTATGGGGCAGAAGAGGTTCACCAGGATGTTGACTGGATTAAATTTGTAAGGAAATCCATCAGGAGACTTCATCTCATGTTTTCAATATTTATTGCTTATTTACCTTTTTTGTATTTGCACAGTTGGCTGTCTTTTGAACATTGGTTATTTTTCTACCTTATGTTTTTTTTTAATGCTTCAATTGTGTTCCTCTGTATTTACTGTGAAAATGAACCTCAGGGTAGTATATGGTGACATATATGTACTTTGATAATAAATTTACTTTTAACATTGATTAAGGAGACATTTGATAAACTTGGGTTGTTTTCTCTGGAGTGGCAAAGGCTGAGAGGAGAACTGATTGAGGTTTGGAAAATTTGAATCTTTTCTCCAGGGTAGAAATGTAAACACACAGAGGATATACTTTAAGGTTAGAGGGAGGGAGTTTAAGGGCGATGTGACAGGCGACTGTTTTATGTAGAGTTGGTGGGTGTTTTGCGGGATGATAGTGGAAGCAGGTAGTGTGGTGGAGATTACGAGGCTTTGAAACAGACACATAAATATGAAGGGATGATACACAGGAGGAGGACATTTATTATAAATTGGCATCAAGATCGGCACAGTGCTGTATAGTTCTATGTTCAATGTATGTGTTGGTAGAGGAAAACAGCCCACTGAACACGGACCAGGAGGCCCCACCAACTGGACTGCTGGCTTAGCAGTTTGGATTCTATTGAGACAATACAATTATTCCATGCTGGTGTCTACTGGGGGGGAAAATAATCAAAATATGCTGAATTTGGACAGGGTCAGAATGATGAGGTGTAGGGAGAACTGCCTACACTGGGTGTCAACAGACCAATGGTGTGAGGAGCACGTCCCTCACTGGGGATCAACAGGGTCACACCAATAGGGTGTAGGGCGCACTGCCTTCTATGGAAACCAACAGGGTCACACCAGTGGGGTGTGAGGAGCAGTGATCTCACTGGAGATCGACAGGGTCTCACCAATGGGGTGTGAGGAGCAGTGATCTCACTGGAGATCGACAGGGTCACACCAGTGGGGTGTGAGGAGCAGTGATCTCACTGGAGATCGACAGGGTCTCACCAATGGGGTGTGAGGAGCAGTGATCTCACTGGAGATCGACAGGGTCCCACCAATGGTTTGTAGGGCGTACTGTCCTCTATGAGGATTGACAGACCAATGGAGTGTAGGGAGCATTGCCCTCATTGGTGATTGACGGGGCCACGCGGATGAGGTGTCGAGAGCACTGCCCTCATTGGAGATCTAGTAAGCATCAGCCATCAGGATGTGGGTTAGAACATTATGGACTGAGACTGGGAGAAGTTCCCTCAGAGATGGTGAACTTGTGGAGTTCTTAAGCCAAATGTGCAGTGGTGGCCAAGGGGTAGAATTAGCAGAAAGGAGGAGTTAGATAGATGATTAGACACATAAAAGGAGCCATGGAATATGGTCAGGATCAGTCAATGATGGGCCAGTTTGGAAGAGTCGACTGGGCAGTTCCCTCTTTGATTTCCTTTGTGTCCTTGGTTCAACATAAAAACACAGCCTGTTGCCCCCAGTAACCAATATCTCCCATAAGCTCTGTTCCTCAGATATGTGTAAATGACTGTCTGTGTTGTTCCAAGGAAATTGTTGGAAGTTCTAAGGAGCCTGACTCAGAGGATGTGGTGACAGTGTCCACTTGGATGTCCACAAAACTGAACAATAGCTTTATTTACAGTCAGTCTGTGTTAAGTCTGACAGTTCCACACCCACAGACATTGGAGGGTTGGTAAAGTTGGTCAGGATTGACCTGTGATTCAGACTGCTATGGCCAGTATCATTGTTGGAATTAGGTCAGCCTCGGCGATGGAGGGGCAGGAGATTCACCACTGGAGTGGGTCAGTCCTGGTGACATTGGAATCCGTTACTGTGTGTGAAGACAGAGGCAGGGGCAGGAGATTCACCACTGGTGTGGGTCAGTCCTGGTGACATTGGAATCCGTTACTGTGTGTGAAGACAGAGGCAGGGGCAGGAGATTCACCACTGGAGTGGGTCAGCCCTGGTGACATTGGAATCCGTTACTGTGTGTGAAGACAGAGGCAGGGGCAGGAGATTCACCACTGGAGTGGGTCAGCCCTGGTGACATTGGAATCCGTTACTGTGTGTGAAGACAGAGGCAGGGGCAGGAGATTCACCACTGGAGTGGGTCAGCCCTGGTGACATTGGAATCCGTTACTGTGTGTGAAGACAGAGGCAGGGGCAGGAGATTCACCACTGGAGTGGGTCAGCCCTGGTGACATTGGAATCCGTTACTGTGTGTGAAGACAGAGGCAGGGGCAGGAGATTCACCACTGGAGTGGGTCAGTCCTGGTGACATTGGAATCCGTTACTGTGTGTGAAGACAGAGGCAGGGGCAGGAGATTCACCACTGGAGTGGGTCAGTCCTGGTGATACTGAGATTCCTGGAGCCTTTCTCGCCTGCCAATGAATTGCATTCTGCCTCAACAATGACCCATCCATTTCACTCCATTTACTCAGCAGAGGAGCTACGGAAAGGAGGGTCCTGGAGAGGCAGAGTATTGGGGTGGAGGATCCTGGAGGGGCAATTGGAGTGGAGGTGACAGGGTCATGGTGGGACTGTACTGAGATGGAGGGTCCTGGGGGGGGGGGGATGGGTTCCTCTGGGGCAGAAGATAGAACCTTGGAGTAGAAGGGCTTTGTGGGGTGGTGAGGGCACGGGGGGAAGACACGGAGACCAGGGGGATGGTAGAAAGCTGAGTACTGGGCAAAAGTATTTCTGCCTGGTGCATCCATTATTAAGGACCCTCACCATCTGAGACGTGCCTGCTTCTCATTTCTAGCATCAGGGAGAAGGTGCAGGAGCCTGAAGAGAGAGACAGACACACACACACACACACACACACACACACACACACACACACACACACACACACACACACACACACACACACACACACACACACACACACACACACACACACACACACACACACACACACACCTCGTTTTAGGAACACTTCTCTACAGATTTTTGAACAGTCCATCAATGCTACCTCACTATTTGCTCTCAGTTTGCTCTATCTATTTTCTAGATACACATCATAATTTACAGTAATATTCATGTATTACACTGTACTGCTGACTCAAAATAAGCATTTTCACAACATAGGTTGGTGACAATAAACCCTATTTTGATTCTGATCATAATTTTATACAGATTTATAAGGTCATCCCATATTCTCCTACGTCCCAAGAAAAAAAAATCCTAGCCTGCCCGAACTCTCCCAGGACTTTTGGCAACATCTGTAAATCCTTTCTACTTTCTTTTGGTTTAATAACATCATCCTATATAAGGATGATCAAAATGGAACGCAATGCTCCGAAATGTCTGGGGTGTATAAAAAGAATGACCTTTTAATCAGGAGGGTGATCAAGATTTTAAAGGCAGAGATTCACAGCAGTTTCTCTGTGTTGAGCAGCGACCAATCAGCAAGAGGGATTCATTGGAAGGGGCCAATAAAAATAATTCAAGTGAAAGTGGATTGGCCATTCTTTGAGCAGCCATCCTTTTGGATTGTGCCAGTATTTAGAGTGGCTTTGGCTCATCGTGATTGGTCAATTCATAAGCCATTCCTATGTTTGCAATGGCTGGAATTTTTGGAAGCAAGCTGGAAGACACAAGATATATACATACCAAAGAGGGAGAAGTATTTTAAAGAGAAGATGACAAAATCGTGGCTAACAAGAGAAGTCAAAGCCAAAGAGAGGCCATATAATAGAGTAAACATTAGTAGGAAGTTAGAGTAGTGGAAGGTTTTTAAATATCAGCGGAAGACAACAAAAAGTTATTAAGAAGGTAAAGATTGAATACGAATGTAAGTTAGCCAGTAATATTAAAGAGGATACCAAAAGTTTCTTCAGATACATAAAGTGTAAGAGAGAGTTGAGAGTGGATATCAGACCACGTGAAAATGATGCTGGAGAGGTAGTAACAGGGGACAAGGAAATGGTGGATGAACTGAAGTATTTTGCATCAGTCTTCACTGTGGAAGATGCAAGCAGTATGGTGGAAGTTTCAGGTGTGGGGTCATGAAGTGTGTGAAGTTACGATTACTAAGGAGAAGGTTCTTGGGAAACTGAAAGGTCTGGTGGCTGGCAAGTTACCTAGACCAGATGATGTACATCCCAGGGTTTTGAAAGAGGTGGCTGAAGAGAATATACAGGCTTTTGTAATGATCTTTCAAGAATTACTAGATTCTGGAAAGGTTCCATAAGACTGGAAAATTGCAAATGCCACTCCACTCTTCAAGAAGGGAGAGAGGCTGAAGAAAGGAAACTATAGGCCAGTTAGTCTGACCTCAGTGGTTGGGAATGTTTTGGAATTGCCATGGACTAGATGGGCTAAAGAGCCTGTTTCTATGCTTTACTGCTCTATGACTGATGTGATTCATTTGCAACATGCCTGCCCACCTCTGCTCATGCCATTTCCAGGCACCAGTATCAGCTGATTCATAGTATTTCCCCAATTTATTGAGAGCTCGGTAGGAGGGAGAGATTTTTATGAATCAATGAAATCCATTTAAAGCTCTGCAAAGTGAGCAAAAATAATGCACTGTCTTCAACAAACTCTACAAATCTGGGTGTGGATAATCTTTGACAAGGATTGCGTGTGTATTTTTGTTTGAGTTCAAACAAATTGTATTTGCCACCTCGTTTACATCTGATGGAGGTTTTCAAGGTATGAAGCTTCACGGAAGATTGATATTAAGGTGACTGCATTAACACATGGGTCTCACACAACAGCTGCTGTGTATGGCACATTTATATTTCGATTTTTTTTCGAAGAACTCACTCTGGAAGTCTCAGTAAACTGTATCCACTGAAGCTCTCCTCCAGCCTCCAGGCCGAGGCACTCCATCCACGAGTTTTGTGACAGCACAAAAGCAAAATGCTGCAGATGCTGGAAACCTGTCAAAGAAGACAATTACAGGGAATGCTGGAGACACCCATCAGCTCAGGCAGCATCTGTGGGGAGAGAAAAACGAGCAGTATTCCAGGTTAAAGACCTTATTACCAGGCATAGATACAGCCATACCATCTGCCACATGAAGGAAAGGACTAGGCATCAACAAAGTACTTCCACAGCAGTGCTGTGGTGAAGTTCATCTCTATCGTGAACAAATACTTCTCATTGTGGGATCTTGCTGTGTACCGATTGGCCCACGGCTTATCACAAGACCAAACAGAGTGACCACTAGAGGTGGATGATCCCGCTCTGGAGATGGGAGAACAATCCTATGCTCATCCTGTATGAGACCCTGATATTCCAGACACATTTTTGCCTCACAATTCACCAAAAAAAAATGTGAGTTTGAAAATGGAACAACTACAGATATCTCTTTTCTTTTAAGAGATAGAGTGTGGAACAGGTCCTTCCGGCCCACCCAGGTGCACCGCCCAGCAACCCACCGATTCAACCCTAGCCTAATCACAGGACAATGTACAATGAATAATTCACCTACTAACCTGTATGCCTTTGGAATACGAGAGGTAACTGGAGTACCAGGAGGAATCCCACATGGTCGCTGGGGAATTGTACAGACTCCTTACAGACAGCACTGAAATTGAATTCCAAACTCCAATGTCCCGAGCTGTAATCTTGTTACGTTAACCGCTATGCTACTACGGCACCTCAATCTAACTATGACAATCCGAGGATGCAGTTGTTCTGAAGAGAGTGCTGAGGAGATTCTCCAGGATGGTGCCTAGATTGGAGGACATTAGTCAGGGGGTAGTTACTGGATAGGCTGGACTTGTTTTCCCTGAAGCAAAGAAGGCACAAAGTGACCCAATGGAGTTGTATGAAGTTATAACAGGGAAAGGTGGATACTTACCTACCTCATATATAATTGATAATTATTTATACTAGATAATTATTTTCTGATAGCAGGGATGTCATGACCGGGCTCACCCAGGATCTAAACTTCCTCCCGAACACCACTCCATTCCTGGGCAAAATTTACATAAGAATTAGGGGCAGGAGTCGACACTCTGGCCCATCAAGCCTGCTGCACCAGTCAATAAAATCATGGCTGATGTGGCCCTGGGCTCAGATTCACCTACCCGCCTCTTCCCCAGAACCCTTAATTCCCCTGCTATGCAAAAGTCTATTTGTGTCTTAGATTTAATTAACGAGGCGGCCTTTACCGCTTCCATGAGCAAAGAATTCCACAGATGTGCTATTCTCTGGGAAAAGCAGTTCCTCCTAATCTTTGACCTGCATCTATTCCCCCAGATCTTAAGTCTATGTCCCCGAGTCTCACCTACCTGTGGAAATAACTCTCTTGTCTCTATTTTATCTGTTCCTTTCATAATTTTGTTTCTAAGGGATCCTCTCTCCTTCAATTCTAATGATTATAGTCCCAGAACCCCCTCACCTCCAGAATCAACCTGCTGAACCTCCTCTGTACCATTCCAAAGACAGTATATCTTTCCGCAAGTAAGGAGCTGGGAACTGCACACAGCACTCCAGTTGCAGCCTCCCCAGTTCTCTGTACAATTGCACAACGACCTCCCTGCTCTAGCAATTAAGGCTAAAATTCCAGTTTTCTTGATAACCTGTTGTAACTGCAAACTAACTTTTTGCGATTCGTGCACAAGCACTCCCGAGTCCATCTGCACACCAGCATGCTGCAATCTTTCACTCTTTGAATTTCTAATTTTCCCTTCTAACGTGGATGGCCTCACGTTTACCAACATCGTACTCCATATGCCAAACCCTTGCCGTTCACATAGCCTATCTATATCCCTCTGCAGACTCTACACATTCCTCAGTGCAATTTGTTTCATTTCTATTACATTTCTGTTTCATTGTTTTGGGCCCAAAACAATCAATGCGATAACTTGCTGTCATCAGGGGAACATTTCCACAGGCACAAAGCATGAGGTAATGTTGCAGCTGTATAAAACACTGGTCACACCACACTTGTAACATTGCGTCCAGTCTGGTTGGTTCAGTTTAGTAAGGATGTGGAAGCTTTAGAAATGGTGCAGGGGAGGTTGCAGGATGCGGCCTCGATTAGAGAGCACGTCTTCTGAAGATAGATTGAGTGAGCTAGGGAGTTTCTCTTTGGAGTGAAGGAGAATGAGAGGTGTTGTGAATGAGATGTGCAAGGTGATATGAGGCATTGATTGAGTGGATAGATAGAGTCTATTTTCCCAGAGCAGAAATGGCTGATACAAGAGGGCGAGGGCTGTCTACAAGAAGAGTCAGAGTCGTCTCTATTTCCTGAGGAGACTGAGGTCCTTTAATATCTGCCGGACGATGTTGAGGATATTCTACGAGTCTGCGGTGGCCAGTGCTATCATGTTTGCTGTTGTGTGCTGGGGCAGCAGGCTGAGGGTAGCAGACACCAACAGAATCAACAAACTCATTCGTAAGGCCAGTGATGTTGTGGGGGTGGAACTGGACTCTCTGACGGTGGTGTCTGAAAAGAGGATGCTGTCCAAGTTGCATGCCATCTTGGACAATGTCTCCCATCCACTCCATAATGTACTGGTTAGGCACAGGAGTATGTTCAGCCAGAGACTCATTCCACCGAGATGTAACACTGAGCGTCATAGGAAGTCATTCCTGCCTGTGGCCATCAAACTTTACAACTCCTCCCTCGGAGTGTCAGACACCCTGAGCCAATAGGCTGGTCCTGGATTTACTTCCACTTGGCATGATGAACTTATTATTATTTAATTATTTATGGTTTTATATTGCTATATTTCTACTCTATTCTTGGTTGGTGCTGCTGTAGCGAAACTCAGTTTCCCTCGGGATCACTAAAATATGTCTGTCTGTCTGTTTTAAGGCGATTGGAAAAAAGTTTTGGGGGGGATGTCAGAGGTAAAGAGAGCGGTTGGTGAATGGAACGCACTGCCAGGGATGGTTGTAGAAGCAGATACATTAGGGACACTTACGAGACTCCTAGATAGGCATATGGATGATAAAGGGATGGGGGGCTATGTTGAAGGGGAGGGTTAGATTGATCTTAAAGAAGGTTAAAAGGCCAGCACAACGTTGTGGGCTGAAGGGTCTGTAACGTGCTGTAATGTTCTGTGTTCATTGTGATAGAGCAGAGGGACAGGTAAATATGGGTATAGACTAAGAACAATGATTAGCTAATGATCAATACTGTCACTGGGAAAGCCAGAAAGAAACCCTACCCAGCAACAGGTGACGTACTAGACATTGTTCTCTGAAAACGCCAGAACATCTCAAGGTATAACTAAATATGGAAAGGATAGCGTAAGGGACAGACTGTTCGAGAGAAAGGGGAAGGTGTCAACATAAGGAACTGATGTTGTATCCAGGCTAACTTTGGCAGAAAATAATTATAACTAGCGAGTGATGATTTTACATCTAATAGTATATTAGCATATGATCAAAACTATTAACATGTGATCGAAACTATTCTAAAACTGTCTTAGCTCGCGTAATTGTAAGATTTCCTGCATACGTGATGATCAATGTTATAAATGGTGAAGAATTGTGATTCGGGGGAGGGTAGTGTCCGGACTGCCTCTTTGGGAGATCAGTCTGTAACTTCCCCCATAGCATGCTATGAATAAAGAGTAAAGTTTGACAAAATATTGTTTGTTTTATTGTGTTTGTGGCATTTGTGCTCTTGCATCGGGTCGATCTGCCTTGACAATTGAACTCCCAGTCCTAAGTAATATGTGGAAAGAATAATTTCCTCCTTGATTCTAAAGCAGGAGGTAAATATTTGAAAGAAATATTCAGCTAATCTAGGTAACGTGAGCTGACCTCTCCGAGAGAAATGTGGCCTCTGGTTGTTGATTGTCTTCGTATTTACAGCTTTCGTTCAAAGTCGAGACACCGTTTGAACCTGTGGACATAAAGTATTGGAAGCAGCCTCTGCTGCCCTTGTATCCATGAAGTCTGTGTCTCCACCATCCAGGTAGACAATGCAAGCACATAAATCACACAACAGAATTGCTGCTGATAGCTGATTAATATTGACGGTGTTGCTCTGGTCAATCTCCTACTAATGAACCACTAAACATGATATTTATGTTGCATCCATTGCAAGAGCTCCAATATAAGAATTCATCACTTTGCAAATGAGCTGCTATTTAATGAGACATCCATTCATTTCGGATTGTGGCGGCTGAAAACTGAAATTAAATGTACAGTGTTAAATGATGTGCTGCACCAGTGAATGATGTCATCAAGGTAAGTGCTGCTTTCAAATGAATTACAGTGAGGCCGCATTTGCTTATTAAGGACAGCATATCAATCTCTCTCCTGCCTCGGCCAGCTTCAGTGGAGGTTCTAGGTCCACCACAGAAGCTTTTGGCCCTGTGCAGGAGGTAGGTGCAGGCTGAGATTCTCTGTTCAGTGACTGAAGTGGAGGAGGTGTCAGTATGTGTGTCCCCATGGCCCCGTGGGCTCTACAGGATTGGTCTCCCAGGAGGACTCAGGGAATGTCACAGACTCACAAGTTCATGTGCAACGCACCCAGTAAATGTCACCAAAAAAAAGGGAGGGAGTGCAGAGGGAGAAGGAGAGATACCCAGTAGTCAAACTTGCACTTGTGTTTGTTGGTGTTGTAGTAGATGGTTCTGTAATTTCGCGTGATGACCCTGCCACTGGCTGGTGGACAACCGGAGAACGCAGAGGCGGTGAGACAGACATTCTTACGCAAGTTCAAGTTTATTGTCATCTGACTGTACATTTATGCAAACAAACAGAACAACGTTCCTCCGGACCACGGTGCCCCCACAAAATATATATCGCGCACAGCATGTAAATCAAAATATTACCATCAATAAGTTAATAAAACATAATTTTAAAATGCATGTAGTGCGCAGCACAGTTAAACAATAAACAGTACAGTAAGCAGCTCGCTGTCCTAGTGACGAGAACTCGGTGGTGGCAGGGTATTCATTAGTCTCACAGCCTGAGGGTAGAAGCTGTTACCCCATCTGGCGGTCCTGTTCCTCATGCTCCTGTACCTCCTTCCTGATAGTAATGGATCCAAGAGATAGTGGGATGGGTGGTAGGGATCCTCAGCGATACTTCAGGCCTTTTGAATACAACACTCCTGGTAAATGCCACAAATAGGTGGGAGGGAGAGGGAGACACGCCCAATATTCAAACTTACACTTGTGTCAGTTGTCACTGTAGAAGCCAAATCAGTGTTTTCTCGTGGTGACACGGCCTGCAGTCGGAGGACAACTGGTCAACGTAGTGATGGTGAGGCGGACATTCCTACACTGCCACGGTTTTTCCCTTGGACCACTCTCTGCAGGAACAGGGACTTAAAATTCCATACTCTGTTCTCTTGACTTTTTATGAAAGATTCAGGAAATTGAAAGGATTCTTTTTGATTTAGAAGGGAATGAACCGAGAATTTTAATAATCCAGGAAGGAGCTATTGTTCGATGTTCCTCTTTCTTACCACAGGTTGGTTTTGATCTTCTCTCGACCTTGCTTCCATGAACAATTTTGAACACATTCATTTCCAGGTCCTGTTCTCCCTAAAAGGTGCTTCATGATGTGCAATTCACCTTGTCTGTTCCCGGCTCTCCAAACAGCCACATTCAATCCGTCACAGACACGCTCACACCGGGACATCGAGAGCTGATTTACTGAATGGAATATGAAAGTGTTCAGCACATATATCATGTGCACAACGACCTGTTGGTTACCTTTGATCTTACAGTCCAGATGTTACCCAGGTTACTGCAGATTTAACCTGCCCTGTATTCCTGGCCAGGGCCGATTATGTGCACTGACATTTTTGTGATTCACCCTGTTAGAGTGTTGAATTTGTGAAATTCATTGCCACAGCCGCCTATGCCAAGTCACTGAATATATTTAATGCAGAAGCTGATAGATTAGTCAAGGTATAAAGAGATACAGGGAGAAGGCAGGAGATTAGGGCAAAAAGAGTAAAACTGATCACCCATGATGAAATAGCAGAGCAGACTCGATGGGCCAAATGGCCTAATTCTGCTCTCATACCTTATGGTCTTTTCCCTGCAGAAACCCAGGAATCCAACACTGGGACAAACTCAGCTGGGGCCTCTTCCATTCAACCAATGTCACCTGTGATTGCTATTATCCTGCTGGAGGGATTATCCACTGGATTTCCAGATCCCAGCCTGGAGAATCCACCTTCCTCCATCGGGATCCTCAATTTCAGCCTGGGAAATCCACCTTCATCCACAGGGATTCCTGATTCCAGCCTGGGGAATTCACCTTCTCCACAGGTATCCCAGCCTGGGAAATCTACCTTTATCCACAGGGACACCCGATTCCAGCATGGAGAATTCACCTTCATCCACAGGGAACCCTGACTCCAGCTGAGGGTATTTGACTTTATCCAGTGGGAACCCAGTCCAGGGAATTCACCTACAACCACAGGGGTTCCACCCTAGGGAATTCACCTTCATCCACAGGGAACCCTGACTCCAGCTGAGGGTATTTGACTTTATCCAGTGGGAACCCAGTCCAGGGAATTCACATTCAACCACAGGGATCCCAGATCCCAGCCTGGAGAATCTACATTCAATGTTCAAAGTAAATTTATTATGAAAGTACATATCAGAATCAGAATCAGAATCAGAATCAGACTTTAATCGCCAAGTACCTATGCACATACAAGGAATTTACTTCCGGCAGATGTTGTCTCTCTGCTCATAACAATAATAATGATAAATATAAATGAAAATATAGATTATACATACAGATAGTGTAATCCAAGTAATAGTTAGCCGACAGTTAACCGGCAGTTAACTGTTCAGCAAAGTGACCACAGTAGGGAAAAAACTTCTCCAGTGCCTATTAGTCTTAGTCTGGAGGGATCTGAAGTGCCTACCAGACGGAAGCAGATCAAACAGTCCGTGCGCAGGATGGGAGGACTGTCAACATATACAGCCCTGAGATTCATTTTCTTGCAGGCAATCACAGTACATACAAGAATCTCAATAGAATCAATGGAAGACAACGCCCAACAGGGCAGACAACAACCAATGTGCAAAAAAAAACTGTGCAAATACTAAAAGAGGGAAGAAAAAAAAGGAAATAATAATAATAAATAAATAAACAATAAACATTGAGAACATGAGATAGTAATTCCCTGAAAGTGAGTCCATAGGTGTGGGAACATTTCAGTGAAGGGGCAAGTGAAGTTGAATGAAGTTATCCCCACTGCTTCAAGAACTGGATGGTTGAGGAGTATTAGCGGTTCCTGAACCTGGAGGTGCGGGTCCTGAGACTCCTGTACTTTCTTTCTGAAGGCAGCAGCAATAAGCGAGCATGACCTGGATGGTGGGGTTCTTGGCGACGGATGCTGCTTTCCCTGCGACAGCGCTCCATGTAGATATAGGGGAAGGCTTTAGCCGTGATAGACTGGGCTATATCCACTACTTACTGTTGGCTTTTCCATATTGGCATTTCCCTGCCACACAGTGCAGCAACCACTCAATATATACTCCATTACACATGTTATTCACAAAGTTTTAGATGACAGGCAGAATCTTCACAAACTTCTAAGAAAGTAGAGGTGCTGTTGCTCATTAATCCCGCCAGCATCCCGGTAAATTTCTTCTGCACTGTCTCCAAAGCCTCGGCATCCTTCTCATAACGGGGTGACCAGAACTCTGTGCAATATTCCAGATGCAGTCAACTAGAGTTTTATAAAGCTGCGACATAACTTCCTGACTTTTGAACTTAATGCCATGACTAATAAAGGAAAGCGTGCCTTTTGCCTCCTTAACCACCCTACCAGCCTGTGTAGCCACTTCCAGGGAGCTGTGGATGTGCACCCCAGGATCCCTCTGCACATAAACATTGTTAAGGCTCTTGCCGTGAATATTGTACTGTGCCTTTGCATTCGATGCACTGTATTTTTAGATCTGTACTGTACAGCTCCAGGGCTGCACGCTGTAATGTGGATTTCCCTGAAACGATCTCAGCTCAGGAGGGGAATCCAGCCGCTCACTTGCCTGAGTGATGCAGCTCAGTGGCACTCCAGAGAGTCAATGCAGCCGGCTCCATCCGCCATTCTAAACCGTTCTCTCTCCACCACGGTCTGCAGAGGAGCCATGGTCTGCTCTATCTGCAAGTTCCTTACCCAGAACTTCACATTCCTCCGACTGCTCCCTCGAAGGAAGCCTGCTCAGGCCCCTTTAAACATCTCCTCTCTCATTAGAACCTGTTTTTACTCTCCTGTCCCCTGGGAAAGTGCTGTACCCATCTATCTTATCGGTTCAGAGAAATGTGAAATGATTGTCTTTGGAAGGGCGAACTTGACGGCAGACTACGAGGTTAATGGCGGGGTTTTTAGCAGTGTGGAGGAACAAAGGGATCTTGAGGTCCATGATAGGATCCATGGAGGAGAGGCTGGATTCCATAATGTGCTGTGCAGAGTCCACAACTTTCCACAGTCCCCTGCAGTCCCAGGCAGAGCAGATGTGACTCACTCATCCCACGGAGACTGAGAGGGTGGTATATGGTGTGTTGGCCTTTATTAGTCAGGAGATTGAGTTCCAGAGCCACAAGGTAATCTTGGAGCTCTGTAAGACCCTGAGTAGACCAGACTTGGAGTATTATGTTCAGTGTTGGTTGCTTCATTAGAGGAAGAATGTGGAAGTTTTTAGAGTGAGTGCAGAGGAGATTTACCAGGAATTGCCTGAATTAGAGAACATGTCTTTTGCTTTTCTACTAGGGCTTTTCTCTGTGGTGAAAATGAAGATGAAAGGTGACCTGATAGAGGTTTATAAGATAATAAGAGGCATAGAAAGAGTGGACAGTCAAAGAAGTTTTCCCAGGACAGTAATGGCTAATATAAGAGGGATAATTTATGGTAACTGGAGGAAAGTTTGGGGGGGATGTCAGAGATAGGTTATTTTTTTACACAGAGCTGTGAGTGCATGGAACGAACTGCCAGAAGTGGAGGTAGAGGCAGATACACTAGAGGCATTTAGAGACCCTTAGACAGGGACATGGATGATAGAGAAATGGAGGGCTATGTGGGAGGGAAAGGTTAGATTGATCTCAGAGTAAGTTAAAAGTTCAGCACAACATTGTGGGCCGAATGGTCTTTATTGCTCTATTACGCTTTTTGTTCTGTCAATTCATCCTGTCACTTGCCTATGTAAGTACTTGTGTCAGTGTCTTTAGATGTTGTAATCATAACTGACTCCACCACCCCCTCTATCAGTGAGTTCTGGATACCAGCGACTCACTGATATCCAAGTTAAATAACAAAGTTAAAAATAACTTTGCCTTGCAAATCTGCTTTAAAACTCCTTTCTCTCCCCTTAAACCAGGAGTTCCCCACGTGCGGTCCAGAGACCCTACGGTTAATGGTAGGGGGCAATGGTTTGGAACCCATGCCTCCTTGATTTTGATGCTCCTATCATGGGTAAAAAGATTCACCCTGGCTGTGCCTCTTATAATTTTATATATACATCTGTATCAGGTCACCTCTTAGTTTCCCTCTGTCCAAGGAGATCAAGTCCAGCTTGTCCAACCTCTCCCCATAACTAAACCCATCCAATCCAGGCCCGCAGTTTTGACTGTCTGTTCCTCTCATAGATGCCATGGGAGGCATTGTTCGGTGAGGCAAGAGGCAGGGGTGTCACTTCCTTCCCTCAGCCTTGGTGGGTCGGTGGTGGTTGAGGTCCGATACCGTGCCAGCCGGTCCCAGTGCAGCATGACTACCTTCTGCTGCTCAGGCAACCGCACCCGGTGTACCACATCTCCCTGCCCCTTCCAGTGGCTTCCAAGCTTGGGCGACAGTCCCTCTTCCGGTTGGGGCAGTAGACCCGTACTGGGGCCCCCACCATGTACTGCTGCACTGGCGCCCTTGACTGGTGGCCTGGCCCCTACGGGGATGTGTAAGCGTCTTGGCTCCACGTCCTGCCTGTACACAGGCCAAGAGAAGCCTTTGCGCAAGTCTTTGCCACCTCGAAGTGGCCAGCCCCGCCTGTGCACCAACCTCAGCGGGAGACGTCTGTCGCCGCCGGAACAGCCACCCGTCGCATACCTCCAGCGTGCCCCACTGAGAGTATAGGCCGTTGGTGCCCGGATCCAGGACGGAGACCGCTGCCCACTCTGACCGCCGTCCACCTGCGCCGGCACGGCATCGCTCAGCTGCCGGTCGATGGCGGGGAGGTCTCTCTGAAGCACCACCACCGCAGCTTCCCCCCCGGTCCCGCTGCGCTGCGATGGGCCACTGCGGGGCGGGCCACTTAGAGACCGGCGGTGCTCGTTGTTTCCTGGAGCTGCCCTGCCAGAGAGCCACGCCTTCAGCACCGAGGTGAAGTGCTGCCCCCGGCCCCCCAGCGGGACAACAGGGCGCGGCCAATGATGCAGGACTCCCGGATGTCGGCCAGCCACACCTCGAGCGCCACCGTGTTTCCTTCCGCTGCGATGCGCAGCCTCCTCTTTCCTCTAATCGCCGCACTGTCACCGGTGACCGTAGCCAATTGGACCGCAGGCGGGGATGGCTGGTCCGTGTTTGGATGGACATCCGGATGAATGACGGCGATGGTTGACCCAGTGTCCAGCAACGCCCTCCACCATGCAGTCCACGTAGAAGTCTTGCTCTTCACCCAAACGGCCCACCCGGAGAGGCGACAACGGAGGGATTCCGCTGGAGGTCTTGGGCAGCACCAGCACTTCCCGACGGCTGTGGTGTGGGGCAGTCCCGGGCCTCATGGCCTGCCTCGCCACACTGGTAGTGGAGATCGCTCTGTAGAACGCGATGGAGCCGGTGCGGCGCTGGTCAGTCCTGTCTCATGGGGCTTCTCCTCATCATTTCCCTCCTCTGCCTCACATACGCAAGCTCGCAGAGTGCAGGGTGATAACGGAACACCTTGGGGGGGGGGGGGTAAAATTGCTCCTGCCCTCTCCACCTCTGCCAGCGTCTCGGCCCGCGATGATGACGATGTCAGGTGTGCATGCTGCCAAGGGCGCTTTGGCATCAGTTCCTTTCACAAAGGTGTCGAGGGCAAGCTCTTCCTGGAGTCGCGGGAGGGATCTGGGGGTAGCCATGCTGAGCACAGTGGCGGAGATCTGGCACGAATGCCCCCAGGCTTTCTCCCACGCTGTGCTGTCTACTGCCCAGTTCTTCCTTCATTGCTTCCTCCGCCCACTACGAGGGCCCTGTAGTCAGGCTGCTCAGCTGGCACTCAGTTGAGGTGGGCCCCCAGGGCCTCCACCAGGGCAAAGTGCACCACTGTCTGATTTATGACAAGCCGCAAGTTGGACTTGAACAGGTTAGCCTCCAGGCAGCTGGTACCGTTGTATCTGGGGAGCTCCAGGGTGGCCATTGTGGCATGAGTTGCCGAGGCCCGTTGGTCTTCCTCTTTCTCCAGCAGTGTTGGCGGTCCCTGCCATGCTGCCCGTCCTCCCATGGCTGCGGAGTCCTGGGTTCCCCGGTGTGGGTCACGGGGGAGGTGGGCGATGCGCTCCACTGTGCCCCCTGAGATGGGGAGCCTGGGGGCACTCACCCTGTCGGGGTTCCCTGGGAAGGTACGATGCTCGGTTCCCAGGTCCTCCCTCTGGATCGGTGTCCCGTCTTCGGGAGCCCAGCCGGGGGATGCTTGGGGAGGCGTACTGCTCGGTCCCGCGACTTATTTCCCGGATTTTAAGGCTCTCCGTCCGACGTCATAGCTCTCCAATCTCACCGTCAATTTCTAATCCCACTCCTGACACCAATGTCCATGATGACGGATGAAAAAGCTTGTTTATCTCAAGTGACATTTTTATTGCAACAACCACAAAAACAAACCAGACTCTCTGACTCGGGGAGAGAAGCTACGCCTCCACATACAGACGGGGGAGATGGTAATCACATACCCCGGTTACAGTCAGGGTGACACACAAACACACAAGCCAATAACTATATAACCCTAAAACTCAACATTAAATGAACTTGAACATCCCACCGCAATGCCCTCCCCCCGGAGCAAAACAAAGCCCCCATCTGAGGGGACATAACCTCGTCCTGAATTTAAGTAGCACCTGGTAGTTAAGTATCCCAGGCCATTCAGAGGAGGATCAACAAATCGAAACTGAATTGCGCCGTAGAATATCAGCAAGCAAAGCTTGTGCTTAGACAGTTGAGAGAGGGGGAGATTACAAAGACAAACTTGTGGTAGTGCAGTGACAGCCTGTGTCTGTGGGATTAGAAACTGAGAAACAGAGCTTTCTGTCTGTGACGTCGAGGAATAGAGAGAATCCTCTAGATTTTCTTTTGGAGAATGATATATTAGATATATTATATTTAAAAAATGATATATATGATTATATGATATATATGTACAATGTCTGAAATACATCTTATGGAAATGTTTGTTTGATGATGAACTTCAATAAAATTTTAAAAATGAAAGAAAAAAGAAAATGGTAAATAGTTTGTCAAGCATTTTCACACTGAGGAGTTGAGCAATTCCTCATTGTGAAACAGGCCATTCAGCCCTCTATGTTGTGCCACCCTAATGAAATTAGCAATCGAATTCCCATTTCTGCCCACAGAATATCCACATCCCTCTATTCTCTGCACGTACAAGAGCCTCCTGAATATCTTGAACATGTTTGTCTTTACCGCCACCCCAGGCAGTGCATTCCACGCACTCACCTCTCTCTCTGTAAAACAAAATAACTCGCCCTACACATCTCTGCTTGGAACTTGCCCTGCCTCACCTTAAACGTATGCCCTCTGGAATTAGTTACTTGGACCCTGGGGGAAAATACCGCTGTCTATCTATGCCTCTCATAATCTGAAACCTCTACAGGTTTCCCCTCAGCCCCTGTCACTCCAGTAAGCCATAAATCAAAAAAGTGAGTTTAAATCCCTTTATGTAAGGACATCGCCTCATTTTACAATGAGATATTGGGCATTGCAGAGGGAGGTGGGGGCAAGGACAGGAAAGGGGTGAGATCAGGCTCACGTTTATTTATCACATGTATATTGGAACATACAGTGAAACGTGCAACGAACGGCCAGAACGGAAGGACGTGCTGGAGCAGGCCCAGATATCACCACCCAGTCTGGCACCATCGGAGCACGCAAACACACTGCTCAGCAGAGCAAGAAAGCCCTTTCCTGCCTCACTCACCCCCCCCACCCACCAACGGTCCTCCAACCCCAGGACAGGCTGGGCCTCCGACCGCACTTGCAGACATCCGTCTCTGACTTCTCCAGTGGTCCCTTAGGCTTCGGGTCTCGGTCATGGGGTTTTAACTGCCGGACTTCCGATAGACCGTCGGGCTCCCCGCCCTGTCCAGCTGAGATCTTCATTGAATGGAGTCCACAGTAATACTGGTTGGACTGTAAACTCCGTGTTCTGCCCCTGGAGTCTGGGGAGTCTACGAACAGAGGGCACTGCCTCGGATTAGAAGAACGGCCCTTTAGAAGAGATGAGGAGGAATTCCTTTAGCTACAGAGCAGTAAATCTATGGAATCCATTGTGGTGGCCGAGTCACTGGGTGCGTTTAAAGTGGAGGTTGTTAGGGTTCTTGATTAGCCGGGGCGTCAAAAGTTTCGGGGAGAAGAGAGGAGGATAGGGTTGGGAGGGAAAATAAATCAGCCCATGATGGAATGGTGGAGCAGACCCGATTCTGCTTCTATGTCTGATGACTTTAGGGCTATCTCACACACCGGCCTGCGCCTCCCAGAATATCTCCCCACGCTCCGTGTCCTACACAACCCGCTGGCTGGCTGGCGATGACCGGACAACACCATACTATCCATCCATCCACCTCGCCATACTTGTCCCAAGGTCTGCGACCTCTTGGCCGAAATATTCGGCAGCAGCAGAAGGAGGAAATGAGATTTTGAAGAAAATAGTCCAATTAGCTTTTACTGATTTAAAGCAGTGAGCCATAAAGCGAAATGAGTTTATTATTTACGAAGCAGCATTAGTCATTAGCAGCATGTAAAGTGGCTTTCCTCAAAAACAAAACTCAACTCAAACATCTGAACTTGTTAAAGGTGAATTAAAAGGGCTCGAGCCCATTGGATGCGAGAGCTGCCACGGGCAACACCTCACACCTGAAGCCTGTTAAAACGAGGAAGGCAAATAAATCTTCGGAGGTAGGCTCTGCAAACGTGCTTGTTATGCCTGCTTTAAAGTTTGGCTGGAAGCATATGGCTGCTGTTCCCCGCTGTCCCGCCCACCCCGTCTTTCCCCTGCTTTGCGAGCGTCGGTCCCGCTGATTTTCCGCACACTTGCTCCGAGTTCAGCCGCCGAGCATCAAAGCCGTGGATTACCTCCTCCCTCCAACTGGTCGGAGTAACGCTGCAAACTCTCGCTTGACATGTTTGATTAGATCAAATCAAAGCATTCACGGTCTAAATCCTTCAGAAAGGTCTGAAAGTCATCTCCCGTGGGATTAATGTTTGCTCCCAGGTACAATTTTTTTTCCCTCTCTCATTGCGAAATGCTCGGCAAGCTATTTGCTATTTTCTAAATGTTTCTCACTGATCCTCGAGGTCATGTCCTGCAGTGAGTATTTGAATCCATTCTTGACAGTTATTGTGTTTAAAATACAAACCATCAGAACAGATGTCATTCACCCAGGAACTCTTGTTGTTGTTTGCGCCAAGAGCGCTGAATGCCTTCAGTCATGTAAGGTTTTGTAAAGAATACCGACGGCAGCAAGAGTTGCGAAGTAACTTTTCAAGCGTGCAGAGGTTTGTTGGTTTACATTTTTTTAAATTTAATACAGTGGCGACTGAATTCCGCAAAGGGTTAAACCTGCTGGGCTAAATTAAGCAGTTTGTGTAGATAAATCCTGATGACCAGCAGGGAGGACAGAACAAACTTAGTTTGTTCAGGTTTGGACATCAAAGACAAACAACAAAAGCGATGTTGCGGTGGTTTAATGCTGTTCAGCGAGAGCCGGTTTCCTGGCCTTTCTACCGGAAAGGTCCAGTTCGTGCTGTGCAGAACCCTAACTCGCTCCGGCAGCTGGGGTCAGAGTTCTTATCTTTTAATTAAGAATATTTAGCGGTAGTGTGTGGTTGGGGTTCGCCCCCACTGTGGAACGTGCATTGACTGTGTTTTGTTGGCCACTGCCCTGTATCCATCCTTTCAGAAAGGATTACAACTTTCCTCCCAACCTCATTGCCTTCCTTGCAGGGGACGGAGTTCACCCTGGTCTGGACATCTCCTGCAATCTTTCTGCTGCCACTAGGAGGTGTCAGTGAGCAGCCTTAGCAGGGACTCGCATCCCTTGCTGCTTCACTCAAAGTTTCCTGAAAACCCAACTGAGACCTCAAAGTCCAAATCTGCCCCGGGGAGGGGTTTACCTCAAGTCGAGATCTCAGTGCATCTAGTGGTAGAAGCCCAAAGGTCAAAGTCCCTGGGTCAGCGAGTCTGAAGGTAGAGGGCTAAAGTCTCCGAGTCCAGGACCAAGGACTGGAGACCTGGGATTGGTGACCTGTTGGCATGAGTGAGTGGGTGGGAAGGGGCTTGCCTTGTTTTTGTTGTCTTGTTCTGCTGTGCTGAATATCATGGACATGCTATTTTGGCACTGGGCACTTGCTTGCCCTAGCACATCCTCAGGCGTGTTGGTTGTTAACACTGCATTACCCAGGGTGTGCTCTCTTCTCAGTACCACCTCCTCATTGGGGTGGAGGTGCAGGAGTCTGAAGACTCACGAGCGATGTTTTAGGAACCGATTCTTCTCCTCTGCGATCAGATTTCCGAGTGGACTGTGAACCCATGAACACTACCCCACTATTTTTTATATTACAATTGATAGCAACAGGAACAAAATGCTGGAGGAACTCAGCAGGTCTGGCAGTAGCTATGAAAAAGTGTAAACAGTGGATGTTTTGGAGCCGAGACCTATCTTCGGGTTTTTTAAAAAAAAATGTATTGCACTATACTGCTGTCACAAAATAGCAATTTTCATGATGTGTGTCCGTGGTGTTAAACCTGATTCAGATTCTGAATGTTTTGACATACATTTGATAAATAAATCTGAATCTGATTTGAACATATTAGTGACACCAGGCTTGTGTGAGTAATTCCTTCACTGGGGCTGGGTGTACTCCAATATTAACACAAAAGGTGACCATTAGAAGTTGGGATCTTTACATATAGAGCCAACCCTGCTTTGCCCACTTGAGTGAGAGGTGTCCGGTGTTGTCACTGAGGATCTAGACCAGGGGTTCCCAACCTTTTTTATGCCTTGGACCAATACCATTAAGTAAGAGGTCCATGGTCCCCAGGTTGGGGACACCTGTTCTAACCCATTTCCAGCATCGCTAAGAAATAGCAAGTGAAAGTTTTTTAAAAAAAAAAAGCTCTATAAAACATTATTAATGGAGAGTACACCACAGATGTTTAATCACATCAAAAAGGAACATTTTGATCCTTGTCACACCTGGTTATTGGCGTGGTGTTTGACGTAAATGCGACCAGGATCCACGAGGAGACATTACGCACACTTCCTCGTCCGCTCGCGCATGAGCATTTGGTTCACAAGCTCTTTGCCAGGAATTTGCAGATAATCTGCAATAAAGAGAGGACGTTTCAATCCCTGCTGCTGCAGACACTGCTTGACTTGTTGATTATCTTCTTTGAATTCAGATTCACAACAGTTCCTAATGTTTATTTTCCCTCCTGTGCCCTCATTCTTTACACTCACCTCCTCCAGACAGGCGAGGTGAGATGGGCCAACCTCCACCAGCACCAGCAACCTTGGGTCACTCAGTTCCTCCCGGTCTGCACCCTGTCACCGTCGTTACCTTCTTGAACCCTCCCCCTTCACTGCAACTTCAAACTCCAAACGTTTCTCCTTCTGATGAAAAGTCATCAAGCTGAAATCTCCACTGTGCTTTCTCCCTCTGCACACGCTGCTCAGTGTAGTAAGAATTCTGTCATTTTATTTCAAGCTCCTACTGCAGAAGTGAGGAGTATTCGAGGGGAGAGAGGGGGCCTTGGTTGCTTTTGATAGTCACAGTGGGGAGTGGATAGGAGAATGATGACTGGGGCTTGTGAGCCGAGTACACGTAATGCAAACCCAAAGCTCACCAGGAAACCCTCATTGGGTTTGTAGGGCCGGTTACGTGGATGCATTAACAATCTAAAATCGAAGTCCCACTCCAGGGAGTTCCACATTGAAACCTAGACCAGTACTGAGGAGGAGGGGCTAAGATGTAAAACTTCAGGAGGAAGGGTCCCTGGAATAAGTCCGTGGCCCAATTCGGCCGCTGAACTCATCTTCGGCCGGTGCTGCCATGGGGCAGGAGGTACCGGAGCCTCAAGTCCCACACTAGGTTCAGGAACACTTCTCGCCCTTCGACCATCAAGCTCCTGAACCAACGTGGAAAAACTTCACCTACCACAACACTGAACTGATCTCGGAGCTCGACTTGTGGGTTCACATTCGAGGACTTTTAAATGGTTCAGCACAACATTGTGGGCTGAAGGGCCTGTTCCACGTTTTGACTCTGCAAGTCATGTTCTCAGTATTGTTTGTTTGTTTTTGTATTTGCACGATTTGTCTTTTGGTTGCTTGCCAGTTTTTGTGTGTGGTTTTTCATTAATTTGATTCTACTGTGAATGCCTACAAGAAAATCAATCTCAGAGTGGTATAAGGTGACAAATATTGAACACACTTTGATAATAAAATTTACTTTGAACTCAAAAAATGGAGTTGGAAGGTCAGGTGATGTACTAACACAGTACCGAGGCTACTTATGCTATTGAACGGGACAGTGGACTCACTGCCCTCCAAGGTGGATGTTGTGAATCCCAAGGCACTTGTGTGAGGAAGCACGTGGATAAAGATCTGCCTTCATCAACAGCACTGAAGATGTCATTGCTTGTTGCGTTGCTACGTTCCTCTCCCACAGCACCAGACACATTCCAGAGACATCGGGTGTGTGAAAATAAAAGTGAAAGTCAGCTGGATGAGCGAACTTCCACAACTCTTTCTGCTTCACGTCAGCATCCCAGCACTTGTGTGTTTAAATACAGGAGTAGTGGGAGTTACGACACAGCCACTGGAAACTTTGACAACTGGAATATTAATTCTCACCTGAGGAATTGTTCAGCGTGTAAGTTCATCACCCAGAACTGATGAAGGGTCTCTGCCCGAAACATCGAAACTCATTCACCTCCATAGATGCTGCCTGCCCTGCTGAGCCCCCACCCCCCCCACCCCGCCAGCAACTTGTGTGTGCTTTGCTCTGGATTTCTAGTAGAATCTCCTCTGCCTCTGAACTGAGTCAACTTGTCTCCTGATGTTAAATGTGCTGTACCATGGCAGAAATCTTCATCGACCATTGGAAAACTTCCCTTGGCCCTGAGGCAGAGAGGGTCTTGTATTTCCTTCCACACCCCTGGGCTGTGTGGGAGTGGAGTGTTGGGAGGGGAAGGTCACGTACCCGGGCTGTGTGTGGGGTGAGTGTTGGTGGGATGGGAAGGTCACATTCCTGGGCGGTGTGGGAGTGGAGTGTTGGTAGGTAGAGTTACACCCCTGGGCTGTGTGTGGGGTGAGTGTTGGTGGGAGGGGATGTAGTGGAGACTCCGAGCTGTAACTGGCCATTGATGCTCTTACTTTCAGTCACTCCCTTTCACTGTGCATTCATTGGACTGAGAGTTTCCATTGAACGTCATCACAGGCGGGTCAGAAGGTGTGAGACTATCCATGAGAGGCTGTTGACCCATTTCTTCACTTCTATGTTCGAAATGACATTATATTTTATCAGGCTATACGTTCTGTGTTTTTTTTTCACTGAAAACTGTGGACGTGTGGCGACACTTTCGAGCACATCCTTGGGTTGTCTTGGTTGTTGGCTCAAACGACAAATTTCGCTGTATGATGTACATATGATAAATAAGTGAATCTGAAACTGTATGTTTATAAACTTGCAGCAATTGTTGGTGCTTTTTACTGGCTTCTTGATGCTGAAGTTTTGAGCATTGAACCTGCAGCACCAATTCCTGGGATTTTCCAGCACTGGCACAAATGGGCAGGGAAAACTTTGGTGCCTCCAGAGGCTTTACAAAAGACTCGGAGAGCGCACTGGCTCCAGGGAGCACAGTATCGGCCCTCTGGCCTCACGTGACTCTGCCTGCACCATGTTCTGTGATTCATTGCTTGTACTCTGCAGCCTGCTGGCTCACGTTCAGGTTGTGCTAATGAATAGGAGCATGGCTCATGGAATAATCAGTTTGCTCTGCAACCATCCCTCCCAACATGGTGCAGAGCATTAACTCGGTCTGACCCTGCCGATCTAGTTCTAATCATTTGCTTCTACTCACAGGATGTGAGTGTGGCTGTGCTTCTGAAATCCAACTTCTGCCTGATGGTTAAACATTATTAACCTGGTTATTTAAACAAAAATTGCAGTAATTATGATCCTTCTAAATTAGTTTAAAATCCTACAATACGCTTAACTCAAAATCCATACCATCTTAAAAATACTTTGTAGTTTACTTCAGGGCTATTTAATAATTCATCCCATGTTTAACAGAATTTCTCTTTGACAAATTGTCAACTGCAGTAATGTGGGGAATGAAACTGAGATGAGGAATATTTCAGTTTAATTATACTGTTTCTGCCAAATTCTTTCACAGCTATTGGTGTTTTGATGTTTGTTATGTTCTGCCAAGCGTTGTGAGCATGCTGCATTGGTGCTAGAGAGTGTGGAGAACTTTTCGGACTGCCCCCAGCATGTTCTCGGTATGTTGGACCTGAATAGTGTCAGCCGAAACATAAACTGTTTATTAATTTCCATAGACACTGCCTGACTTGCTGAGTTCCTCCAGCATTTTGTGGTTGGTTTCCAACCTCTGCAGAATCTCTTGTGTTTACAGCATTTCACTGTATGTCTTGATGGTCTTGTGACGAATAAACTTGAAACTTAACATTCTCATGTGCTCCCTCACACATGATGAATGCCTCTCTTCTGCCACCAGGCTCCGCTCACTCACTGTTCCTCTCCTCTTGTTGGGCTGTTGGAACTCCTGAACTCCAGCACTTGTTCCTGTACCCACCCCATCCCCCCCCCCCTTTTGCTCTTGTCATCCCACCAAACTGGTGAATCTGAGACCCATAAACCTCTCTGTTCCACTCTCACAACATAATTCTTCAGCTACGTCTCAGTGTGTCAAAATTAGAAGTGGTTTGTCCACCGGCTAACCAGCTGGTGAACAATTCTGAACCAAATTAGGATCTGAAACAAAATCATAAGATGCTGGAAAAACTCGGAGTCAACCAGCACCTATAAGGGAGAAACCAGTCAATGTTTCCCTTCATCAGAAACCCTCAGCTGACCTGAAATGTTAACTGGTTTCTCTTTCCACAGATACTATCTGACTAGCTGAGGTCTTCCAGCAAAAAAAAGTCTTTGGTGGGAATCAGGTCAGTTGAGCAGAATCTGTGGGAAGAAAGGAATTTTCAGCATTTTGGGATGAAACCCTGCATCAGGAGGTCTTCCAGTATTTCCACTTCACATTCCAGCATCTGTCATTTTATTTGTTCTCCCTAGGACTAAATTCCATTCCTTTGACTGATGATTGCCGTCTCAGTGCTGAGCAGATGCATAATACATTAAACCTAATGAAAAACACTGAATAATAAACATGAGAAATTCTGCATGCACTGGAAATCCCAAGGAGTGCACACAAAATGCTGGGAGAAACTCAGCAGGTAATACAGCATTCATAGAAATGAATCAATAGTTGATGTTTCTATTAACTTCCATGAATGCTGCCTGACCTGCTGAGCTCCTCCAGCAAATTGTGTGTGTACCACTCCCACCCTCTCCGGTCTTCTCCTATCATTTCGCATTTCCCCCTCCCCCCCCCCACTACTTTCAAATCTCTTACTATCTTTCCTTTCGGTTAGTCCTGACGAAGGGTCTCGGCCCGAAACGTCGACAGCGCTTCTCCCTATAGATGCTGCCTGGCCTGCTGTGTTCCACCAGCATTTTGTGTGTGTTGTTGTGTGTGTATGTGTGTGTTGCTCTCGATTTCCAACATCTGCAAAATCTCTCGTGTTTATGATTTGCTGCGTGCTCCACTGTGAAGATTCTTTGAGGGATGCCTACCTTTGAAGAAGTTTGAATCTTCTCTAAGGGAGTTCCATGAGACCCTCTGTGATCTCTGCTGCCCTCCGACTCTTCGACATATACGTAGCCAGACTCGCTACCACAGCCTCTTCAACTCTTTACCTTTGCTACCCACCTGGCTTTACCTATCACATTCTGGCTATCCTGCTTTCCCTCCCCCTCCCACCTTTCAATTCTGGTGTCTTCCCACTTCATTCTCAGTCTTGAAAAAGTGTCTTGGCCCAAAATGTTGACTAGCAATAGCACTTAATGATTATTTCAATCATACTCCAAACCTGGTCATTTCTCCTGTACTTTAATTGTTTAAAGGTAAACCAGTTTGGTAATTATTAGGTTATACATAAGCTATCAGGTAACCATATGAAATTGTCACATCAGATGTCCTCTAGGACAATGAATTTTAAATGGTTTGGTTGATTATGGAGAGATGCTAACTCGCAGTAGTCTGGTGTGAAGCGCTCGTGTTTGTTGATGAAGAGGTTGGACAGTGTACTGGGGAGTTCCATTCTCATCTTTAACTTACACAGTTGATCCTTTACCTTTCAACACAAACACAGGGCAATCCTCTTGCCATTCAGATTGAGATTTGTTTAAATATATCACACGAACGCAACATTGGAAAAATGCATCGCTACTGTTAATAACCAACCCAACCTGATGATTTGCCCACATGTGTTACCACAATAACATGCCCAGCAACACAAGCAGCAACAGCAACGTGACAAGGATAGCAGAACAGGCCACTCGCCCTCTCCCCACCCCCCTGCCCTGCACAGCTACACAGACTCTCACACTCACACCTGAAATCCCAGGACCTGCTACCTCCGGACCTCCATCCTCTGGTACCTGGCCCAAACTTGCAGAGATCGGGCCTCCAAATTCTGAACATGCTGACTCAGCGGCTTCAACCATCAGGTCTCTGCCTCTGGACTCGTCAAATTCAACCTTTGGTGTCAACCCTAGGACTCTCTGATCATGGACTTTGATCTCTGGGCTTTGACCTCTGAACTCGCATTGACATATGACCCTGGGATTCACCAATCTGGGGATCATCAGCCCTTATCCATGGGGACCACCAGCCTTATCAATAAACTAGTTTTCTTCAACACAACCTCCTAAGCTCACAACTTTCATCAAGACAGGCCAGGGCTGAAGATACTTGGGAACACCACCATCTCCAAGTCTGTCTCAAAGTCCCATCCCATTTTGGCAACCTGTTCCTTTGTCATCATTGGGTCCAAAATCCAGAGCCCTCCTCCCCAGCAGTACTGGGGGAAAATGGCACGATGTGGACTGCAGTGGTTCGAGAATATGCCTTCGCCTCACCTTATTAAGGAGCTTTGCAGCATGTCCCTGGTGTTGGCAGGTTTGGAATATTGCCCCTGATCTTGGGGATCCACCGTGAGACAGGGCATGGGGACTCAGTCAAGCCAAGTTCACACCGATCAGCAGCTCACAAGAACTGCCATGAAGAACATCTATTTCATGTGAACCTAATGTGTACTCTGGGCAGGGAAGGAAATAGTATTAGTGAACGTTATAACATTTAAATCTGGAGATCTAGAAAGTGCGCTTTGAGCCATATAATGTGATACATGAGAACAAAGTGAAAGTCAAGGTGCAGAAACAGGATAATACCAAGTGAATAATTTAGAGACCCCAAGACTGGTCTAGTATGAATCCTATTGGTGTGTTTTAGAAATCAGAGTGTGAAAATAAGGATAAGGAAGAATTCAGTTTATTTTTGGGGTGGTGGTGCAGAATGCACACACTTGCTGTACAACTTCATTGCACTGAACCTGGCTTCTCTCTGGAGAAGTCATTAAAAATTAATTTCAGCCGAGAATCATCACTGTCACAATTGCCCTCAGTGGCCACTTTATTAGGTACACCTCGTTAATGCTAATACCTAATCAGCCAATCATGTGGCAGCAACTTAATGCATAGAATCATGCTGACTTGGTCAAGAGTTTCAGATATTGTTCAAATTAAACATCAGACTGGGGAAGAAATGTGACCTAAGTGACTTTGTCTGTGGAATGATTGTTGGTGCCAGATGGGGTGGTCTGAGTATCTCAGAAACTGCTGATCTCCTGGGATCTTTCACGGACAACAGTCTCTGGAGTTTACAAAGAATGGTGTGCAAAACATCCTGTGAATGGTAGTTCTGTGGGTAAAAATGCCTTGTCAATGAGAGGGGTCAGAGGAGAATGGCCTGGCTAGTTCAAGGAGAGTGACAGTCACTCAAATAACCTCACATTACAACTGAAAGCCACGGTTTCCTTGGGCTGTGTAGTCTAGGGAATACGAACCCGTAAGATTGAGACGGCTCTTCCACCCAAACCCCAGTCTGTGTGGATGCCGTGTAATTTGCAACCCTGTTACAACTCCGTGCCAAGAAATAACAGACAGCACACTGCATACAATTAAAGGAATTATATTTATGAATCTTAACTTCACTAAAGGGTTAGTAAAGAAAGAAAAAAAAATGGCCCATTATGATTAAACAGTCAAATATGCACAAGCTGGAGCCCAACACTTCCAAACCTCATACTCTCCAATCCTCAGTAGACCCTGGCACCTTGCTCCATCAGCTCACGGTCCCCCACCGGCTCGAATCCTTCGGCCGGTTCTCTCCAGCATCCTCTCTCTTCATCTCCCGCCGAACAAGAGCCCGGCTCGCACCAGTGCCAGGCATCGCTTCCCTGAGTGCACAGCTCACATTCCAAAACACCCGTTATCTCTAACCGTAGCCCAAACACTGCTTCCACAGAGAGGCCATTGCATTAGCGGTCGAACTTTTACCAGGGCGTTCCACTGCGGTGGTGTGAGAAGACCATCTCTGAATGCACAACACAACAAATCTTGAGGTGAACGGGCCATGAACAAACACTCAATGGCCATTTTATTAGATGCAGAAGGTACCTAATAAAGTGGCCACTGAGCGTATTTTGTGTGCCTATTGCTACCAAGCCGACTGAGTTCTCTCCCCACGGTGCAGCCAGCGCATTTGTAATGTAATTGGAGCAGGAGTATAGGAAAACACTTGCCCTGTCACACTGTGAAGAAACAGACAGAAACGACGAATGAACACTGGGCAGAGGAATCTGGGGATTCTTTTCCTGAGAGCTGATATGGATCACCTTTCAAATGACAACATTTTTCTGATGGACAGCAATTCCCCTCAGACTCTGCCATGCTTTTGCAAACGATAAATTAATTGGAAATCTCACATTACCATTAGCTTCCTTGACTCCTGCTTGTAACGCAATCTTAGGTTGGCAGTACAAATATCAGCTGCCTTGCAGTTTATTTTATGTAGGATGTGCTGTGTGAGCAAGCCCTTTCCACCACATTAATGCAATATTCTACAACCGAGTTGAAACCTTACTAAAATAAATAAGCTAATTGAGTAACCCATAGGTATCCCAACACAATTCCACAAGTGAACCACCAGGGTCAAACCCCTTGGATTTCTGTTACATCTGTGGCTACTTAAAACCACCATGGACAATAACCCTTGCTGAGTCAAATTACTGCCAGAGACCCTGGTCTTGGGAAATTCAGTTTGGTACACGAGATTCTCCAGATATCGGAAATCCACAGTAGCGCACACTGGAGGAACTCAGCAGGTAAGGCAGCACCTTTGGAGGGGAATAAACTGTCAATATTTTGGGCTGAGACCCTTCATCGGGCTCCCTGTCCGGTCGTGCTGTTCTGCACTACCATCCACGCGCACGTGGATGCCAGGGGGCCAGTTTGACTCATGCCTCCAGCGATGGAGGAGTCGTTGCCTTCAGGTGATAACCGAGCATGTTGTTAACGAATGCAGAAACACTGTGCGAGGTTTGTGTGCAATCAACCTTGAGGGATCGGCTGCTGGAGCTGGTCGGGAGCACAGGAAAACACGATGCCTGATTATGTTTCAGGAAAGGATCTCAGTACAAATATGCAGCGAGCAGGCTAATGAGAAGCAGCAGGCTCAGCTCTTGGTGCAACCGGTGAATAAGTATGCCTGCACGTTACACATTGCGTGTTAGATATCAAGTGCAAATTGTTAACGTAATCATGTGCTCTAACCGATTTCAGATCGCAACTGAGAAATGGAAAGAATGTCCCAAAGTCTGGAATTATTCCAAAGTTAGCATTCCGTTGAGACTGTTGCTTCTCTGACTTACAACAGAACACTTTCCATTTCTTCTCTGACTATAAACTAGTTGAATTCCCAAGAGGCACGTCACAAGAACCGGAGCCAACAATGTAACAGTGCGCCAGTGCAAGTGTTGGAGTAGGTGATCAAACTTCTGAAAGAAGGGGGACGTGGGGAGAGGAAGAGTTTGTGTGTGTGTGGGGGGGGGGGGAAGTTTACAAATCTGGTAGCTGAAGTGATGAATGCCAGTGCTGGAGTGATTATATTCAAGGATGAGGGAGAGTGGATTATGTCTGTGAGGAGAGAATGCTGGACAACGAGAAGGGTGGGAGATGTAGGGAGAGCGGATGGGTGGGGGTAAGATCATAGGGTGTTGAAACCAAAGAGGGAAATTTCAAAGTGCTGTTACTTGTCCGGGAGCTGGAACAGGTCCAATTGGAAGCTAAACAAAGCTGATGGTGTTGGCTAAAATCTGCTTTTGTGTGTAGGAACTATTTTGGTGTTAGTATGCATATTCCAATTCCTAATGTTTCATTCTATGCCGTAACGTGATTAAGCAGAGAATGCCTTTGTAACAGCTCCCATTTCTTTGTGTTCACGATAGAAGTCCCTGGCGGATTTCGCTAATCCTTCTTCAGAAAGTTTTCCTGGGGCAATCTGATCGTTTGTGTAGCACTGGTTTACAGCTGCTGTACGCCCAGGACATGTGTTCACAGTTGATCATTTCACAAACAATCACTTGTCATTAATGACAAATGCCATCCAATATCCAATTGCACTTGGGTTCGTTAGCAGAACACTCAAGAATTTGAAATTATAATTCCCTCAGCAAATACCAAGTGTTTATCGGGTTATTAAACTATTACAATGTAACACAAAAGGCTAAAACCTGCGGTAAAATTAAATCCTCAACCTTAATCACAGGTTTAAGCAGAACAAGCCCACGGCCAACAATGAGTATGTTGTATGCTGGGAGGCTCTTGCCAAGGTTTGATCATTTGTCCAGCGGTGTGATTTTTTTTTTAGAAATTTGACTAACCCGGTAATAACCTCCGAATTACTTGGAGGTGTCGATGAGCAACAGTGATGGCCATTAGGTGCCAGATCCCAGGTCATCCCATGGGAGGGGCTGGAGCCATCTCTGTACTCAAGCTCCCCCAAAATGAGTGGACTCACAGTGCCAGTTGACCCGGGCTCAATTCCGCTGCTGTCTGCAAGGAGTTTGTACGTTCTCCCTGTGACTGTGTGAGTTTCCTCCTGCGTTCCAGAGACCTGCAGGTTAGGGTTAGTGAACTGTTGGCATGCTACACTAGCACTGGGAGCATGGACACGCTTGTGGGCTGCCCCCCAGCACATTCTCAGGATCGATGCAGAAAATGCATTTCGCTGTACGTTTCGATTTTTCCGATAAATAAAACTAATCTTTAAATATTTTAAGTATTCACAAGAGATGGTAAGGGAGCCAAGAGGCACAGGGTTAGTGCTGGAAGTGGAATTGATCCCAAAGGCCTGAATGGGGTAGTAGAGTGAGGGGCTGACTGGCCTGCTCCAGCCTCAGTTTCTCCAGTGGCCATCCACCAGCAGGAGGCTGGTCTGCTCCCTGAGCTGTTCCTCTGCTGATGGACCTGCTGAGGCACACCAGAGATACTGCAAGAGTTGACCACATTAGTGTGCCTCAGGAACCACATCTGTATCAAGCCAGGGAAGGAAATTGGAAAAACAGATGGTTTTAATGTAGTGATGCAATCACTCGAGCTGAGTATGATGTTCTCCTCAGGGGGCATTCCCTTAATGGAGAATGCCTGTGCGTGACTTTGTTTAACATGGGGAGGTTTAACAGGCAGCCACCACACAGTCCTTGATAGATCGGGGTCAGGCTCCAGTGGCACAGTGTGCAAAGCGACTGGGGGACATTCATTGCTGCTGCCTTCACTGCCCTTGTGATGTGTCACCACCTTCTGCCAGCTCCACCATTTAAGGTCTTGGTTAGATCTGTGTCTGCAAACTCCCCCTTGACCATACCATCATGGGTGTCCCTACCAGGAGCAAATCCCCCAACAGCTAAACTCTGGACAACATCACTCTCAGGAACTCAAAAGCCTCTCCATGACGACAACGTGACGACTTTGGAGAGGTTTTAATGACTACCCTCACATTTCACAGTCACGCTACTGTTTAATTCTCTTTCCAGTATTTTTATTAGTTTCTACATAGAAGAATACAGAGTACAAGAAAGTGTATATAAAAGGTCAAAAAAGATTTTTAAAAACTACCAATTACATTATATCTGTTCATAATAACAATCACATTACCCTATATTCATATAAGTTAATCAATAGTTATATTGAACTATACTAATTTATTACAAAAACATCTAACCCATACTAATGTTTAATTCTAAATTATTTAATTAACTGGATTAAAAAATTGCCAGTTATGATGGAATTTTAATTCTCCTCTCCAGTAAAAGCTTATGGATTCTAGAGCCAAAATGGACCACAGTATGGCTGTCTCTGCAGAATACAACAGAGCACCATTCTAGGTGCCCTTCTGCAGTGAGGTGTGTGGGAATAGGGAGCCACCCTTCATGCTCAGGGACAATGACATTAAATAACATGATATTGGTTGTTCAGAAGGAGTAAACAACCTTCCTCTTTTTAAGCAGTCCCTTGGTGTTGGGGAGGACTTTCATCCACCCTGGTCAGTGGTTGTAAGGCAACGTTTGATCTAAAGCTTCTACCAGAGATAGTTTAGGAGATGGTCTATGAGGCTGGATAGATAGTTTGTAAGATGATGTACTTCTTTCACCACTCATCTTGGGCTTTCATGTGCACCTGCTAAATGGACAATATTCTCAAAATATTGTGCTCATTTCTGGTTGCCTCCTTCTAGGAAGGATGTGGAAGCTTTAGAGAGTGTGCTGAGAAGATTTGCCTGGATTCTGCCTGGGCTAGAGAGCATGTCTTGTGAAGAAAGATTAAGTGAGCGAGGGCTTTTCTCTTTGGAGAGAAGGAGGTTGAGAGTTGACTTGATAGAGGCATAGATTGAGTCAACAACCAGAGACTTTGTCCAGGACAGAAATGGTTAATGCCAGTTGAGGGGTGGGGTGCAGAATGTTAAAGTGATCTGAGGAAATTATAGGGAGGGGGGATTTCAAAAGGATTATTTTTTTACAGGGTGTGGTGGAACGCCTTCCTGGGGTGATGGTGGATGCAGATACATTAGGAACATTTAAGAAACTCTTAGATAGACACATGAATGTTAGAAAATGGAGAGCTGTGTAGGATGGAAAGGTTAGGTTAGTCATTAAGTTAAAAGGTTGGCACAACATCATGAAATGTGCTGTAATGTTCTATTCACCCTGAATACATCTTCCCCAATTTGAGTGGTCACAGACCAGGGATTACAATAGTTAGTAGAGAGATTAAACCTTCACAAGGAGGCTTTCAGAATGTATTTTATGTTCTCAGTCCTTCTAGTAATCTCTTGCCAAGTCGGAATGGGAAGTCAGGAGTTTGGTGTTGAGCGTGATGATGTACTTGACTGAGTGTACTGTAATTAGGCGAGAGAGGACTCTGGCATCACTTCACTTGTCCCGTCGTGATTTCAGACATTGGCGTTAACTCCGGCAGTGCCTGGAGGTGTCTGCTGTAAGTAATCAAAGTCTCTGGGATTTACGGAAGGCCAGGATCACTGCTGTTCAGTGGCCATGAACTGAGGTCATCCCAGTTCTATCATCGTGCACAGAAGATGTTTATTGTCACATGTTCAAACACATGTTATTGACACATTCGATGAAGCATACAAGAAATGGATCCCCATTACTGGCAAAACAAATGTTCTCTATCAATTAGTCCCACTGAACAACGTGGTCTTCCAATAATTAAATTCCATTCCAGGAGCCTGGGTGGGGCAGATTACTTCCTGGTGACATGGTGGTATAACAGTTTGCATTAACACTTTACAGCACCAGAGATCTGAGATCGGGATTCAGTTTGTACATTGTCCCCATAACTGTGAGGGTTTCCTCTGGGTGCTCTGGTTTCCTCCCACATTCCAGAGATGTACAGGTTAATTTGTGGGGAAAAAGAAGTTCAAAGTACGTTTATTATCAACGCATGCATACATTATACAACCATGAGATTCGTCTCCTTACAGGCACCCACAAAACAAGAAACCCAAGAGGACCCATTTTATAAAAAATCCAGCAAACGCCCAACGAGAGAGAAACAAAGAACAAATTATGTAAACAATAAAAGCTAGCAAACAGCATTCAGAATGAAAGTGAGCCCATAGATACAAAGCCTGGAGCTGCTGGAGCCTCAGTTCATCACACATTGGGGCAAAACGCCGCGGTGACACTTGCAGGCTGTCCCCAGCACGTCCTCAGATTGTGTTGACCGTTGACACAAATGACACGTTTCAGTGTTTCGATGCACGCGTGACTCATAGAGATGACCTAACTTCCTGCTAAAACGACCTCTCGGCAGAGGCGCACGTTGACGGTGATGCGCACCATCACCTCCGGAGCTGCCTTTGGACAGTTGAAGAACAGATTGAAGGTCGAGTCCTCAAACCCAGCTCAGCGATAGATTCAGGAAAGCTCGAGGGCAGTGCTAGGTAAACCACAAGCTCTCTTGCCAAGTCGAGTGAAGTTTACTGTTGTGTGCACAAGAATGGCGAGGTACGTGTACGATGGAAAATTTGCCTGCAGCGGCATCACAGGCACGTAGGTACACTGTTCGCAGTCATTCAGCCCTAATCCCATGGCTCTGCTAGCCCATACACTATTAAAATACGCTGCTGCCCTGAACCTATGGGTGTTGGGGTGGAGATGCTTCTACCAAAGGAGGTGTTATGTGCTTCTTCCCTCTGCTAGCCTGCAGATCACACTTGAGCAGGGTGTAGCACCATCTTAGCCCCCCGATCAGGGTCACATGAAGCTATGGGATTAGGTCGTTTGATGCAGTTGGAGCATATCACAATTCCTGGATATGTAACCACTGATGGCAGGGAGACAATCTCTGAGGAGTATTGATGGTGGCTGGGGTCACCCGTCTTGTAAAGACACTGCCCAGAAGAAGGCAATGGCAAACCACTTCTGTAGGAAAAAATATGCCAAGAACAATCATGGTCACGGAAGGATCAAAATTGCCCACAACATACAACATGGCATGTTGCGGATGAATATGGTGAACCTGGTGTAATCCCACCTTGGATTCTGTTCGTGTGGAGTTTGCATTTTCTCTCGGTGACCACATGGGTTTCCCCTCAGCAGCTCCAGTTTTCTCCCACGTCTCAAAGACGTGTGGATTGGTTTGTTAACTGAGCATTACTCTACAAAACTGTGTGTAGAATTGGTAGGGATGTGAGGAGAACAGGGAGCATTAGTGGGGAATTGGTCTTGGTATGTGAGCTGGTTTGGACTCGATGGACCAAATAGCCTTAACTTTTATCACAAGTAAATGTATCTGAAATAATCATTGGGCCACAAGGTGCAGTGATTGAATTCCCTGCCTTTAAATGTTACAAACCGCGATTGGAACTTGGTGAGTACATTTGGCAGAACCAGAGAGGGAGTGATTCTGTGGATCACTCGACCACAGTTCCAGATGGATGAACCTTTTCCTTTCCACCTTCTGCTGGAAAGGCCAGACCACAGCCTGTCATTGATATCACTGCTGCTGGAGGAAATGGAGGCCAGAGAGGGAGGTGGGAGGAATTCACCTTAACCGTGCCACTCATGATTTATACACTTTTAAGGCCATGAAACAGGGGTTCCCAACTGGGTCCACAGACCCCTTGCTTAATAGTATTGGTCCATGGCTTAGAAAGGTTGGGCACTCCGACCATACAGTAATACAGCACAGAAACAGACCCTTCGGCCCCACTGATCCAAGCTGATCGCAGTACTTCCCCTCCATGAACCTACCTAAATGCCCTTTAAATGTTGCACTCCCAAATGATAGGAAAAGATTATGGTTGTCCACTTTATCCAAACCCATCTTGGACAAAACGTATCCGGCTCTCTGCTTGACCTATGCCTCTTATCAGATTGTAAACCTCTATCAAGTCAATAGGTCAGTCGGTTTCAATAGGTACGTTTAATGTCAGAGAAATGTGTACAATATACATCCTGAAATTCTTTTTCGTGATGTTGTAGGGGTGGAACTGGACTCTCTGACGGTGGTGTCTGAAAAGAGGTTGCTGTCCAAGTTGCATGCCATCTTGGACAATGTCTCCCATCCACTCCATAATGTACTGGTTAGGCACATTCAGCCAGAGACTCATTCCACCAAGATGTAACACTGAGTGTCATAGGAAATCATTCCTGCCTGTGGCCATCAAACTTTACAACTCCTCCCTTGGAGTGTCAGACGCCCTGAGCCAATAGGCTGGTCCTGGACTTATTTCCACTTGGCATGATTAACTTATTATTATTTAATTATTTATGGTTTTGTATTGCTATATCTCTACACTATTCTTGGTTGGTGCGGCTGTAACTAAACCCAATTTCCCTCGGGATCAATAAAGTATGTCTGTCTGTCTGTCTTTGCAAACATCCATGAAAACAGAGGAGTGCCCCAAAGAATAGAAACATAGAAAACATAGAAACAGCAAAGTTAAACATTAGAACACCAAAGCCCCCCCCACTCCCAGCTCCCCCCTCCCATGCACAAGCAGCAGCAAGGCCACGATCCCCCTCCCCAACCCCACTGGTAGAAAGCATCAACACTCAAGCATGCAGCAAAGCATCAACAAAGACACAGATGGGCAGTACCCCAAAGACTACTCGTTCACCCAATAATTCACCATACCACAGGCTCTCTCTCCCTCCCTAAGAGGCGTCCCTGTTTCACCATGAGAGGGGAGACGTAACAAACAACTCACTGATTTACGATGTAAAAAGTCTGTTGCGTCGCTTTTTCCAAGCTCTGCGCCCACAGAGTCGGCCCCAGAAAGACGCAGATCTCCAGACACACGATCCCCGGCAGCTAGCCCACTGCTCCCAATGGTCCGTGTTCTCCCGTGTCGCTTCAATCAGAGGCAGCAGCCTAGTATCAGCCAGTCTCCAGAGCCTCAGAAATCGGGATCCCTGAAGGTGTGCTAGTCTTCTAGGCCACATCCTTGGGATAACAAAAAGCAGCCGGTCGTGAGGCCCCGAGAGCGGGTCCCATTCCCGCAAAGAACCAAAGTCAGTGCAACTCCAGGTCAGGGTCTTCAAAGGAACCTTGAAATGGAAAAGAAGAGATATCAAAGATAGAAATAGAGCTGTTTCTGAAGATGCAAGCAAAGGAGTCGCTGTTTGGAGCCATTGTGACTTTGCCCCTCTGCTGCTTGTCCTCCTTTGCTCCGAAGGGAAACACCCTAGCATACTTAACTTTCCCTCATAAGACCTGCTCTCTAATCCAGGCAGCATCCTGGTAAATCACCCTCTCTGAAACTTCCACATCCTTCCTATAATGAGGCAACCAGCACCAGACACCATAATCCAAGGGTGGATTATGAGGTCGCCCCTTATTCTCCTATACTCTAAGGAATAAAGATCCATTGTGGCCAACCTCCAATCTCTTTTATAACTCAGGCCTTCAAGTTCTGGTGTTAACCCTTTGCATATTATCTTTCTGAGTTATCTGACTGTGGTGAAGAAATGCCCAATTACTTAATATCACTGCAAAATAGTTGAGGATATTTTTTAGACTTCTTGTGGTCGCTGGACCAGGTGCAGGGATTTTTAACTTTTTTTTTATGTCATGGACCAATACTATTAAGCAAGGGTTAGACCCCAAGTTGGAAAGCCCTGGTCCAGGGTCTGAGTGATGAAATGGAAGTAACAATGAAGTTTTGGTGAGGAAATCCTCGACCAAAGTAAGAGCATAAACACAAAATATTCTGCAGATGCTGACAATCTTGAGCAACAAACACAAAGTTCAGGAGGAACTCAGCAGGTCAGGTAGCACTTATGAAGGGGAATAAACGGTTAACATTTCAGGCTGAGACCCTTCTTCGGGACTGGTGTGTCTTTAGCTTTATAGAAAGTTCCACAAAGCATTTGCTGATGTTAAAGGTGAGATGTTATTGTTCATAAGCCCACCATATGTTAAAGTACCACTGAAATTTGGGGCTGGCTTAAATGATTGTTTGAAGTGGCTTCAGATTACACGGCATTGTTGTGGTGGCTCGAGAGCGAAAAAGAACGTTCATTCTTGCAACTTCCTACACAGACTTTCCTCAGACTGCTCAGCAGGAATGGCTCGGAGTGGAAATGGCTGTTTTTCTCTTGGAGTGCATATCTCTGCTTTGCCTGAACCGCCAGGTCTTGCCTCTGCCACACTCTGTTCATGTCTCACCATGTCTCCAGGATTTTTCCAAACTGAAATGTAGAACTTTGCGTTGCGCACAGTACAAGCCTTTTGGCCCACGATGTTGTGTCAACCTTTTAATCTACTTTAAGATCAATCTAACCCTTCCCTCCCACATAGCTCTCCATTTTTCCATTGTCTGTGTGCCTCTCTAAGGGTCTCTTAAATGTCCCTAATCTATCTGCCTTTACCACAAGCCCTGTAGGGCTGTCCATGCACCCAACACTCTCTATAAACAAAAAAAAAACCATATCTGACAATCTCCGTACACCTTACTCTAATCTCCTTAAAATTACACCCCCTGTAATGGCCATTTCCAACCTTGGAAAATGTCTGAGTGTCCACTCTGTCGATGCTTGTTATTATTTTATACACTTCGATCGTCTCCTCTCGCCCTCCTTCACTCATGGCTTATCATGGCTTACTCAACCTTTTCTCATAAGACATGCTCTCTAATCCAGGCAACATCCTGGTAAATCTCCTCTGTGCCCTCTCTAATGATTCCACATCCTTCCTATAATGAGGGGACCAGAACTGAACCATGTCTGGTCTAATCAGGGTTTTACAGAGGTGCAACATAACCCTGTGGCTCTTGAACTCAATCTGCCTCCTAATGAAGGCCAACACAGTGTATGCTTTCTTAACAACGCTCTCAGCTTGTGCTGCAACTTTGAGGGATCTATGGCTGCGAATCCCAAGTTCCCTCTGTTCTCCACACTGCTAAGAATTCGAACTACTTATCAAGTGTAGTCAGTGAGGCAATGGGGGAAGATCAGGGCTACTCTGTATACCGCACGATCCCAGAAAACATCGCATTGGTGGTCCCATAGTACTGGTTGAAAGGTAAAGATGGAACTGCGTATCGGAGAGAGATCCCTGCTCTCCTTTGATAGCGCATCATGAAATGCTTGCTATCACGGTGAGCAGGAAGGCAGGGCTTTGCTTTCCCTTTGGGGTTTGAGAGATGTTACTTCTGATTTGTCGCTGTTGCCGCTTGTGCGGTTCTGCTGAGCATTGTGGGCACGCCAAGTCGGTGCTGGAGTGTGCGGCAACCCTTCAAGGCTGCCCCCGGCACGCCCTTTGGTGTGTATGATTGTCAATGCAAACAACTCGCTTCACTGTATGATTGGATATACAGTGCCCGTGATAAATAAATCTGAGCCTGAGCCAGCACCACTACACGTGGGTAGATAATGCGAGTATTTCCAAGCAGTTTGACCATAGTTGGTGTCTCTTCCTATCTTCCCTTGAACACCAACCTAGAGAGGACTGAAGTCTGTTAGTCTGAAGTTCGGGCAGCAGGCAGAAGGTAATTGTAGCTCTTTGAGTGACAAGAAGGAGCATTCCGTTGGAAAGGTACAATGCACATTTTTTTTTGCTATTGCAAACATCCTTTGGCATAGTTCGCAAGACCTGTTTCACTTTTGTCAATCAAAGTTTCACCTGGTCACGTAACGATTGGCATCTGTGACTAATACATCACCAGGGATGGATTAGAATTGTGAGTGTAGTGGGAAAGTCGAACAAAATGCAGCAATTACATGGATTATCGACCCTCTCTCATGTCGGCATGTTGAGCAGCTCCTTTGACTGTGACAGTACGGATATCCGCATTTTCTTAGATCACAGAAACCAGAAACGGTTGGAAAACCCAAAGTAATACAGACTGCTTCTCAGGAAAGCTTTGCAGACACTGAGTTTTGTCTTTAAGGTAATCACCAACACATGTGTATAAAGTTACAGAAATCTCTAATTGAAACATTACTACTTTGCACTTGCGTTCCCTCTGCACGGTTTAGGAAGCAGATCAAAGCCCGGGCTGGGAGTGGGGTGCGGTCGGTGGACAGACAGCTTTCTGCTCTCTCCCTGCATCTCCTTCGATTACAAATGAACATTCCCTGGAAATGCTTTGACTAACGCTGGGTGTTTAGTTGTGTTTCATGAGTTGCTAGTGGCTTGGTGACAGATGGGAAACAGGAGCCAGTGAGATGTGAACTTAACTCTTTCAGAGCACTGAGATGATAAGTTGGCCCTCTGAATGTTTCAGGCATGACCCAGAAACGGGGCCAGAATTAGATTTGTTGTCCCTGACCTGAGACGTGAAGTTTGTTGTTTTGCAGCAGCAGTACAGTGCAAAGATACGAAGTTACCACAAATTACAAAATGAATAGTGTAATAGAAAAGGAATAGTGAAGTGCTGTTCCTGGGCCTTTCAGAAATCTGATGGCAGAGAGGAAGAAGTTGTTTCAGAATCATTGAGTGTGGGTCTTCAAGCTTCTGTACCTCTTCCCCAATGAAAAGAGGGCACGTTGCTGGTGGTGAGGGTCCTTATTCATAGAGTCATAGATCAACGCAGCACAGATACGGGCGTGTTGGCCCCATTTATCCATGCTGACAATGGTGCCCACCCAGCTAGTCCCAATTTCCTGTGTTCAGCTCTTACCCTTCCTAGCTGCATTCTTCCATGTCCCTATACAAGTGCTTCTGAAATGCGACTATTGTACCTGCCTCTGGCAGCTCCTTCTGTATACTTACCCTACTCTGCACAAAGAAGTTGCCCCTCAAGTCCCATTTAAACCTTTCCTCTCTTACCCTGCATCTATGCCTCCTGATTTTGGACTCCCCTACCGTTAGGTGAAGATTCTTTACCATCCATCTTTATCAATGTCTTTCATGATTTTAAACATTTCTCTGAAGTTGCCCCTCATTCTCTGAAGTTTAAGGAACAAGGATCTAACCTGGCCAACTTCTCCCTATATCTCAGGCCCTTTAATCAACAGTGATATATGTGGCTGCAACATAATGACCCACCTCTGGTACTCAGTGCACTGACCAGTGATAAGATGCTGCCTCTTTGAATCGCTGTAAGAGATGGGAACTCTTAGGCCATTTGACCGATTGATTCTGCTCTGGCATACCGTCATGGCTACTTATTGCCCCTCCCAAACCTGTTCTCCTGCACAGGATTGGGAAAAGCTCCAGAAAGTTGTAAGTGCAGTCAACTCCATCATGGGTACATGCCTCCCCGGCACTGAGGACACCTTCAAAAGCTGATGCCTTAGAAAGGTGGCATCTATTATTAGAGACCCCCAAAACCCAGAACATGCCCTCTCCTCATCCAGGAGAAGATACAGAAGACACACTCAACGATTCATGAACAGCTTCTTCGCCCCTACCAGCTGATTTCTGAATGGACATTAAACGCAGGATTTCCTTTCTCTTTTTTTTCTCTCATTACTTAATTTTTTTAAATATATATATTTCTTTTTGTACTTTATATTTTTTATTATTGTGTATTATACTGTTGCTGTTAAATAACAAATTTCACAACATATGCCAGTGATATTAAAGCTGATTCTGAATCCTCTGCAGCCCTTTGTGAAACTTCATCGCCCCACCTGCTGTAAGCTGTGGGACAGGTACTCCAACTGATCTGTCACAAACATGGTTCTTGCAGTGTTTATAGTTTCCCCTGCCTCTAATTGAATCCAAAAGTTTGTATTTCTGGCTGACTGGAATTGGTTTGCAGGGTGGAGTCATAACTTCTGCCGGATATATCCCAGAATCTTCCAGCGGACATTTAATACCAATTAACACAAAGGCTGAGCCTCACTCTTACAGGACGGAAAATCTATTTTCATTCCCCACCCTCTCCACCCACAGAAACCACTAAATTTGAGACCTAAGGGTACAGATACCCCGTTGTTTTACAGGCTCGGAAACAAAGTGGGAGTTTTGTGAAGGGGACTGTCGCAAGTTATCAACATCCCCACCAAACCACGAATGGAAAATTACTGCTGTCTGCCCAGTCGAAGTGTGGTCATTCCTCATCATTGTGTCAGAGATGGCCGAAGCAAGTGGATCAGCAGCCATCAGAAAGATTCAATCTTGCTGAAAAATTAAATTCTTCCAAATTTCATTGAGCCCATTTTTAATATCAAAAATCTGTGAGGGGGTTAGGTGAGGGGAAGGGCTCTCAGACTGTGAGGCGTTGGGAGTGAGGTGGGTCTCTCAGCCAATGGGGTGATAGTAGAGGGTCTTGGCCCATGAGAGGGATAGTGGACAGTCTCTCAGACTGAGGGTATGGAGAGTGAGCGTCTCTGAGTGTGCGTGGGGAATGGAGGGTCTCTGTGAAGGAGTGGGGAGTGGAGTGTCTCAGAATGAGAGGGGTGAGGAGTGGAGGATCTCAGACCATCGGGGGAGGGGGAATGAATAACCCCTCAGACTGAGGAGCGGAGTGGAGAGTCTCAGACTGTGGGGGGGGGGGGGAGGGAGGGAGTGGGTTGAGAAACTGTGATGCCATGATGGGGGTCACAGAAAGAGGGAGGTAGTGAGGGCCTCTCAGTCTGAGGGATGGAGCAGAGGGCCTCTTGGGGATTCACTCCTTCATTTGTTCACTGATTTACTTTGGATATTTAATGAGTCATTAATTTGCTTTGTTAAACCTGGTTAAGTGTGGTTGGGTTTATTGAATATGATATAACTGTGCAGGTCAGTACACCTTCTGTGAACATCATTGCCCGTCAAGGCTGATTGTCTTTCAACCCCACTTTCTTGCCTTCTGTAGTCCTTCAACCCCTTATCAATCAATCTCTGCCTTGAAATGCACCCAGTGACTTGGCCTCCACAGTCATCTGTGGACACAAATTCACTAGCCTCTGGTTAAGGAAGTTTCTGCTTATCTCTATTCTAAAGGAACATCTTTTAGTCTGAGGCTGTGCCCTCTGGTCCTATCCTCACCTACTGATAAAAACATCCTCTGCATGTAGCTCTATCCAAGCCACACTATATCCCACACAGAATGGATCTTTGTGAGAGGACACTGGGTACGGTGTCCTACTCCTCAGTTTTAGCATGAGGTCCTTTCTTTTTCTGCATAGACATGGCTGCTTTCTGGTAAGTTGATTGTTCTGGTGCCTCTTTGTTCTGTACTGGGCGCCACCAGAACCCCAGACCACAATGACCTCCCAATCTCCTTAACACATCCCACTGTACCATGAGAACCTCAAGCCAATCCGCCATCTTCACGATACCCCGCTGTGTCTGACAGCCAGTGTCTTGGTCAGATGGTCACTTCACCTAATGACGATAAAGGGCGGTGCAAAGTTGTTTATAGACGGAGGCAATGGCTGGTGTAACTTATCCCATGGATAGATAGATAGATAGATACTTTATTCATCCCCATGGGGAAATTCAACATTTTTTCCAATGTCCCATACACTTATTGTAGCAAAACTAATTACATACAATAATGGTGAGCATTAAACTCCATCGATATACCCATCATAGAAAATATCTCTGAGTAGAAAATGACAATAGCTGTTTGTGAATAAAGAAATCGAAAACAACCCCATAAGATTCTCAGGCACTGTAAGTCCTGAACAACACACACAAAATGCTGGGGGAGCTCAGCAGGTCGGGCAGCATCTAGAGAAGAGAATACACAGTCAATGTTTCAGGTCAAGATCCTTCGTTAGGATTCCTTACTAGTGAAAAACTTCCACATTTCAATCAGCCAGTCATTTAAGACAATGCAAGTCCTCAAGTATTGTTCCCATTAATCACGAGCTGCTCTGCTGCTGATGGAGACCTACCCATGTCAGAAGATAGTATTCGTAAGCACTTTGCATTCTGTCCTTGCAGCTGAATGATATGACTGTAGCCCACAGTGACCGCCTTTGGTAATTCACAGATCTGGTCTGTAGTATCGGTCCATCAGACACTGCGGAGATTTCTCAGACACACGCTTTTTGGCCGATGCCTCTGCATAATACTGTCAGGAGGTCGCCGTGGGTAATGTGGGTTAGCTCTTTCCATCAGGAGGGCCGTGTCACACAGCACTGATTTTCCTATGAAGTTTTAATTTGTTGTCCACCTCATGGTTTGATTAATATAGGATCACATAAGCAGTCCAATGCATATACGGTAGTGTCAAAATTCCGGTCTTGCCTCTATAGTTCAACAGCAGCTTATTTTTCCAGCTGGCGGAGGGTTCAGGAAGGATTTCTGTGGGCTCGGTATGAAGCGTGATACCAGGCGACTGAGAGGGAGCCACATTCCTGGCTGTTTCCTCAGCATCTGCTGAAGATGAGAGTGTCTGAATAAATCACAAAGGCAGCAGGCGGGTCTATAAGACATAGGAGCAGAAATAGACCACCTGGCCCATCAAGTCTGCTCCACCATTCTATCATGGCTGATTTACTATCCCTTTCAACCCCATTCTCCTGCCTTCTCCCCGTAACCTTTGACAACCTGATTAATCAAGAACCTGTCAACCTCTGCTTTAAGTGTACTCAATGACTTTCCCTCCACAGCCGTCAATGGCAATGCATTTCACAGAATCACCATCCACTGGCTAAAGAAATGCATTCCCATCTCTATTCTGAGGCAGTGCCCTCTGGTCCTGGGCACCCCACTATAGGAAACATCCTCTCCATATCCACTCTATCTGAGCCTTTCAATATGCAATAGGCTTCAATGAAATATCCCCCCCTCTCATTTTTCTAAACTCCAGTGAGTATAGGCCCAGAGCCATCAAATTCTCCTCAAATGTTAACCCATTCATTCCTGAGGTCAATTTTGGGAACTTTCTTTGAACCCTCTCAAATGCCAGCATACCCTTCCTTTGATAAAGGGCCCAAAACTGCTCTCAATACTTCAAGTGTGGTCTGACCAATCCCTTGTAAATTCTCAGCATTACAACTTTGCTCCTATATTCTGTTACTCTCAAAACAAATGCTAACATTACATTTGGCTCTCTTACCTCTGACTCAATCTACAAGGTAACCTTTAGGAAGTCCTGCACAATGACTCCCAAGACCTTGGCAGCCAACCAGAAAAGCCCTCTGTATTCCCACTCTTTGCCTCCTGCCTGTCAGCCAATGCTCTATGCATGCTGGTATCTTTCTTTTAATACCATGGGCTGTTATCTTGTACAGCATCTTGTCAAACGCCTTTTGAAAATCCAAGTAATCATCTACAGACTCTCCTTTGTCTATCCTGCCTGTTGTTCCTCAAAGAATTCCAACTGATTTGTCAGGTAAGATTTTTCCTTAAGGAAACCATGCTGACCTTTGCCTACTTTCACATGTACCTCCCAAGTACCCTGAAACCTCATCCTTAATAATGGACTCCAATATCTTCCCAACCACCAAAGTCTGGCTAACTGCCCTGTAATTTCCTTTCTTCTGCTTTCCTCCCTTCTTAAAGGGAGTGACATTTGCAATTTTCCAGTCCTCTGAAACGACCTCATAAATCTAGTGATTCTTGAACAAATCAGTACTAATGCCTCCACAATCTCTTCAGTGATGTTTTTCAGAGCACTGGGGTATAGTCCATCTGGTCCAGGTGATTTATCTACCTTCAGACCTTTCAGATTCACAAAAAATCTTCTCCTTAAGTAAAAGCAGCTACATTCACATCTGCCCCCTGACACTCTTGAATATCAGAATCAGATTTATTATCACCGGCATGTGTCATGAAATTTGTTAACTTAGCAGCAGCAGTGCAATGCAATACATGATAATTTAGAAAGAAAAAATAAATCAATTACAGTAAGTATATATGTATATTAAATAGATTAAAAATAGTGCAAACAAGAAATGGGTATTTTTTAAAAAAGTGATGTAGTGTTTATGGGTTCAATGTCCATATAAGAATCAGATGGCAGAGGGGAAGAAGCTGTTCCTGAATCACTGAGTGTGTGCCTTCAGGCTTCTGTACCTCCTTCCTGATGGTAACAGTGAGAAGAGGGCACGTCCTGGGTGATGGGGGTCCTTAACAATGTACGCCGCCTTTCTGAGGCACCGCTCCTTGAAGATGTCTTGGATACTATGGAGGCTAACACCCAAGATAGAGCTAACCAATTTCACAACCTTCTGTAGCTCCTTTCAGTCCTGTGCAGTTGCCACCCATTTCCCCCGCCCCTCCCATGTCAGACAGAGATGCAAGAATACATCCCATGGGTCACCGAGAGAAGTTTTCCAGTGTTTTCAGTGACAAACCAAAGCTCTTCCAAACTCCTAATGAAATATATCTACTGTCTTGCCTTCTTTATAGCTGCGTCAAAATGTTGGGACCAGGTTAGATACTCAGAGATCTTGGCACCCAGGAACTCCTGGAATACTGCTGAAGGAAATTCTCTGGGATAATTCCTGGGCTGAGATGGTTGTTTTATCAAGGGATGGTGGACAGTTTGGTATAATAAGGGGTGTCTTTATTTAAACATCAACATCCTGAGGGGGGTGAGAGGGTTGGACGTTGAGATGTTTCCACTGCTGGGAGATTCACAAAATGAGTTGTGCAGAACTTTCTTCTCATCCACTCCCAGAGTTGTTCAGCAAAGAAATGGGCCACTCGACTGACAACATCCATGCCGAACTTTCTGGTCTTCTGCACTGACTATCCCCATTTGCCTTTATTGGGAGAATATCTACCTATGCCTTGCCTGTAGGGGGTGCTGGTCTAAATGTTTCTTCAGCACAGTGATTGTATCTGTTACCACCACCTTCTCTGGGTTTAAAAAAACTCCCTTTTCTCACCTTGAAGCCAGGTCACCCTTTCCGATATCTCTTTCAGAGGGAAGTGAATCTCTGGAATACTCCACAAAACCTTCCCCACCCAGGGAAGTGGGGTATACTACAGGTGGAGATAGATAACTATTTTGAAAGATCGAGGGTGATGGGGAAAGGAGTTGAGGACCCTAGCTGCGGTCATGCTGAATGGTGGGACAGGTTTGAGGGGCTGATTGGCTAACTCCAGCTTCTGTTTCCTTATGTTCTTGTGTAACCAGAACCAATGCGAAACCCTGGATCAATCAAAGAGATATCACTTTGAGGGAAGGCACGGAAAGGAGAGGGTAATGATTTTGGAGAGAGGAGCTTTGGTGGTTTAGTTGATCCTCCCACGTAGATTTTATATATTGATTCATCCAGAGCACATGAATGAATCAATAATAGCTGATCTGTGTCACTGACAGTGCTGCCAATTGCTGTCTGTTCAGCAGACTGATTACGTTGCTGGCTAATTCAGACACAGTTATGATTCCACCTGACTGTGGTGTGGATCAGATTGTGGTTACACCAGGTAAGGACAGCAAACATCCTCTGTTGAATCTCTACATCTGCACAGAGGTTTTCTTTCCAAACAACGCTCTATATTTCCAACTGACAGAGGAAAACCGAGAGAAAATCTACCTCGCTTTCTCCAGGGGAGAACTGAGCAGGGATGTTAAACCATTTCCGAGCAGAAGCCACTCTCCATCAGGGTGGGTGTCATGTCACAATCAGAACCAGGTTTATTATCACTGACTTTTATGATGTGAAATCTGTTACTTTGAAGTAGCAATACAGTACAAAAACATAGTTATTTTTAAATACAAAATAAATACTGCAAAGTAGAGGAATAGTGAGGTAGTGTCCATGGGTTCTTGGATCGTTCAGAAAGCTAAAGCTGGGGAGGGAGAAGCTGTTCCTCAATCATTGAGTGATGCCTTCAAGCTTCTGTACCTCCTCCCCAATTAATGTCTGTTCATTTCTTTAACATGGTCCATACTAAGCACTGCAATCTCCCTTCTTTTGTCCAAGAATTCAGACATCAAGACCAGGATTTCTTGCTTATCCCCAACTTTTTTTCAGGAGATGTTGGCAGTCAGCTGCATGAACCACTGCGCACTCCTTCTGGCGAAGGTGGTCCCTCAGAGCTGTTGGAGAGGGAGCTGCAGTGTTAGGACTCTTTGAGGATAAAAGCCAGTGATACATTTCCAATTCAGGATGGTACGCATTTGGGGAAGTGTTCTCTCAAATGTGCTGCAATTGTCCTTCATGGTGTGAGACAGGTGGCACAAAAATATAATAACGCTCTACAGCGCCAGTGATTGGAATATCGGGGTTCAGTCTGTAAGGAGTTTATATATTCTCTCTGTGACAGCTTGGATTTCCTCCAGGTGCTCCAGTTTCCTCCCACCTTCCAAAGACATGCAGGTTAGGGCTAGTAAATTGTAGGCATGCTATGTTGGCGCTGGAAGTTGTGGGCTGCCCCCAGCACGTCCTTGGACTGTGTTGGTTGCTGATGCGTAAGGTGCTTTTCACTGTATGTTTCAATGCTTCAATGTATCTGTGATAAGTAAAAGTAATTTTGTTGCCATAGGTTTGGGAGTTGTTGTTGGAGTAGCCTCTGGGTGAGCAGCTGTGGTGCATTTGGTGGATGGTTCACTCTGCAGCCTCTGTACACCAGTGCTGGGTGTTTCAGGAGATGGATGGGATGCTAGTCAAACAGCTGCTTTGTTCAGGACACTGTTGAATCTCTTGTATGTTATTGGATTCTTCCGATCCAGGCAAGTGCCAAGTATCTGACACTCCTCTGCTGTTGTGGCGATCGGGCATAGTTCATTCAGCAAGGTGTACCCAGCTCAGAGTGGTGCTGACAGTCAGGGTGTCACTGTGGCAGTTCAGCTGCATTTCTGCTCCATGGTAACTCCGAGGACGCAGACAGTAGAACGGTTGACATTATATGGCAGGATTTAAGATGCAATTTGATGCAAGGAGGAGAGGGTCTTTCAGGGTTATGGATGTGATGTGGGCTTCTAGGACCAGAAGGGAAGATGATGTTCTCAGCATGGACCAGATGGGCCGAATGGCCTGCTTCTCTGATCCTATGACTGATAATTTAGAAGGTGAGCAGTAAGTGGCTTGTCACTTGATGTGTGTAAGGTCTGCAATGACACTCTTGGGCTTCTAATGCAGAAAACCCAAGAAAGGCACAAGGGAGAGAGGGCCATCTACAGAAGAAGACCAAAGGAATAATCAATTATCTTTCTTTAATCCCTGATGGTTTCTGTTGTCCTTTGTACTCATTGATGCAGAAGACACTTCAGCGCACTACGGACTGACTGCTCCTGTCTCTGCGGATGCTGCCTGTCCTGCTAAGCAGTTCCAGCTTCTGCTGTTTTATTTCAGACTTGGTGGTGTTTTCAATAGTTGTATTTTAAACCCATTCATTCATCCTGCCTTCTGTAAAGAATTTTCCTGTCAATATTTGCCGTCTTAGGTCATAGGATTCTGGATTCTATTCTTGTCTTTGGATCAGGGAGGTTGGGGATTTGAGTTTGTATTTTAAGCTGCCAATCCTGGTGCCCTTGAAGAAGAGCTGTGTGCAGAGTGTGCTTCCTCTGGGTGAGCTGTTAAACAGACAGCCTGTTCCAGCGCTTTGGGTGGATGTTAAAGATTCCTTATTTAAGGAAGAGAAGCAAGTTTTTCCTGGGATGTAGCCAAACCCTTCCTAAACCAGTTTTTTCCTAAGAATAAATTGACTGGTCAATCTTTAAAAGGATGTTTGTGGCGATTTACCAGAGTCTGACCACAAGACAGAATGAGTCAAAGCTTCCTCGGCTCAGTGTTTGCCCACAGGGCATCAGGCACTCCACATCTTCTGTGTTCTGGGGTTGAAGCTATAACCCCTCGGCCGGTCTCTCGACACTCCCCTGCTTTCATTTAGCATGTGCAATACACTAATGACTGAGAAGCACACTGCTGGAAGAACTCAGTGGACTGAGCAGTATCTTCTGTGGAGGCTGAGGGGTAGTCAACATTTCCAATCGAGATCCTGCATTAATGAGTTAGCTGAAGCACCACAATGTGGTAATTTGGTTTATTATTGTCATATGCATTGAGGTGCAGGGCAAAACTGAGGTTATTGGTCACCTGGGTGAAATTGGGGGCACTGGGGTGGAAGGGGCTTTTATTGAACTGTGTTGTTAGATTCATCAATAAGTAAAATACAATTAAACTAAACAAAATGAATCTGAATCATGATAGAAAGTTTAAAGTAAATTTATTATCAAAGTGCATGTACTATATATGTCACCATTTACTACGCTGAGATTAATTTTCTTACAGGCGTTCACAGTAGAACAAAGAAATCCAATGGAATCAATGACAACTACACGCAAACAAAGCCGTCCAGCACATTTACAGGAAGATTAGAACAACTGAATGTTGTTATAACGGAGGGGACCTGGTGCACGCTGGTGTAGAGAGGGGTTGTGTATGCTGCGTCACCAGACTCTCGACAGTAAACCTGTGAGATCTGTAGAAGTGGGGCCACTGGCTGTCATCACCAGCGATTGTAGCACAGGGTGTCCAGGATCGGGAGGTACGATTTTAGTGCCCCTGCAATCGGGAGCTGTGGCAGTGCCTAGCATACAATCAGTCTACAGTACTGTCGCAAAGTCTTAGGCACATGTAAAAAAAAACAACTTCTGTAAGATAGAGACGCTTTCAAAACTAATGCAATGAAAAGTCTCTAAGTATCAAAGAATTACTATAAAGAGCAGTAAACAGTTTTTTTAAAAAAATGAAATCAAATCAATGTTTAGTGTGACCACCCTTTGCCTTTTAAACTGCATCAGTTCTCTTAGGTACACTGGTCATGCAGTTTTATAAGAAAATCCACTGGTAGCTTGTTCCAAGCATCTTGGAGAACTGCCCACAGTTCTTCTGCAGACTGTGGCTGTCTCTCTTGCTTGTGTCTTTCCAGGTAATCCCAGACTGCTTAAATGATGTTGAGACCAGGGCTCTGTGGAGACTCTGCCATCTGAAACCATATTTTAAAAAAAAATCTAGGGTGCCTAAGACTTTTGCGGAGTATTGTATGTACATGAGCTATCATATGTATTTACAGGATATTTTAAAATTATTTTATTTTGCTTTTCTTTTGTACTGCATCGGATCCAGAGTAACAATTATTTCATTCTCCTTTACGCTTGTTTTCTGAAGATTGACAATAAGCAACTTTGAATGAGGAAACTTGTGAGTACTCGGTACTTTCAGACGAGTGAAGCCTGATCATGCTGAAGCTGGGGGGCCAAGGATCCCAGATGGTGCCGGCAGTTCATGGCGGTCGTACGCTAGCAGCTTAGGAAACTTCTGGATATAATTCTTTTGAGGCTGTCCGGGGAGATCAAGGTTATGTCCCCAGGGTGTAAGCAGGGAGCACCACCTCAGGGCTAGGATTGAACATCAGAATTGAGGAGGAATGTCTTCAGGCAGAGGAATTGGACTGTGGAATTCTCTGGCCCCCAAGGGTACCTGTTATGGCTGGTCTATAGATGTTTTCTTTCACTGGGAAAGTGGGTGAGACGTGGGATCATCCATGCTCTTTGGGAATAGGGCTGAAGGTCTCCTCCAGCCTATGACCTTACATGACGGAGTTCCCACAAGGACGGTCAGCGCTCATGCTTCCTGCGAAACCATTGGTTCAGCCTGAAGGTCATTACCTTTGTCTTTCTAATCCGGTTATGGCCTTGCCTCAGGTTAACTGATACTTTTTCTCTCCAACAATCCCTTTGACATTAATTCCTCGTTGCTGATCTTTCTGCCCGGCCCTGTAAGGCAGGAACACTGGGTTATCTCCTGCCTCCAGTCACCTTCCTCATGACATACACTCGCTGTGCCAGAGGACCTGTTTCTATGCTGTGCTGTTCTGTGACTCTCTGTCCATTTCCTTCCTTCCTCCTAGCTCCTGTGAGGCTCCAAAGCTATCCTAGACTTGATGGTCAAATCTAACATAGCTGTTATTTGGAATAGAATGTTACAACAGAACAGCACAGCAACAAGCCATTCAGTCCTCAATGTTGTGCTGAAATAATTAAATCAGTAATCAAATTCCTAACTAAACTAATTGTCCTATCTACCCAAGGCAATATCCCTCAATTCTCTGTACATTCTAAGAGTCTGCACTATCATCCCTGTACATTTCAGGCACCACTCTGTTTAAAAAAAGAGAGAAAGAACTACTCTCGCACATCATAAACACAAAAGAGATTCTGCAGATGCTGGAGATCCAGAGCGACACACACAAATTGCGGGCCAGGCAACATCAATGGAAATGAATATATAATCAACAGTTCAGGCCGAGACCATTCATCAGGACTGGAAAAGAAAGGGGAAGACAGAAGAGAAAATAAAAGGGGAGGGGCTAGGAAGGAGGACTACCTGGAAGGCGACAGATGAAGCCAGGTGGGTGGGAACGGTAAAGGGCTGGAGAGGAAGTAATCAGATAGGAGAGGAGAATGGACCATGGGAGAAAAGGAAGGAGGGGTAGCAAGGGGAGGTGATAGGCAGGTGTGGAGAAGAGGTAAGAGGCCAGACTGGGAAAGGGAAAAAAGAAGGAAGGGGAAGGGGAAAAAAATTACCGGAAGAAGAAATTGATGTTCATGCCATCAGGTTGGAGGCTACCCAAATGGAACATGAGATGTCACTCTTCCACTCTGAGAGTGTCCTCATTGTGTCAAAAGGGGAGATCATGTTAGAACAGGAATGCTGCCTGACCTGCTGAGTTCCTCCAGCATTTTGTATGTGTTACCCTGTACATCTCCTTTGCATTTACCACCCTCTCACCTTAAATACATGTCCTCTGGTATTAAAGTTACCTGTATCTAAACCCTTCACTGTCAGGTCTCACGTGTGTGTGTGTGTGTGTGTGTGTGTGTGTGTGTGTGTGTGTGTGTGTGTGTGTGTGTGTGTGTGTGTGTGTGTGTGTGTGTGTGTGTGTGTGTGTGTGTGTGTTGTAACCAAGTAGTGGTAAATTGGTTTATTATTGTCACAAGTACCAAGACACTGAAAATCTTGTCTTGCACACTGTTCATACAGATCAGATCATTACACAGTGCATTGAGGTAGAACAAGGTATAACAATAGCAATACAGAATAAGGTGGAACAGATACAGAGAAAGTGCAGTGCGGGTAAACAATAGGTGCAAGGTCACATTGATTAGATGAGGTCAAGAGTCTGTCTTATCACCCTATGGGACAGTTCATTAGTCTTTAACACCAGGGTAGAAGTCATTCTTGAGCCTGTTGCTATGGGCTTTCAGGCTTTTGTGTATGGAAGAGAGAAGAGGGAACGTTCGGGGTAGGTGGGATGTTTGATTATGCTGTCTACTTTTACTGAGGCAGGGAGAAGGGGAGGGAGGCTGGCATCTGTGATATGCTGAACCGTGTCCACAACTCTCTGCAGCCCCTTGCAGTCATGGGCAGAGGAGCTGTTTCTCCCTTCCAGCTGCATTCACCCCAGAAAACAGGTCATGGCCTCCCCCACACACCCCCCCCCCCACACACACACACTGTCTCTTTCTCTCACAAACTCACTGCTTCTCTCTTTCTCATTCTCTCTCACCCACTGACTTTCACATTCTCTCTCTCTGTAGGTGTGTCAGGAGAGTCACTGTGTGTGAGTGTGTGTGTCAGAGAGTCACTGTGTGAGTGTGTGTGTCAGAGAGTCACTGTGTGTGTGTGTGTACGTGTGTCAGAGAGTCACTGTGTGTGTACGTGTGTCAGAGTCACTGTGTGAGTGTGTCAGAGAGTCACTGTGTGTGTGTGTGTGTCAGAGTGTCACTGTGAGAGTGTGTGTGTCAGAGTCACTGTGTCAGTGTGTGTGTACGTGTGTCAGAGTCACTGTGTGAGTGTGTGTCAGAGAGTCACTGTGTGAGTGTGTGTGTCAGAGAGTCACCGTGTGTGTGTACGTGTATCAGAGTCACTGTGTGAGTGTGTGTGTCAGAGAGTCACCGTGTGTGTGTGTGTGTATGTGTACGTGTGTCAGAGAGTCACTGTGTGAGTGTGTGTGTACGTGTGTCAGAGAGTCACTGTGTGTGTGTGTCAGTCACTGTGTGAGTGTGTGTGTCAGAGAGTCACTGTGTGTGTGAGTGTGTGTACGTGTGTCAGAGTCACTGTGTGCGTGGATCTGTAGATCGGCGTCACCTGCAGACCCAAGTTCCACGCTAGGTGATGTCCACATGCTCCGTTACTGGCCGAGCGAGTTTAAAAAGAGTCCAAGTGACTTTTAAACTCTTTACTGATATTTGAGCAGTTACAGCATAAAGTAGTTTGCGTTGATTACCGGTTGTGCCCGTGTTGCTGAGGATGCGTCTCCGGGTATTCTTAGCTCTTGATCTGCTAATGAACACCTTTGAACATCTCTAATCCGCCCTTCCCTGTATTTAGCCATGCGACAGTGAGAGCTACAACCGTTCTAACAATGGTTGAAAGGGTCTTAAAACAATATTATCATTGTGGAGAGGTCCTTCGGCATTCTTTTGTGTGAAAGGATTGCTGAAAACCACTGGTTTGTGTTGCGGCGACCTGCCGTAAGCTCAGAGACGCTTCGTGCGTTAAGGTGAAATTCGAGGTTACCGGGAGCCGCACCCCCCCCCCTCCCCTGCCGAAGTAACCTGCCTTTATTTGCATTCAGCGAACATCCCGGCCCTTCTCCGCAGAGTACGGTCCGCCTTTCTGATTAAAATGAAGAATGGTATTTTTATCTCCCACTCGGCTGTTGTGTTTCACGTGTGCACCGCCCAAACTCGCGGGATGCCTCACGGTGATAGAGAGCAGTTTCTCCCACCAAATATCCCCCGGGAGGGAAAACAATTCCATTGTCAATGATCGCCGGCGCTGCCCGGAGGCCGGAGCTTGTACCGAGGGTGAGAAGGGTCGGTGTCGGGGAGATAACGGCACGGAAGTTGCAGGTATCGGGAACAAGTGTGGGAACTCCCCGCGCTGGCGATGTGTTTGATTTGAATGCGATAGAACAACTCAGGAAGCGAGAGGATTCGCGGCCAATGGTAACCAGCGTGTGGAAGTGATTCATCCCTGACAGACTGTTAAAGTGTCAATTACCGCTCCATGTGCTCCGCAGAGGTTTAACTTGTGTGTTGATTTTGAAACAAGACGTGTAAGTGAATGGGCTGAGCCCGGCGTGGTTGGAATGGTTCAGTGACAGAGCAGTGGGGTGTTCTCTGAAGGCTGCCCCCACCCCCGTCTCTCTCAGGGGAGGAGTGATCTTGCGGCTTTGGTCCTGAAGTGCCGGCTGGGCTGGAGCGCATTAGGGTGGTGGGGAGGTGGTCTGGCCGTGCGGTCGGAGCCCGCCGCCGGCTCTCGGCGAACGGGAGGGTAGCGGAGCGGCACCGGGCGGGCCCCGCGGTTGTGCCTGGCGATCCGAGGGCGGGCATTACAGCGGGCGTGCGCTGCGTTATTTACGAATGAAGTGCGGCTGGGAGAAGCGAACGGCTGCGGCGGACAGCGGCTCGGCATCTCGCTGACTCGCTTCACCTGTCACCTTCAGGTTCCGGGCAATGACTGCCTGAAGTTTGTACTCGAGGGATCTGCAGCGAGGGTCCAGGGCCAGCATGGGCCAGCTCTCGGGAATACTGGTGCTGTGGTGCTGCTTGCTTCTCCCTCCTGAGCTCCGCTGTCGGAATGGTCGGAGCAACGTTCCGCGACTCAAGCTCTCCTACAAAGGTAGGCAGCCTCTTCCCACCCATCTCGCCGCGTCCTCATTCTCCCGCTCCCTCTGACCGCACACTCCGCTCTTGGCTGTGACTGTGTCTGCCTGCATTTTGTCAAAGTAACTTGCCAATTTTACCCGGTACTTCACAGGAATAATTATCCCGTGTTTATTGTTAACCGTGGCTCACATAAGGCTCCGCTCAAAGTTTAAAACTCTCCCGAATGAAAGAGAAGGCTTTGTTGCAAACATTGTAGATTGTGTGGCTATTAAAATTGGATTAATTTTTGACATTCTGCTACTGATTTTAATATATTTTTAGACAAACTTGCAACTGGGTCTATTCAAAGTATAAGCTGACTGAGATCCGTACCTTGGTTCTGGGCTCTATTGGAACTGATAAAGTCCATGCTCGTCTACATCATCAGTTGCTTAATTGTAAATGCATTGGTTCAGTGCGGGTCTCCTTCAGGCCCGCGAACATCAGAGCTGACAGTAACAGGTGCTTGTGTAATGACAGCAAGTCGTCAACCCCGCTCAGAAAGGGCGGAACGTCAGAATTTGCTCCTCGCAGATCAGCCTCCGAGCTGAAAGTACCCGGCACCAAAACAGATACAAACACGAGTTGTTTTACTCAAGGTTGGACACCAGAGGTCCCGGGGAGATGTGGCGAGGTTATAAATGGTGTTCGGGAGCACGGATGAAAGTATGGACATTTCAGCGTGGAAGGGAATGGTTTCCTCTGGGAAAATCGGCGACCGGGGTATCTATTTAAACACAACGTCTTGTCCAATACGTATACAAAAGTATGAGGGGTATAGATAGGGTAAATCCAAACAGTTTTTTCCCCCGCATTGAGGTTGGGTGAGACTACAACTAGACGGTATGGGTTAAGGGTGAAAGATGAAATGTTTCAGTGGATAATGAGGGGGGAACCTCTTTACTCAGAGGGTGGTGAGAGTGCGGAATGAGTTGCCAGCCGAAGTGGTGGATGCAGATTGGAGTTCAGCCTTTATAGGAAGTTTGGTTAAATACATGGAAGGGAGGGGTATTGGAGGGCTAGGGTCAGGGTGCAGGTCGATGACACTAGGCAGAATAACAGATTGGCACAGATTAGATGGGCCTAATGGCCTGCTTCTCTGCTGTAGTGCTCCATGAGTCTAGTTATGAAATAAATGAGGCAAAATAGTTTGGCAGGCAGTTGTAAGCTGAGGATTTGAACAGTACAGAAACAGGCCCTTCAGCCCATCACCTTCATGCTGTGCCCAGCTTTCCATCTGTTGGATATCCTGTTGTAGTCTTAGAGATCTTTCCTCACTATTAATTACCCATGGTAGTGTTTAGACCTTTAATCATACCTGTTATATTTGCATTCACATGGTTGATATATATCATAATCGGTAAAGGTCCAATGCCAATCTCTGTTTCATCACTGGCCAAAGCCTTTCAATTGGAAAATAACTCCTGTCTCCCATTGTGGAATCAATTAGCCAGCTCACTTTGGATTGCTTGTGCCTTAACCCCTTGGGCCAAGCTGCAATGAAGAACCTTGTTAAATGCCTTACTAAGGTCCATGTAGACAATCTCCACCACCCTGCCTTCATCAGTTTTTATTTATTTATTTAGTGATACGGCATGAGACAGGGTCTTCTGCACCACCCACCAGCCCAGTAACCCTAGCCTAATCACCGGGGAATTTACAATAGCCAATTAACCTAATAACTGGGGCATCTTTGAAATGTGGGAGGAACCTGTGTACCTGGAGGAAACCCTCCATCTCAGTCGAATTACTGAGGCAGGATTTCCTCCACACAAAGCCACAATCTCTACCTTTTCAGATGTGTATAAACCCTGACCATATCCTACAATAATTTCCCTACTACTGATGCAAGGCTGACTATTTAAAGGCAGATAGCTAGTCTTCAGAAACCTCACTTGCATCTAATGAAGATGCAGAATTCTCTATCAAGACCTTAGTGATCTCCTCTCTTGTTTTTTGGGTGGAGTATACCTTGTGGGATTTCATGAGATAGAAGAGATATCCACTTAGATGCTTCCCACGACAGCTAACACCCCCTCTGTAATACGTTAGTGCCCCAGATCATCCACATCCTCCTCTCTGACCTCATGATCTTCCACACGAGATTAGCAGATGCTGGAATCCCAGAGCAACACACACAAGACCCACCTGCTAAGCTCAACCAGCATTTTGTGTAAGTCACTATCTTCTATACTCTCCTTGATGAGTGCAAATGAGAAGTGTTTATTTGGATCCTCACTCCTTCCTTGCCTCCACACCCTGTCGATCCCTAAGCAGGAACACTCTTACCCTTGCTTCCCTTGTGCTCCTGTGAGTGTCCTTGATCTTACTTGCTAATGATATCTCATCGCCCCTTTTTTTTGCCCTCTTAATTTCTTTTGCACCTCTTCCTCAAGAGTAAGGATTAGCTTTGTTTGTTGTGTACATTGAAACATTGAAAAATACAGTTAAATTCATCATTTGCGTCAACAATCAACACCGCCCGAGAATGTGCTGGGGACGGCCAACAAGTGTTGCCATGCTTCAAGTGCCAATTGCAACTCAAATCCGTAGTTTCTTTGGAATGTGGGAGGAAACTCGAGCATCTGGAGAAAACCCACATGATCACAGGGAGAGCATGCAAACCCCTTGCAGACAGCAGCGGGAATTCAACCCTTATTGCAGGCTCTGTAACAGTATTATGTTAACTGTTATGCTATTATCACATCAGGGCAGTGAAAGCCAAGTCTTTAAATATTTTAAACCCATGCTGGATGTGTTCTTGATAAGCAAGGAGCTGAACTCCTTTTAAGAAGGTAATATCAGCCATTACTATCTGGTTTGGTGCAGCATCCTCTCCCGATATACACAAACTACAGCAAGCTCTCAGGTCAGCAGAAATGGTCATTGGCTGCGGTTCCCCATCACTGCAGGACTTGTATGTGTCCAGGAAAAAGCTCTCTTTTGGAAAGCGCTCTAGGGCTATTAAAACAAAAAAACTTCACGGCACCAACCACTCTAGTCAGCTGCCCCCACCCCCCCCCCCCCACCTATTACCCCAGTCACTGCACTACACTGTAAGTACCTCAAACAACTTTTTGTTTACATTGTAAGTACATGCTGGTATTTATGTATTTATGCTCATTTTATTCCATATCCGTACTTTAACCTCGGTCTTTATTTTTATTTAATTCTTTACTCTTTATAACTGTTGAATGTTGTGTTTTTGTTGCATGTCGCACCCTGACCAACACACCACAGCAAGTTCCTAATACACGTCAGTGTATATGGCGAATAAAGTTGATGCTTGAAAGATTCAGTAGGAGCACTGGGCTGAAGTTTAAAGCTCAAAGGAAATTTATTATCAACATACACAGTATGCCACCATATACAACCTTGAGCTTAATTTTCTTGCAGGCATTCACAGTGGAACAAAGAAATACAATAGAATAGAATAAATAAACAAAGGCTGACAAACAACCAATGTGCAAAAGAAGACAAACTGTGCAAATACAGTAATAATAATCATAAATAGTAAATAAATAATATTGAGAACATGAATTGTAGAGTCCTTGAAAGTGGGTCCACAGGTTGTGTAATTTGATGTGTTGAGATGAGTGAAGTTGCAATCAGATCTACCGTGCACTTATTGAATGGTATTGCTGAGTGGCCATTTCCTACCCATGTTTCTTACCACTTGAATTAATTTTTTCTTGAAGGAATTTATCAGCAGCCAAGCTGGGGCAGGCAAAATTCTCCTGCTGGGTCGAGTCACAGCTGCACACTATGTGGACTGTGATGTTAGTTGAATTTCCTGATGATACATCTTGTTGCTTATCTCTGGTCAGGCTCACATCAAGATGCACTGGGCTAAGTTACATGAAGCCAGTAGATTCCCTGCATGCAGATGTTGCCCTTGGGGCCTGGGCTGCTGTGCAGGGAGATTGGAAACCCATCACATTGAAAGATCTCCTACTCGATGACTCCGCTCCACCACGGTGCCTAAAGCAGAAAGGATCAATCACACTTCAGTCTGCTGCAGACTTTCACCAGGCCCAGAAGGGAACTTACTGTGGTAGAGCTTTTGCCACATTTCAGACTTGTGAAAGAATGTATAATAATTGGAAGTATGATTTTTCCAAAGAGAGTGTTTAATTGGTGAATGATGATTAAAAAGCCCAAGTTGTTCCAGTACACAGACAAAACATTGAGTTCCAATGATAGCCTTGGCTTAAGATCAGCTTTCAACCAGCATCACAAAAACAGAATGACATTCCCAGTGGAATCCGCTGTGCACATGCAGATGGCTCTGTGGCATACAGCACAGCAGTGTCTACACGTCCATTGACTGTGTGTCTTTGGGATGTGTGGTAGTGATGTGAAAGGTGACATCACATTGCAAGTATTTCTTACCTTTTCTTTCTTTCTGTAGATCTCTTAGCATCCTTGTGTGGTGTCCAGTGCACCCCAGTGAGTGGTCGCACCTTCCACTGCTGTTCATCACCATGATCCAGTGCACTCTGGTGACCTGTCTCACCCCCACTGCTGTTTGTCACTCCTCCAGTGTGCTCTGGTGATCTGGCTCACCTTCCAGTGCTATTCATCAGTGTTCCAGTGTATCCCAGTGACCCTCCACTCTGTATCACTGTGTTCCAGTTTATCCCAGCGGCCAGCCTTGCCCTCCAGTGCCATTCATCACTGTGTTCCAGTGCACTCTGCTGACCACTCTCACACTCCACTCTGATCATCACTGTGTTCCAGTGTATCCCAGTGGCCAGCCTCGCCCTCCAGTGCCATTCATCACTGTGTTCCAGTGCACTCTGCTGACCCTCTCCCCTCAGTTTTGTTTTGCTTCCGTTCTGTTTCCTCTTACAGCAAATACAGGCTTTGTGCTTGGAAGAGAAGTACTCTGTTTTAAATTTGCTGAACCAAATATCCGTCTTTTAAGTACATTTTATCACAGCAGAGACCATGGTTTGATGTAATAAAACCTGCTCCTTGAAGTGTTTGGTGAAACGGGGCCTGTTTCTCATTGACTTAACCACAGTTCACCCCTGTTCTTGGTGAAAAAGGGTCTGTTTCTCATTGACTCAGCCACAGTTCACCTCTGTTCTTGCTACATTGAGGTGGTGATAAACTTTATCGTGCTGGAAATAAGGCATCTGCACAGGCAAGGAGCAGCCCTACCTCACCTCTGACCCCTGATTCTGAGAAAATGCCCCTGGCTGCCCACATATTACACTGCCTCGGTAAGGCAGCCAACTTCAAAGACACCCATCACCCTAGACATTCTCTCTACTCCCCTCTCCCATCGTGCAGAAGATACAAAAGCCTAAACACATATACCACCACACTCAAGGACAGCTTCTACCCTGCTGTTATAAAACTATTAAATGGTTTTCATACTCCTGACCTCACAATCTACCTCATTATGTCCTTGCTCCTTACTGTTAGCCTATACTGCACTTTCTCTGTAGCCGTCAAACTTCATTCTACATTCGGTTATAGTTTTACCTGGTACTACCTCAATACACTGTGTAAATGAACTGATCTGTGTGCAAGATGAGATTTTCATTGTACTTTGGTACATGTGACAATAATAAACCAATGCACCAATTTACCAATGGAGGGAACATCCTCTCGGCACCTACCCTGCCAAACCTCCTGCAAAACCATTCACTTCACCGAGATTGGCCCCATTCTTCTCAATCCCAGTCAGCACTGGCCAAGCCTACCCATTCACCAAGGCGCTGTGTAACTCGTGTATTGGCACCTGACCCTCACTCATCCGCGAGCTTTCCCAAGCACCCTCTCTCTCCACTCGTAAAACCTCCCGCCCTCCCTCAACAAGGCTTCCTCATTACCACCTCCCAAACTTCCGACTTTCACCTCCAAACAGCTCAAGGGCAGAAGGCTCAGGGCGACACCACTCTTGCGAGGAACCACCCCAACTTGATCCGAAAACATCTCACCTGGGGCAACTGCTTGATAGACTTGGTGGGCTGTGAGATGACGGTGAATTTCACAAAGCCCACAATCGCTGTCATTCTGACGTCTGGTGGCACAAGGGAGATGGATTAGGTTTGGAACAAGGACAAAGGGGAGGGTTCTAAATCACATTTTAATTCAGCTGATACTTTTTGATGTTGACTGTCTTGGAACATACTGTTACTGCACTATCAGTCCTTGAACTTCAGTAATTGAACAATCAGGCTAATTGTATTTGTCACTTCCAAAGTCTTCCAACCATGTTCTGTTGTGAGCAGCCAAACCAAACTTTTTTGACAACTTGCACACACAGACAGAAAACAAAAATCACATCTGTTCCTGTTATCAGAGTGAGAATTGTTCTCAATTCTAGAGAGAATTGTAGAGAGAGAGATAAAGAAAGATTAGCTTTATTTGTCACATGCGTATCATAACATTGAAACATTCAGTGAAATGCAGCGTTTGCATCAATGATGAACATAGTCCAAGAATGTGCTGGGGCAACGCACAAATGTCGACATTCTTTGGTGCCAACATAGCATGACCACAACTTATTAACCCTAATAGTAGGTCTTTAGAATGTGGGAGGAAACTGGAGTACATGGAGGAAACCCACGTGGTCACAGAAGAGAACGTACGAACTCCGTACAGACAGCGATGCAAGTTGAACGCTGATCGTACAGCTGGCGCTGTAAAATTGTCGTGCAAACTGCTGCACCGCTGTGCAGAAAGAGATTGTTCTGCCTGCAATCCCGTGACAATCGCCAACCACCTAGTTACACTAATCCTACCCTAATCCCTTCATCCACGCTGGGTCGAGCGTTGAGCTGGCAATTCGGCCTCGGAAAACAGACAGACATTAAAGAAACGGCAAGCTCGCTGCCCGATGTGCCAGACGAGGTGCAGGGAGTAAGTACCGTAATCCCATGTTCTTCTCCCCCCATTCCCAGAGCTCTCCCCTCAGATTCTACATCTCATATACATATAGCGAACAATTCACAATTCTCCACTGACCCACACGTCTTTGGGATGTGGGAGAGGGGAAACCCACACAGTTAGAAGGAAGAGCATGCAAACTCCATACATACAGCGTCAGAAATCTGGATTCAACCCAGATCTACAGTGTGGTGAGGCAGCACAGAGGACACCGGTTGAATCCTGGTCTCTTGTGTGGTGAGACAGCAGCTCTACAAATATTGACTTCATTAAGTAAGCCAGTAACGATAATTCTGTGAACCCCTTTCCATTTTTTTTTCATTTCGAAAGTGCTATAGTCAATCGATCTCAGCTATTGAAACTGAGCCTTGGTATCCACAACAGGATTATTATTCCTCACACACAAATTGCTGGAGAAACTCAGTAAGTCAGGCAGCAGCTATGGAAATGAGTAAACAGTCGATGCTTCGGGATGAGATCCTTCTATCCTTGGGAACAGTCACGGCTCGAAACATCGACTGTTCATTTCCCTCCGTAGATGCTGCCTGACCTGCTGAGCTCCTCCAGCAATTTGTGTGTGTGTGTTGCTCTGGATTTCCACCATCTTGTATTTAAACTTGTGCAAGGGCTGTGAATGTGTCACAGTCCTGCTGAAGGGTCTTGACCCAAACCGTGACTGTTTAGTCATTTCCATAGATACTACCTGATCCACTGAGTTCCTCCAGTAGTTTGTGCATGTTACTCTGAACGTGACACAGATTGGCTGCCACGGAGGTTTGACGGACTTGCCCCCAGATTTCGGCCGGTGCCGGAGTGAATGCAATGAGAGGCAGGCCAGAACCCTGGAACTATTGTGAATTCCTGCAATTGCCCCCGTGGAATGTCACCAGGATGGGGTAAAGATCAGCGGCTCACCCTGTCACATACCCAAAGCTCACTCACCAATCCTCCTCAAAATGGCCGACCGTCCCGGCGAGCTGGACTCAGAGGACCGACGACGAGCTGGGAAGCGTAGAGACAACACCTCAGGAAATCACATCTCAATGAAGTAGATCAACAGAAAGGAAGGAGAAAAGGGGCCGGCATGGCGGTGCAGTGATTAGTGCAAAATGCTATTACAGTGCCAGCAGCCTGGGTTCAATTCGCACCACCGTCTGCAAGTAGTTTGTACATTTTTCTCATGACTCAGTGGCTTTCCTCCCACCTCTGGAAAAACGTGCAGGTTAGTAGGCTAATTGGTCACGTGTGTAATTGGGCAGCCTAGGCTCGCTGAGCCGGGAGGGCCTGTTACCGTGCTGTATCCGTTAAAAGAGATGGTTTTTCCATTGCCCTCTCAACACTAATGGAGTGAGGAAGCCCCCGGTCACTTGTGTTTCCAAGAACTTTACAGCGTATGAATATGGCCCATACACGTGCAGATGGTGCTCTAGTTGGAACCAGATGTCTGTCAATTATGCCAAGTATATGGTCTACTTAAGTTGGACCAGGTGTGCACGAGTTATTAGTTTTTATTGAATATTTACTGTTCAAGAGTGTCACGTTGATCAAGGCAAGTGCTTCAGCTGAGCGATTCACTGCAAACATACTTTTTACATCATATTGTTTTTTTTACACAACAGAATATTTTTTTCTTGAATGTCAGAGTTATCCAGTGCCCTTCTGAAAGGGACAATAGGAAACTGGTGGTACAGGCAGAGATAATCTGTGAAGGGGTTGGGGAAAGGCAGGAACAGAATTAGGCCATTCAGCCCTAACAGTCTGCTGTGCTAGTCCATCATGGCTGATTTATTATCCTTCTCAACCCCATTCTCTTGTATTCCCCCCATAACTAAGAACCTATCAACTTCAGCTTTAAATACACTCAATGACTTGGCCTCCACAGCCATCTGTGGCAATGAATTCCACAGATTCAGCATCCTCTGGCTAAAAACACAACTCCCCATCTTTGCTCTAAATAGATGTCCTTGTATTCTGGGGTTGTGCCTCTGGATCTTAACACCTTCAGTATTGGAAACCTCCTCTCCACATTCACTCTACCTAGAACTTTCCATATTCAATAGGTTTCACTGGAGAGGCATTGTTCTCTGTTGTGTCACACCTAGATCCTTTGAATTGTGTATTGTTACATGCATCTAGAATGTTTGGTGTGTCTGAGCTGAGGCACTTAAATCTCAGTTTAGTTCAATTCTCCATAAGGCAGATGTCATATCCTCCAACCACAATATTGCCATTGGGAAGGCAGGATTTGATGTAATGAATGATGAGGCAAAATTCTCTTCCAAATCAACATCATGGAATTGGATTTCCTTTCAGTTCCGGCACATGGCAGCTGTAACAGAAGGGTCGGCCGCAGGATGGCTTACACGGCGTCCGGCGTAAAGTATCGCTCTAGAGTGACCGCTGTGGACCTGACACCATCTCAACAGCAGTGCTGACAAGCTGTGCTCCGGAGAGAGACCAATTTGTCCCAAGACAGATCCGATAATAGTATCTGTCCCACTACCTCCTACAGGGCATGTCAAAAAGACAATAATTCAATATAAGAACAGTGCAGGGTTATGGGCTGTGTGGAAGGAAAGGGCTAGATTCATTGTGGGAGTATGTTTATATGGGTTGGCACAACATTGTGGGCTGAAGGGCCTGTACTGTGTTGTACTGTCCTATGTTCTACTCTCCACCTGCCTGGATGAGTGCCAACATGCCCTCTAATTTCCTTCTTATTTTTACCCACACGGATTAGAGAGGACAGTGATGAGTACAGCTCCAACAACTCTCTACAAGCTTGACTCCAGATGAAGTAACCCAGCTGACTGACACCTCAACCATTACTACCTCATCGCCTCTAGCCACTCATACTCTCCATAAAAGGTGCAGTGCTCACAATATGCTGCTTACAGTTTTACTTACTTCTGACAAGTAGTCCCTCAGCCTCCAGCACTCCAGGGAAATGATCTGGACTTGAAGTTGTTGAGACAATTGTGCCATGTCATGGCATCAGTTGAGACTAGCAGGGTAGGATCTCAGTCAGCAGTCCTGCAACTAGACGGGAGCATGCCTTATGAGAATAGGTTGAGCGAACTCGGCTTTTTCACCTTGGAGCAACGGAGAATGAGAGGTGACCTGATAGAGGTGTATAAGTTGATGAGAGGCATTGATTGTGCGGATAGTCAAAGGCTTTTTCCCAGGGCTGAAATGGTTGCCATAAGGGGACACAGGTTTAAGGTACTGGGGAGTAGGTACAGAGGAGATGTCAGGGGTAAGTTTTTACTCAGAGAGTGGTAAGTGCATGGAATGGGCTGCCGGCGATGGTGGTGGAGGTGGATACGATAGGGTCTTTTAAGAGACCTTTGGATAGGTACATGCTTAGAAAAATAGAGGGTTTATAGGTAAGCCTAGTCATTTCTGAGGTAGGGACATGTTGGGCACAACTTTGTGGGCCGAAGAGCCTGTATTGTGCTGTAGGGTTTCTATGTTTCTACACTTTGATGACAAAGGTGCAGGGGTTTCATGAACATGAAGGGTCAAGACAAAAGTGCCTGCACCATCGTGCGGAAGCAGTGATGTCTGTCAACTGACAATTTATTGGTATTGGTTTATTATTGTCACATGTTCTGAGCTACAGCGAAAGGCTTGACTTGCATACTGTTTATACAGATCAGATCATCACACAGTGCATTGAGGTAGAACAGGGTAAGAACATAACAATATACAGAATAAAGTGTTACAGTTACAGTGAAAGTGCAAGTAAGCAAAGGTGCAAGGTCGTAATGAAGTAGATTGAGGTCAAGAGTCCAATTTATTGTCCGAGGGGGGGAATTCAATGGTCTATTAACAGTGGGGCAAAGCTGTCCCATAGCCTAGTGGTACATGTCTCACTGTTGGCTAACGATTTTCATAAGGAACTTCCCTGTGGGTTGTCCTGAAGAAGACTGGAACAGGAGTGACTGTTTTTGCAGCACTGCGGGGAAACTGTGTCTCAGCAACACCTGTAGACTTTGAAAATTACAGAAATAGATCAAACCTTTTCCCTCTTAAATAGGAGCTGTGTCTTTTCATCACTCCAGCCACATCATGAGAGGATCCTGTGGTTACATATTCACTGCCGATGAATACTAATCTTCAGTGATGATTTATACTAATTCAGTGTCTGATTTTAATAAGGTGCCAGCTATAACTTTTCCTGTGTTTTCTCTGCCTTGTAACACCGTGAGACTCAGGAAAGTGGAGAAGCTTTAACATTAATCTAACATTCTTGTATAAAAACTGCACCTGAGAGTTTACCTAGTGAGATCAGTTCAAAGAGTGTGCTCTCACCACTGAACTTACTGACCGTAAGTGCACAAATGTGTCTCCTGATCCTTGCTTCAGAACCTCCTTTTATTGACCAGATGTGCAGTTCCAAGCGATCACCGCTTTTGAAACAATTTTGAATGAGTGCTGCTGGCTTTTGAACTTCCCCAGGTGTGGACTCCAGGCGGGAACCCTGTAGGCCAGTGAGCAGGTTCAACATCACCCCAAAGCCGGAAAAACGTGAGGAAAAGCCTCCCATTGGTCTACTAACTTTATGAAAGAACTTCACTGAGACAATTTGTGAAATTGCTCCAGGTGACAAAGGTGTAATCTTCTCAAGGCAAGTTGTGAAAACCAAGAGTGGTACCTTGAAATGCTGGGGGAGTTCAGCGGGTCAGGCAGTATCGATGGAAATGAAGGAAGAAGCTGGGAGGTGATTTGTGGAAACGGTAAAGGGCTGGTGAAGAAGGAATCTGATAGGAGAGGAGGGTTGGCCATGAGAGAAAGGGAAGGAAGAGGGGCATCAGTGGGAGGTGATAGGCAGTTGAGGATAAGAGGTAAGAGGGAGTCAGAGTGGGGAATTATAAAAGAGGGAAGTGGGAGGGGGAGAAATTACAATCCACCGCAAAGACTGATTGGTTGGGGATGAGATGAAACCATTGCTTTGTAACAATGCTCTCGAACTGGACCAAAAGCAGGTAACAAGGGACCCCAAAATACCTCAACATATATGACAGAAAATGGATTGTATACCATAGAACCATAAGGAAAAGAAGCAGAATGAGGCCATTTGGCCCATTGAATCTGCTACACCATTTGATCATAGCTGATTATTCTCTTTCAGAACTCCATTGTCCTGCCTTCTCCCTATAACCTTTGTCACCCTTACTAATCTAGAACCTATTAACTTTCACTTTAAATATACAGTTACTTGGCCTCCACAGCCATCTGTGACAATGAATTCCACATATTCACCATCCTCTTGCTAAAGAAATTCCTCCTCATCTCTATTCTAAATAGATATCCTTGTATTCTTAGACCTTCTGGTCCCACACTAACCCACTAAGGGAAATACCTTCTCCACATCCACTCTATCTAGGCTTTTCAGTATTCAATAGGTCACAATGAGATCCCCTCCTTTTCTTTCAAACTCCAATGAGTACAGGCCTGAAGCCATCAAATGTGCCTCGTAAATTAACCCTTTCATTCCCGAGATTATATTTGTAAACTTCTCTGGACTCTCTCCAATGTCAGCACATCCTTTCTTAGTTAAGGGGCCCAAAACTGCTCACACTGCTCACAAGTGTGGTCTGAACAATGCTTTATAAATCCTCAGCATCACATCCTTGCTTTTATATTCTAGTCCTCTCAAAATGAATGCCAACATTGTATTTGCCTTCCTGACCACCGACTCAACCTGCAAACGAACCTTTAGGGAATCCTACACAAGTACTCCCAAATCCATCTGTACCTCCGATTTCAGAATTTGATGCTGCTTATAAAATAGTCTATGCCTTTACTCCTTCTACCAAGGTGCATGACCATACACTTCCCTACACTATATTCCATCTGCCTTGTGGTCAGCAGGGTTTACTATCACATCCACCTGTGGTTGGACTTGTCTACGTTGTTCTCTTCTCAGTCATAGATCCCAGCCTGAGATCCAGTTTCTGCTTTTGATGGGTGACTTTGATAGAAGAGGTCTGGGTTGGATTTAGACTGGGTACCAGAAGCTTGAGGCACAATCTCCAGCTTTGATGTGTGATGTTGTTTGAAGAGATCGGGGTTAGATTTGGACAGGGCACCAGAAGCCTGAGATGCAGTCTCCTGTTTTGATGGGTGACCTTGCTGGAAGAGATTTGGGTTGGGTTCAGACTTCACAGCTGTTCCCCAAAGCTTCATGGGAATCAGGCATTCTATACCCCAGTTAGAAAGTGCAAGAGGCTGAGTTGTGATGAACAATGTTCAGTGGAATGTACGTCTTCACTGTGCAAAACAAAAAGCCTATGCTTAAAGCCGCCGTGGATTAAAGTCCTCTAGCCTCTAATGGGTATGACCATTTCCATTAGAACTGAAACAGTATACCAGAACTGCTAGAAGGTTTTAAGATTTACTGAATCAGCCCTGGTAACAACACTTTTCTTCTCACAGTGTGCATCTCAGACGCAGAGTTTATTTTTGCTTCCTCAGTTCCTGAGACAAGCCCGAGCTTTAACCTAACCGGTGCTGACAGGGTGGCTCACCAGAGATTTGGAGAAATAATTGGAAGGGAAACAGAAACACAAGAAATTCTGCAGATGCTGGAAATCCAAAGCAACATGCACAGAATTATGGAGGAATTCTGCAGGTCAGGCAGCATCTATGGAAATGAACAAACAGTTGACGTTTTAGGCCGGGACCCTACTTCAGGACTGGAAAGGAAAGCTGAGGATGTCAGATTAAAAAGGTGGGAGGAGGGGAAGGAAGATAGCTAGAAGATGATAGGTGAAGCCAGGTGAGTGGGAAAGGTAAAGGGCTGGAGAGGAAGGAACCTGACAGGAAAGTGGACCATAAGAGAAAGGGAAAGAGGAGGAGACTCAGGGTATGATCAAAGACAGATGAAAAGAGGTAAGAGGCCAAAGTAGGGAATAGAAGAAGAGGGGAGGAGGAGGGAATTTTTTTTACCAAAAGGAGAAATTGATATTCATGCCATCCTAGATGGAACATAAGGGATTGCTCCTCCACCCTCAAGGTGATCTCATCTTGGCACAAGAGGAGGCCGTGGACCAACATGTCGGAATGAGAATGGGAATTGGAATTAAAGGTTCCGCTTTTGGGTGGATGAAACGGAGGTGCTCAATGAAGCTGTCTCACCAATTTACAATTGGTCTCACCAATGTAGAGGAGTCACATTGGGAGCACCAGGCACAATAGACAAAACCAGGTTTTGAAGGTGAAGTGTTGCCTCATCTGGAAGGACTGTTTGGCGCCCTGAATGGAGATGCGGGAGGAGATGAATGAGTAGGGGTAACGTTTCCATTGCTTGCAGGGATCTGTGCTAGGATGGAGATTAGTGGGGAGAGACAAACGGGCAAGGGAATCACGGAGGGAGAAATCCCTGTGGAAAGCGGAAAGAGGAGAGGAGATAAAGATGTGTTTGATGGTAGGATCCCTTTGAGGATGGTGGAAGTTGCGGAGAGTGATGTGTTGAATATGGAGGCTCATAGGGTAGCAGGTGAGGACAAGAGGAACTCTATCATTGTAAGGTGGCGAGAAGATGGGGTGAGCACAGTTGTTTGGGAAATGAAGAATATGAGGTTGAGGGCATCATCAATGGTGGGAAGGGAAATTCTGTCCTTTAAAGAAAGAGGGCAACTGATGCCCTGGGAAGGAAAGCCTCGTTCTGCGAATAGATTCAGTGGAGGCGAAGGAACTGAGAAAAGGGAACAGAATTTTTATAGGAGATAGTGTGGGTAAAGGTATAGTCAAGATAACCATGGGGATCAATAGGTTTATAAAAGATGTCAGTTAACAGTTTGTCTCCAGAGAATGGTGACAGGGAGATCAGAAAGGGGACAGAGATGTCAGAAATGGACCAGGTGAATTTTAGGGCAGGGTGGAAGTTAAGGCAAAGTTGATGAAATTGATGAGCTCAGCATGGGTGCAGGAAGCAGCACCAATGCAGTCACCAGTGTAGTGGAGGAAGAGCTGGGGAGCATTACTGCTGAAGGCTTGGAACATGGACTATCCTCCAACTTTCCTCCGCTACATTAACGGGTTTGTCACAGTGTCACTAAGCTGTAGAGACTGGGTTTGCTATAGAGTTAATAGGCTGTTAGTGATTGGAGTTTCTCCTAGTGTTTCCTCAGGAAGGGACTTAGCCGAAACATTGACTATTTATTCATTTCCATAGATGCTGCCTGACCTGCTGAGTTCCTCGTGCATTTTTTGTGTGTTCCTATAGCTCCTGTGCTGCTTTGTGTTCCCTCTCTCAGGCAGTCCTTTGCCAGGTTGTAAGCCATTTTGATTAACTTGGGTGTGGGCTTAGGTTTTGAATATTTCTGGCAACCCACATGGAAGTTAATATAAATCTCGCACGCTTAATCTCAGTGGACAGATTCCATGAGGCAATATTGTGCTGGAGAATGTCGAGCTTTGGGAGGATTTCCAAGTCCTTCAAAGCCATAAGCACGGGTTGTCTGAAGTTTAAAACTTCAGGCTTTGTTGTGATTATAAACTTCACTCTGTAGTTTGAGGTGAATGGACAGACACCAAACGTGATTCTTGAGTGACAGTTGTCAGCTTGGTTTCCAGAATTGTCTTATGGTCAAGATGCAGAGCATAAGATGAGATAAAATTTTAGCCACGTGTTCATCATTGAACGTACAGTGAAGTGTGTCATTTGCGTCAATGACCTACGCAGTCCGAGGATGTGCTAGGAGCAGCCTACAAGTGTCACCATCCTTCCAAACCAACATAGCATGCCCACAACTTGCTTGTACGTCTTTAGAACTGAAACACCTAGAGGAAACCCACACAGTCACTGGACGAATGTACCGACTCCTTAACGATAGTGGCAACAATAGTAGTTGACGGGAGGTTTACAGTGGGAAAAAGTTTTCCTCGTGTCAGAATTCAGTCTCTTCCCTTTGCTAACGTGTATTAATGATTTAGGGGGCAGATGGTACAAGGAATGGTCTTGTGTGGCTAACAGTATAGAGGACTGTTCGGGCTTCAGGAAGTTACAGATGGTCCAGTCAAGGGGCAGAAACATGACAAGTGGAAGTTAATCCGGAGTAGAAAAAGGCAGGGGATGTACAACAGACTGGAAGAAACCTGGTGGGTATAGAGGTCACTAAGGGTAACAGGATACGACTAGAAGACACAAGCATGAGGAAGTCTGTAGATGCTGGAAATCCTAAGCAACACACACAACATGCTGGAGGAACTCAGCAGCATCGATGGAAAATGTAAACAGTCAATGTTTTGGGCTGAGACCCTTCATCAGGACTGAGGATGAGGAGACGCATGGAATGCTTTCCTTTATTAGCTAAAGCTTCGAATACAAAAACTGGCTGATTATATGAGAACTTTACAGCATTTATCTGGCTTTACTGTGAGTTACTGAGCACAGTTTCCGCAGTATATTACAGGAAGGATGTGCCTGCACTGGAGACGGTATAGAGGAGATTTATGAGAGGGGACTGGGAGACTGTAGACGTGAAGAAAGGTTTTTTTGAGGATGAACGGCCGAGGAGAGGCTTCACTGAGGTGGGTAAAGGAGATCTGGAACTCTCTGCTTGACGGTGATGGAGGTAGAAACCCTCCTCACATTTCCTAGTGCAGGCCACAGCAGGGTGTGCTGCTGCTCCCAGCTCCAGAGATCCAGGTTCAATCCTCAGTTCTGGTGTTGACTCTGTGGACTTCACATGTTCTCTGTGACCCGATGCGGGTTTGTTACCAGATGTCAATACTGTGGTCACTGCAACGTATAGGAAGTGATAGTGTCTGGGGGGAGTTGATGGGCATTTGGGGAGAACTGATGTGTAGGATTAGTGTAAATGGGTGGCTGATGATTGGTGAGGATTTGATGGGCTGATGGACTTATTTTTATTTTATCTTATTTAAAAACCAGCATGGAAAAATTTAGCCCTTCCAGCTGAACGAGCTGCACTGCCCAGCAACTCATCTATTTTAACCCCAGCCCAATCACAGGACAGTTTACAATGACCTGTTAACCTACTAACCGGTACGTCTTTGGAATGTGGGAGGAAACCAGACACCCAGGGGTCACTGGGAGAACGTGCAGACTCCTTATCAACAGTGGCGGAACTGAGCTGCAAATTCCGGCCTCCCAAGTTGTGATATTGTCACACTAACTATTGTGGCATGGTCACTGTAAATTACCCTTGGTGTGTAGGGAGTGATACAGTCTGGGGGGAGTTGATGGGAATTTGGGGAGAACAATTGTGTAGGACCAGAGGACACAATAGGCTGAAAGGTCTGTTTCTGCACTATATGGATCTGATGGGCTGAAGGGCTTGTTTAGTATAAATGGCTGACTGATGATTGCTGTGGACTGTTCCTGTGCTGTGTAGCTCCTTATGAACAAGAAACCCGAACTGTAGGTAGATTCCACAGTTATATTGTGTACTTTATCCCTCCCAGTGTCCTACACTCTCCTGCCTGGATCGGCAGAACAATGCCTCACGTTGAACACGCATTCACACTTTTCGTACAAGCCCTTGGATTCCGGGCTCCAGAGACCGGTCATTAGAGAGTTGTAGCATTTCCAGCAAGGATTAGTCTGTTTTAACAGTGAGCTACTCATTTATTTTTATCATTGCTCAACAATGAGACATAGAAGCAGAATTAGACCCTTAAGTTTGCTCTGCCATTCGATCATGTCTGATTTATTTTCCCTCTCAACCCCATTCTCCTGCCTACTCGCAGTAATCTTTGATGCCCTTACTAATCAAGAACCTATCAACCTCCACTTTAAATCTCCCCATGACTTGATCTCCACAGCCGTCAGTGGCAATGAATTCCGCAGATTCACCATTGTCTGGCTAATTCCGCCTCTTCTCTGTTGTAAAGGGACATCCTTCTATTCTGAGGTTGTGCCCTCTGATCCTAGAATTACACTCTGTGGGAAACTTCCTCTTCACATCCACTCTTTTGAGGCCTTTCAACATCCAATCGATTTCAATGAGATTCTCCCTCGATCTGCTAATCTCCAGTGAGTACTGGCCCAGAGCTCTCAAATGCTCCTCATATGTTAACCCTTTCATTCTTGTAAATGTCCTCTGGACCCTCTCCCAATCCAGCACATCCTTTCTTAGATAGTGGATGCAAAATTACAAAAATAAGCATGTGTAGGACATAACCGTTTGGCAAACAATGGCAATGAAACTGCTTTGAAACTTATGAACCTACAGGACTGGGACACTTCACAAAAAGCCTAGTTTAAAGCTTATGTTAAGGGTTGAGCCTGGGAACTAGAGAAAGTTAGTATTATTGTCAGTGGAAACTGATGGGACAAGAATATTTCATTGGTTGAAGAAATAGAGAGACTATTTGGAAAGAAGCAAGGGGGAGGAACATAAGCAGGAGGTGATGGGCAGGCAAGGAGATAGGTGAGAGAGGGAAATGGGAATGGTGAAGGAGAGCTGGTGGGGGTGGTGTGGATTGAGGCTTTACTGGAAGTTTGAGAAATCGATGTTCATGCCATTAGGTTGGAGGCTACCCAGATGGAATATAAGGTCTTGCTCCTTCAACCTGAGTGTGGCCTCATCACAGCAGTAGGGGAAGGCATAGACCGACATGTTGGAATGGGAATGGGATAGAATGAGTGCGTGCGCACGCGCGCGCACACACACACACACACGCACACGCACACGCACACACACACACACACACACACACCTTTGTCTTTGTGTCGGATGTCTTCTTCTGGATTTTGATGAATAATCTGTCTGGAACTTGGATGAATGTCTAATTTATTGAAGTAGCTGCTTCGGAGGATTTATTAAAATAAGGCACTGATTTATTGCAAGAATTCATGGAGAATAAGAGAAAGGCATGCACTCTCTGCATGTAAAGTCAATCCTGCCCTGGTGCCCAGGCCAAGTGAACCACTATGATCAAAGCCGTTTAACCATTTCCTGTTGGTGAAGAAGTTTTGGTGTGTGTGGATTATTTCAATGGAACGTCTTGGCTGTGAAAGGCTTAACTGTGTCTGTTTAAACACTACTGTCATCACTTACATAAGACTATAAGACATAGGAACAGAATTAGTGTGTTTCGCCCTTTAAGTCTGCCCCAGCTTTCCATTGTGGCTGATTTATTATCCCTCTCTTCCCCATTCTCCTGCCTTCTCCCCTTAACCTTCGATGCTCTGACAAAGCAAGAAGATATCAAACTCTACTTTAAATATACTCAATAACTTGGCCTCTACAGCTGTCTGTGACAATGATTTAACAGCTTCACCACCCGTTGTCTAAAGAAATTACTCCTCATCTCTATTCTAAAGGGACATCCATCTATTCTGAGGCTGTGTATTCTGGCCCTAGACTCCCCCACCGCAGGAAACATCCTCTCCGCATCCACTCTATCTAGGTGCTTCAATATTTGATAAGTTTCAATGAGATTCACCCCCTCCCTTCCCCCCCAATTGTAAGTTACATACAGATAATTTGCCACCTGCTTGACAATATTAGCCTGATATCACCATCTGAAAAGTGTCTGCACGGGTGCAGCGAAAAACTTACTTGCAGCAGCATCACAGATATCAGCGTTCTGAAGAATGCTGATTTGAGCCATCTGATTTATGTCAACTAATGTTCTGTATAAGGAACGCAATCTACATGGCCAATTTATACCCTCTGGGGTAAAGTTAAAGGCTATTCCATATTTAAAACTCTGCAAAACTAATTTTTATTTTGAAAGCATGGCCTCTGCTGGCTCCGTTTGGCTTGTGTTGCCTTCAGTTAAGGACTAGACCAAACATTATGTAATTCTGGGACGGTTCATGTTCCATTTAGGGGATATTTGAGCTACAATTTGTTTCTAATGAGCAAGGCCACTAATTAGTGAAAAAAAAAGATCAAGGTTAGAAATTCTATCAGTTTAGCACAATGTTTATGTGTGCTATGTGATACCATTTCAATGAAAGAATTATTAGCGGAGACGGAGTTTTGCCAGCAAAGTTTGTAAATGGCATGATTTTCCCAGTGCCTCGTCCAATGCCTCTTCTGTGCTCTGGGCATTGTTTCATCAATTGGCCTATGTGCAGGCTGTTTCACACATCATTCCATTCACCAAGTGTCATAAAACTACACAATAAATATCCAGACCTGACCCAAGTACAAGGAAATCTGGAACAACACATACAAATTGCTTGAGGAACTCAGCAGGTCAGGCAGCATCAATGGAGGGAAATGAACAGTCAACATTTTGGGTCCAGAGCCTTCATCAGCCTATTAAGAAAGCGGGGAGATAGCCGGAATAATATATAACATAAAATATACCAACCATCTCCATCGTTCTTTCCAGTCCAGTTGGAGGGCCTTACCCTGAAACACTACTGTCCAATTCCCTTTGCAGAGGCTGCCTGACCTGAGTTCCTCCACCATCTTGTGTGTGTTGCTCCTGGGTTGAATAAGATTTGTTTCATTCTGTGGTTGCTCTAAGATCCTGACCACCCTGTTAGTAATGGCCCTGATAACAAAGACTCATAACTTGAGCCAAAAGCTGCTGCTTTATTTCTACACCTGACAGACTGAGTCTGCACAGAGCTAAACAGTCTTAAAGGGGAAAAGCGCACTGTCCAGAAAGGAGAGTATGATATCATGATGGAACAAGAATGTAGGACATCAGCATTGGAGATGTGCTCATGTGTTTAGCCAAACACTGTGATCGAGGGTTGGTGGGTGGAGAAGGTACCTTTAGCCTCAGGACCCTGTGAGTGGCAGAAACCATTTGCTTTAGCCATCTCAGATTGCTGCCCTCTGTTGCTGATTAATCTTTGATGGAAAGCTCTCTGGGATCTGACTGCAATGATCAATAAGGCATAGGAATAGAATTAGGCCATTCGGCCCACCGTCTGCTATGCCATCCCATCACAGCTGATTTATTTTCCTTCTCAACCCCATTCTCCTGCCTTCTCCCCATAGCTATTTGATGACCTGACTGAGCAGGAACCAATCAGCCACCATTTTAAACACACCCAATGACTTGATCTCCACAGCCATCCATGGCAATGAATTTCACAGATTCAACACCCTTTAGCTAAAGAAAATCCTCCTCATCTCTGTTTTAAATGGACACCCCTCTATTCTGAGACTGTGCCCTCTGGTCCTAGGCTCCCTCACTTCAGGAAACATTCTCTTCGCACCCACCCTGTCTCTCAGCCTTTCAATATTCGATAGGTTTCAATGAGATCCCTCCTCATTCTTCTAAACTCCATTGAGTACAGGCACAGGGCCATTAAATGCTCCTCATACATTAACATCCTCATGCCTGGAATCATTCTCGTGAACCTCCTCTGGACCCTCTCCGATGCCAGAATATCTTTTCTTAGATAAGGGGCCCAAAACAGTTCACAATACTCCAAGTGCAGTCTGACCAATGCCTTATAAAACCTCAGTATTACATTCTTCTAGAGGCGTCCCTTTAGAACGGAGATGAAGAGGAATTTCTTTAGCCAGAGGGTGGTAACTCTGTGGAATTTATTGCACAGGCGGCTGTGGAGGCCAAATCATTGGGTACCTTTAAAGCGGAGGTTGATTAGTAAGGACATCAAAGATTATGGGGAGAAGGCAGGAGAATAGGCTCGAGAAGGAAAATAAATCAGCCATGGTGGAGCAGGCTCAATGGGCCGAATGGCTTAATTCTGCTCCCATGTCTTATGGTCTTCCACCACTGGGAGAACGCATCGCGTGCTACAGCTGCTTCCTGAACACACACAGGACATAGAACAATAAAATGTTAGAACAGGTCCTTCTGGCCTCCATATTTCCCTCCATAGATACTTCCTGACTTGCTGAGTTCTCTCAGCACTTTGTGTGCGTTGGAACAACTGCTTAGTTCTTTAGATGTATTAAATAGTCTGTCAACAAGAGCGTGTTTGAATAAAGCATAACCCATTAACTGCGCACCTAACCCTACAGATCTTAAAACAGTTTCAAACTGTGGGTGGGGAACAGTCAAAACAGAGGAACCTCTTGTTGTGTGACAGTCGCCCTGGGTTGCCTGTCTTCTGCAGACACTCCCGGTGAGCCTGTACCGAATCGCAGGACGGGGCAGTAAATCAGGCAGAAAGCATGTGTTTGTCAATGAACCAAGCTCTTCTGATGAATGCGATGGTGGTGACTCAGATTTGGCTGAGGGACAGGTCCCACCATTGACCCACCTGATCCAGCTTCACATGGTCGCTGTTAGGACATGTCTAACTCAGCTCCAGTTTATTAATGGTCCCCAGGTTCTGCTCTCTGCCAGCAGAAGGAAGGCTCTCCCTGAGAGCAATGGTTAATTGAGGCTTTGCTAAACATTAGCATTTCCCTCTGCACGCCTCACTAACTCCCAATACCTAAATGAGTTATTTCCCGGATGCAAGCCCTTTCTCTACGGTATGGGAAGCCT